>NC_086325.1:160413555-161063555 GCF_036172605.1 Pelobates fuscus
GGTCTCCCCCACCCTCAGGGCCCCCTCCTGCTGGGCTTAAGGGGTTAAAACCCCTTCAGCCACTTACCATTCTCCAGTGCAGGGCACCTCTCCTTCCTCTGCTGATGTCAGCTCCGAATGCGCATTCAAACAGCCCATAAGAAAGCATTACTCAATGCTTTTCTATGGGCGTCCAGCGTCTTCTCATTGTGATTTTCTCAGTGAGAATTGCGGAAGCGCCTCTAGCGGCTGTCAGGGAGACAGCCACTAAAGGCTGGATTAACCCTCAGTGAAACATAGTAGTTTTTTTGAAACTGCTATGTTTTTAGCTGCAGGGTTAAAACTAGAGGGACCTGGCACCCAGACCACTTCATTGAGCTTAATGGACCACTATAGGCACCCAGACCACTTCAGCTTAATGAAGTGGTCTGGGTGCCAGGTCCAGCTAGGTTTATCCCTTTTTTCTATAAACATAGCAGTTTCAGAGAAACTGCTATGTTTATAAATGGGTCAATGAGACAGCCACTAGAGGCTGGATTAACCCATTTTATGTTCTTCCAAGGCTGGTAAATGGAGGACACCGGTCAGCCCATCCTACCATCCCACTATTTTCACAGAGAGGTCAGCTGTGGGATACATAGTTCAGCCCCTTGCACCAGCTCCATTCATCAGAAAACATAGATGAAATTGCTGCCATCCATGACCCCAAGGCAGCAGCTCCTAAACATAAAGAGGGGGATGGCATGCAATCCTTGGACAACTGACTGAATTAACTAAGAAAAGCAACGTTTAGGTCCTCCTTCTACCATAACTACTTAGTATTGGAAATTATGCAATTCCCACAGCCAGCAACCTTTTTACTTTCATCCTGTCTAAACATATCGATATTAACAAATTTAGTTTACTTGTAGTTCAGTACAGATTACTGCAAATATATTGGGTTGGACCTTTTGTCATACAATGCAAATGAACGAATCTGAGACACATCACTAGATAATTTTACTGACGTTGCCAGTCTAGTGTTGCTCCTGTTCGTATCTGTGGGGTTGTCAGGGACATACACTTTACTTTTGAGCAGTTCGCAGCTAAATCATCAGACACACTGTATGTTTTCACAGCATTTGTCTCCTGTGCAGCTGTGGAACAAATTTTAGGTTCCTGCTGCTAGATCCAACCACACACGTACTGTCTGTGACAATGTACAAAAACACTTATTTTCTTTTCCAATACTGCTCCTGGTATATACCCACTGGCAGTGATGGCTCCGAAGCATCCAGTTTTACAAACTATGCAAATTAATGATGGTCTTACATGACTTTATGAATGGCTCTTCTTGATTATATTTGCAACCCTCTGCTCCCTGTAGTGATATGAGAAGAAAGTAAATCAGAGATACCCGCATAACACTCCTTACTGTGATTGTACTTGAACACGTTCAGTGGGGGCCATCCTTTTCTATGGAAGGGGAGGTAGCAGTGGGTTTATGACTATTTATGTAGTTTCAACATTTTCTGTAGTGCTGTACATCATTTTTGTTTTTTAACGGCACTTTATTGAATCTGTTGCCAGATTCATAGCTTGATCCCACAATGCTTTGCATGTAGACATAGATGAATCACTATTCATACCCACAACATAAGTTAACTTTATTAAACAAAGTCACTACAGTGGAACCTCGGTTAACGAACGCCTCGGTAAACAAAAAATTCAGTTTACGAATGAGAATCCGTAAAAAAAATAAAATGCCTCGCTTTACAATTTTTTTCCGCAATACGAAACAAGTGTCCTGGTTTATAGCTCCGCCCCCCTGCATACTGGAGTCTGGGTAGCACGTGAGTGTGGAGGTGTTGGAGAGGTTTTGGAGCCATTTGCAGCAAGTTTTGGAGCCTTTTTGGTGCATCTCAAGAGGTGGAAAGGTAGGGAGCGGAGCTTAGTTGTTTGCATGCCTTTTACTGTGTGTTCTGCATTGTGGGGTGATTTCCATGCCTGTTACTGTGTGTTTTGCATTGTGGGGTTGTTTTCCATGCCAGCTCATGTGCTGTGCATGCCTGTCACAGCTCATATGCTGTGTATGCCTGTTACTGTGTGTGTTTGCATTGTGGGGTGATTTCCATGCCTGTTACTGTGTGTGTTTGCATTGTGGGGTTATTTTCCATGCCAGTTTATGTGCTGTGCATGACTTTTACTATGGTTTTCATGCCAGCTCATGTGCTGTGAATGCCTGTTACAGTACTGTACTGTGTGTTTTGCATTGTGGCGTTGTTTTCCATGCCAGTACCTGACGAAGGTGCAACTAAACGCACCGAAACGCGCGTCGGGTTCTTTGTTGGTTCCTGTCTTTTAACACATGGTGGCACTAGGTGTTTAACTTTTTATTTTGGTCCTTTTATCTTCAGCACTGAGTTATGTGATCTAGGGGTAATTGGGAGAGAGTTTTTTTTGTTTCAATATCTCATTAGGGACAGCATAGAACACCCTTGAAGGTGTTTAGCTTAGGAGCAATAGGGATTTAGCTCTGGATCTGCACTGTCCTTTTTATTGCTGCTTTTTAAGCATTTCCTGAGGATATTTGAGTCTTCTCCATATCTTATTAGGGGTAGCATAGAACACCCTCGAAGGTGTTTTACCTAGGAACAATAGGGCGGATTAGCTTCTATATATATCCCTACTGGTAGCCTCCTCTGGCATTCCAGATCTATCTGTATTATAGCCACCAATTCTGTCCCAATTTTGGTGTCGGCTCTCTATTGAGTTTTTCTATCTCCTCTATTGACTTTGACGTTTATTTATATAATTTTGATTGTTCCATATATAGTGCCCTTTTATTCACTACAATAAAGTATTTATTATTTTTTCGGCATTTTTTGGAACCCTTATGTGATTTATTATGCTGGCAAGTTCCACTACCAGTACTCAGTGCTGATTTTACCAGTTTTGAGTCTCATTCTCCTTTGAGACTCTATTATTTTCATCTTTCATGTGCTGTGCATGCCTGTTAGAGCTCATGTGCTGTGCATGCCTTTTTACTGTGTGTTTTGCATTGTGGGGTTGTTTTCCATGCCAGCTCATGTGCTGTGCATGCCTTTTACTGTGGTTTCCATGCCAACTCATGTGCTGTGCATGCCTTTTACTGTGTGTTTTGCATTGTGGGGTTCTTTTCCATGCCAGCTCATGTGCTGTGCATGTCTGTTAAAGCTCATGTGCTGTGCATGGCTTTTACTGTGGTTTCCATGCCAGCTCATGTGCTGTGCATGCCTTTTACTGCGTGTTTTGCATCGTGGGGTTGGTTTTTGCATACTTAGTGACGGTAGTGTCATGGCACCCAAGAAAGCAGCGGAAGCTGGGAAGAGGAAGAAGGAGATGATTCTGCTTGAGGACAAGAAATAAATCATCAGGAAGCATGAAGGAGGAATGCGATTGACTGACCTTGCTAAAGAGTATGGAAGGACTGCATCGACAATCGGTACAATCCTAAAGATGAAAGAGAAGATAACTGGGAGAGATGCAGCCAAGGGAGTCACCAGGGTCTCCAAGCAACGACCACCTGTTCTGGAGGAGGTCGAGAAGTTGCTACTGCTCTGGATTGAACAGAAGCAGCGTGCAGGGGACTCAGTGACCAAGGCGATCATCTGCGATAAAGCCAATGCCTTGCACGTTGACCTTCTCAAACAGCCAGGAACGTCAGCAGATGCAGGGGGTGGTTCGAAAGGTTCAAGACCAGATCTGGCATTTACAGTGTGGTCAGGCATGGAGAGGCTGCAAGTTGCGATGTTGCTACAGCTGAGGAATTTACTACGGAGTTCCTGGAGGTCATGGTTTCAGAGGACTACCTTCCTCAGCAGGTCTTCAACTGCTAAGAGACTGGACTCTTCTGGAAGAGGATGCCAAAGCGTACCTTCATCACAGAAGAGGAGACCTCATTGCCTGGCCACAAGCTGATGAAGGATCGTCTCACCCGCCTGTTCTGCGCCAACGCCAGTGGGGACCTTAAGATCAAGCCCCTGCTTGTCTACCATTCAGAGAACCCACGGGCCTTCAAGAAACACAAGGTGAACAAGGAGCAGTTGAGCGTTTTGTGTCAGTCTAACCCAAAGGCTTGGGTCACACGCCTTTTGTTTGTGAAGTGGGTCAATGTGGTTTTTGGTCCTGCTGTGAAGAAGTACCTTGTGGACAATAACCTGCCACTCAAGGCCATGCTGCTCATGGACAATGCTCCTGCCCATCCTCCAGGCCTCGAGGAAGATTTGCTGGAGCACTTTAATTTCATCAAGGCCATGTTCCTTCCTCCTAACACCATCCCACTACTCCAGCCAATGGACCAGTAGGTCATCTCCAATTTTAAGCAACTCTACACAAGGGAGCTTTTCTGGCAATGCTTTGAGATGACAGATCGATCAAGCCTCACCCTCCATGAATTTTGGAGAGTATATTTTGACATTGTGAGCTGTCTGCAGATTATCACCATTGCCTGGGCCGGGGTCAACCAGACAAACCTAAATTCTGCTTGGCGCAACCTGTGGCCAGACGGTGTGGTGAAACCTGCCGCCAGTGCTTCTGCACCAGCACCAGAGTCAACCGGGTTGGAGGAAATTGTTTCCTTGGGGAGGACCATGGGCCTGGAAGTGACTGAGGAGGATGTCTACGAGCTGGTGGAGGAACACAACCGTGACCTAACCACGAGGAGCTGGTGGAATTGCAGAAGGAGGCGATGGAGGAGCAGATCGCATTTGAGGAGGAGGAGGAAATGAGTGAGGAACAGCTCTCTTCCACGGAACTCAAGGAGGCATGCCAAATGTGGGTAAACCTACAGACTTTTGTACAGCAGCACCACCCAGATAAGGCTCTAGCCCTGAGACTTGTGAGCAGTTTTGACACAGACATCATGTCGCCTTTCCGAGGGATGCTTAAAAGGCGCCAGAGGCAGCAGACAATGGAAAGGTTCCTACAAAAACAGCCGAGACATGAAGAAGAACCTGCTTGTGTTAGTGCTGCCCAATTGCCCTCATCCTCCTCCTCTTCCAAAAAGTGTTGAAATTGTTTAGAAATGTTCCATGTTTTCCCTGTTGACGTGTGATTTATGTACAGTTGAAGTGTACTGTACCATGTTACCAACAGTCTGCCATGTTTTAAAAGTTGATGTTTGATGTTTTAAAACATAAAGTTGGATGTTTGAAATGTTATTGCTTGATTAATAATGTCCCTGTACAGTATTTAGGCCTTTAAAGTGCACTTTTTTTTTTTTCCCTCACCCCCGGAATGCATTAATTGGGTTTCAATGCATTCCCATGGGAAACCGTGTTTCGGTTTAAGAATTTTTCGCAATACGAAACGTCCCGGAGAACTCATTAAATTCGTAAACCGAGGTCCTACTGTATTTGTTTGCAGCCTGGCTAGCACAATGTATAAATTGCGTTGAATATTCTGTAAAATCATGGTTTTATACAGCGAGCGTACCATGTCATATTGATATTCTTGCCTTATTAGAAAGGTTATCTTTTACTTGGAGTTCTGGCGCAAGGGCATCAATATGATCAGATCAGTCAGGGAAGATAATGACAATTGCAACATTATTTATACATGACCCCACATTGAGTTCACTTTGTATTTTGAAAGCTTCACTATATTCATTTCATGCTGACATTTTATAAGGGGCACTCTAAGATTAAAATACACTATAGTAACCTTATTCTATTAGATTATGGGTTATAATTAAAGCAAAACAAATTACAATAAAAAAGTCATTAAATTCACCTGTAATTCAGCTTCACCTCACAAACATTCACATCTTCACAAACATCATCCTTGATAAAGGGTTTCTCCTACTTTTTTTTTTTTTCTTCAAATGTTGTTTAGGTCCACCCACGCCCCTCAAAAAATGGTAAAAGTTCTGACCTAAATCCAGTGCCAGGTGAAGCTACCAGTGCTGCTCAGCACCCTCAACCCCCTCGTCGTGTAGGTCCGATCAAATTATTCTTATAGAGAAGCCTTTGATTTTACCATTTAACCAACTCCGAGTGCATGTGTGTGCTCTGAGCTGGTCGAGGAAGGGGGGGGGAGGGATGGGAGTGGCAGGTGGAAGGGGAAACACAAGCTCTCTGCAAGTGAGGAGCAGCGAACGTCTGTCACCTGCATGCAGTGCATCTTGGCAACAGGCTCAAAATATGCACAGAACTGACATTCGTTAGCCTGGAACACATCCAATACTCTCTATCCAGAAGCATTAGCAGCAGTCATGCCGCCAAACCTAAAGACATTTGATTTTAAAAGTTTCTGGTTTGGGCACGCCTGGAACCATAGGCAGTACAGAGCTTACAGAGCTTGGAATGTTCCTTTAAATAGGAAGTGACTATATCGGCTGTCAGTCTGACATACCCTAAAGGCGTGTTCTCTGACAAATGTTAAAATTTCTGCTCTTAGTAACATTAAGACATAGTGGTTTTGGTGCTTAGTAAATTGAGTTTATACATTTATTTATATTTTTAAACTTTTACTGCCACTTCTGTATATGCCTATTGATATCTGAAATTGATTATTAGTCAACTAAATTAGATAAGTCAATGATTTATTTTGATGTGTATTATCTTATCTGCAGACAGAATGAATTGATGTGCTTTGTGTTGTAGGTGTCTGTGTTATTATTCAGCAGTTTTTTTTTTTGTTCTTTGTTTCAGACAATGTCCCAGAGGAGCTGAAAGACCCATTTTACGTAGACCAGTACGAACAAGAGCACATTAAGCCACCAGTCATCAAGCTTCTCCTCTCCAGCGAGCTGTACTGCCGTGTCTGTGGCCTTATTCTAAAAGGGGACCAGGTGGCTGCTTTGCAGGGACACCAGCCAGTCATCCAGGCTCTATCTCGAAAAGGGATTTACGTCATGGAGAGCGAAGATGTGCCCGTGTCTGAATCTGACCTCAGCTGTTCTCCAATCAAAATGGTCTGTACCAAAACAGGGGCTTTATGCATTTCTTTAAATTCATATGCCATTAGTTCCCCCCATAAATGTTCTGGTGAAGGTGCACATGTCGTGTATTAGCAGAAGATATTGAGGGCAGTATAAAAGCACAGATTATAATATACATCCGGTATCTGGTTAGCTATACACTGTACAATTGACATCACACGTCTGAGCGTTAAGGGTAGAAAAGGAAGCTCCTAGGCCTCAAATAACTACTATTCGTTATTACTACAGCGTGCCATATTGGATAGAATGATATGAAACTAAGCTATTACCTAATGTACTGGCGCACATATATTCAGAAAATCTGTTTCTTAGCATGTTTTGAGAACTCTGGCTGTTTGTAATTCAAGAGTCTGGGCTCAGACATGTCCACACAGTTTTATTGATTAGGTGATATAATTTTGATGATTTGACTGGTGTGGGGCAATGCCAGAAGCAATGTAGATATGAATCATACTTCGAGCGGGATAAATCTTGTGCTGTCTTCCTGGGTCTTAAAACCACGTGACACATTTGAGTAAAGTAAATCGTGTGCACTTTAGATTATACCCCCTACTGGTGTAATAATGTTATAAAAAAGGATGAAAAAAAAAAGTTCAACATTTTAGTTCACTCAGAACTCTAAGCAGCTCTGCATCATTTTGTAGTGCAATATTGGCTTTAGTGAGTGAGGAGCCACTTAGGAGTGTAGGAGGTAGGACAATTAAAAAAAAAAAAAAAAAAAAAAAAAAAAGGGCTGTTTGGGAGGTGGGAAGGCTGCACCCAAGAAGGGAAGGGACATCCACGCTTTCTCATGCAGGTTCTTTGAGAAGCAGGGAAAGGCTTGATACATCAGTTGCAAGAGCGTGCAGTGCTCTGATGACGAAAATAATAATAATATGCCCAGAATTGACATATGGCTGCCTGGAACAGATTTTCCAAAGTCACATATGCCGGAGGTGCAACTAGCCCCCAAAACATAAGTGCCAATATCTCCGTATGAGCAAAGGTTCAAGCAGAAACATTGCACATACTGATTCTAAAATTAGAAGTGATCCTGGTGGTTAGAGTAACCCTTTAACTTTGAAATTCACTTTGAATTCTCACATAAGTGAATAGCTCAGTCAGTGGTGTATAACCTTGACACAATGCCTTTGTGAGCTTTATTCCCCGTAATCCGTAGCCAATAGTTCACAAAACTTTACATTTTAATCAAGTGCTCATTTTTAACCCCTTAAGGATACATGACGTGTGACATGTCTTGATTCCCTTTTATTCCAGAAGTTTGGTCCTTAAGGGGTTAAACTTTTGGTTGTTGTTTTATCTTTTTAGTTCCATATTGGACATCTGTGTATGAAATAGGTTAAAGACTTTCCACCCTAATTATTTATGGATTTACTTTTGTAAGTGGTGGAATAAACTGAATCTTTGGGTTTTGAGTTACTGTTTGTGTCAGGTACAGTCATTGCTGGGGTTAGAAAATTGTAAGACTGTTTGCCGTGTATCACTGTTTTCTGTACAGTCAGCGTTTGGGTTAGAGAGTGCGGCTTGTCTCGTAACACTGTTTGCGTGAGGTACAGTCATTACTGGGGTTAGAGAGTCATGCTGTTTGTGTCATTGTATTTGTAAGAGACTCGTTCTGTTTGTCTTGTTTCACAAACAGGATAGTTGTGCGGTTTGTCTTGTGTCTCTGTGTAGAAGAGTCATGATGTTTGTCTTGTGTCACTGTGTTAGTGAGTCATAATGCTGGGCTGGTATCACTTTTGTGTTGCATACAGTCAGTGCTGGGGTAAGAGTCGTGCTGTTTTGTCTTTTGTCACTGATTGTATTGGGTGCAGATAGTGCTGGGACTAGAGAGTCATGCTGTTTGTCTTGTGTTACTGTGTTACATACAGTCAGTGCTGGGGTTAAAGAGTCTTGTTTTTTGTATTGTATCACTGTTTTAGAGAGCCTTGCTGTTTGTATTGTATCACTGTTTGTTTTAGAGAGCCTTGCTGTTTGTTTTGTATCCGTTTTTGCTAGAGAGTTATCATTTATATAGCGCCACCATATCCAGCAGTGCTTTTCAATATTCTAAAGGGGAAAATGTAATAATTGCTTCTGTTACAGATATTACAGAAACAATAGGTTGATGAGGACCCTGCTCTCAAGCACTTTCAATCTAGAATTGTGCTATTTGTCTTGTCACTGTTTGTGTTGGAGAGTCTTGCTGTTTCTCTTGTGTCACTTTTTGTTAGGAACAGTTGTAGCTGGGGTTAGAGAATCCTGATGTTTACTGCATTGTAACACACGGGGTCAATCAATACGGTCTATAAATTATAGATTCCCCCACACTGGGTACTGAAAATAATGTTCGGCCAGAGGGCATCTTAAATTAGTTAACTAAACTAAAAAGATTAATTGATAGAGCCATGTACCTTGAAATCACATTGTAAAGTGAGAATGATCTGAGCTGCCTGTCTCTTTTAATAAACATATTTCAGGACTTGTTAAAATTAATAAGGAATGGGAGCTTGAAATGTTGTCTACTTTATGGGCTTGTTAGGAGTGATATCTACATCAGTCATCTCTACCTCCCCACAAAACAGATACAATCCCAATAGACACTTGGACTGATCTGTGGATTCAAATGTTATGTTGGTAAATAGTGTTTGCAATTTGTGACCCATGTTAAGGAAACAAGAAAAGGTCATGTTTTTTTACAATAGGCATTTATTTATAGGCATTTTTACTGCGAGAGTTGTGCGTTCCTCTGCCGGAAACCAGAAATTGTTGGATGGAAATATAGTCCAGTTTAGCTTTTGTATAGTTTACCCTAAGGCCCACTGCCTGGAATGTGTTTCAATGTTTCCCTGTGTACACATTCATAGCAATAGACATGGATTATAATCTATACATATCTAACTTTACTCTGCATCATTGGGCTAATATATGTATTATATTATGTACTCTATCCGTAGTCTCTTCTCTATTATATAATTTATCTGTGGTCTCCAGTCCCTATTAAAGCCTACCTTCCTGGATTAGAACATTTCATTGCATAAACATCCTCCCATGTACCCAAGATTATCGGGACTCTGTAGGCACTAGATCACCATTTTATCTAATTGAATTAGATATAATAACAATAATGAAGTCCACTGGCAATGTCCCTCCATTCAGTGTTAAAATTTTTAAAATTTAACTCTGAATAAGCGTCCCTGGCCATCCACAGACTGTCCCCTACTGGAGGTATGGCTAAGGCAGAGATTGTTATTCAGGATGCACCCAAATTTCGTCTGCCAAAATTTGCGGCCGAAAATGGGGGCAAATCTGCCAAAAATTACCAGATGTGCTATCGCCTGACGCCCGGGACATGCAGTTTTGTATCTCGCTATCTTTGGCCAATCAGAGCGTTGCCCCAGGTTACCACAGCAACGCTCTGACTTCTAGATATCGCGAGATACAGCGGAGCTGCAGACTGGAGAGACAGACCACCCGACCACAAGGGAGCCAGGACACTGGACCACCAGGTAATGGAAAAAAGGTATTTCTAACACCCTCACTCTGTGACCAGTCACTCTGTCACCAGTCACCGCCTCCCTCCGTCACTGTCAGCCCCTCCCCCAGTGACTCTGTTACCTGTCACCCCTTCACTCACTCTGCACCCCCCTCACTCTGCCACCTGTCACCCCCTTCTTCCCTCACTCGTCCACCTGTCACCCCCTCCTTCCCTCACTCTGCCAACTGTCACCCCTCCATCCCTCACTCTGCCATCTTTCACCCTCTCCTTCCATCACTCTGCCACCTGTCACCCCCTCCTTCCCTCGCTCTGTCACCCCCTCCTTCCCTCGCTCTGTCACCCCTCCTTCCCTCGCTCTGTCACCCCTCCTTCCCTCGCTCTGTCACCCCCTCCTTCCCTCGCTCTGTCACCCCCTCCTTCCCTCGCTCTGTCACCCCCTCCTTCCCTCGCTCTGTCACCCCCTCCTTCCCTCGCTCTGTCACCCCCTCCTTCCCTCGCTCTGTCACCCCCTCCTTCCCTCGCTCTGTCACCCCCTCCTTCCCTCGCTCTGTCACCCCCTCCTTCCCTCGCTCTGTCACCCCCTCCTTCCCTCGCTCTGTCACCCCCTCCTTCCCTCGCTCTGTCACCCCCTCCTTCCCTCGCTCTGTCACCCCCTCCTTCCCTCGCTCTGTCACCCCCTCCTTCCCTCGCTCTGTCACCCCCTCCTTCCCTCGCTCTGTCACCCCCTCCTTCCCTCGCTCTGTCACCCCCTCCTTCCCTCGCTCTGTCACCCCCTCCTTCCCTCGCTCTGTCACCCCCTCCTTCCCTCGCTCTGTCACCCCCTCCTTCCCTCGCTCTGTCACCCCCTCCTTCCCTCGCTCTGTCACCCCCTCCTTCCCTCGCTCTGTCACCCCCTCCTTCCCTCGCTCTGTCACCCCCTCCTTCCCTCGCTCTGTCACCCCCTCCTTCCCTCGCTCTGTCACCCCCTCCTTCCCTCGCTCTGTCACCCCCTCCTTCCCTCGCTCTGTCACCCCCTCCTTCCCTCGCTCTGTCACCCCCTCCTTCCCTCGCTCTGTCACCCCCTCCTTCCCTCGCTCTGTCACCCCCTCCTTCCCTCGCTCTGTCACCCCCTCCTTCCCTCGCTCTGTCACCCCCTCCTTCCCTCGCTCTGTCACCCCTCCTTCCCTCGCTCTGTCACCCCCTCCTTCCCTCGCTCTGTCACCCCCTCCTTCCCTCGCTCTGTCACCCCCTCCTTCCCTCGCTCTGTCACCCCCTCCTTTCCTCGCTCTGTCACCCCCTCCTTTCCTCGCTCTGTCACCCCCTCCTTCCCTCGCTCTGTCACCCCCTCCTTCCCTCGCTCTGTCACCCCCTCCTTCCCTCGCTCTCTGTCACCCCTCCTTCCCTCGCTCTCTGTCACCCCCTCCTTCCCTCGCTCTCTGTCACCCCCTCCTTCCCTCGCTCTCTGTCACCCCCTCCTTCCCTCGCTCTCTGTCACCCCCTCCTTCCCTCGCTCTCTGTCACCCCCTCCTTCCCTCGCTCTCTGTCACCCCCTCCTTCCCTCGCTCTCTGTCACCCCCTCCTTCCCTCGCTCTCTGTCACCCCCTCCTTCCCTCGCTCTCTGTCACCCCCTCCTTCCCTCGCTCTGTCACCCCCTCCTTCCCTCGCTCTCTGTCACCCCCTCCTTCCCTCGCTCTCTGTCACCCCCTCCTTCCCTCGCTCTCTGTCACCCCCTCCTTCCCTCGCTCTCTGTCACCCCCTCCTTCCCTCGCTCTCTGTCACCCCCTCCTTCCCTCGCTCTCTGTCACCCCCTCCTTCCCTCGCTCTCTGTCACCCCCTTCTTCCCTCGCTCTGTCACCCCCTCCTTCCCTCGCTCTCTGTCACCCCCTCCTTCCCTCGCTCTCTGTCACCCCCTCCTTCCCTCGCTCTCTGTCACCCCCTCCTTCCCTCGCTCTCTGTCACCCCCTCCTTCCCTCGCTCTCTGTCACCCCCTCCTTCCCTCGCTCTCTGTCACCCCCTCCTTCCCTCGCTCTCTGTCACCCCCTCCTTCCCTCGCTCTCTGTCACCCCCTCCTTCCCTCGCTCTCTGTCACCCCCTCCTTCCCTCGCTCTGTCACCCCCTCCTTCCCTCGCTCTCTGTCACCCCCTCCTTCCCTCGCTCTCTGTCACCCCCTCCTTCCCTCGCTCTCTGTCACCCCCTCCTTCCCTCGCTCTCTGTCACCCTCTCCTTCCCTCGCTCTCTGTCACCCCCTCCTTCCCTCGCTCTCTGTCACCCCCTCCTTCCCTCGCTCTCTGTCACCCCCTCCTTCCCTCGCTCTCTGTCACCCCCTTCTTCCCTCGCTCTGTCACCCCCTCCTTCCCTCGCTCTCTGTCACCCCCTCCTTCCCTCGCTCTCTGTCACCCCCTCCTTCCCTCGCTCTCTGTCACCCCCTCCTTCCCTCGCTCTCTGTCACCCCCTCCTTCCCTCGCTCTCTGTCACCCCCTCCTTCCCTCGCTCTCTGTCACCCCCTCCTTCCCTCGCTCTCTGTCACCCCCTCCTTCCCTCGCTCTCTGTCACCCCCTCCTTCCCTCGCTCTCTGTCACCCCCTCCTTCCCTCGCTCTCTGTCACCCCCTCCTTCCCTCGCTCTCTGTCACCCCCTCCTTCCCTCGCTCTCTGTCACCCCCTCCTTCCCTCGCTCTCTGTCACCCCCTCCTTCCCTCGCTCTCTGTCACCCCCTCCTTCCCTCGCTCTCTGTCACCCCCTCCTTCCCTCGCTCTCTGTCACCCCCTCCATCTCTATACTGCACCACACCATGCAACATACACAAATACACACTACATCCCTTTCCCACACCTCACCATATTCCATATGCACACTACATAACCTACATAAATCATTTGGGGAAAAAAGTCATTTTCGGCTAAGGGCATCTTGGATTTTCACCCAGGAAGATGGTAGGTATCTTACTAAAGAGGGGTGTTCTCAGTGACTTCTTAAAGACTGAAGACTAGGCAAGAATTTGATGGCATGGGGTAGGGAATTCATAAGAATGGGGCAGACCTTGTAAAACCCTGCTGATAGGAGTTGGCTGTGCGGGAACGAGCAGATGTCAGGAGCAGGTCACTCGCAGATTTCAGGAGCAGGTCACTCGCAGAGGTGAGGTGTGGGAGGAGCGGTCAGTCAGGAAGATGAGCTTGGCCGCAGCATTCATTACAGACTGAAGATGGTCAATGCGGGTGTTTGGAAATAAGTAGTGACTTGCAGTAGTCAAGTTGTGAAATAATGAGTGTGTGAACAAGTGCCATAGTTGTATCTTAACCCCTTAAGGACACATGACGTGTGAGACACGTCGTGATTCCCTTTTATTCCAGAAGTTTGGTCCTTAAGGGGTTAAGGTACAAAAGGGTGAATGCGGGCACATATTAAGGCGGAAGTTACAGGATTAGGAGATCAACTGGATGTGAGGAGAAAAGGCAGGTCTGAGTCAAAGGTAACTCCAAAGCCGTGAGCTTGAGGGGTTGGGTAATAGGTGTCCCATTGACATGCAGGGAGATAGATGGAGGAGTGTTATTTGATCGAGGAAAAGTTCAGTTTTAGAAAAATTGCGTTTTTTAGATAACGGCAAGATATCCAGTTAAGGATGGAAGAGAGACAGTTTGTGACACATTCTCAGAGAGCAGCAGAGAGGTAAGAGGAGGAGAGGTAAATCTGAGAATAGTCTGCATATAGATGGTATGGAAATCAAAGAGTTAATACGATTATCGAGAAAGGCAGTGAAAATGGTGGATAGAAGAGGACAAAGAACAGAGCACTGGGGAACAACAACTGAGAATGGCAGAGAGGGGAGGAGGTGGGACCAGAGACACTAAATCAGTGTTTAGAAAATATGATGAAAACCTGGAAACTGGTGTCGTGCAGTACAAGTTTGTGGTGGGTTTGAAGAAGAAGAGCGTAGTCAATATCCAAGGTAATTCTTCCTCTTTAGCCCTAGCAGCACTGAGTAGATGGGCTGCTGGGGACACACTACGCATTAAAACATTAGAAACCGTTTAACAAGAATGAATGAACTGTGCCAGGGGACACCATAACACTATAATAAGATGAAGCTGTTGCAATGTCTACAGTGTCCCTTTAACATTCAAGCCAATAAGTATGTCTTGCTGCAGCACGAGAGATAGGCAGCCATGTTCCAGATTATCAAATCACTAGTTACTAGAGATTAGGCCCCTTGGGAAGTGATTGCTGATTACATTTAATATGAACATTCGCTGTGCATGACATTGAAGAAATGGGAAAAATGATATACTCAATAGTAGGAAATGTATGTGGTTTTGGTAAATGCTTGAGCTATGATTTCTATTGCATTATCATATACTTGTTCCCATGCGATTCTAGTAGGGAAATACTTCTGCTAGTCTCCGTTACATTTTGAAGATCCTGGGGTGGCTCAAACCTATGCTTCTCATTTTCTCAGAGTGCCCACATGTCTATGATTGATGCCCTCATGATGGCCTACACCGTGGAAATGATCAGCATTGAGAAAGTTGTTGCAAGTGTCAAACGTTTTTCTACATTCAGTGCCTCGAAAGAGCTGCCGTACGATCTGGAAGATGCCATGGTTTTCTGGATCAACAAGGTATTATTCCACTATGTTCAGAGTGTGTGTATACTCC
Source organism: Pelobates fuscus (assembly GCF_036172605.1). Lineage (NCBI taxonomy): Eukaryota > Metazoa > Chordata > Amphibia > Anura > Pelobatidae > Pelobates > Pelobates fuscus. The sequence goes on from NC_086325.1 coordinate 160,428,603, forward strand.
ATATTGGCTAATCTTTTTACAAAAGGGGATAATTCATTAGAAGCCAATTAATATAGGTGCAGCATTGCGTAGACGAGCCCCTCTTTTTTTCTTTCCGTGCGCTTTACAACTCTGCCCTCCAGATGATACGCGGGGTAGGAGTGTATCTGCATCCTTAGCATGTCAGAGGCTAACTGTGGAATTTGCGGGATAGCAGTGTATATGCATCCTTACCAAGTCAGAGGCTAACTGTGGAATTTGCGGGATAGCAGTGTGTATGCATCCTTACCAAGTCAGAGGCTAACTGTGAAATTTGCGGGCCTGGAGTGTGTCTACATGCTAAGCAAGTCAGAGGCTAACTGTGGAATTCGCGGGGTAGGAGTGTGTATGCATCCTTATCCTGTATTTCCTGACTTTGCATGCAAACTCAAAAGAAAGGAACAAGTTAAAGACAACAAACACAGAGAAAAGGGAAGTAATGGCGCTTATCTTGTCTATTAGCAGTATGTGATATAAGATCTGACGCTGGTGAGATGACTTGGTACCATCTTGGAAGAGAGATGTCTTGCTTGATCCATGAAAGTCAGGTTAATAGAACACAAAGTGGAGATTCTTTAGAAATTAGTTTATTTATTTAGAAGACATCCAGAAGAAATCTCTGAGATGAACTTCTAGTAAATGTTGTCCACAATGTTTCAGTAGGGTTGTCTAGACCTGTGGATCCCAACCCAGTCCTGAAGGTACACAAAAAGTCTAGGATTTAGCCATTTCCTTATTCTATTCTAAACAAAATATTGAGAACACCTAGAGGACTGCGCTGGGAACCCACTGATGAGTTTAATCTAGATCCACGGTTCTCACTGGCTGCTCAAGTTTACACATTATGGAATGAGATTGGAATGTACCAAATCCAGCACAGTTTATGGTCCTTCAGGAGTGGTTGACTGGAACCATAGATCAAGATTACAGTGAGGTAACCTCTTCAATACTAGAATCAAGTATAAACATTTTTATTTTCATGTATTTTCCAGTATGAAATCTTGTCCATAAAGCCTCACTTACCCTTAATTAAACTCTAGTTATGATTACCAGCCTGTAGGGGAACAAAAGTATCTGCCAGAAGGTACTAGTCACTGATATAATGGAAATAAAGTTGCTGTAAATGTCTGCTCACCCTCTGCTTTCAAATAGTACAGGAAGTTTCACTGAGTGATACCATTCTTACAGAGAGGGAGGAGTGTATGGACTCTGCCATTTCTCTATTAGCAATCCAGAGATTGATAAAGATTGCTATAGCGAGGGAATAATAAATTTATTTTTAGAACTATATGATTTAACTCTGTTATATATATGATTTAAGATTTGTTTTACATTCTGTAAGATGCGCTGCTAATAATGCCTTTGGGGTACTCACAAATTCCTGTTAGCAACGTTTTTGACAATTTTTGTTTATATATTTTTGTCACATCTACTGTATGTCAAAAGAAATGCAAAAAAAGGCTGCTGTACTAACATGTATGACTGTGAAATATTGCAAGATAAAGGACACTATTACTGTCTATTTTAATTTCCCAATTTTTTTTTATAAAGGAGGAACAAATAAGTGAAATATAAAAATGGTGTAAATGTACATATATTTAGGTTTGTTTGCTTAGCAATCTATACACAGAATTGCTGTTTTGTGATATGTTTAAATGCCAACTATGCACCCCTTACTTCAAATAAATCTAATGCTAATATTTTAAAAGTGCTTGGTAGTGAAGGGGTTAATCAGAAAACATTTTAGAATGCTTAATGCTGCTCTTTCCTCCCAGGTCAATCTCAAAATGCGAGAAATACTGGAGAAAGAGCAAAGATTAAAACAGCAAATAATTGAAAGCCCAAGTCACCAAAAGGTAATCGCCTAAAATTCTTCGAAATCATCATGGGGCCTCGCACGTGTATATTCTTATAGCAGCCAGAGCATTGTATATGGCGATATTCTTATTTCAGTCAGCGCCTGTATATGGCGATATTCTTATTTCAGCCAGCGCCTGTATATGGCAATATTCTTATTTCAGCCAGAGCCATGTATATGGCGATATTCTTATTTCAGCCAGCGCCTGTATATGGCAATATTCTTATTTCAGCCAGCGCCTGTATATGGCAATATTCTTATTTCAGCCAGAGCCATGTATATGGAGATATTCTTATTTCAGCCAGCGCCTGTATATGGCAATATTCTTATTTGAGCCAGAGCATTGTATATGGCAATATTCTTATTTCAGCCAGAGCATTGTATTTGGCAATATTCTTATTTCAGCCAGCGCCTGTATATGGCAATATTCTTATTTCATCCAATAGTCTTATTGAAACAAATTGCCCTTGAAAGTTAGAATGCCAGTAAAAGAGGTAGCTTACTAGTTTCCATACAAGTGGATATATATATTACACACACTACATGGCCAAATGTTTTGAGACACACAATTTAGTTATTAAATGTGGGTGTTTCAATCAGACCCATTACCAAAGTGTATAAAATCTAGCACCTAGCCATGCTGTCTGCATTTACAAACATTTGTGAACAAGATTGGTCATTCTGAAGAGCTCCGTGAATTTAAGCGTGGTATTGTGATAGGATGCCACATTTGCAATAAGTCAGTTTGTGAAAGAGTTTCCACGGTCAGCCGGAAGTGGTATTATTGGAAAGTGGAAGGGTTTAGAAACAGCAGCAACTTAGCCACAAAGCGGAATACAATGTATATTCACAATGCAGGGTCACAAAGTGCTGAGGTGCCTGGTGCGTAAAAGTTCCCAGCACTTTGCGGATTCCATTGCTGAAGAGTTTCAAACTTCCTCTGGCATTAATAGCACAAAAACTGTGTGGCTGGAGCTTCATGAAATTTATTTTCATGGCCGAGCACTTGCGTGCAACCCCTCACATCACCAAGTACAATGCCAAGCGTCGGATCGCATTGTGTAAAGCACGCCATCACTGGACTCTGGAGCACTGGAGATGTGTTGTGTGGTGTGACAAATCATGCTTCTCCATTTGGCAATATGATGGGCGAGTCTGGGTTTGGTGGATGCCTGAAATGTTACCTGCTTGCATTGTTCCAATGATAATGTTTGGTGGAGGAGGAATAATGGTATTAGGCTGTTTGTCAGGTGTTGGCCTAGGCCCTTTACTTCCATTGAAGGGAAATCTTAATGCTTCCGCATACCAAGACATTATGGACAATCCTTACAACTTTGTGTGAACAGTTTAGGAAAGGCCCTTCTCTTTTCCAGTATATCTGTGCCCCAGTGCACACAGCAACATCCATAAAGACATGGTTGGATGAGTTTGGTGTGGACGAACATGACTGGCCCACACAGAGCCCTGACCTCCGTTCCATCGAACACTTCTGCACAGGAGGATTAGTGATCCCTCGCCGCCTGCCCGGAAAGCTCCGCCGCTGCCAGCCTGGGGGGGCCCTGAGGTGGCCACCCGGCCAGCTCCTGGGCCCCCCAGGACAAGAGGCTGGCAAGGCATTTGCCAGGGCAATTGGGGCGACTTTTTTTTGCCACCCCCCCAGAAAGTGCAGCCCAAGGCAAATGCCTTTTTTGCCTCGGGGTAAATGCACCCCTGCCCAGAAGAGTGGCAGCTGTTATAGCTGAAAGGGTGGACCAACATCACATTGATATCTATGTATTTAGAATGCAATGATCTAAAGGTCTCTGTTGATGTAATTGTCAGGTGTCCCAATACTTGCCTTTATAGTGTGTGTAAGTATATATAAACTGCCCTCTTTATTTTATGTATATGTTGGCTGTTTTTTTTTTTTTTTTTTTTTGAGTGCTGCTTTAATCTGATTCTAACAATGACGATCATAGGATCATTGGTTTGGGAGATTGATTCCTAGAAGGAACATTAAATTTATCATGTATTTACAGTGTGTATTGAAATAGGTGATTTTTTCCTTTACCACTATCTTAATGTAACTTTTTAGAGGAAGCCCAGGTTTTTTAAACAACATGTATAATTGATGCACAGCTCTTCGAGATCTCTGGGGTCACTGAACAAAAAGCTCTGCACTTTCTCTGTAAAAGAATGGTTTAGTTGCCATCTAGAATACGTCATGCACCAACTGGGTGTTCTCCATGATACAAATATAGCAGCTGGAAGCCGGCACTGCGTTCCAAAACAATGCTCTGTCTCTTTAATGAGAGGAGGAGATTGATAGATTTAAAATAGTCTATACCCTCACCCTTCCTCACACATGCACATCTTGCACGGTAAAAGTGGGACATGTCTATAACGATACAGATATTAATAATGTAAATTTTTAAAGAAAAGATTCTTGGGGGGCTTTTTTTTTTTGCGGTATATGTTAATCTATTGACCTCGAGAGAGTGAATTCTGGGGCCAGCTCTTCTTCCTAAATTGACAGTGTTTATTGATTGATGGCACAGCCTGTAAGCCTTTGTCTAATAGACATTAATCAAATGCCCCTTCTGGGAACTGTGTCAAAGCTGAATTTTACATTTGGTTCTGGACCCTAGCAGTTCCATCTAGATTGTGGCTCTTAAAACATAAAATTTTAAATTAAGTACTTGGCTTTTAAAGAAGTCAGTTTTTGATTGTGCTAGGCTAGCCCTTTAATGTGTGGGCTTTAATTTTCCTCACGTGAGGCAGTCCGCATGCTCAGTGTCTATTGCAGAAAGCCAGATATATGGTTACCATAGTAATGGTATCCAATGTAGAGTAGGTGTTTGGGAATATCTGTTCATTTCCAGTGCATGTGGTAAGGGATGAAAAATTCCAACTATTATAATGGCTGCTATCCTGTTGCTTTAGCTAAACATACAAAAAGCATACAGTTTGTGCAAATATATAACATGCTCCGCAAAACTGTCCTTTCTCCTGCCTAACTTGTTTTCCTTGCTTCCTGAAAAGTCTCCTTCAAAATGGTATTGGAAGTTAGTGCCTGTAAGTGAAACCCAAGATCCATCTATGTAAAATCATCATGTAACCATAGCACACTTCCATACTAGTCGTACTTTATTTGTTTGTTTACATACGATTCGTTAATCATTAGACAAAAGAAAGTCACATTTTATTTAATTCAAACCTATTTCTCGATCTCCTCGAAAGGTATGAGCAACAGACACTTTTTTATTGTTGCTCTCGAAATTTTATATATTGTATACATAATATCCACACAAAAGAAGAAAGTGCCAAAACACTGACCATCATTCCCTCTCTGTTTATTGGTGTTTCTCAGTAAAATGTCACTGCTTCCTTTTATTTCATGACTAACCATCATCATTTGTACGTTTTGACGGTCGTGTTGTTGTTTTGTTCATTTCCCTGTCTGTTCCTACATGTAAGCCTGACCTAATGCATGCCCTAGCGCACTGCATGCGGGAGCCTGTGGAATATGCACGAGTGGTATAGTATCCATAACATTTCAATACTTAGAACTTCAGGGGCGGGGAGTTGGGGAATATACTAGGTTTTATACTTGTATGTTTTACTAGTTAGTTATGTTGTAGTAGTTTATGTTTGCGTGTTTGTTTCAAACAACAGTCCGCAAATCATATTTCTTTAGTCAAAGTTAAAGGGTAGCTGTCATCTTGTACAAAACAGTCATTTTATTGAATTGCCTTTTTAAGGAATTTTATGTTTATATTATATTTCCTCTCCCTCTGAGCTTGTTATGGTGTTCAGCACCCAGGTCTGCTTTAAGGTGACCTAACAGAAGGCCTGGTTTTATAGCATGTCTGCTACCTACTGCACATGTGCATCAGATGCTGCAAATAATCTACAATGCAACAACAAAGCCGCACAGTCAGCCAGCTTTAATTACATAGTCACATGATGTATTATGCTCACATTATCCTGGGTCCCTGGTAATGCCAATTCTGTTCCACTTTCATTGCACAGAATGTCAGCCACTTTTCCGAGGCATTCAGCCAATGAGTGGCGCTGGCTGCAATTTTTGGCTGCTGTGGAGTCTGGCGGGAACCCATGTAAGGACTAAGGAGGCACACCATTGCTAAATGGTTTGACCCATTACTGGGGAGCCAGACCAGGGTACTACTGGCATCATAACATCTACAGCCTGATGTGCTGCTTTGGATGATTGGAGTAACCCTTTAAATCATGGGATCTAACACAGGTTGGTTTCCCAGCCAAGCTGCACTTCAGGAGGTGTGCGAAAACTTCCACAGCTTTCAGAATGTTTTCAGGAAGAATCGCCATGAGATAAAGCAATTGCAGCTATTGCACAATAATGCCTTGAATATTTTACAGCAGTATTAGAAAAAGGGTGCAGGCTCTCCAATGTCTTCCGGCACCTTTATTAGAACATGTGGAACACTGCAACGTTTCGACTCCCAATGGAGTCTTTGTCAGGCTCCACATGTGCTATTAAAGGTGCTGGAAGACATTGGAGTGCCTGGACCCTTTTTCTAAAACTGGTATTTTTTATCTTGTGGGCTTGTGCTGGCCTTTGGTTCAGCTTAGCACCCTGTCTTTAGTGAATTGAGTGTGGTTCCTTTTTCATTTTTGCAATTTGAATATTTAACAGGACAGAGTAGACTTAATTGAATGTGAAATAAACCTTACTGGCCATTTTACTGGAATGTGTTTGGCACATGCTGTGTCCAAGATGGCAGCTTTCCTGTATGATTTGAGAGCTAAAACATGAAAATGTTTGCATAGGTTGGACATTTTCCGAAATCTAATTTCCCTTCTCCCTGCCCCTCACCCCTTTCAAACTTACTCCGTCCTTCCGTTTAGTTTGTGCTTTAGTGGCACAACAGGTTGGATTAGTTGTTTTGTTTATTATTTAACTATGTCTGTTGGGTATCCCCCTGCCTTCTCCTCAGTGGCCCTTATCTGTGAACTTGTCCAGTTCTTGCAGTGTGGATATTTTATACTAACTTACCAACAGGTTTGCCACTCTGATCCACAGTGCTATTTTTACCTGCTTCTAAGCTTAGCAGTTGCTAGACACACACCCCCCTCTTTTGTGTTGGTCTGCAGTTTGGTCTAAATTTTCTCTCTCATTACAGCTTCTTTTTGGATGAAACGGTAATTGTGTGACAGGATTTTTAAAATGTTTTTCCTTCTGCATGTGTCTCAGGTACGTTACCGCCGAGATCATCCTTCAAACAGGCATTTACCGTACTTTCCCTTACTCGAAGATTTAATGAAGGATGTGAGTGATGGTGCAGCTCTTCTGACTGTTATACACTATTACTGTCCAGAGCAGATGAAACTTGAAGGTATTTCATACTTCTTTTTATCACAGTGTAGCCATTTCAGTGCTGGGGGGGATATTGCTACCTGCGCTCAGTGTGTGTAAAAACTTATCACAAACTTAGGGATACTTAATGGGGGCATTAGTACATTATCTAGCGGACTATTTTATTAGCAAACAAAAACCTTTCTTTGTACTACTGCCCCCTCTCTCGGGGAATAATGGATTATGGATGACTTGCTGTCCCGGCTTTAACAGAAAAGACAAAAGATTGCCGTTATTGTGTTTGGTATTGCATCTCATTGGTGGCTTTCTATAAAGCTTGAAACCTAGTACCCTGCTCTGTGGTGTATCCGCATGGAGTGAGTTTTACCTGCTAAACTATCAGAAACGTTAACTCTTGATAAAATCCTATTCCCCTTTAATTGCAAGGAACAAACACCAGTTATGCTATAAAGGCAGTGAAGGTGCATAAAAGGACTATAGCTTGATATTTAAAGCACATTGTTCCTCGATTACAGTGTAAATGCTCTCGCTTTGGCTTCATATAAACAAATCCAGTACTTTTGATAAAAAAAAAGAACATATTTGTTGTAACTTCATACTAAATGGTTACTTAGCCTAAAACCCCTAACATAGCATTTAAAAAGTGTAATGCTGAACAGCCAAAACCTTTTTTTTTTCTTTTTTTTTTCTCTCTCTCTCCCTCTCTCTTCTTCTTCTTGTGACTCTGTTTTACCATATATTTGTTCCTCTTTAGATATCTGCTTAAAGGAAATTACTTCCATTGCGGACAGCCTGTACAATATTCAGCTTCTTAGAGAATTCTCGAACGAATATTTAAACAAATGTTTTTATCTATCAGTGGAAGACATGCTGTATTCGCCAATTGTGCTGAAGGTAGGTATTTATAGACAATGCTCTACAATTGTTATCTCTTTAGATTTTCCATAACCCTTTAATGTTTATGTATTTCTATATTTTATTTCTTTTTAGCCAAACCTAATGGTTTTTATTGCTGAACTTTTCTGGTGGTTTGAAAATGTAAAGCCAGATTTTGTTCACCCCAGGGACATCCAAGAATTAAAAGAAGGTAAGTCTATAGCAGCAGGTACATCAATAAAGGATTATTTGTCCTCAAGTTGTTATGCTGGCAAATGTAATATATCCTTTTCACACCTTTTTATGGGTAACTGATATATTTGTCAGTGTAGTCCAGTTGTTTCATAATAGTGCTAAACTCGCAGTAGAAGTTAATATTCTGTATTTAGCTGTTCTATTGCAATTTGATTTGGTTTCTAATTGTACTCTTTTTATTGGGGATCTGTGATCCTTTTCGTCCTAGTTAAACCAGTATTACAGAATAAAAGCAGTCGGCCCCCTGTACCCATATCTAATGCAACAAAGAGGAGCTTTCTGGCCAGCCCTGCAGGTAGCTCTGACCCCCAGGCGTCTGCGCATACTACAGCTGAGGCCTGCAGCAGAAACAGCCTTCAACCAGAGGAGGCCGAAAAGTAAGTTTATGGCGCTTTTTTTTCTCTTCTTATTTTAATTTTATTTCTTTGACTGTGTTTTCTAGCTACATGTTTTAAGATAGATGCTACGTGACCACAGGCTTCACTTAATCATTCCCAGAAACAAAATCCCAATAGGACAGTATTCGATGTGATGTAAAGAGTTACATCGGGCAGGATTTCAGTGGCCAGACGTTAATGTTGTTAATTAAATTGGTGTTTGAGCCACCTTGGAAGTTCAATTCTTTCTCTATATTGTGTTTTGTTGTTTTCTAAGGGAATCATGATTTAGAAGTGTAAATGTAAAAACTGCTTTCTTTGCAAAGCCAGTCTGTTTCGTCACCTCAGGATTTTATGTGTAATGTAAATTGGCTGACCATAGCTGCCAGTCTAGTTTTGCAGCCAGAGTAAGGAACAACGCACACACACAAATACAGTTTTACATTTTTTTATTGTTTATTTTTTTTTGCAGTGCGTATATTTGTCACAGGCATACATATGATGCCCCAACGACATTCCATATGCAGATTTCAAGACATTAGTTACAGTGGGGGGTAGATAAACAAACAATGCACTTTTTTTTTTTTTATATTTATAAAATAACAGGTTAGACAAGAAATAGTAATGACATAGTTGTGTTCCATGCTTGAGGAGGAAACCGGTATGTTGCCATATACTGCCTGCTCGTTAAAGGTATGCAGCATTGTTGAATACAAGAGTGAGGAGAGTCAGGCACATTTTTGTTGTAGAAAAGGCAGGTTATCATAAGTTGGTTCCTCTCTAAGTGTAAGTATGCTAGCTTAGCCTATGTGTCAAGAGGAGGTGGACAGAGGAGTGACAAAAGAACATGGAAACATGGCATGCATATTAGCATTTATAATAGATAGTGAGACGTTTGTGAGCTGTATGATTATACAACATGCTAGGCAATGTGTAGACAGGTACTTTGTCTGCCTGTATACTAGTGCTGTTGGAGCTCACTGTCTCCCACGTTAACATATTTCTGAAGTAGTATATTTAACAAAGAGCATAGTTAATGTGTAGGCTAAGGCAAAGTCGCTTATATTATAGTGTTACTTTACCGCATCAACAATAAGTCAGTTAGCGTAAAGAGAGATAAAAGCAGAGAAAGGAAAATCATAAGATAAAGTATAGAAAACTCAGTGCTTGGTACTTAAAACATATGGATTGTTTCTCTTGTTGTCGGAGAGGGAGTTTGGTCAGACGGCAGTCTCTAGAGAAAGTTCAGCCAATCCCTGTTAGCGGCATAGCTGTTACCCCGCCGGGTGTCAAGCCTCTGGGTGCCGATGTGGTCGTGTGAGACAGTTCAGACCCTTGGGTAGTCGTTCTCTGGAGCGCTGTGGGTGTGCGGCTGGGTTCTGCTTTGGGTCTCTTCGGCCTCTTTCTGTGTGGATTCCCCACATGGTGAGAGCTGGTCTTCCGGAGGGCGGTGAGGTTGTGATGGGGTAGTCCCTGCTCAGGGGTAGTACAACTCACCGCTGGTCTTGGACTGCGTCTCATAGGTTTTTGTCGGTTCGCTCGCCGCTTCCTCCCCGCCATCCGAGCCTTGCCCTTGCCCCGTGTGGGAGCCGTGGGTCGCAGCACGGCCTCACCTTGGGTTATTGCGGGTGGTGCCTCCTCTTCGGTGCCCCCCTGGTGGTAGATTTTGGCCCAAAAGGCGGCGAACAGGCGATCTATCCTTTCTTCAAGAGAGGGCAGCGGGGCGTTGTTCAGAGGGTTACACGTGGCATCCGCCATGATTTTCAGTTCTGTACAGTTTTACATCTTATTAGGCAACAATTCAGTTTTACCATATGGCCATATCTTGTTAAGCCCACAAGTGCGCCACAGTACCTCAATATCAGGGGGTTCTATACTAATTCCAACGTGGGAGACAATTACATAGTGCTAAATGAGCTAAAGTGGATTTTAATAATCTGTTGTAAGAGCATTGTGAATATGCATAATGTAAAATGAATGTGCTAAAACTAGGGATCGACCAATATTGATATTTTAGAGCCAATACCAATAATCTGTGAACTTTCATGGCGATAGCAGATAGCTTACCAATATTCTGTACATTTATTTGTTTAATTTTTTTTTGCAAATTTTTTTTGCAAATCTTTTTTTTTTTTTATTAAATGGTAAATGCACAAAATATACATGCCAGTCTGATTTTTTTTTATGTTTTCAAGAATATTTATGTGTGTGTGTAGTGTGTGTGTAGTGGATGCAGTGAGAGTATTTGATTAGTAAATGCTGTGTGTGTTTGTGTAATGGATACAATGTGTTTGTGTAGTGTATGTGTGTTTGTGTAGTGGATTCAGTGTGTGTGTACATATGTTCCCCTGTACCTTAGTGTCCTCCCTTAATGTTCATCATTCCCCCCTAGTGTTCTTCACCCCCCTTCCCTGTCACATAGTGTTCTTCAAACCCCTTCCCTGTCCCATAGTGTTATTCAACCCCCTTCCCTATCCCATAGTGTTCTTCACCCCCCCCCCTTCCCTGTCCCGTAGTGTTTTTCACCCCCCACTGTCCCATAGTGGTTTTCACCCCCCCCCCATTCCCTGTCCCGTAGTGTTTTTCACCCCCCCCCTTCCCTGTCCCGTAGTGTTCTCCCTCCCCCTTCTCTGTCCCGTAGTGTTCTCCCTCCCCCTTCTCTGTCCCATAGTGTTCTCCCTCCCCCTTCCCTGTCCCATAGTGTTCTCCCTCTCCCATAGTGTTCTCCCTCTCCCATAGTGTTCTCCCTCTCCCATAGTGTTCTCCCTCCCCCCCCCTTCCCTGTCCCATAGTGTTTTTCACCCCCCCTTCCCTGTCCCATAGTGGCTTTCACCCCCCCTTCCCTGTCCCATAGTGTTCTCCCTCCCCCTTCCCTGTTCCATAGTGTTTTTCACCCCCCCCATCCCATAGTGTTTTTCACCCCCCCATCCCATAGTGTTTTTCACCCCCCCATCCCATAGTGTTTTTCACCCCCCCATCCCATAGTGTTTTTCACCCCCCCTTCCCTGTCCCATAGTGTTTTTCACCCCCCCTTCCCTTTCCCATAGTGGTTTTCACCCCCCCTTCCCTGTCCCATAGTGGTTTTCACCCCCCCCCCCCTTCCCTGTCCCATAGTGGTTTTCACCCCCCTTCCCTGTTCCATAGTGTTCTCCCTCCCCCCCTTCCCTGTCCCATAGTGTTTTTCACCCCCCCTTCCCTGTCCCATAGTGGCTTTCACCCCCCCTTCCCTGTCCCATAGTGTTCTCCCTCCCCCTTCCCTGTTCCATAGTGTTTTTCACCCCCCCATCCCATAGTGTTTTTCACCCCCCCATCCCATAGTGTTTTTCACCCCCCCCATCCCATAGTGTTTTTCACCCCCCCATCCCATAGTGTTTTTCACCCCCCCTTCCCTGTCCCATAGTGTTTTTCACCCCCCCTTCCCTTTCCCATAGTGGTTTTCACCCCCCCTTCCCTGTCCCATAGTGGTTTTCACCCCCCCCCCCTTCCCTGTCCCATAGTGGTTTTCACCCCCCTTCCCTGTTCCATAGTGTTCTCACTCCCCCTTCCCTGTTCCATAGTGTTTTTCACCCCCCCATCCCATAGTGTTTTTCACCCCCCATCCCATAGTGTTTTTCACCCCCCCCATCCCATAGTGTTTTTCACCCCCCCCATCCCATAGTGTTTTTCACCCCCATCCCATAGTGTTTTTCACCCCCCCCTTCCCTGTCCCATAGTGTTTTTCACCCCCCTTCCCTGTCCCATAGTGTTTTTCACCCCCTTCCCTGTCCCATAGTGTTCTTCACCCCCCTTCCCTGTCCCATAGTGTTCTTCACCCCCCTTCCCTGTCCCAAAGTGTTCTCCCTCCCCCCCTTCCCTGTCCCATAGTGTTCTCCCTCCCCTCCATTCCCTGTCCCATAGTGTTCTCCCTCCCTTCCATTCCCTGTCCCGTAGTGTTCTCCCTCCCCTCCATTCCCTGTCCCGTAGTGTTCTCCTCCCCCCTCCCCTTTCCCTGTCCCGTATTGTTCTTCCCTCACCTTGTCCGTAGTGTTCCTTACCACCCCCCTTTACATAGTGTTTCTTTCCATTCTCCCTCCCCCATCGTGATCCTTCCCACCCCCTCTCCCCCATAGTGTTCCTTACCACCCCCTGTCCCATAGTGATCCTTAACACCCTCCCAGCCCCCCCGCTTCTCCCGTCCAATAGTGTCATCGTCCCTGTCCCTTAGTGCCCCCCTCTCTCTCTGCCCTCCTTGGTTCCCGCTCCCCAGTGTGTCTCCTGGTAGCGTGACCAAGCGGAGCACTTCAGTCCGGCCGGGTACAGGAAACTTAAGTTCCTGTACCGCAACATGCACTGTTCCGCTCGGCCACGTTACACAGAGTGTCTGGCAGGAGGAAGTGCTGTGCGCCCAACTCCTGCCGGTCACTCCGATCTAGCGCCCCCCGGGCCGGAGTTCCCTAAGGCGGCCGCTTTTGCTGCCTTATGGACGTGCCGGCCAACTAATTTCTTATCGTATTGCTGGGGATTATCAGCCGATAACAATACTTACAAAAATTCTGAATATCGGACGATATCGGCAAAACCGATAATCAGTCGATCCCTAGCTAAAACACACAATTCAAAAAATGCAGTGTCAAAACTAAACAAAGGGCTTTGATATATATATTCACTATGCAGATCATATATCTGCTCTATACCGAATTAAAATGTCCAGATCAGATTCCTTTTGGGTTGTGCACCACGCCCACCCCCCAGCTTCAGGAGCCCCTTTGGAGTTGAGCACAGGAAAGTACAAATTTGAGGTTTTGGTTAGTAATGTCACTTTAAAATGTTCATTTGGTATAGAGCAGATCTATAGTATATGATATGCATTGTGAGTATATACATCAAAGCACGATCACTTTAATTGTTTAGTTTTGACACTGCGTTTTTTTTTTAATTGTGTTTTTAATCACATTAATATTCTATTATATATATTCACAATGCTCTTACAACAGATTGTTAAAATACGCTTTAGCTCATTTAGCACTATTTAATTTGACCCACCGATATTGGGGTACTGTGACATAGTGGTGGTCTTAACACAATGTGGCTATATGTTGGAACTGAATCCCCATATTTGTTTAAGAGATGATTTTAAGTAGCTTTTTAAATGTAATACTGTATTTGTATGTGTGCACTGTTCCTTAATCTGTATCATGTATACATTTTGGTCTCTACAGCAGCACTGTTGCTGAGAAATGCATGTTCAGGGTGTGCCCCTCAATTTTTATCTTTACTAGTTTTGCAGCCAGTGAAACGTCTGTTTATGAAATCATATAGTACTTTTACTGGAAAGGGCTTAGAAGGAATGTTTTGGAGAAAGGAAAAAAAAAAGTGCAGCCTACAAACAGTCAAAATATTCTCTTTTTATGATGGTGTGTGTGCCTTTGGTCGTTTGTTAACCCATGTTTGTTTGTTTCTAAATGTAGTGGGAAAGGAAACACTGTTTTAAGTCCTTCACACCCATTGTTACCTTTACGGCAGAAACAACAGAAGATCGTGCAACCAGAAGAGAGTCCCAGTAAGTCATCCAGGAAATTGGGGAGTAGTCTCTGGTGCTCCAACTGCCAAGGGCTTTCTATCTTTTTAGCTGCAAGGCTTATTTGTTCACAGCTGCATGGAGCCATAGAAGTTTGCCGCTCTTGTAAATCAGCATTTGTAATTTCTGTTTTATAAAAACAACAAAAAAACTGAGGAATTTTTGGTATGTTTGTTGAATGCAAAAATCCCAACTATGAAACAAGGTAAAATGTCTTCTGTTCCATAATGGGCAGACATGGCTTTTCTTGCCTGGTATCTCTGTGCCCCATTCTATAGCGGGATTGCATTGCCCTCCAGTGGACATTTGCTTTCTGTTAGATTCATAAGATCCACTCTTTCACACACCAGTGTGCATTAATGTTGCCAAATAGGGGACAGAACTATTCACTGCACAGCCCTGTGCCACGGATATACTGTAAGCGACTGAATCATCTTGCCATCGGACATTGGCATACATGAGTACAAAGCAGATTAGTTCTCCTGTGAGATTCATAAGAAACACAAAGATTTGCATATCATCCTAAGATGTAGGACAGTCCTTGGTGGGGATGGTGTTTGGAGATGGTGCGAATTTTAGTCTCTAATGCTCTAGTGGTATTATATGTGTCGCTGTTTATATTTGTGTATATTGAATGTTTTATTGCTTCATACTGAAAAGAATGCTCTTTTTAAAAGTAAAAATAATTATTTTGTATTTAAAGTTCACAGGGATCGTTCTAACTCGTTGACTCGGGCGGATGGCCAGCCTCGGGCATCGGTGATTGCGTGGCCTGAGAAGAAACCCAGGTACATAGCATACACTCAACTGTCGTCTTCTATGTATATGCTTATGTTGTTCAATACTCCTTTTCCACAGGTTATTCAGTTTGCTTTATTTGTCCACCTGTTAAGTTCTATGAAATATGATGGATTAATAGGTGCAAGGACATTCCCTGCTGAAAAATACTAGGGCGGAGATAAGTTGGTAACTGAATGGGAATTCTCTCTCACTAAAGTCACATGACACAGATTGAGGAATCCCTTTGTTTCCAGTTATTGAGGTAAAAAAAACTTACAAATTCCATAGGTTGGAAGAGGTTTATATCAGGTGTTCGATACGGACATGGCATCAAATTGGAGGTATGGAAATTAAAAATATTGTTCTTCTAACTTGGTAAATTCAGTATGTTATTCCAATTACATTATCAACCAAATATATAGATTGTATGTTCAAAATCTAGACACTGTGACATTTAGGAAATTTAACATCTTGCTTTTGGAAGCAGAATAATTTACAAATGTTCTATTTTTTTCTCTCATGTAGACCTCTCTCTCAACCATCTCTGTATGCCCTTCATTGTGCGACTGATGATGTGGATGCTACATCTGGTGATAGCATCAGCCTTGCACGATCGATCAGCAAAGACAGCCTGGCTTCGAACATCATTAACGCAACTCCAAAACATAACTCGCACCCCACTCCTGCCTCTCTGAGTTCGAGGAGCCTATTGGGAAACGTAGATATTGATGACGAAGAAGAACTTGTTGCATTTATAAGATCAGGTGAAACATCAAGTCATGGCGACCTTGAATTGCAAAGTGTGTCCTCCAGGGCATCCAGTCAACATGGCACAGCAAGGGCTTCAAGAAGGGGCGTAGATGGTTTAGAACATAGCTTTTTCTTTGAACCTCTAATGCCTGCAGTACTTAAACCATCTAAAGAAAAGCAGATAGTTCACAAACGAGAGGAATATGGGGAAGGTAGACAAAAACCATTTGTTTCAAAACGGCAAAATGAAGGGAATCTATCTTTTTCACGAAAGAAAGCAAGCAATCATACTGGAAATGACTTGAACAGAACTTTTACTCCAGTCACTAGCTCACACTTTATAAGTGTAACCGAGTCCTCTAGAACAGAGCCTGTGCAACTTTCCATTGAGACTGGAAACAGTACCTTTAGACCTATTGCTACCAGCAGTGTTGACCAAGGTGAAGAGTCCAGTGGTGGATTCTTTCTTCACGACACAAAAAGGGAGGAAGATCTTGAAGAGCCATTAGTGGAGCATATCGATGCTGAGAATCCGGACGACCCTGATAGCACATGGACAGTCGTAAGGGAAGATTCAGACTCTGATAACTTGGATTTGGAAGATTGTGATCAGGAGCTTCCAGTTTTACATCCTGTCACTAAGTACATTGGAGAGGAAGAGTCTGCAAAGTTGCAGGAAGACATGAAAGTAAAAGAACACGATGACAAGGATGATGCCAGTGGTCGATCCAGCCCGTGCCTCAGTACAATTTCTCAACTTAGCAGTGCCTCAATGGCAAGTGGAAGTGTGCGGATGACTAGTTTTGCAGAGCGAAAATTTCACAGGCTCAATAGCTACGAAACAAAGTCTAGTACTAGCAGTTCACAAAAGACCACTCCTGATGGTTCTGAGTGCGGGCCCCCTCCTTTGACAACCTGGAAGCAACGAAGGGAACAAAGTCCAAACAGGCTGAATAAAGACAATGCCAACGTTCTGGCTTCTGAACTTGTCCAACTTCATATGCAATTGGAGGAGAAACGGCGAGCAATAGAGTTACAGAAGAAGAAAATGGAATCTTTGTCTGCCAGGCAGCGTTTAAAATTAGGAAAAGCTGCATTTTTACACGTAGTAAAAAAGAGTAAACCCGAAGGAGCCCCACAGCCACTAAAGGCAGAGCACCTTTCTAAAGGCTACGTCAAACAAAGTTCAGAAGATATTGATCCCGTGACTGTAAGTGCTAAAGTAGAACAGTTATGTGAGAAATTGGAATCTGCACAAGAAGAACACGATCCATCTAAAGATGCAAAGGTGCAAGAAACGGTTGCATTTATCGAACAGAAACTAAAAGAACCCGACACGGATGAGGCTGAGCTCTGCAATGTGATGGCCAAAGTGGAAGAGGTAGAGTCTGAAGTTGATGCAGGTGAATGCAACCTCTCCATTGAAAAGCTGAATGAAACCATAAGTACCTTGCAGCAGGCTATTTTGAAAATATCCCAACAGCAAGAGCTACTTATGAAGGCCCCATCGACAGTAGTTCCTACCCTTAAGAATAACGGACAGGAAAATAAATTAAAATCTTCATTACAATTTATGGACATGTCGTCACCAACAGGAGTTGGAAACGGTCGTAAAACTTCCCGGTTTGGCCAGGGCCGCAATGCCCGATCACTGCGGCCCTCTGAGCAAAAGATATCAAAAGACAAACTTCAAAATTCTTCCCGTGTAATAACCCCAACGCAAAGTGTAGAAACCCTTCCCCACTTGAAAAGTGTGCAGGCCCTTAAATCACCCAGCGTACCTACAGACGAACATGGTTTTGACAGTAGCCCAGACAAAGGAAATGATTATCAGGACCAATTGTCAGCAGCTGAGTTTAGGTTACACGATGAGCCCAACCAACGGACTTTTGTTCTGTCCACATCCAAAGATGCGAATAACATCTCGGAACAAGTGCACAAGGATGTCATGAACAATATTAGAGCCGTGGGGTCTTCAGAGAGCTCAGGGAAGGAGAATGTACCTGTCGATGAGCAACTTAAAAGTAAAACTAGTCTCATCGAGGTGGATCTTTCTGGTTTAAAAGACCCTGACGAAACAGAAGATGTTGAACCAGAAAAATCCACGGACATCATAAATGAAGATCAGAAATCAGGCCTAGGATTTTTCTTCAAAGTAAGTGAATCTTATGTCTAAAATTATTTCTGTATGCTGCATGTCTAATAGAATCTAGTGATGTTTTTTATTTTGCGTATATAACTAAAATGGTAGTTTTGCCCTCAGTCAGTGCAAATGTCATTTTATTCTGATAATTTTCTGTCTGGAAGAATATTATGTCCCAGATTAAGTAATCAAAATAAACGTTGTAAGTGAAAATTTAGCCCTGGTATGTAGAATTTGGTGACTTGCCATGGGTCCTCCAGGCTTACAGTGGCAAGTACATTTTAAGACCTGGCTAGTAGTATAGAACCTGACATTTTATGCCCTTCTCCTGTCTATATATGGAATAATCAGGGCTAAAAGTCCACACGGACTAGCTAAGTATGTGTGGTGAGCTAATGTGTTCGTGTGGTGATTAGAAGACCAGTACATGCGTGTGTGATCAGTGTGTGAATCCAAGGGTGTATTAGATTCTCTGTAAATATAATATATGTGGAGATGTTTGCCTCTCGTTATATGAGAGTGAGGATCTGTAAAGAACTCTTTTAGGTTAGTATTTCTATATATAAATATACAAGTCAGTGTGTATGTACATATGAATGCATGCTTGTGTGTCTAAATATATGGATGTGTGAGACTTTGTGTCTGTAATGAATATTAAAACATACACACAATAATTCTGGGGCAAAGTTCTAAGACTGGAGCTATCAACAGGATAGGTAATTGCTCCACTTTTGGAACTTTTCCTTAGAATCACTAATTTTCCCCCATTTAATAGACAGACACAAATTGCTCTCTGTGTTTGAAGTTCCTCTTTGCATGTCTGCTTGGTAGCACTTCCTTCTACTGCAAGGGAGACATGTTCTCTGCCCCTGCAAGAGTAAAGAACAGTGGAGGGCAGGAGGGACTCGTGTAGCATATGGGAACCATTTGGTATAAGTTTGACTTCTTTGTGGGGATCAGTCGGCTATCGGTCCTTGCCTCTCATCTGGAGCCATGAAGCTCTGGCAGAGAGCTTCCGTTTCCAGAATAGACAGAGACCTGTACCCAGGCCCCTCATCCCCCTTACATCTCCTCCCTTATCATCACAGAAGAGGCATGGTCTCCTCCACAATGTCCCATCCAGTGCTCCTCATAAAGCGTGTTGCTTTATGAGGAGCACTGGATGGGACATTGTGGAGGAGACCATGCCTCTTCTGTGATGATAAGGGAGGAGATGTAAGGGGGATGAGGGGCCTGGGTACAGGTCTCTGTCTTACAGGAAAACATTGAATTAATGCTTTCCTATGGGAGCTGCAGTCACATGACAGTTTTACTTTCTTACTGCAGCATGAACACCTCTAGTGGTGCTCTCCAAAACTGCAATGTTTTACATACAAGACTATAGCACACAGACAATTTAATTGAGCTCAGCAAAACAGGGTTAGCACATGACTTGCAAGTGCTGCCATTAAAAGAAAATGGGCAAAAAAAGCTTTTGCGGGTGAGACGTTGACCACAATGTAGTGTATTGTACCTAAATATGCCCAGAAATGTTTTTTTAGGAGAATTCCTTTTAAGTTTAATTTTATTATGATACATTATTTCACTCAATACAATGGAAATATTGGCAGTTTTATGTTTCAGTCATTAATGTTTCAGTGAGTTTTATTTTTGTATATTTTAATCTTCAGTCCAATAGCCTCTCTCTCTCTCTCTCTCTCTCTCTCTCTCTCTCTCTCTCTCTCTCTCTCTCATTCTGTAATTTGTCATTTTTCTCTTCTATAGTACAATCTCTCAGCGTGTGGCATTGTCACACAGAATCGTACTATCGCTACATGTATGAGAATTCTCTGAGCTTCTTCAAGAGCTCAGTTATTCTTCTTCTTATTATTATTGTTATTTATATAGCGCCATCAAATTCCGCAGCGCTTTACAATGGGTGGATGAACAGACATGTAGTTGTAACCAGACAAGTTGGACACACAGGAACAGGTTGAGGGCCCTGTTCAATGAGCTTACATACTAGAGGGAGTGGGGTAAAATGAAACAAAAGGTAAGGATAGTATTAGACTAGTGACAGTTGCAGAAAAGGAATCAGTCGGGAGCTATTAACAGTTTAATCGATACGCTTTTATGAAGACGTGGGTTTTTAACGATTTTTTTGAAGGAGTGGAGACTGGGTGAGCATCTAACGGAGGAGGGAAGTGAGTTCCACAGGAACGGTGCAGCCCTCGAGAAATCTTGAAGGCAAGCATAAGAGGTGGGAGTAAGGACAGAAGATAGACGTAAGTCTTCAGCACATCGTAAGGGCCTAGACAGGACATACTTGTGTATAAGGGAGGATAGATAGGTGGGAGCAGCATTATATAGATATTTGAATGCAAGAACCAGAATTTTAAATTAAGCTCTATATGTTATAGGAAGCCAATGTAGGGACTGATAGAAGGGTGAGGCGTGGGAGGTGCGGGCAGACAGGAAGATGAGCCTCGACGCCGCATTCATTATGGACTGTAACGGCGCAAGTTGGGAGCACGTAAGACCACTTAGAAGCGGATTACAGTAGTCAAGGCGAGAAAGGACTATTGCACCTGCAATGGCAACACAGAAAACATAAATGAGGTTGCATGGCAGAGCAGTAGAATAATGAATTTATCTGTATGGATTGGTGTACCACAGACTGCACAGCTTTCCTTGTCTCATGGTTCTTTTAAACCTTCCAGGATGATCAGAAAGCAGAAGATGAGCTGGCAAAGAAACGTGCAGCATTTCTGCTGAAACAGCAGCGGAAGGCAGAGGAAGCCCGGATCAGAAAACAGCAACTAGAAGCGGAGGTTGAGCTAAAGCGAGATGAGGCTCGGTAAGTAATTGGACCGTTGAACTGAAAGCCGTTTGGGTTAAAACGTATCAGACATATTTTTGATATCAGTCACTAACAGACTGTTGGCCACGCTTTGACAGAGTTAAAGTGATGAATGTAAACATGCATAGTTTATTTTGTTGCTTGGACCCAATATTTTTTTTTCTTCCCCTAGACGCAAAGCTGAAGAGGACAGGATACGAAAGGATGAGGAAAAGGCTCGTCGGGAACTCATTAAGCAGGAATATCTTAGGAGAAAGCAGCAGCAGATCTTAGAAGAACAAGGACTGGGGAGACCTAAACCAAAACCCAAGGCCAAAAAAACCCGGCCTAAATCTGTCCATCGGGAAGAATCTTACAGTGACTCAGGAACAAAGTATTCTTCTACACGTAAGTTCCAGCTTTGCTTTTATCTTTTACTGCCATAAAGCATCTACTGTATGCCATGTGTTCATTTAATTTGCCCCATTTTATTTATTTATTTATTTTTGTAGCTGATAACCTAAGCAGTGCCCAGTCTGGATCCAGCCTGTCTTTGGCCTCTGGAGCAACAACTGAGGCAGAAAGTGTAAACTCTGGAGGAACGCCTTCTCACAGGTAAATTAATACTCCTTCACTTGCATGTACTTAAAGAGGGGAGGTGGGGAATAGTTATTTAGGAGCTGCCTAGAATGATAGTTTTATTATATATCTATATTTTTATTGCCCTATCCCATGTTTGACAGAGTGGACTCGGTGGAAACCTTGTCGGTTATGAGCAGGCACCAGAGCAGAAATGCCGACAGAGACTGGGAAAATGTGTCGACTGCTTCCTCTATAGCATCAGTGGCAGAATATTCAGGTACCGTTTTCTGTGTTTTGTCCTGTTTTTCTGTTGCTCAGATTATTCATAAAATTTCTTTTGAATTTCAAATAATCCTCACTTTAGAGCAATAAACAGAATTGGAGAGAAAAAAAAATCAGTATTTTATACTTACTATTTTTCTTCAGTCTAGGACAGTCTTCCTGACTGCAGATATTGTGGACTACATTTCCCACAATGCTTTGTCAGCGTTTTGGCAATAAGAGTATTGTAATAGATCAGGGGTGCCCAAAATATAGGTCCCCTTGCTGTTGTAGGGCTTCAATCCCCAAGGTGCTTTGCATTCCTTTAGAATGACAAAGCATCATAGAAGCAGTAGTTTTAAAACATCTGGGGATCTACCTATTGGGCACCCCTGTAATAGATGTAGGCCACAACATCTGGCATGCCTAATGCCGCCTACCCCTGGTCTTTGCTGCATATGTGTTAGTGGCACAAAGTCGAACAGGTTTACATAAAATCTCTTGATGTACTGTTTAAAAGGTGCTTCATTCATAGAAAACATTACAATACAATAACTAGAGTCCCGAAAGCCACTTGTTTCCCCATAGTAATGATGTTTGTAGTAAATTTACTGTTCAGGCAAAATCTAAATTTATTACTTGCAGTTTGTGAGAGAAGTGCTCTATACTAAAGTTTCCTGAGGCATTCGGCACAGGACTACTTTTAGTAATTGCTTATTCTTTTCTGACTTTTTCTTTTCTTTTCTTTTCTTTTAGGTCCTAAACTTTACAAGGAGCCGAGCAGCAAGTCAAATAAGCCCATTATTCACAATGCTATAGCTCATTGCTGCCTAGCTGGAAAAGTGAACGAGTCACAGAAAAATTCAACTTTGGATGTAAGCAAAAACTTAAGTATTTTTTTGTCTGCTTTTCTTTTACAATGATTACACATATAGACTGTGGTGTATATATACAGAATAGGGAGCAGCACACAAATTCTTATTTTTATTTTACAAGGCTACTTAAAATCACCTATCTTAACAAATATAGGGATTCAGTTCCACCATATGGCCATATTGTGTTAATCACACCACTACATACAGTATTTAATATCGGTGAGTACTACACTTGTTTTTACATGTTTACTGCAAGACTAACTGCTTTCAGAAACTGTCCTTAATGTATGCTTTCCTGTGGTCACCTCCAAAGGGGCACCTATAGTGGATAGGTGGGGTACTCAGCCCAATAGGAATCTGGTACGGATTCAAAATCTACACAAAAAAAGGGAATTGGGGGAACACCCAGAACATGCATTATTGCACTCAATATATCTAAAACTGGGCTTCTTGTTTTTCCTCCTCTTTCGCTGTCCCTGCAAGTTTATGGTACCTGCATCAGTCCATCCTTGCAAGCTCGCTGTTTCGGTGTTATCTTTGATTCTGGCCTCACCTTTGCATCTCATTCCAGTCTGTTGCCAAAACCTGTCGATTCCACCTTATATACATTGCCTGTGTTGGCCCCCTTTTTTTATTTTACCCCAGATGCTTATTCATGCTCTAGTAATTTCTCGCATTGATTACTGTAATTTTCTCCTAATTGGTCTCTCCAGAAACCGTACTGCCCCGCTACAGTAGAAATTAATTCTGCTGCCAGGCTGATTTCTCTCCTAATGCTCCTCACACCTCAGCCTTCTGTCAATCCTTACATTGCCTTCCTGTGTCCTATAGGTGTCCATTCCAAATACTAACATTTACCTATAAAGCTTTAACCAACTCTGTTATATAGCTTCACTGATTCGTAGGTATTCCCCTTCTTGGTCTCTCTGCTCTGATGGTGACCTTCTCATGTCTGATCCTCCCTTATGTTAACCCGCGTCTGCAAGACTTCTCGCAGACGGCTCTGTTCCTTTGGAACAGCCTGCCTACCCTAGTCTTCAATTGTTTAAGAAGTCCATCGAAACCCATCTGTTCAGGAAAATGTATGGCCTCCCAGAGTAACCTCTACCTCACATACCTGTCTCTTGCTCTCTCCTAAAGGGCCACACTCAACTCTCGCCTCTATGTTTGGTTGCTATCTCGCTTTATGCCCTTCCTATTGTGAATTTTTTTTTTTTATTCTTTATTTATGTTGTGCATAGGGTAACAAAACACATTCTCACAGCCACAACAGCTGGTGCTATTAGAACAATAAACATTTGGTAACTGTGGTATGGCTTCACATACATTGCACATATTTGTTTTTTCTCGATTTATAGAGGGATAGTTAGTAGTACTTGCCCATATTCACTATAACCATGCTGAGTACCCAGTTAGGTTAGGGGTAAGTGGGGCTAGGTATATAGCCTGTGCTTGGGTCGTTATTTGCGTATGTTACATCCCGGGCAGTACTTTCATATATAGTAATTTTGTGTGACTACCTCCTTAAAGAGCAGGCTTGTATCGTGCTATGTATTATTGTTATGCCTGGTTATTGAGATTTAGTTCAAGAAAATCGAGTATTATGGTCATTGGGGTGCATGTGGCATAACTAGGTAAACTATCATCCAAAACAACATAAAATAACTTAAGATAACTCTGAGATTAGCAAAGTGTCATTGAACAGAGTTAAGCGGCTGTCTGTTTCAAGTCGCTGCTGCCGCAGACTGGTCTTGTCTAGGTACGAAGGGGACCACCCTCTCAGGGTTCCAAAGGTGAGTCGGGTTTGCGGGTCTCTGGATCGTGGTGGTCTGTATAGAGTCCCAAGGTGGGCAGCAAAGCCGCGGCTTCTGCAAGGCCATTCACTGTGTGCTTAACTGCTCCCTGCTGTATCCACAGGGTGCTGGTCTTCAGCCATTTGTATTTTATATCTTTTTGTCTGAACAGCGTGGTGAATGGCTTGAGTGATCTCCGCCACGCGAGTGTGCCCCCAGTTAGATCCGCATAAAACGAGAGTTCCATTGTTTCAAATTGGTAGAGCGAGCAGTCCCTGGTCGCTGCCACGAACGCTGCTTTATCTGCATGGTGCTGGAATCGTATGATTAGATCTCGGGGTGCCGTGGCCGGCGCCTAAGCTGGTTTCTGGGCTCAGAAGAAGCCGTCCAGGTGTACTGACTTAGCCTGCCGTGGCGGGAGTAGAGCCATCAATAGGAGCCTCAGAATGTGTGGCAATTGAGCCATCAGACTATCCTCCGGGAAGTCCCGGACTTTCAAATTATTGGCCATCGTGCATCCTCAAGTACCGCGAACCGGCGTTCGTACATCTCTTTATGTCCTCATCAGCCTCCGTGTTACTGTATAAGTTTGTGTTTGTATAATTTATTGTTAAATTTCCCCCTCTTTGTAATATTAAGTGCTGCGGAATAAGTTGGCACTAAATATATGCCAAAAATAATAATATATAGCGTATTCCAAAACATGACTATGATCCATGAATTTTCTATTTATTTTTTTCCTTATTCTTTGTGATTGCAGGAGCTGGAGAAATCTGACTCTAACCACTACATTATCCTGTTTCGTGACGCTGGTTGTCAGTTCAGAGCGCTTTATTCTTTTCACCCCGACTCTGAAGAAATCTATAAACTAACTGGAACTGGCCCCAAAAACATCACAAAGAAAATGATTGATAAACTTTACAAATACAGTTCAGACAGAAAACAATTTACAGTGATCCCTGCCAAAACAATGTCTGTGAGCGTTGACGCTGTAACTATTCATAACCACCTGTGGCAGGCCAAGCGACCAGGGTTGCCAAAGAAGAACCCGCTTTCCAAGTAACCGGGGCGGGGTGGTGGAACACGTTGGTTTGCAAGAGGAAAAAAAAGTTTACCTTATTTCTCCAGTTGGTACAAACTGCGCAGCACTTTGAATGTTTTTTTTTTTTTTTCCTCTCAAAGGGAATTTTAAGGAAATTATTTTACACGTGTGTTTAATCCTTTTGCTGTTGAAGAGCCCTCCGTTTAGTCCCTCTCCAGCATCAGATTTCTTGATTTGAAGGAAGTGTCAGTGTTCATTTTGTTTCCCTTGTGAATGAATGGGTGGTGACTGCTGTGAATCTGAAAATAAAACAAAAAACTCTTGATGGAAGGAAGACTTTGCATGCGGCAAAACAAATTTTGTCCAGTGGGATTTAAATTTTACTTGAAATGCTCCCAAACTTGCATAAACCTAGCAGTTATTCTTTATTAAGCGGGTATTTAAACTGGCAGACATCAGCAGGTCAGAAAGTATAACCGTAATAGGAATTTTCTATGAATTGATAAATTTGCAGCTTCCAACCTACTGTATCTACTGTCAGCATTTTACCTGGAGGAGGCTGGATGGATAGGTGGGCTATAAACGTGCACACTAAATCATCCTTGCTCATTAACAGGAGGAAATATGGTCTCTACAATAGGTGGTTGTACGCTAAACTTTGATTGAAGTTTCTAGACTTGAAAACGTGTGAAAAGAATTAGATTTTTTTTTTTTTTTTTTTTTAAACCCAAACACTAATTTTGCCCTTTATCAGTACAAAGGTTATCTCTTTTTGAGATATGTTTGTTTGCCCGGAAGAATATTATGTTCCCAGCTTAAGTGTATGGTTTAGCAGTAGGTCAGTCCCTACCTACACTTAGCACGGTACTCCTGTCTATATACAGTCTATTTGTGCACTTAAAAAGAAAAAAAAAATCACAGTCCTTTTTAATGGTTTTATGACGTCTTCAAATGTAATATTATCTGCGTTGCTGTTTTAATTTCAACATGATGCACACATCAAAGAGAAGAGCATTGTGCTCAGTTGAAAGATGTTGTTTTTTTCTTTGTTGTGTGTTTTTTTTTTTTTTTTTAAACACCTTTTTGTGAGGGGGGGGATAAAGTTCAACATATTTATTATATACTGTATCCATTCATTTAATTATATTCCTCCCTCTTGATCTCAAAATCAAACTTTGTTGTTTAAATTCCAAAGATTATTTTTCTTTCTATAATCAGGTTGGGATATTAAAGGCTGCTTTGAATTTGTGAAAACACTAAACGCTGTTTAAAGTTGTGGGGGTTTATGGTTTGTGTGGGTTTTTTTTTTTTTTTTATTTAATGTATTTTTCCATGCACTTTGAAGGTTTTTTTTTTTTTTTTAATTCAATAGAATTTCACGAAAACGTAATGTGAATTTAACAGGTATGTTACAGTTCAAATGAAATCCTAAACTGATTTTGTGAGATTTATTTTAATTTTTATATATATTTTTTCCCCCTTTTTGTTTTGCACATGTTTATGTTTCAACTATTACTTGAAATATATTGGTACTGATGAGGACACTGTTGCATCATTAAACCGAAATAAAACAGTCATGTGACTTCATTGAGTGCTTCCATGCATCGCACCCCAGCACTCGACTGGGTTAATACTGCTAGCCCATATTGTACAGAAAGCAGTGACTGAAACTAGCCCGACTCCCCCTTCTCCCTAGCAGTAAATACTGTACCACATTGATGTAGATTAATGCAATTCTGTATATATTTGTTCACATTGGCTAGTGCTGTGTAAATAAATCCAAAAAGCTTTATCATTCTGAAGTGCTGAACGGTATAAAGCAAATTTAATGCTTATCATGCTTTTTTTCCATGGCTGTCTTTCTCTCCCCACACCGTGAATATTCTATTCCATATTTATTTTATGAAAGCACTGAGATTAAATAAAATGAAATAATGTATATTTTTTCCTCTTCATTTATTTTTCCATTTATTCACACTGTTCGTTAACATTTCACTCCTGGTTTATCCTTCTCTTAGTATAGAATTTTTGCTCATTTCCTATTCGCCTATTTGAGTTTCCTTCACTGATATATGTATGGGTTGTTGAGTTTAAAGCTTAATCAGTGCCTTTATTTGCTTTTAAATGAACACAAAAACCTGGGCTAATGCAGTGGTCATTTTTTTGTTTTTAGCATTACATACTTTATCACAATGTTCTTTATCCAAAGTATGATATATTTAAAATTACTGTACAAAAAATGTAAGGACCCTTCAAAATCATAGGCTTTACTTCTTGGTCACAGGCTGTTGGTTGCCCCAAATCAGCCTCCAGTCAAGTTACAGAGAAAGCGAAATTTTGAGAGTGAACACATGCTTCCTGTGCAAATTAACATTCCCTTCAGGCCTTTTGCGGCAAACACTGTCTTTTCAGAGAAAATGCAGTGTTTACATTACAGCCTAGTGATAACGTCACTGGCCACTCCTCAGATAGCTGTTAGAGATCCTTCCTGGGTCATGGCTGTCTAAAATGCATCCAAACATTCAGTATCTCCTCCCTCTGCATGCAGACACTGAACTTTCCTCATAGAGATTCATTGGTTCAATTAATCTATATTAAGGAGATGCTGATTGGCCAGGGCTGTGTTTGAATCATGCTGGCTCTGCCCCTGATCTGCCTCCTTGTCAGTCTCAGCCAATCCTATGGGGAAGCACTGTGATTGGATCAGGCTACCACTTCTGATGATGTCAGCAGACTGCTTGTTTTTCTGAGTCTAACAGCATGCAGAGTTCCAGCTTCTGGCTTGAATACAGTAAGATTTTGCTATATTTATGGAGGCATGAGGGGCCCAGGGGGGGCTAGATGGTGGTTTTAACACTATAGGGTCAGGAGTACATGTTTGTCTTCCTGACCCTATAGTGATCCTTTAGAATAGGCTCTGATAAAGAAGGTTTTGCAGTGAGAGGTGCTGTAGGCTGTGGTTAATGGACCATGAATCAATGCTGTATATAATTTTTTGGGTCTGTTTCGCAGATGCTCTATGTAGGTTTTAAGAAAAGCCTATTTTTAATCAGAGTAACCCTTCCTATTCTCTCCCCCCCGCCCCCCTACCCCCTAAAAAAAACAAATAAAATGGCTACATTTCACCTCAATCCAGCAGCCAGGCCAAGTTGTCCCTGCAGTCTGATCCTTCCTCGCCAGTATTACTCTCCCCTCAGACATCAGGGATGACATGGGGGTGGCAGTGCTACCATTGGCTGTCAGTCATCCCCACGCAGTTCATGCTGATGGCAGATGTCAAACCTGCCAAGAATTAAGTCACCTGTAACCGCGGCTGGTTCCCTTATTTACCACTATAACGTCTTAAAGCATAGAACTTAGTAGGGCTAACCATACAGATATCTTAGCCATAATTTTATATAGTTTATATAGTTAGTAAGAGATCCTCTATTTAACATATATAAATAATTGAGAATACAATATAAAATAAGGATTGTATTGGCAGCAATAAAGTTTTTTGTCTTTTAGATATTTATTATATAAAAATATAAATATAGACATATAAAATCCATTATAGCAGAGTTTATAAGATTAAACTAAATGCTTGCAAATATCATTAATAGGTTAACATACCCTTCAGATCATGTCAGCCTCTCTGTCATTTTAATATGGAGCAACGTCTGTCTCCAAGTCTCTCCTCTGTGTTTACATTTAAAAGTACACCTATTTATACCTTAAGTGTCTCCATTTTAGGGTTACCGTAGTTCATATATGAAAAATGAACACTTCTTTTACTTTATTCATTTTAGGACCTCCCTTAATTTGGCAAACATACAAGGCCATAACTAAAGGGTGTATACGTCATGGAAATTTTCCTGACTTAGGTCAAGATGGCATCTTAAAGTCTGAACATCTTTATCTACTTAAGGTTACCACGGTATATTGTGTACTGAAAGAGGCGTAGCATATCCTTGAAGCTTGTTTATGCATTATTGTAATTGTAATTCGTCTGGGACAAAATGGCGCAAACATATTATTGCTATATTAGGTAAGAGGTTATTGCTTAACCCCTTCAGAACGGAGTCAATAGTGCACGTTCTGATCAAAACAAAACGTAAACAAAAACTGGAATTTGCGCTATATGTCTGTTCACCCGTAATTCACCGCTGTCACATTAAGTGCACCCACACTTATTATATATCATTTTGTTCAGGAGAAACAGGGCTTTAATTTATCAATAACTATTCATATATGGAACATAATTTATTATGAATAAAATTTAAAAAAATGTGAGAAAATAAGATTTTTTTTTTTTTACTTTGTATTTCCGTCTGCCATTTTAGCTGTGAATGTCATAATACTGTTAGGTTTTACTGCAAAAAAAATGCACATATTTGTAATCAGCGATGTCTCACGAGTACAACAGTACCCCCCCATTAACAGGTTTTATGGTGTTTTGGAAAGTTACAGGGTCAAATATAGAACGTTCCATTTTCAAATTGAAATTTGCCATATTAGTAATGTTACCTTTGAGACGGTGTGGTAGCCCAGGAAAGAGAATTACCCCCATAATGGCATACCATTTGAAAAAGTAGACAAGCCAAAGTATTGAAAGTGGGGTATGTTTAGTCTTTTTTAGTAGCCACTTGGTCACAAACACTGGCCGAAGTTAGCGTTCATATTTGTTTTTGTGTGAAAAAAGCAAAAAACAAATATTTGGCCAGTGTTTGTGACTAAGTGGCTACTAAGAAAGACTGGACATACCCCACTTGCAATACCTCGGGTTGTCTACTTTTGCAAATGGTATGCCATCATGGGGGTAATTCTCATTCCTGGGCTACCATACGCTCTCAAAGGCAACATAACTAATCTGGCAAATTTCAATGTGAAAAAAATGAAATGCAAGCCTTATATGTGACTCTCTAACTTTCCAAAACACCATAAAACCTGTACATTGGGGGTACTGTTATTCTCGGGAGACTTCACTAAACACAAATATTAGTGTTTTAAAACAGTAACACATATTACAACAATAGTCCATAAAAGTGCAGTTCGTTTGTAAAAAATGCAAAAAACATCACTTTTACTTAAAATATCATCGTTGTAATACAATTTACCAGTTTGAAACACTAATATTTCAGTTCAGCGAAGTCTCCCGAGTAAAACAGTACCCCCTATGTACAGGTTTTATGGTGTCTTGGAGAGTTACAGGGTCAAATATAGTGCTTGCGAATTAAATTCTCTGCACTTTCTCCCTGTGTTGTCAGGCATGTCAATCAAATTTTAATTAATCAAATCACCTAATTATGTTAAAAGATTACTTAAATATACATGTAGAATTTGAATATATATACATATATATGTATTTAAATTCTACGTGTATACTAATGTAATCTTTTATGTAATTATATGTATTTATCTCTCTCTCTCTCTCTCTCTCTATATATATATATATATATATATATATATATATATTTATATATTTGCGGTTATTTGTATTTTATATATGGATAGATATATATAGAATGTCATTCTAAGTGTATTTTGTTACCAATATATATATTAATAACAAAATACAGTTAGAATGAAATTACATATGGATATATAATTTATATTAAATTTTGTTTCAATATTTTATTTATTTATTTTATTGTATTTATTTATTATTTTAATTATACATATATATATATAATATATGTAGATCTATTATATATATATATATATATATATATATATATATATATATATATACACATATTATATATGTAACATCATTCTAAGTGTATTTTAATACTAATATATATACTTATATTAGTATTAAAATACACTTTGTATGACCTTACATATATATAATATATATATATATATATATATATATATATATATATATGCATTTAATTTATTTTATAATATGTTTAATATTTTTTTTTTTTACACTACCTTCCAGCAGGGGGACTGTCTGATATTTTAGACAGTCCCCCTGCTGGCAGATCCACAGCCAGCTATAGGGGGCCATGTGATCGCTCTTTGAGAGCGATCACATTGCCCCCGGGGGCCTCATTTGCCGGAGGGGGGCTGCCTGGGCTGACAGGCAGCCCCCCAGAAGAGGATCGCGGCGGAGGTGAGTAGTTGCTGGCTCCTGGGGGCTGCAGCCGTTACGGCGTTCCATGCCGCCGCAACGGCTTTAAAGCGTGACGGCATGGAACGCCGTAACGGCATTAAGGGGTTAAAGAAACATGTATGAAAAACAATATATTCCATTTCTAACACCATGTCAGTTTGCAATATCTCTTAAAGACAAAGTACACAGTTTAAGAAATACATTTAATTCTAAAACTTGTAATATTTGCATTTGCCCATAACACACCCAAAACACTTGTTCCGGACTGGGTAATGACGCTGCCAGAGGCAGAGTTACACGTCTAGAAGCAAAGGGTTTAAACGGTTTTAAAGGAACGCAAACGTATTCCTAATACTATAGTATTGGACTAGCTATTTATGTCCACGACCACCCCCAGAGTAGAGTTAAAATGTTTTAAACTTACCTTTTCTCCATTACCACACTGGCCTCATCTCCAGTTTGGATGATCTCAACCAATCCAGGTTGAGCGAGGTTATTGTGCATTCATGGCAGAATGCAGCACCAATCAGCATCTCCTCACAGAGATACATTGCATCAGTGCAGCTCTATGGGATCGTTCAGCTGCACATCAGTTCTGCACATTGGGCAGCAATGACCCAGAAAGCACCTCTAGTGGCCGTTCGAGTGACTGCTACTAGAGGTGTTACTAGCCAGCAATATAAACGCAACCTTTTCTCTGAAAAGCATTTAGGGACATGCTATAGACACCACAACATCTAAATTCAGCTATAGTGCTTCTGGTGACCATACTGTCCCTTTAAAATTGATTTCCAGCCCTAATACACACCTATAGGGTTTGCACTAGTTTAAGATTAAGGATATGATTTCTTACACCCATCTAATTTCCATATGTATATGATTTTTCCTTTTTAATCCTATTTATTTTTTCAAATTTTGTTTCATGATTTTCAATTCTGCTAAGAGGCTGCTGTGATGGCAAATGGCTTTATGGAAGCAAGAACATTTCTGGGGGATTTTTTTTTTTTTTTCTTCCAAGTCAAATTTGTTGCTTTATGCGTTTTTAAAGTGTTATTGATACAGTGCTTAACAGTTGTCAGTTCAACTCGAATTTCTACACTATTGATAATGAGAGCAAGCTGCTTTGCTAATCTTTCAGTTGTAAAAACTTTCTGATTTTTGACTTCAGCTAATCTATCTACATTGCCGTTAACGCTAACTCCCCAGCCTTTATAATTGTGACATGGTCTGTCTCCCAATGTTAGTAGGGTCTTTTCTCATCGTGCAGATTGCCGAACGTGGAGTTGATATTAAGTGCTCGGTTCTTCATGATTTCCAATTCCAAATCTGATCTGAGGAGTTCATACTTTTTAGTGATTAACTTTGTGTGAGAAAATGATTTTGACATGAACGTCACTGACACATTTATCGGTATCCATGGCTAAACACAAAGCTGCCCAGTGAGCAGAAATTCATGTCTAGACATGACCTGCAATGATCCAGCGCTTCGTTCTGATTGGGATGCTTATTAGAATGCACTGTGTAATGGATGAACTAGAAACATTAAACATATTTCAGGTATATTTCATTTAATTTTCTTTAATCTTTGTTAGACTTTAGGCCCTAGGTGTGTTTTTTTTCTTCTTCTTTTAATTTAACCACTGAAAAATATTGATTCCGGTATTAATGTTCATTCATGTGTTGTGAAAGAGACTAGTTAGTCTCTGTAGGAACACTACACTATAGTGTTAAACCAGGGCTTGACAAATGTGTTTGGAATCTAGGAGCCTGCTAAAAAAGTTAGGAGCCAGTCATTTTCAACAAGAAAAATGCAATTCTTAAAGGGACACTATAACCACCAGAACCACTACAGCTTGATGTAGTTGTCCTGGTGTCTATAGTCTGTCTATGCAGGCTTTTCAGTGTAAACACTGGATATCTGCAAAAAGGCAGTGTTTACATTGCTGCTTAGTAACAACTCTAGTGACAGTCACTTAGTCCTGGGTCACTGCAGCACAGTGTGCAGCACCCACGTTCAGGGTCTCCAAGCTCTGCATGGAGGCACTGAATGTTTTTCATAGAGATTCATTAATTCAATGCATCTCTATGAGGAGATGCGGATTGACATATTTGCTGCGCATGCACAAAATCCTCGCAATGCTTTCCTAAGGGAAACCATTGGCTTAGCTGAGATCATAAAGATTGATAATCTCAGCCATGGAGGTGATACCAACCATGGCGTGGGAAAATGGGGGTAAAAAGGCAAGTAAAAACACCTTCCTCATGTAATCGGAGGGGGCAGGTACCTAAAGGCGCGCACACACACTGTCAGGCTCCCACATACACACTCACGCTGACAACAGGCTTGCACGCACACTCTGATAGGCGCACACACACATACTGACAGACAGACACACATTTTGTTTTAATTGAAAACCACTTAGCCTCCCTATCTTTGGGAGAGCCGAGTGAATCTTTCCCTGGGGTCCAGTGAGGCTGTTCTCTTCCTGTGTGCGAGGGAGCAGTAATCTACCTGCAGCTCCTCTCTGCTCTATGTGCGCTCTCTGTAGTGATGTCCTATTCCGACACCCGGCATCGTTAGACAGCGCAAAGCAGCAGAGGGGAGCTGCAGGTAGATTTTTGCTCCCTCACTCGCCGCCCACAATGCTCCTTGTTGCCTCAGGCCTGTGCAACCTGTGGCCCACCAGATGTTTTTGAACTACAACAGCCATGATTCTTTGAATAAAATGGCTAACACAACATGGGTGAATGTTTTGAATGAAACAGCCAGGGGATCATGGGAGTTGAGTTGAAAACATCAGGGGGGCCACAGTTTGTGCAGGCCATTTTCCGCTAATCCAGAGGCTGTTGCGCATGCACTACAAAACGCCTTGTTGTGCCAATCCGCATCTCCTCATAGAGATGCATTGAATCAACGCATCTCTGAGGGTCATTCAGCGCCTCCATGCAGAGCGGGGAGATGCTGAACGCTAGTTCTGCACGCTGTGCAGCCCTGGACTAGGAATCCCCTCTAGTGGCCATTTGAGTGACTGCACCTGGAGGTCTTACTATGCAGTAATGTAAACCCTCCTTTTCTATGAAAAGACAGTCTTTACAGCAAAAAGGAAAAAACTATACTCACCAGAACAAATACAATAAGCAGTAGCGGCTCTGGTGACTAAAGTTTCTCTTTAAGTAGTTTTTTTTTATGGTTTCAATTTTGTCTCAAAGACATAATGGAGCGGTCTAAGTTTTGCGCTGTTTTTCACCTTACCTTCTCAAGATGCATGGCCGTTATGGGTTGAAAATAAAATAAATAAAACACCTGGAAAATAGATTGCACATTTATTTAAAGGGACTCTCCAGTGCCAGGAAAACAATCCGTTTTCCTGGCACTGCAGGTCCCCTCTCCCTCCCATCCACCATCCCAAGTTGCTAAAGGGGTTAAAACCCCTTCAGTGACTTACCTGTATCCAGCGCCGATGTCCCTCGGCGCTGGTTCAGGGTCCGCCCACGCTCCTCCCTCACCGGGGGAGACCTATTGCACATGCGCGGCGGAGGGAGACTTAATGCGCATGCGCGGCAATGCCATGCACGCGCATTAGACCTCCCCATAGGAAAGCATTGAAAAATGCTTTCAATGCTTTCCTGTGCGGATTTCAGCGACGCTGGAGGTCCTCACATAGTGTGAGGATGTCCAGCGACGCTATAGCACACGGAATGTGTGCTATAAACCTGGAAGTGCCCTCTAGTGGCTGTTTAGTAGACAGACACTAGAGGGGGAGTTAACCCTGCAAGGTAATTATTGCAGTTTATGAAAACTGCAATATTTACAGTTGCAGGGTTAGGGTAGTGGGAGTTGGCACCCAGACCACTCCAATGGGCAGAAGTTGTCTGGGTGCCTGGAGTGTCCCTTTAACCTCTGTGGTACCATGCTTGTATGGAAAGCAATGGGAAGCTAATGTCTGAGCATGCGTTCATAGGGCACTCTCCATAGGGCACATGACCAGATTCGTACAAGGGAGTCCAAAATATGACGGAGCGATGACATCACGCACACCCAGGAGTGTGTTTCATGCTTGGTGCTGCTGCACCCCATTCCAATAAACAGTTTGATAATACAAAAAGTAATCTTAAATCATGTGAGCTGAATTTTTTTTTTTTTTTTCTCTCTTTATGAGAGGTAAACTATGTAACACTGGTAGAGGCCAAACGTGTGGGGTTGCTGTATTTGTTACACAAGGGGGAGAATCCATGAATATGGGCATATCTGAGCTCTGGTGGTGTCTTTCTTCGGATGCCGTGACAGGTTATCAGTCTGTTTTTGTGCTCTTTCAAAATATTTCCTGACTCTTGTAGCGGCTACTTTTATCCTTCCCAAATTACGTTGTATCTCCCTAATGCAGTCCATATAATCACCATTCCTTATTATTTATTAAAGTGAGAAACACCAGGGAACTTAAGCCCAAAATTGCCAAACCAAAATAAACTTTTTTTTGTAGTTTGGCTACTTTGGACTTTAATTTGAAATTCACTCTGCGTTCCTGACAATTCTCACTATAGTGAATATCTCTCCATTTCTTCTGTCATCATCTTTTGTAAACTGCTTTCCTTCTTCAAAATGTTCTTCCTTGAAAATGAATGCAAACTGACCAGCACTCCTTACAAGTTTGACTCCTATCTGCTCACAGTCTGCTATAGCTTAGGGCATCTTTTTAAACCCTGAGCCACGGTTCTCAATCGCTACCACCTTATAACCTAATTCACCAAACAACCATGCCACATGCACAGCCATTAAGATCAAAAGAGGAAATTATAATTAAAGAAAAGATGGAAAAATACTTTTATTCGGCTGCCACAGTGTATAGACAGACTCTCGACCAGTCGTTGGAGCGTTTCACCGAAATCCAAGCACACCCAGTAGTTTCCTCAAATATGCAGTCTTTTATTAAGGAACAGTTTACAACAGCAACATTATATGAGCCTTGTGAGGGGTTCGGGGTTCGTGGTGTGCCCTCCATGTCCGAAGCATCCTGGTGGGATTACTCTCTTATTTTGTATTAATTACTTCTATTCTTTTGTAAAACCATTCCTGCCAATCGTTGGATTGAATCCCACTTTATACTGTGAGATTGTAATTTCCACATCATCGTATGGGAGAATAGAGGGCAAGTTTACGAGTGCCAGGGATAGCCTCAAACAGATTGAATGAACCACTTGAGCTGTAGCCAGAGACGTCTAACACAATAACCACTACAATGGGCTATAATGAAGGACTTCTATTTTGTATTAACTGGTAGGCTACTAAAGTAAACGTAGACACTGAGACCTAGACTTCTTGTGTTCAATACCCACTTCAGAGACTTCATCATCGCAGAGCTGTAGGGGCAGGGCGATTGGGCCCCGGCTTGCAGACTTTGGGGTTAAACTGTTTAATGGTTTAGCCCCTTCAGCTAACATGGAGCCAGTGCAGTCCTTGCACCATAACAAACTTATTGCAATTACGTTAGGATGCTCGGAGTGGTCCTACTAAACACCAAATTGCAACATTCAGGTAACTCCAGCTGACTTTCCCTGGTCGCCTCGTTCGGTGGGGGGGGGGGGGGGGTGTGGACATCCACTCTCTGCTCTTTAGCTCCGAAGTGGAGTCATTCGTTATATTGTTCCCATGGTGCCCATACCCGGTTAAAGGTTGTCATGGTATTGCGGACCCGGGCTGTCATTTTGTCCGTTAAATAGTTGTCTTTAACTTTAGTCATTACTAGGGATATAGGTGGTGTCTCCGGCTGTACCCATTGTTGAGCCAGGGCTCTGCGGGCTGCTAGGTATAGCATGTTTAGTAGTCTCTGTTCGTATTTGTCTAGTCCGTCTGTGGGTCGGGAGAGGAGGCAAGCCCAAGGGTCGGGCGTGTGAGTCTTTTGTGCAGGAGACGGGAGCCCACGGCCACTACTTCCCTCCAGCACAGGGTAACCTTTGGGCAGTGCCACCACATATGAATGTAAGTGCCTTTTTCCCCGCACGTACGCCAGCAGGTGTCTGAGGGGCTGATTTGCATGTGGCATTGCTTGACAGGGGTTGTATACCACCTAAGTAGTGTTTTGTATGCTTGTTCCTGTAGGGAGGTGCAGATAGATGTTTTTGTGCATGCTTCCCAAATGTTTTGCCAGTCTATCCCCTCTAATGTTTCCCCCAGGTCCGCCTCCCACCTGTCTGTGTATGTTATTGTACCCCATGTCCCTGACTCTGTGCAGATGTGGCAATCATTTCTACTTTATAAAACAATAAATAGTGAATCGCGAGAAATGGGGAGAAAAATATATAATATATGCACAGTTTGTGCCAAAATAGCCAAACTTTAGTTTTGTGGAGTTTGAATAGTTATCTGCGGCAGACCTTTTTAACAGCAAACTTTTAACTAAACTGCAACAGGTTGCACAGATAGGACTGACGCAATATCAATCAGTTTTTTAATAATTAATTAAAAAACCCTGTGCATTTAAATGTTCCCTTTGCCTACACTTTTAGATAAATGAACTCATCGTGTCTTGTTGATGTGCTTGGTTAACCTTTGTCATTAACGTTTTTCTAACCTGATACTTGACTGACCATGCGTACAGCTGGACTCCAAGATACCTTCACGCTCAACAAGTGACCGTTTCAAAGCTGCAAGTTGGAACCTGTCTTTTGGAAATTCCACATCCTCTGCCCTAAGATTCTGTCTAAATTCTAGAAGAAGACTGTCTATTAGTTATTGTTGATCTGGTGGCTGGTTTGCCAGCATGAAAGGTACATCAAATATCGCACAGCTTCTTCTTCATGACTCTATAAATATACATATACAGGTAATGGCTATCTGAAAACAAACTGGTTGTGATTAAAATATTCATTTCAATTCCAGAGCTCCTTCGAATGATCATCCTTTGCGGATTTGTCAGAGATTCAATATCTACCTGTCTTAAGAACAATGATCAGCATATCTGTGACACGTTAGAATACGGTAAGAACTTTTTTTGCATCCACATACATAATTTCAAATTTTAGAAGCAATAATTAAGTGCTGCAATTTTTTTGTATAATTATGTTTAATTCCATTTTTTGTAGTAAAAAAAATCTATAAAAGAACCATTGGCAGTCATGAAAATAAACTTGATAAAGCAATAACTCTTCGCTGACTCACTGATTCAAGCTTAGTCTAATCAACGTGCGATATCGTATTATAAAAGATATTGGTACAATTTATTGAGAGAGAGAATGCTGGTAGGGCTATTCAATCAGGTGTGAAATGTCAGAAGTTCAATGTAAACTCAAAATACTCCATCAGCTGTTTTGGCTTAATTTTAATTTTTTTTATATTTTCTTTTTAATTTCTTTATTCAAAGACAAAAAAAAAATGACCGCAAAAAGAATTGGCCGTAAATTTTAAATTCACCATAATAATTTACACTTTAGTGAATGACTGAGGTTCGACTAAAAATACATAACTCCTATAAAACGTATGATATGCTGCAGTTGGGTAAAATAAATTCCTTGATTTCATATTATTGGATACGTTTTTCGATAAGCTTCTAGAATGATTTAATATTATGAAAAATATTTTCATTTATATATATATTATGCATGTCAATTTTTTTTTTTTAATTTATATTTTAATATGTTTAAAAAATAATTTCCAATGGTTTCAAAAAATAATTTTCAATGTTTCAAAATATTAAATCATTTGGAAAACGTATCCAACAATATTCGAGACCATGAAAGAAAAAAAATACTCACACAAAGTTATTCATTAAAATGAGAATTCAAGGATAATTCAAAGTGAATTTCAAATTTATGACCAAAATAGACAAACTAAAAAATTCTCCCAGTCTGCTATATAAACCTTACATTTTTCATTCTCTTTTTATACTCATTTTAATGAATAGCCCCGATAATGTTATTTACTAAAGTACGAATTCAAAGTGAATTTCAAATTTAAAGTCAACATTGAATTTAAAAAAAAATGTTGGCAACTTTAGTCTTAAATTTAAAATTCCCTTTAAATTCCCATTTCAGTAAATAGCCATGTGATCTGTTAGGCTGCAATAAAGAGGGTGTTTTAGAGATTTTGCGACAGGACCTGAGACTATGGGAAAGACTGATGGATCACGTTGGAACACTTGGGCACTTGTCATTTGATTTGTGAATAAAATAAACATTTAGTTAGTGCCTCCTAGCTATCTGCCACAATTGTTTCTCCCATCAATCATTTCTTTTTTTTGGTATACTGTAGATTTTTGAC
This sequence comes from Pelobates fuscus, assembly GCF_036172605.1. Classification (NCBI taxonomy): domain Eukaryota; kingdom Metazoa; phylum Chordata; class Amphibia; order Anura; family Pelobatidae; genus Pelobates; species Pelobates fuscus. The sequence continues at coordinate 160,468,280 of NC_086325.1, forward strand.
ACCTCCTTCGAATTGGTTCTGCATTATGCCTTTCGGTTACTCCGTAATTTGGGTATATTTGTGCTTGGCATTTTAATATGTAATGTAGATGGGTTTTAAGTTTATTTTCACATTCATGAGAGTTCCACACAAGGAATACGTGAAATTGCTTGAATAAAATCATATTATGCCAATCTAACAAATTCATCATTAGGTAGACTGTTGGGGAAAATTGGAACAAAATGCTTTGGTGACCTCTTGTGGTTAGGTGGATAAAAGAGTTGTAAAAGAACGTAGAATGTTTAAAGGTATACTCCAAGTAAGCTAACCATCTGTATTATTAGTGTGTCTTATCCAACCTGGATATTGGTAATTGACTGAGAGCACTGAGTTAACCCAACCCAAGCAATCCCAGCCCTGTGGGACACAGGTGCATATTTTTTATAATGTAGATTGCTATATTTCTATATTAAGGTCATTAGGCCTGCATCATCATGGTTTCTTTTATTTTACCCTCTTCCTATAGGTCCATACTTGCTTCATTACTGACATCAGCCTTCTGAAGAGATATCCCTGTATATACCACATGGAGCGGCTAATTAATATGCTCACTATGTCTCTGAGTGTCATTTAAAGGGACACTCCAGACACCTAATGCACTTTAGCTTGTCGGTGTGTGTCCACCTTTCTGTCAATCAGACAACCAGTCCTGTTACTTCCTGGTTGATTATCTCAATGGCACTAAACGCAATTGCCCAGAGCACCTGCCTTGCAAAGACTTATTGAGCTGCATTGGGAAGTCTGGGATTGGGCAGTAACAAAGCTGTTTTTAGATATAGCTCCAATAAAAAAAAAGCATAATTAAATGCATGCATGTTTTCATTTGGGGATATATCTACTAAACCGTGATTGTTACAGACTCAAATGCATCAGTGAGCTGTGTGCCCAGATTTTATGTCACAAATTACCCCGTGATGCCCCCCCCCCTTTTTTTTTACAGCATGTATTCAGTTTGAATGGTGCCTCAACATGTCTGAGCACTTTATTAGGTTTCCTAATGTATCCCAACTTCCAGATGCTAACACTAAACACTAAAGTCAACCAGACCGCTTCATCTCAATAAAGTGGTCTGGGTGCAGGTACCCTGTAATTGTAACCCTGGATTGTAAAACATTGCTGTTTTGTATAAGCTGCAACATTTCCATTGCGGGGTTAAACACAACTCTAGTAGCTAGCTATCTTCTTGACCAGCCACTAGAGACGCTTCCTCTACATTGACTGTCTAAAACTCGATCACAAATTGTTGCAGCTTGTAGGAAAGTACTGAATTTAATGCTTTCTAATAAGAAGCCTCGGATGTGCACTCAAAGTTTGCCACACATGCATATCATGCTCCCAATACTCCTCTATGAGGAGCATTGATTGGACCATCGCCGGAGGAAACCATACCTCCTTAATGACATAGCTGGAAGCGGAGAGGTGAGCAGCACTAGAAAAATGTAAATAAAACCTTGATTTCTTAATTTTCATTGCACATGCAGGGCAGGAGACACTAGTCTGATTAGGGAGAGTGCCACTATAGTGTTAGGAATAAATGTTTGTATTCTTAACGCTACAGTGTTCCATTAATGCTTCAAGTTAAACATTGCTAACCATGTGATAGACCGCCAGAATTTTGAGTTCTTAGTTTCTTAATTGTTTTTAATTGTTGTTTCAGATGGTGAATCAGGCATCCAATCCATTGTTTTTGTGTTAAGCAATATCGAAGAACTCAATTCGACTTCCTTTAGCAATCCAAAACTCAAGTCCATAAAAAGTTTGACGCTTGGTGGAAATAAAATCCACAGGATAGAACCGGGATCATTTAAGGGATTCCCCAGGCTGACCTCCCTCTTAATTTCCAACAATGAATTGCGTACCGTCCAACCTTCCTGGTTTTATAATTCGACTCTCTTAGAAACCCTTAACATAACGTCTAGCAAGATTCAAGTGGTCGAACCTCAGATGTTGGCTGGATTCTCTGCTTTGAAATTGCTTAATTTTAAGAATAATACCATCAAAAAGATTGGAAGTGAGAGTTTTAACGACCTCTCCAAATTAACCTACCTTGACTTATCATCCAATGAACTCCCATACCTTGACTGGCGGGTGGTAAGCCACTTGCACAATGCCACATTCCGATTTGATGGAAATCCGTGGAATTGCACCTGCATACTTAAAGATTTTTCATTGTTTCTGCAAGGTAATGTTGAAAATTAATGCATTTCATTATTGTTCTAATTCACTTATTTAATTTATATTACGGACAATATTCCACATGCTGACAAACAAAATGTTATCTCTGGAAGATCAGATTACATTATAACACTTTGTGAATAAAGAGATACATTTTAATATGGCAATGAGTGAATATTACGCAGCTTTTTGCTTCTGTTATAATAATATGCATACATGCATAACAAAACTGTCCACAGTACTATATCTCCCAGTGCCACAAACTCCATTTTTTAAGAGGTATACGGATGATCTAGATGTTGATGCACCATAAACATGAATTATATGTTAGAATGCTATGGGACTTGATTCAAATTAAGAGTTACAAACTTTTTGTTGCACTTTATGCTTACCTTTTGGCACTTATTCACAAAACAGTAAACTGAAAATCGAACGACCGGATTTTGGCAAAAATGTTTACGCTCTAAAAAAAATACTCCACCCCAACTACAGTCACAGATTGAACTCTGCAATTCGATTTTCAGTTTACTGCAATCTACTTTGTACTTATTGCATAAATCTTCTTGTGGGTAATGACTATTTGAAATTTAACGTCAGCGTGTCTCCTGCAGAGTTGACCAACACTTCTCGTTTGGATGAAGCAAAAAACGTGACTTGTCACAATCCACCTGCTCTCCATGGCACCCCAGTCTGGGACGTTAATTTTGCGAATTGCTCCTCATCCAGTATAGATGAGATCCCTGCTGCTGTTTTCAATCAGATTGTTTTGCCAGCCCTGCTGGTACTGCTCGGTAAGTTTAATTTAATTGTAAAATGCAATTTGCTATTTAGCACTGGATTGAACGCACCGCTGATAGTTTTATTATTTCATTTATACCTTAATACATTTTGCATTTGGCTGCTTTATGCCATAGACTCACTCAAGTTTAAAGAAATGTAATGACAAAACGTAGCAGCTGCCAATTAGAGAGAGGGGCAGGTGCATGATGGAAAATGTTGTTATATTTTAGAAGTGTTTTAGGGGACGTCCAGCAGGTTGTTGGTTAATTTATTGTGGATTGATAGATACATAATCCAGTAATCCGCACTGTAGGAAAAATCAGACTTGGTCAATATATTTTGACCAATGCATTCTTCCTCATGGGACAGTGTATAGATCAAATTACTTAACCACTTGAAGGATCCCCGCTATATGTGTAAAGACCGCACATATATGCACCTTATGGACTTTGGGACTATTAGAAATTTGACATGAATTCACACTATTTATAAAGACCAATACACACACTTATCTCAAAATAAATTGTTATAATATAGCCAAACTAAATTGGTGCAGCGTCCGAGCGCTTGCTTCAGAATTGCTGCAGTTTTGTTTGATGAAATATGGCAGATAAAATACTTCACTAAAATTGTTATTTTCCAAGTTGCTGTTGGACCGATTACAAACTTATGCCAAGTGATACACACTATGTATCCTGTGTGAAGTAGAAGCCTACAAAATGTATTTTTCTCTTACACTATATTTGACATAGGATACATTTAATAACCACCAAAATATATGATGTTACTATCACTCCTTGATCCTAATATTGAGGGGAAAAAAATACAATTTGGTTACAATGTATATGTCCAGAGGGTCGTAAACTTAAACTTAGAAAAAGATTTGTATACAAATCTGTGTAATACAGAGGTTCTCAAAATGATTCTCATACACATCAGGATTTTAAGTGCCACTGTCATTGTCTGGTCCGGTGGCCAGGGGGGAGGAGCAGGTAAAGATGAGATTTACTTTCCTGAACCTGTCCCTCATGGACACTGCAATCTTGTTCCATATGGTCCTATTCATTGTGTCCTCTTCTGCGAGAGTAATGCGTTTAGGACTATAGCTCATCCTCCGAAACTGCAAGATCCTCCATAGCGAGAGAGTCAATTCCCTGCAGCTGTCACCGGTTATTATTATTGTATTATTTATATAGCGCCAACAAATTCCGTAGCGCTATCATGGCTGGGGAATTTACACTGCCCAATGTCTAGAAGTGTCAGGTGGAGAATATATACCGAAACAAAGTAGTCCATACTTTGTCTCGGTATATCTCTTGACTGGGTGCATTTCTTGACTTGCATTTCAGTGATTTGGGATGACAGTGCTGCTTGAAGAATTTGCAACCAATACTGTCCAAATCGTGATGTTGATAAAAGTTGGATCATTGAAAGTACTTTGGGCCAGTTTGGGGAACACACTTGTATAAAACATGTGGTGATAATGGGCAGGTTCTAATTTACAATATACAACCGCATTATTGTTTATGTTGTTACAGTGATATTTTTGTTCATTTTGCCGATTTTCCTTCTTTGGAAGAAGATACAAGAGAAGAAACAAGTAAATCCAGACATGGAAGCCGTTGAAAGGAAGGATAAAAAACTTGCAGGAAAGAGAACCTTTCTTGGCAACATCATGTTTTTTAAACCTGATCTATCTAAGATGGATGATTTCCAAACCACCCCCAAAACTCGCAGTATCACTCGAAAGGGACGTTCGAAATCTGCATCGGCCATTCTGCTGAGAGATTATTCTGTTCAAGGAAATAAAAATCCAAGTAAGATAAAAGTCGGGAGAAACCAGGCTTGCAAAAATGTAACCATGCCTCATTATGAAGACACAAGTGCTCTACGTAGTACTTCTGGTGGTAATATGGAGCTGTGGTACTACAACAGGCCACAACATGGTTATGTCACAAATTTGGTACCTGGGTGTTTAGTGAGTGTGAACAAGACTCAATCTGGTGTAAATCAGAACATAGACAATACCGATAAATCATACCAAGAGAACTTAGATTTTTCTTTCAGCACAACAACAGTGCCAGGTCATTCAGTTGACGATCAAATGATACAGTCAGAGACATTGGCAGATAATTTAGAACCACTGGTGTATTTGAGTGTAAGTTCTTCAGAAGAACCCGTCCTGACCAGCAGTAGAATCCAAAAAGTTCCCTGTAATGAGATTTTAAAGACTAGTACCTTAAGGAGAACCTATACTTGGCCTAAAGAGAAAACTAAGTCTAGCCAAGAACCAGATGCTTCTTATGAGGACTTTTTAAAAATACTCAGTCAGTCTCGAAATCCAAGTGGAGGACACTTGGCAGGCCTGGAAAATATGAATCAAGTGACTTCACACAATGATTACAAGGATCAGTTAGCTATGTTTAATATGCTAACAGAGAAGAATGTTTCAATGGACAGAAGACTCTTAAATGAGCAGATATCTCCAGATAACATTTCTTCCAATGCAAGGAAAGTGGATTCCAAATATCATAAAGGAGCCCACTCTAGTGTTTTACCTGCTAGAAAAGTTTACCAGAGGCCCAGCCATAACAGTCGTCTGCACAGAAACCGTACTTCTCCAGACCCTGTAGATCGAAGAGAAGATCTTAATAGTCAAGACTCATCAGTCAGATCCAACTGTAGAATCACCCCAGATGATGACACATTGTTAGAAAATAATGAATATACGTTCATTGATCTGTTGCACGAAGTTGTGGAAAATCATGGGAGATGGACAAGAGAGAGATGGAGACAATCTCACCAGCACCGAATTCCAAGTCGTTCACCTCCAACATCTTAGAGAAAAAGGTCATTCATGACACGTATTAACTCAGAGCATACGATGGATATGCCATAACATGCCTTTGCTCCCAGAAGTTATTGTTTTCTGACTTTCTACAGTTCTTCACGAAGACACCCCAAATGTATCATAAACTTCTGTGGTTTTGATAAAACACTTGCATTTGCAAAAATTGGCAAAGTTCAATTCTCCATCATGAATATTTTATGTTGTTAATTTCTCTTAGTTTTGTTGGTTTTATTCTTTTTAATTTGCTAGCTTACTGTAATGTGTACATTTCTTTAGCAGATCTACCAGCTTCACGACCATTCTTGTAATGCTAACTTGTTGTATGAATTAAACTTGCGTTCGTGTTATGTTACATTGTAACATTGGAAGTGCATCCATCACTAGGTATATCCTGTGCAGTGTGCGGAATGTATGTGTTACATTCAATAAAATGCCCGGAGAAATTTAGAAACAAATAGATTCAAAAGGGACGTTTGTTGTTAATTTTTTAATTTTTTTGTTTAATACCCAGTCACGATTTGTTAGCTTCTTATCTTACACAACCTCTTTTGTAACATATCTGCCCAGTCTTTGATCCCTCTCTGCTGACATAACTTTTGTTCAGAACTTGTTTATGAGCAGGTTCTCACAAGTTCTTTTTAAATATGAACATGGGTCCCACTCACACATGAGCATCACAGGAACAAGTACAACCTCATTCACTAGGGGAAAGATAAATGTAAGAGTGTTTATTTCTATTTCTGTTGGTATCTCTCTATCGGTGAACGAGATGGTACTTTTAGCTGCATTGCCAATGCAGTGAGCCTCTTGCACTCCCCTATGTAAGAATAGTTTAAAAGGCACCCGAAGCACTTTGAGCACGGTAGTCCATTGAAGCATTTATAGTGCACAGGATTTTTTTGGCCTCTCTGCTGTGGCTCAAATAAGGTGAAAATGTGACGTCTTCACTATCCAACCAATGCTTTCCAAACGTGGACATCAAAGCTGGAGTGGTTATAGTGCTACTCAAATTAAAGAGTGATATAATTTCCTCCGATAGTCTTTAGACCTCCAAGGTCTTCCCTGGTCGTCCAAGAGGAAAGAGTCCGGAAGGGAAAGAGTGGTGACACTTCATTATTTTTTTTAATTTTTTTTTGTGTTTTGGAACGGTTGCATTTCTGAAGCCTGTGGCATCCCAATAAATGTAATTTTTAGATATTTTGTAATACAGTGAGGTGGAATTAGAGACACGTTTCAAATCACTATTTGTTATCTTAAAATGCCATTTTTGAGGGCAGAGTGTAATGTCCATTCTGTATTTAAAGCACCCGTATCTTTAAGACAATATTTCCAACTGATTAAAATTATTTGAATTCACTCAATTATTTAAACTATGGTAAATTTAGCTGTAACTACCATTTGATGAGCTGAAAGTGTTTTTGTATTTTTTGTAGAGGTCACCTTGGAATGGCATCATAGTACATAAGTCCTTGTGAATCTTTCACAGCAGCATAAAAAGGCTTGTTTTGTGGTACAAAATTACTGTAATATCAGAGCATTCTCTAGTGCTATCCTGGGGATAATATAGCATTATTTGGGCTTGGAAGCAGGACAAGACTGTGTGGCGTCGGTGATGCGAGCGTAGTTACAGAGGCTGCACCTTGTACATCAATGTGTGCATGCATTGCTTTCACATGAACCCCGACACATAGTACTGATTCCCACAGTGCCGAGTCCCTATCTCCTGCTGGTCCCTGTGGGACAGGGTACGTCTCTTCTCTCAATAAAGGGATTCTATATGTTTTCCTTGCTGGTGACCTCTCTCTCCCCGACCTTTTATTACTTAGTACATATAGCATAGTCATTTCTTACTTTAATTGCTAGTTTCCTCATTTATATGCATGTATTAAATATCTAAATAAAACGTAGTATTATTTTTACACAATTCACTGGCTGTTGTGTCTCTGTCTGCGTTCCTCTTGATTCAATACTTACAATTTGCAATGACTGTGTTCAAAATTCAACAAAATAGAAGCACGATCCACTAAAATAACAATGCAAACAGTCACAGAGAGAATATCGTATTAAAGGGTACTGGAGCCAAGATTGTATGCATATTCCACATTGTCTCTTCTTTAAATGAGCATTAAATGTACAAAATGATTTTCAAGCTGTGTAGAACCTCAAGGACTATGAGCCACGTCAAGCAGAACCCTTATAACCGCTCATTCCTCTATATTAAAGGGACACTTCAGATACTTAAAGCACCTGAGCTAGTCAAAGTGCTTTATGTGTGCTTTATGTGTGAAGAGTATGTCCTCTTTTTTTTCATTTTACAAAAAGTTCAGATTTCACTAGAAATTGTCACTTTTATAAATTAACCTTGTCCCACCCCTCCAGCTTTAAATCAGACAACTGGCACTGTTATTTCCTGGTTTGGTTAGCTCAGTGGAGCTAAACTCAAGTGGCAGCAATTGCCCAGAGCACCTGCCTTGTAAAGGCTTCTCATTGAGCTGCATTGGGAAGTCTGTGATTGGACAGACACAGAAAGCCTGGGCGGGGTTAGAAGGGGAGGGCTCGCAAAGTATTTTGTTTGTTTTGTTTTTTTATATACCCCCAATTAAACAGTGATTTTTATTTATTTATTTTAGTAGATATACCAAAGAAAACATGCACGTATTTTTGTCTGCTTGTTTTCTTTGGGGGTATATGAAAAAGAAGAAGCATCTTGCCAAAGCTACAGACCTTCAGCCTTTACAAGCCTCCCCTCTTTCCACAGTGCCCGAATATACACTTTATTCTCAATGGCCTCTGTGCATGAGTGGTCACACACATATACGATCGCAACTTTCCAGCCTGCCTTCCCTCTTCTCAATGAGCTATATTATTGAGCTCATTGAGAAGAGGGAAGGCAGGCGCATGCTAACTTTTTGCTAACCTTTTTCTAACTGGCGCATGCGTTAGCTCTTTGGACCTAATGGAATGGAACTGTCTGCCCCAGTTATAAAATTTACAGTTTCTATTGAAATCGCACTTTTACAAACTGTCAAAAATATAACAAACTCCAGACACACAAAGCACTTTAGCAGATAACTATTTTGTCTTGCTTACCCTTTGTACAGCGCTGCTGATTATGTTGGAGCTTTACGATAATACAAATGGGTAAATGTCAATGGAAATGTTCTTCTAACCTTAATCATTTGAAACGTGCATAATTAGTTCTCATAGTGAGATATTATAATTTTTAGAACATCTATATTGGTGAAGTGCTGGTAAAATAATTTTTCCTCAAATGAAATCCCCTACACCCTTAGTGTTTACATTTTAGTTTAGTACTTTCAACCGCTGTCCTTTTTTTCGTCTAGGCGGTCTTTTCTTCTTTATGGCTTTGTGGACGATTGTGTGTTTTCTGGCAAAATGCTGGAAGAATAAAGTGGCAAATGTAACAGATGAAAGACCAGATACAGACTGGGATCATGGCAAGAATTCTGCAGAGAAGGTGCACACCAACTTGCCAGCTGTGTCCATGATGTCCCGACATAACCTAACCAACGTCATGGACGAGCAGCATTCATCGGCTCTAGAGAAACGAACTGATCGCGCTCAGTGTGCACTTGATAAATCTAAGGACTATTATGAGAATCCTGGCAGAGGGTTCCTGATAAACGTCTCTAAAGACCCAGACGAGAATCTGAACACGCTCAAAAACTGTGACATCTTCTTCGAGTCAGAGTTTAAATTCAGTAATAGACATGGTGGAGCAATGTTTTCTAAGTGTTCCAGTTCTCCAGGTCTTATTCCTGTTAATGAAAAGCTCACGGATTTCAAAAACAGTGCAATGTATAATTTAAAGGATCCCACGGATATGAGTGTATCAAGAGTACAGAACAATACCAATGATATCAGTTTAAAGGAGCCTGGCTTGGGTTCTGCTGGTGAAGAATCTCACTCGCCCATTGGCCTGGAACTGCAGACCAGTGACAATGTCAACAGGCTAAATCTCCAGGAGGGGAAGGCTAATAACATTGGGGACATTGTTGATAGTGAAACGGGTAAGTTGACACTAATTGGGAAATAGAGCTGAATTCTTCACAAGTAGAGTTAAATACTCCGAATTTCCCCCTTGCTATTTTGTATTAATTGTTCAGAATATTAGGTGTGAGGTCTTTAAGGAAATGTTTCTCTTACAGTGGAGATGTAGATCTTAAAAGCTGGCAGCCTAGTGAATTTGCCCTTTCATGAAAATAACTGATGTTCTCTGAGACAGTCTAATGAACAACTATGCAATTGTTTGAGAAGTGAGGGGATTTAGACCACGTGAAAAGTAATTTTATTTCTAAAGACAATCTTTGGTAGATGAAGAAATAAAACAGATGATCCACGAGTGTTTTACACGATTGCTCGTTTAACATTGAAATTTTTTTGTAGACTGAAAAAAATGGGACCATATGTTATATTAAATATAATACTTACTTTTCAACTTTTCAACTGTGCATTGTATTTCCTCTTTTAGATTTAGAAAAATATGTAGAGACACATGTGGAATCATCACGTTTGGCACCGACTGCATTTAACTGCATGGAGAATTCTGGAGAAGCTACTAAATCCCAAAACTGCAGCACATTGAACAAAAGATGTAAAACATGCAACAATTTCAGCAGCATATCCAAAAACTATAACAAAATGGAAAACAAGTTTGCTCAAGAAAATGGGAATCATGAGAACGCACTTCATGAAAAATTAGTGTTCTTTAAAAACAAAGAATTAAAATATTTTGAGGACCACAAATCCCCAGAATGTTTTCAGAGCTTTGGACAAAATCAAACAAACAAATATTCTGACTCTCAAGATGAGTTTGTTCATTTCCATTGGCCTAAGCTAGAAAAATCATCAATAAACCTTGATACTGTCAGCCAGCCAGACCCAACTTTAGAAGATGATACTCACAATGTAGATGTCAATGTGTCTTTTTCTCCTCTGTGTCAGTTGGGTTACGAGTCCATGGGTGAAAAACATGCAGATAATGTGTATATAACCAGCCTAAACCAGACACAGACCTTTGGTTCAGAGAGTGGCTCTACAAATGATGAAGATCATTTGCCAAAGATTTGCTCTAATAATGTTAAACCTTGTACATCATTCCAGAAGAACATTTTTACAACCGAGAAAAGAAAAGAGACATTTCCTATAATACCCAACATAACAGAAAAGGAGCGATTTTGGAAACACCATGCAAATTGTTGTGATGAGTCCAAAACATGTCCAACAGCCCAAAATATTTCGAAACAACTGAAAACAATGTCAAACGAGCATCTAAGTATGGGATCGGTCCAAAAGCCTCCATCAGATGAAGACCTCCTTGAAGGTAATGACAGAATCATGGTCAACCTCTTGGTTAGAATCTCACAGAGAAAGAATTTCAAGAATTCACAAATTCTACCATGGAGATAGTAAAACCGATTTAGTGGTAAAGTAACATGTCAGCATTTTATGAAAAAGGCATAAAAAAGCTAATAAAAAAAAGGCATAAAAAAAGCTAAAGCAAAGGAAAACCATTTACTATTAAAGGTTTCGTTCACAAGCACTCTGCTTTATTGTTCAGTATACATAAATCCAGGAAGTTTTGTTTATAGATTATATCTGTGAATATCTGTGTACATCCATATACAATGTCTGCATTGTGATTTACACGAGTGGAAAATCCTTCCCAACTTTAGGCGCATTGTATTTACTCTGAAAGACTTAGGAAGAAGACATAGGCCAGCCCGAGCTGAAAAAATACTACCTTTAAATTAAATGTATTTATTACATTGAATAAAAATATGAGGCAGAAAACATAAGCTTTAGTAAATATACATAAGAGTAATGAAAAAATAGTAGGTAACAGGGCATTTAAAAAAAAAATGTATTACGTGAGAATGAGACCGGTCGCAATGTATCACATACCAATTTGACAATCTCTGATTCAAATAAATATTTAAAAGGAAATGCATCATGATTTTATTTATAAAAAAATGTTTTCTTCACCAAATTGTTTTGGTGTTTGTTTATAGTTATGACCAAAAAGAAGGTCACATCTTTATTCATTTTTCCTATTTCTTATTTAATCCTGAAGAACAAGTCTCCCTTCCAACTTTGTCTTCTGAAAACGCTGGATATCCACTGGTCCAGCCTGACATGTATCGCCAGAAAAACTTTGCAAGTTTGCCAAATCTGAACATTTTTCAAGAAAAAAAATCTCAAGGATGCCCGGATTTTAATACAGCAGTACCAGTCACGGTAACTCATAATCAAAAACTTGATTACTATATAACAAATGGTCAAAGCAATTTTGAAACGTATGACTTGAAATCGGGCAGTCAAATTTTGAATACATTTGAAGAACATCTGAAAAGTAGAGAGGGTGCAGCTTCTAGCTCTGTCTCTCTAAGAGAAACTGAGCAACAGATCATAATAAATAATTGTCATGGTTCAGGAATAAGCTCATGGACTTCCATAATATCAACAGAAAGTGCATCAATCTCTGAGGAAAAGGCAGGTGATGAGAATGAAAAAGTTGGAGATGAAACCCCATCATGTAACAACCACCAACAACTCAGTAGAGTTGCCTTTTGGGATAGTCACCTGGACACACAAACACATCTCCTACATTCAGTCCCTGAGTCAACCAACGTACACTGTAACAATGAGGCAGCAGATGTGAAAAGTAATCAAACAGTATACACGCCCTGTGCAACAAACATTACAGTATCTGATACAGTGGTGACTGAGGCATGTGACATTAAACCGAGCTCCGAAAATGCGTCCGTTAATTCTAATGAATTATTGTGTGTTGAGAATGATTCTGAGTATGGTGACAATACAAGAAAGCCAAGCTTGACGCTTCATGATATCACTGGACTTTCTAGTGATGTGGCGGAACCTGTTCAACATAACAATGTTTTGGAACAACATGACCAAGAAATTCCAGAAGAATTTATTTTTGGCCAACAGGAAATCGAAAATAGATTTGAAAACCATCCAGTGCTTGATCCAGATGGTTTAAGCTGTCTTCTCCACATAGAACCTGTTGATTACAAAACAGCTATAAATTTAAACAGCAACCCTAGAAGTTACAATAATGGTGACCCAACCAGTGCTGTAGCCACTTGCAATCTAAATAGACCGACCGCTAATATCCACACCGATGGTGTAAATGAAAGAAACGTTATGTGTGACAATGTACAAAGTTGTAATGCAGATATCAAAATTGTTAAGAACAACGCAGCTCATTTCACTGGAAGGGAAGTCACATCGAAAGGCGATGGAAGTTATCATTTGGATTCAGCTGTCACTAATGTCTCTGCAACAGGCCAAAAAATGGGAAACATACCAACTGGTCAAAGAAGCCAAAGCAGAAAATTAAATGGCAAAAGACTCCAGAAAGACCAAGAGTACAAGATGAAGAAATTAGGAAATAAAGTTTCTCCACTTAGCCCCTTAGATGAAGAAAATAATGTCGATCTCACAGACTACCGATCAGCCAAACTTTCCAAGAAAGCTTACCACTCTATATTTTCAATTTCAATGAAGATGTCCCAGCTGGAAGACCACAAAGAAGAAGAACATAATGTCACCCATCTAGAAGATCACAATTCCATCCAAGATCCAAAAAGGTTAAGAATATCGATGAACTTGGCAGGACATGATTCACAAGATGAACTAAAATATAACGACACTAAAGTTATAAATAGTGATGAAATGAATCCTCTAGAATATATAAATTATCTCTATACCAGGAAATTAAAGCCTTTTCATGATTTATTTGGAGGATCAGGTAAGATTGACCACAAGACAAATGAGCTTAGTGTCCTTTCAAACCTCCATTTCTGTAAAGTTGCTGGGAAAGTCCAATTTGGGCCAGAAACCACAGAACCAGTTGCCAGTGCTCAGGAAGATGATGCAGAGCCCATTATAGTCTCACTTAATTCTGACTGTGGCTATTTACCCCCTACTAAGCAGGAACTGAGAGCAGATAGCGAGTTGGCAGTTTTGAACATTATGAAAACTTTAAAGAAGAGTCTAGATCTTCCAGCAATGTGTAATGAGGCCAGTGTGACAACATAAATATTAGTATCCTTGTATAAAGTATGTTTGCTTTTAGAGCCATGAGAGGTATTGATAAAACATTCCGGCTACAGATCTTTTTAAACAAATCAATTTAATTTAGTCAGATTTTATTTATTTAACCAAGAATTTGACCAGAAATTTAGAATTTTGAATTTTTAGCCATCACTATTAGACCGTGTAGTTTAATTGAGACTAATGTGACCTCTCAATTTAATTTAATTTAATTATTTTATTCTAACTTTATCTTACTTTATTTTGTCTTTTTGATTGATATAATTTCAAGTTTAATTTTAATTTTACCTGCCGGTTTACTATTTTATTACTTTATTACCTTTGTCCCTTTCCCCTCTCCAGTTCTCTCCTTAGACTATTTGCCACTTCTGATCATTTACATTATTCCTATATTGTCAATTAAATGACTATTGTATTAAAATCCATGATATTAGGACTTTACTCAAAATCTGAAGTGTAGATTTACAATTTTCCACTAGGGGGCACCCGAAAGAACAGGCTGACGTTGTAGTCATACTGTCAGGGTGAAGGGGGTTATGCGCATGCGCAGTGATATGCCAATGCATGCGCGACCTCTTTTTTGATCGGGCTGAATGCCGATACTGGGGACCTCCTACTACTGAACCGCATTGGCGTTTGAAATCATGTTCCAGCCCACTAATTGAAAGCGGTGTGGCGGTAAGTCTACATAAGGAGGAAGGGAGGGAAGGGGGGTAAGTTGGATCATCCCTTTGTATTTGTGCCCTTGAGAAAGGCGAATATTATCGCCGAAACGCGCGTTGGGCTATGGGTGTGTGTTTTTTCACTATTTTGCAGACTGTTTCCAGGTAGCTGGTTACCATTTAATACGCTTTATTTTGGCAGGGATTCTATCTTTTTTTGCCAGCTGAATTCCTGCTCTCTACTTTATACAGTCTGCATGGAGCAATAAGAACCCTTATTTTTCCTACCCCTTTTTTTTTCCCCACTAAACTTACTCCTCTCTGTCCTTTCGATTTATTCACGGTTTGTGATCCTTATAGGGCTAGCCTAATCCGAGTAGGTGTATTAGGGTACAGGATTTCGATTTATACCATAGGATCTGGCTTTATCAGGGGATCTTTGGGTTCTTATATGTTATTGATTCCATTCATTTGGATTAATTTAGATATATTTCAGCTTTTCTCCTACACATAAGTTGATACTTTTTGCCACTTTTGTTGCTATTTTTTTTAGCCACTCTGCTATTTTGAGTGATTTATTTGCATAGTATCAGCTTTATTACAATTTAGTTAAGTCTAACTAAGCTGGAGTCTATATCTCTTTCTGTATTTCTTCCACATTGACTGTTTGAACAGTCTAATGTATTCGAGGCATTTGGTGCTGATTTTAACTAATTATCAATAAAACTTTATTATTTTTTCTGTGTTGTTTGCACCTTGTCTGTGATACATTTTTCTTACAAGGTTTATATATAGTGCTCTATTGGGGTACTGGTCTTGATGGGATTTACTTTCTGTTTAGGAAAGTTTCTCCCTCATCTCCTTGAATTTTTTATTTTATAGCAAACATTATGTCTGGAAAATTAATTTTAAATATAAAATATTGAATGTGTGTATCCCATTTCTGACACCATGTTTTTTCATAGACTCATTCTGTTTTCCGGTATACCTTTCATTAAAGATCTGGACAAAAAAAATAAAATAAAAAAAAAATAAATATATATATATATATATATATATATATATATATATAAAATACGTCGGGCTCCTTTTCTGCCCTTTATATCATTGAGACTGGTATCACTCAGTTAAGCATGGTGCCTCCCCAGCGACTTCTGATTTTTTAATGATCTGCTTGCTTGGAATTGATGACAGAAGTGCTACATGGTTAGCTAGGCTGCTTGAATAAGGGTCTGCTGCAGAGCTGGCCTCGATCTCGATATTAACGGAGGAAGTTTTCTGCAGTACAGTTGTGCCTTATGTGTATGCTCTACAGCGCACTTGGCTTGCATCTAGTACCAATGTAAGATGTGCTGCAGTACATTTGTGCATGATAATGCTATGCAGCGTTGCTGGCCTAGATTTAAAAGTAGAAAAACTACCACAACAAGAGGACATAGTCTTAAATTAGAGGGGCAAAGGTTTAAAAATAATATCAGGAAGTATTACTTTACTGAGAGGGTAGTGGATGCATGGAATAGCTTTCCAGCTGAAGTGGTAGAGGTTAACACAGTAAAGGAGTTTAAGCATGCGTGGGATAGGCATAAGGCTATCCTAACTATAAGATAAGGCCAGGGACTAATGATAGTATTTAGACATTTGAGCAGACTAGATGGGCCGAATGGTTCTTATCTGCCGTCACATTCTATGTTTCTAGATATCAGCAGCATGCCTGCTGTGTATGCTTTGCAGTTTTGACCCTGTGCCACTCATAAAGATCTATTAAAACTATACCTTCATAAACCCTGTGCTTTTATCAATAGATTGACAAATTGTCATATTTCACCAGAAACACTGGCGGTTTGATTGTTCTTCCCAGCCAGTTGAATCAGCAAAAGTCTGACCAGAAATTGTTCATTTTTCCAGGTAAAGAGATGGTTGGCAAACCGTCTTGGACCCCTGGTCAGGAAAGAATCCTTAACGAGCGTGTCTGAATGTTTTTAATTGTGGAGGTAAATGTGTTGCGGTACAGTTCTGCTTGATGTACACGTTCTGGAAAAGATCAAAACTATATCAATTAACAAAAATAAGCGAGACAAAGAAAATGTGTTCTTTTTAGCTGCATGCAGCATGTTTATTACATTATATTTTTTACACAGGTCTGTGAATAATCTTCACATTTCTTAATAAAACTGTACAAAACCTTTTTTTTGTTTTTGTTTTTTGTCAACCCTCCCTCCCCCCAGCTCAAGGCCAAACTCATAAAATTGATCCCATCTCAAAAAGACTCTGCGCAAGTAAAAAAAATACATGCGTTTTTCTTTTTTTCCATTTTGTAACTTATTTTTAATAATTATTTTTTTCTTCACCAAAGAACAATCCTCCATCTTTGTTCAAAGGCAATACATTTGTAGAATATATTTTACATTGTATAGTCGCAAAGGATTATCAAAGCAGACAAGGAATCTAGAACCATGTTAAAATATCTCCAATAAATCATCTATTATCTTACAAATGGATGAAGATTGGACAGAATGGAATGTGAGGTCATGCAGTTACGGATTGTGGGATCGTCCTTGGAATATGTCCTTGAGTATTGATGCATGATGCAACGTACTTAACATAAAATGGATCACAAATCTGAATGTGTAAGTTCTATATGCAAGAAGAGGCTATAGATTTCCTGATTATTTGTATTAACACCTTCACAAATTAAAATCTGTGAATGTATACCTGTGATTCTCAGTGCATATACAATCCAAAATACCTATCACACACCCTCTGATTAAAATCTGTAGTAAACAAAGTGGCAATTATACGATTCAAACGTGTTGACGTAAAATTTTTAAATGTTTGGATAGGAAGATCTGGGCAGCGTGAAATGCGTTGTACTCTGCTACTAAAAGAGTTAAACAATCTTTTAATTTAACTTTGTTTTAATAACAGAATTTTATATGTAAAATGTTGTTTTTATATTTTCCACTTCATTTCTGATAGAAACAAATAAAATAATTTTTAGTGTAAATGTGAGAACTTTTCCAATGGTTGTATTTTATCGTTTAGTGTAATCTGAAGACAACTATGGTTTTTAAACGATTGCTCTAAGGATATATTTCATTTTAGAGGCTGTTTCACCCTCTCTCATCAGTTGCGTTTGCTATTGTACAAAGCCTTTCAACATTTTCTCATTGCATTTTCTATATTTATCTACTTAATATACAAGTGCACACACACACACACACACACACACACACACACATATATATAAAAACAATACGCTTTTCAATTTTATGTAAATTTATCCTGCAAACAATCTAGTTAGACATCAAAGTATTCAAATCTGTGCTTATTCGTTATTAATGGAACGATCAGTGTGCATTATACAAGGTTACAAATATATAGATATTTTCTGAATATTGTATTAATACAGCTATACGTGGTACAAAAGATAGCTAACATTTGGCATTCAGATTACAAACATGATGCAGAGTTAAATCATAACCTATATTCAATTTACCATGCTGGACATAATATTTGATATCAGATTTATCGATATTTTTTAGTTATACTTCTCTAGGGCTGTGCTGTCACTTCCTTGCTCTGTTAGACTCTCACCTAGTCTCAGTTCCTTCAAAAGATCTTTGAAATCTCACGTATTTAGGAAAGCATATCAATTTAACTGTGAATAGTTCATCTTGCTCCTCTCTTGCACGTGTGGTATCCAAAAAAACTAACCTTTCATTGTAAACAATTCTAGACTTTTTTCCCCATACATGAAATGCATCCTACCCTTACCTCTTGTTCTACTTTACCCCCATTCCCTAACGGTCATCAAAACAAAACACTAAGCCCTCAGTGAATACTATCCTAGCAAACGTCTTCTCTACCCTAACCTTTTGTGTCACATTACCCCCTCCCTCTAGCATGTAAGCTCATTGAGCAGGGCCCTCAACCCCTCTGTTCCTGTGTCACTATACCCCACTCCCTCTAACATGTAAACTCACTGAGCAGGGCCCTCAATCCCTCTGTTCCTGTGTCACTATACCCCACTCCCTCTAACATGTAAACTCACTGAGCAGGGCCCTCAATCCCTCTGTTACTGTGTCACTATACCCCACTCCCTCTAACATGTAAACTCACTGAGCAGGGCCCTCAATCCCTCTGTTCCTGTGTCACTATACCCCACTCCCTCTAACATGTAAACTCACTGAGCAGGGCCCTCAATCCCTCTGTTACTGTGTCACTATACCCCACTCCCTCTAGCAGGTAAACTCACTGAGCAGGCCCTCAATCCCTCTGTTACTGTGTCACTATACCCCACTCCCTCTAGCATGTAAGCTCACTGAGCAGGGCCCCAATCCCTCTGTTACTGTCACTATACCCCTCTCCCTCTAGCATGTAAGCTCACTGAGCAGGCCCTCAATCCCTCTGTTACTGTGTCACTATACCCCACTCCCTCTAGCATGTAAACTCATTGAGCAGGCCCTCAATCCCTCTGTTCCTGTGTCACTATACCCCACTCCCTCTAACATGTAAACTCACTGAGCGGGGCCCTCAATCCCTCTGTTCCTCTGTGTCCAACTCGTCTGGTTACAAATACTTGTCTGTTAGTCCACCCATTGTACAGTGCTACAGAACTTGTTGGCGATTTATAAATAATAATAATACACTACGATTTGATTTTTATTGAATACATTTTTTTTTTTTTCTAAATGTAGTTTATCCATGTAAATGGTTGGTGTTAATTTGCCCAAAAGAACTTGCAAAAATTCTTCAACAAGCAAACCGTTCCCTCTAAGCATGCTCATCTAACTTCACTTCAGTCACATACTGAATTGTAAAACTGAGGCAAAAACCAGCAGAGTTTAGCAAGTAACCCATATCTTAATGTGCGTCATCATCCAAGGCTCCTTAACACAGTAGGCTAAATGTGGCCACTGCTGGCCCCTGATAATAGCCCAGCTTTCCAGTTTATCAGATCAGATCAGTAAAGCATGTTAAATTAAGGCTGGTTTAAACCGATGCAATGATAAATCACGGGCATGGAGATGAAATATAGAGAGGTAGCATAAGCAGCACCGAGGGTCAATTATTGCATGAAATGTAACGAAAAGTAACATAGAATATTCATCCTGAAACTAATTCACAGCAAGATTTTCTGCATATTAAATAAGCGTGCTGTGCGGTACGCTATTATACGTTCTTTAAAGGGTTATTTTTGTGCACATAGTAAGCAGTAAAAAGTAATCAGAAGATACATTACAGTTAACAAGATGTTATTTCCATTAAATGCTTATTCACATTAAAGATATGTAACGTTTTGAATTGCACCCCCCCCCCCCCCTCCAGCTTTGGTCCAAATAATTTGTGTCAATAAATATACATTTAGGTATGGACTATGTCTTGAAGTACTCTTTTTTTCTAGCCGCTATACAATAGTTATTATTAAGGAATTATTGATTTGTCAATTGATTTGCGGCAATTCGGATCTCGCACAGGCGCTTTACCATGTCTGATGAATAATTAGAGTGGGGTAAAGGTCCACTTAGAGAATTGCAGGAATTTTAAGATAGTATGTGTGTCCGTGGATTTGGGGTTTATCAAGGTTGCCCAGGCTTGAACTAAATTTCCCATAATTCTCTGCCCACTGTTGGCAGTCTGCGAAATGACCATAGAGAAGATCGTTCAACAACAATTGGAGGGCCACGTTTAGGGGTGCAGTATGGGGGGGGGGGAGGATAGTAACAAAAAGGGCCAAGGAAAATGACTCCTTGCTTTACCCTCTGGCATTCTGTAAGTTAACACTGATGTAAGCAGCAAAAAGGTGACAATCATCGTGTTCTAGAAAATGCAGAATTTTTTGTAAACTCACTCAAATTATTGTAATATTAACCCCTTAATTACCAAGCAATTATCGTTTGTTTTTTTTAAAAAACATTATCATAACGTTTATTTGAACTATGGGGATGCATAGCTAGCATATAAACATACCATAAAACAGCAGATTTGTAGATAGATTGCTGTTCACATAAACTTGAAAAATAAATTTAAGCAAATTTACAAATTCTCACATACAGTCGGTGTGACAAAAACAGACACATACAAACAGTGAAATAGCCTGCTTATAGGTATTTCGTAAGGATTCTAAAAAGTTATATCATATATTTCTAAAATAAAAAGGTATTCAAAAAGGTTTTCTAGCATCCCCTGTAATGCTAAGCAGCATAAAATGCATGTACGATGTACTATTCACTCCTCCCCGTTCCCTGACTGAAGGCATGATATGATCTTTGTAAAGGGAGGGGGACTATCATTTTTTGGATGAGCTCCTGGTAGAAATGAGTTCCCCTACAAGCCGGTAATCATTCTTGGAGTATAAATGAAGGTATGTGAAGCTTTAGGGACTACATTTCATTTTTTAAGTAGAACGTATGTATAAACGGGATTGGTGGTAAAGAGATTAAACATGATGTGGGCGGGTCTAACGTGCAAAATAGCAGAAATGGGTGAGACTCAATCACAGCCACTTGTATCCTACGGTGCTCCTAGTATTACAAAGGGATAAAATGTGGGTTATTAATGTAACTTTGTTTATTTCATTTTTATTTTTTTAAAGTGTGATTTTAAAAATGCAGTTTGATATTATGCAGTAAAATGTTTGAAGACTGATATTGTCTTGTAACCCTGGAACACTTTTTTGTATCTTGATATGCTGCTGTGAGTTTACAAATGGCCCCTTTCCTAAGTCCCAATGAACTGGTAGATATTGGATTCTATACAACCTTCATACGAGTGACGACATTCAACCAAAAGGTGAAATATCTTCTAACTAGCATGGAGCTAGAGAAAATAACCTTTTGTAAAACAAACAAAAAAAACAACTTTTGTTCATTGCCATTGAGCACAAGTTATACATACACAAGTATACAAACAATATTAAAGACAAAAACCTTGACGAGACCATGCATGTAGTGCGGTCTATTGCATTGATATGGTTGTAGAATTCCTGTGACCTTGAGATATGACAGAATGAATCATGGCATAAGGACTGTGTTATAGGGGGTTAAGGCAATACATCTTTTATTAACCATTTAGCTGCCAGGGGTGCTTGTAATGCCTTAGAAAGGCTTCTATTATCAACCTCCTGGGTAAGGATTCTGCAGTAGCCAAAACGTGGCTTTGAACTATGGCACGCAAACAGTTAGATGTGGCAATTAAGTAGGAATGGGGCGCTGTGCAGGCCGCTTTCATGCAGGGAGTTTTAATGCACTTGCATTGTTAATCGATATGTTCTATAATGAACTACTGGATATGTGCCCGTAAGGTTTATGCACATGCTGTTGAAAACTTGTAGATATAAAAAGTCTTTTTTGTTTTTTAAAACCTGGTTTGTGGACAAGTTTGCAGTCTTAATACACTTAACACCTGGGCGGTCAAAAACTTGGATTTTTTCAATGGCCAGGCTGACTTTGAGGCTGTACAATGGCCAGGCTGTACAATACAGCATTGCCCTATAACGGCCAGCAGCGGAAATGTCACCTCTAAGTCCAGGAAGTTGCCCTGTATTCACGAACGGCAGTGAAGTGTTTCGGAGAAATGGAAGGACCATCTATGTCTGTTTGTTCGCTAGCGAGCATTGTTCTCCAGTAGCATCTTGGAAAATGAGCATCATGATTGGTAGAGATTGATTTCTCCCGGGCTTCCAATAAAATGTAGAGCTCTGTCGGTTTTCAGCACGCGGTGCGAATAGGCACAGTTTCCGCTAGTAGGGCTCCGTCTCATAGTTGTGTCTCGTCCCGTGTTTCAGGATTTCCCACCTGTTCTGTTTTGTAGCTGTTGCTGCTTTTTTGGCTGTTTGAGTCGTTGGCAACATGGGCTAGTGGGTCAGATCTGATCAAATAACTGGAAAGGATACATTTAAAAAATCAGATTTTAACAGAATACGCACATCTTTGTCATCCCAACTGTGCTAAAATAAAGGATGAAATCTACAGAATAAAAATAATGTCTATTAGGGATGTGCATGGGCAAAAAATTTGGTTAGGAAATTTGGATAAGTAAACATATTTGTCTGCTTCGGCAATTCGGAACTTCGTAAGCATCCGAATGTCTGAATTGCATGAAACAAATTGCACATGTATAGTAAGTGGTTGTGGTGGCAGTCTGGGCACTGGGAGCCCTACGGATGTGTAAGTGGTTGTGGTGGCAGTCCGGGCACTGGGAGCTCTATAGTAGTGTAAGTGGTGGCAGTCTGGGCACTGGGAGCCCCACGGATGTGTAAGTGGTTGTGGTGGCAGTGCGGGCACTGGGAGCTCTATAGGAGTGTAAGTGGTGGCAGTCCAGGCACTAGTAGCCCTATAGAAGTGTAAGTGATTTGGGTGGCAGTCCTGGCACTGGGACCCCTATAGCTGTGTAAGTGGTTGTGGTGGCAGTCCGGGCACTGGGCGCCCTATAGATGTGCAAGTGGTTTGGGAGGCAGTCTGCTTGACTGACATCATCTATATAGGTGTAAGTGGTTGTGGTGGCCGTCCTGGCACTTGGAGCCCTATAACTGTGTAAGTTGTTGTGGTGGAAGTTCTGACACTGGGAGACCCCTGCCCACAATGGGCAGGGGGCTCCCAGTGCTAGGACTGCCACCACAACCACTTACACATCTAATATTCCCTCCCTCTCTCTTGTTTTGCCACTTTTCAGAAATCCGAACCACTTAGGCAATTTGTACCAATATCATTCGGTTCGGAACTTCGGACATTTGTAAGCATCCGAATTTCACGAAATTAATCCGAATATACCTTTGGAACGAAACAAATTGCACATGTCTAATGTCTATATATAATATAAGATATATAGATAGTGCCTCTGTTGTAGGATTTTGATGACATTCTATCTTCCATCTGGACAAGCAAATGTCACTAGACCACTGCAACCAATTTTCACATTCACCTCCTGTGTAATTATGCCTACACTTCCTTAAGATCGGGGTGAACAACAGAAATGCTGGTGAAGCATCATGGGAGTGATTATCTACGGCCCTCTCTACTACAGATTGTAGGTCCTTTGTTCAGGCCTCCAGTAACCTTTTGTTGCTCTACACAAAAAGCCATGTCCTCATTAATTTGCTGCTATATTGTCTCTGCCCATTGTATAGTACTTTTATAAATTTGTTTACAAACCATTGACTTTCAAAGTAATAAATGAAGAAAAAGAAAACACAGGGATTCATTATTCGTCTTTTTCAAACAAAACCCTAAGGGAGTTTGAGTGGTCGATGTGCCTCAGTTTTTAACTAATGGTTTTAGTTAATCAATAAGTCTAATACATCTTTCCCACTTTTCTAGATAATACGGTTTGTCCATTTCTCTCGGAATACTCACACAATATCGTTCAGCTCCAAGCGCGTGTCTGGTGGTGGGTTAATAAGGACGTACGAAAGGGTGTTTTGATGGTCATTCATTTCATCTGTAGGTTAGAGCGAGAGACAGACAATAAACATGTTGCTTTATATTAGATTTTAGTTGATATAGTGCCAACGCATTCTGCAGCGCTTTATAACGGGGAAATGGTGAATGGATGTAAAGGTGACAAAACAAGTAACATACAAACAAGATATGACAATAACCCTGCTCAAAAGAGCTTACGATCTAAAAGATATATCTGCAGTCAAGTGACAGTGATGATTAGTGCAGATAATATCGGACATTCAGATCAGACACAATGGAGCCAAGAAAAAAAAAATTACATTTTTTTTTTACATTGTTACATAATAGACAAAAAAAAAAAGCAACAACAAACATTCAAGTTCATCCTTTTACGTGTCTCTGTGGTGGTTGTTGATGGAAAAGAAGGTGAAACCCCGTGTGAAGTGAATTTGAGTTGTGTGTCGAAATGTGGGGAATGGATCCTTCATGATTTCAAAAGTATGACATGATCATAAAAACCACAGTAATATCTCCTAATAATCAGAGCTGTCATTGAAGGTAGCAATGTTGAATAGTAAAGAAAAATATAAAATCTAATTCAGTGGACTTAATTTAAAATTCTTGCCCCCTTAAATATAGTTAAATCTTACTTTTATTGCAGTCTGCTGCTGCTGGCTCTGCCCCTGATCTGCCTGCTTGACTGACATCATCAATAGTGTTGATCTGAGCCAATTACAATGCTTTCTCGTATTAAGCATTGGATTGGCTGAGTTTGTCAAGGAGGCAGATCAGGGACAGAACCATCACAAGTCAAACACAGTCCTGGCCAATCAGCATCTCCTCATAGACAGGAATTGAATCAATGAGGAAAGTTCAGTGTCTGCATGCAGAGGGAGGAGATACTGAATGTTTGGATGCATTTTAGGCAGCCATGACCCTTGAGGGATCTGTAACAGCCATCTGATGAGTGGCCAGTGAAGTTATCACTAGGCTGTAATGTAAACACTGCATTTTCTCTTAAAAGACAGTGTTTACAGCAAAAAGCCTGAAGGTAATGATTCTACTCACCAGAACAAATTCAATAAGCTGTAGTTGTTCTGGTGATTATAGTGTCTTTTTAAGTTCTGTTGCTAGTGATGTGTTAGTTCTGTTGGGTGATTGAAATGATAATCTCCAACTCATGTGTCACATTGAAAGAATAATTGCGTGACTTGGGGAGTCTGAAAAAGATAAAAACTAATCTTATAAAATGACACAAAAAAAATCAGTCGATTGTCAAATGAGACATTCAGAAAATCGCACTTGAAGAATGACCTGTTGTGCGTTCCGTTCAGTTTCTCCATTGATGTCGACATTATGCTGTGAACCGCACAGCTTTTTGTCTGATAATACAAACCGCATTCCAAACACAATAACCAGCACAGTTTCTCAGACTGGGTACGTACATTGCAATGGTGGGATGCCGAATTTAGGATTCTGGGAGGAAACCTTTCTATATATTTTTTTATTTTATTTACTTCTACTACTTTGTTTATAAAAATGTAAATAAACATATGTTAAAAAAAATGTAGTTGATAGATGTAGCAGCTATGTCGTCACTTGTGCATTTTAAATCTCAATCTAGTGTTACTGACACTCTGTAGAGCCTCTGTAGAAAGGACATTGCAATGTGCAGGTTAGCCTATTGGTAGCTATGTCCGTTACATTTTCTATTATTAAAAAGACCATCTCAAACCCATTAAGCATTTTAGCTTGCTGAAGTGCTTTGTGGGTGAGGAGTGTACCATTTATAAAAGTGCTGATTTCTGTGAGAAACTGGCACTTCTATAATTAATGAAATCATCAGACAGCCTGGAGGGTTGTTTTTTGCTTCTGTTAGCTCCCCTGATCTCACGGAAATGGCGTGCGTACATACCAGAGGATGCCTGCATACCTCTTTCTCAGACCTCAGAATGCTGTGATTGTGCACGCACAACATACACGCACACGCTCAGAGAGATGGCTTCAAAGGCTTCCATTCTGAATATCCTTTTCTACTTCTAATTATTTTACATTTGTTTTTTTTTTACAAACATATGTAAAATGAAGACCTGGTCATCTGTAGTTTAAACTGTCCCAATAAATAAGTAAGGTGTGCTGAAATTCATTGTGTACACTTTAATGACCAGGCTAAAATGATGGAAGGCAATGCCATTGATCCTAAAGGGGTTAAGTCAGGCTCATTAATAGATTTATCACACATTTTTGGCTGTGGCCAAGAGAAGAGGCACACTTCTGAGGCAGCACAGCTCCAAGAGTCTTGTGTCACAAAACAGGGCAACTGCTTCAAAGTGGCAGACTTAAGCACTACCAAAATGGTCTACTATTTAAAGTAGTGGTCTGTGAATCAATGCCAATCCAGAGATCATCACATTTTCCTCCTGGTAAGCACGAACGTCAGGGATTGAGAGGCCAAGAGCAAAATTACAATTGCAAGAAGAGCCTACTGACTTACTGCAACTTATACAGCTGTATAGGATCCTTCAGCCATATACATACACCTCGGGTCAGACAGTGTTTGAAAACTGAGTTAGTCTCTATGGTCTTCCCTGCACAGAAGCAAGAAAGACCATAGAGACTAACGTTTGGTTTACAAGCACAGTCTGACCCGAGGTGTATGTATATGGCTGAAGGATCCTGTCCTATACTAAAGGTAGAGAGGAGTTTCTCATTTTTATACATATACTTAATTTAAATTAAAATTATTTATTTTCAAAGATTGATGAAAGAATTGCTTTATTAAAAGATAATTTGGTGACAGTTGTCATTTAAAGGGGAAGACCTTTTTCCAGCCTTCGAGTGGTGCAGTGTTAGGATAGTCCAGGGGTAGGCAACCTTCGGCTCTACAGATGTTGTGGACTACATCTCCCTTGATGCTTTGCCAGCAATATGGCTGTAAAAGCATTATGGGAGATGTAGTCCAAAACATCTGTAGAGCCGAAGGTTGCCTACCCCTGGGATAGTCAAACCATGGGAGTAGCATTTGTTAAATCTATATCTATGGTTTGCTGATGAGTTCTGCTGCATCTCATAAATATGTGAAGCTACTGATCTGTCGACAGAGTTAATTTAACAAAGTAACAAGTTCCTGCTATTAGAAAAGTTCTCATCAGTCCAAGCAGAGATGCCCAATATTGTAACTTCTTCTTAGCTTAAACTTGAGGTCTTGGGAAGCAGCCCCTTTAGAACACATCAATAAATTAGACATACTCCTTGTATGGCGGAGATCTGAATTAGAGGGAAGGAACTGGTTAGACTCTCAAAGAGATTCATCCTTGTGCATTTCTGTGTCTCGGTTCCTGAGCAGCATTAGTTATTGCAGACAGAAAAGGGTGATGAAGAATGATTGTGAGTTTTGATTGAGATGAAAAGTGCGGTTAAAAGCTTCAGGCCAATTACTGCAAGTTTCCAAACCTCTTGAGTGAGGTCAGTAGTAAATAGCGTACCGGCTGTTTCAACAGACAGGAGCTTTCTATATCTTGCAATAAGGGCTCTGATCAATAGTGATTAATTACCATCACAAAATGCATGGCTGTTAGTATGGTATGATCTGCAAACATTCGGGTTAAGGACCATTGGGCATTGCAGCCAGTCCTGCTCCGTGGGAAAGCTTTTATGTTGATTTCATGCAGTGAATCAAAGTCATTTCAAACCCACCAAGTATATTGCCATTAATATCACCTACCGCAGCAGGTAAACCACAGAATATGGCAGTGAAGAATTTCATTAAAGCTGCCATCGCCTCTGCATTTTCGCCAAACAGAAATTTAAAGAGACCATAAAGCTTCACTTTTAAATCCACTCATATCAAACGGCACTTTCCAGAAGTCCATATATGTATGTAAAAGATATGGAACTCCTCTATTTTAAATTTTTATTACATTAACAAGTATGCATTTTACCGTAGGCATGTGGCTGCCATGTCTGGTCAGAGACGACCATCTGAAATCTAGCTGTATTCTGATTGGATAAAAGTCAAAGTATCCAATCGGAACACAGTTTTGTTTCCATTCTTCACCTGTTTCCTGTCATTAGCAATACCTTTTTTTTTTTTTTCTAAAATGCAGATCTTCTTCAGCAGTAAAATGCATAATTCAATACATACCAGAATTTTTTACATACATAATTTGGATCTTCTATGAAATTGCACATGGAAACATTTATATTAACACCCTATTGACACTTTAAACGTGCATTCCTTAATTCCATTGGTTGAAAGATAAGATTTAAAACTGGCAATATACAATTTTATCGTGGGGATTTCCATGAAACTGTGGTCGGGACAAGTTTTTGGATAGGTGAGCACAACAATGGGGGAAATGCCAACTTTCCATCCACATTTTATAACTACCCCGACTATCACCCCCTACAGATCTGTTCAGTGTTCTATTAGTGGGGAAATTCAACCCAGATACCTGTCGGTTTTGGTGTATTCCCTCTATTCTATAATTTCTTATGTCATGCAGTGTGTCCTATTCTTCAGGGTGTTAAGAAGGGATGAGGTTATTACAAGGGAACCAAGGGTAATGTGTGGTTAAGTCTGTTACCAAATGAATGGTTATGTCAACTAAAAACAAATTCTAGCAGGGTTGGCTGGTAGGAATTTATTAAGGTGGTGTTGGTAATGCTGGTGTGAAATCGGCAGAAAACTA
The DNA here is from genome assembly GCF_036172605.1 of Pelobates fuscus. NCBI lineage: Eukaryota > Metazoa > Chordata > Amphibia > Anura > Pelobatidae > Pelobates > Pelobates fuscus. The sequence goes on from NC_086325.1 coordinate 160,496,976, forward strand.
ACCAACCAAACGCAGGTTGAGATACTGCCCCGTAGAGCCTTCATGCATCCTATAATATAGGCAGTATCTACTCAGTTCCACCCATCAAAACTAATGCAGACTATTTTAGGGTTTGACGAGTAGATCTAATGTTGAATGAGATATAATGATAAATCTAAGGACACACGACGGAAATATTCCGCCATGATTCCCTTTTATTTCTGAAGTTGTGTCCATAAGGGATTAAGTGTCAGATGTTAAATATTTACATAGAAAAATCTATTTATTGGGTGACAAGATAATGATTTTTGTAAGAAAAAAAAATATTGCATGTGACCTTAACGGTGTCTCAATACATGCCAACAAACTAATCAAATGCGGACATTGGCACGTAGCAAAGGGCTTACATTCTTTCAGCGGTATTAAAAAAAAAAAAAAAAGGCATGCAGGGTTATTCACTAACACGACAAATTCAAAGTGTATTTAAAATTTAAGATCAAATAGATGAACTGGAAAAATTCTCTAATCCAGCTATACTTTTAGTTCGGCTACTCTGACCATAAATTTGAAATTCAGTTTAAATTCTCACTTTAGTAACTAACTGTGATTAAAGCCCCAGGGGTCACGTGGCTTCTATAAACCACTTATCTCCTTTCCTTGTTCCTGTGTCAGACCTTGTATTACTAGAGATACACCCCAGTAATTCCTGGGTGTAATAGAGTGGAGCAGGTTACCTAGAATGGGGAGAGTGACCTTTACCAATATCATGCTCAACTCGAAGACTCCTTCATCGGGACCTGGAAGGCAATGAGGAGGAGATAACGTAATATGTATACATGGGAAGTATGGGTGTAGATTGTCCTACATTCCCACTGCGAGTTTAGGGGATGGATATTAGTGAGCATCTTAGGGCAAGAAAACACAAATGTTGAGAGTTTAATTAAACATTCAAACTGCATTAGAGCAGAGTTGGGGGGATTTATTTTTAGTGTGGTCATTTGCAATTCCCTTATTAATTCAGTACATTTTTTAGTGGGTACATGCATGTAAAAAAATGTAGACATCGGAAGAACCGAATAGTACAGTAAAACATACTTTATATTAACGGGGGCTATATTTAAGGGATATTTTGTGGGATTTGGGGGTTGTGTGTTAGTTCATGCAGGGGTGCGTTGTCTATGACCCTAAAGATCCCTCTCACTGATTAATGTATCAACATCGTACTAGTTGGCATATCCAGAAAGCCCATTGTGTGCTGAGTCAAGATCGACTCCCAAGGAGAAGAATTACCTTGCAAATATCCAAGGTTTACCCGATTCATCACATCACTGGCAGTTAAATTTGCTACATCCTCTATAGAACATACAGAAAAAGAGAAGTACACACATAGAGAAAGAGAGAGAAAATCAGGAAGCAGGTCAGCAGGCATGGAAGATTCTGCATCAATGTGCAAATTGGGTCATACCTGTACACTGTAACCCCCTAACTGTGCCATCACAGAATTTATCCAGTTACTAGCCCCTCGTGGATCTAACTGTGCCATCATAGAATATATCAAGTTACTAGCCCCTCAGGGATCTAGCGGTGCCATCATAGAATATATCCAGTTACTAGCCCTTCGGGGATCTAGCTGTGCCATCATAGAATATATCCAGTTACTAGCCCTTCGGGGATCTAGCTGTGCCATCATAGAATATATCCAGTTACTAGCCCCTCAGGGATCTAGCTGTGCCATCATAGAATATATCAAGTGCAATCAGAGAACATGTCCGATTACTAAACCCTTGGCTATCTACTGTGCCATAATGGAAAAGTTATTAACAAACATTTTTTCACCTAATGGTTCGCCATACAAACATGAATATTAAGTTACATTTAAAAAAAAAGGTGCCTTTTGGAAACCTGCGGTTAAATGAACAAATCCAAGCCTGGAGCGCCCTGCCACCCCCATTGTAAGTATTTAAACCATCTAAGTTAAGCCTTGATAGCTCATTGGCTGAGAGTGATCATCTATCACTGACCATATATTACAAATTTAAATGTTACAATTGAGAATTCTCCTTTTATGTCCTCTCTGCCTAATTTCCTAAAATATACATTGAATAAATAATTTGCCAGAACATAGGCAAGTACTTCTGGTTTATAACCAATTGAATTTCAAATGTAAAAGTCAATCAAGTCTCATCCCTCTGGCAATAAAACCCAATTCAATTCATAAAACAAAAAACACAGAGTTAATAAATTAAAAAAATATATATATATGTCTAGTGGATAATTTATGTGGGAATTTAATGGAAAAATCCATATATATATAAAGATCTACACAAGAATATATATTTTGCATATAAACTCTCCTACTTGCATCTGCTTCCAAGTTCACACATGCAGAGATGTCGAATTTAAAACCCGGCAACTTTAATCTGTTTGTCCTCATGGCACATTGGTGAAACCGCGAGAGGTCACATCGGATGACTATTGAGAATCTACAGTTGTAGAACCCTAAATCCTGACGCGTTTCACTATGGTTACATTATCCTTTAAGCTGGACCTCATTATTCTTTTGACTTTATGCTATGTTTGTAATTCAGTCTCGGTAATTTTTGGGTTTGTATTTTTATAAAATTCTAAATAAAGAATAAAAAAAAAAAAAAACAATCCTGCAACCAACATTGTTCTAGAAATGAGGGTCCGGGTTTAGCATTGGATGTTAATACTCCCCAGATTCTAGATCACTCTGGCTCAGTCTGTCACTAAAGTAACTTGGTTAGTATTCTTATCCCACTAGTAGCGTGTAACACATAATACGACCCTTGTCTTTTTGCTCTAGAACAGTTAACAGGTACGACAGGCTGTAGTAAACAGATTAGCCATGCAGCGAATGTGTTAAAGAAAATGTAAATACATGTAAAACATAAAATTTTAGAACTCATGCAGAGATTGTGAAATGTCTGTGCCAGTACAGATAATGCACAAAGACCTTCAAAGCAATATATTGCTAGCCATTAGGTCTTCACTGGCCTATAGATTAACAAGGCATCATGGGAGATGTAGTTACTCAATCGAAGGAGAGCAGCTTGTCGGCTATTCCTATATTTATTGCGGGAGCAGCCCATGGAGTTTTGGGCCATTAATCATAAAAGCCCAGAGAAGCAGAAAATATATATAAATTGCATTATTTATTGGCTATCCCTAATATCTATTGGGTTTATTAACTCAATACTGAATTGCAAGGGCACAAGATCCAAGCTGTCCATGTGACGGAGTTAGAGAATCTCCCCATTCTAGAATATTTTGCAATTCAGTTTTTATTTCACTACACTTTGAGGGTTAGTAGAAATGCCGTTTGTTATCATTTGCCAACCCTAATACATTCCCAAACTGAGGGTAAAAATAAATAAGATGGCAAGATTTTTCTATTCCTGGGAAATAATGAAACCAAATAATTCATTTTTTTTAAATACAGGTAAATAAGTAAAATTGTTTCAGAATCTCATGAGTAATACAGTGATGCACCACGTAGGCTCTTACTAAGGCCTCGATTTAATATTACGTTTTCCAAATGATTTGATATTTTTGGATAAACTTTTAAAAATGATTTAATAGTATGAAAAATATTTTATTTTTCTTATATTTTGATACATTGATTTGTTTTTATTACAGGATATATTTTTGATAATTTATTATGTTGACTCTTTAAAAAAAAAAAATTATCCAATAATATTCAATCATTTGAAAAGCTTATCCAACGATATTAAATCGAGGCCTTAATGCTCGATTTGACCATTTTAAAATAAAACGAAGATGTTCTGAACCAAATCCATTTAAAGACAAGGGGTCTCAATCAAAGCACCCTGTGTGGTACTGATTGCAAGCGAACCTTGTTCATGTTCTATCCTCTGATTTGCAGTGCACACAAATGAAATATATATCTATATATTTAAAAAATAAAGCAAAATACAGAGTAAAAACAATAAAACAAAAAAATGACCCACGCTCTGACTGATTGTTTAACTCTGGTTTTTGGTGGAATTCTGCAAGAACGTTCAATGATGCATTGTAGTGTATTTTTTTTTTTTTTTACCAGTGTGGCTGGAATTATTGATATCATCAGTGATAATAATTTTAATGAAAAAAATTAGTAATAATAAGCAAAAGGAAAAGTTAGTGGCACGTTAAAAAAATATATTCATATTTAACGCAAATGATTAAAAGCACGTGACAAACATTTGGAACACATTGAGACATTTTCTGCTCTTTCGATTTCCAGATTCACTATATCCCTTTAAAACCCAAATCAAATGATGGTTTAGACGTAGCTGACTGAATTTCTATGTCATAAGTAAAAATTTTGAGCCGGATAAATGGAAAAGCAACAAGAAGTTCATGGCTGACACAAATTTGCTTAAGCTGACATCGCGGAGAGAGAGGCTCATTAGACATGGCCGCCAGAGAACAAGATGTCGGACAATGGCGCTATCGTATTACGCTATACATTGGTCCTGGAATATATTACTTAATATTTGGACTGAGCATGAATTTCTTTTAGGAGTTATATCCTATATTTAATAAAATATCTATTTGTGAGGCGTGGAAAAAAAATTAAATGTAGTAATCCACTCATGCATTAGCTGGGCTCCTCCATCTTGGCACCAGGCAGCCAGCATAGAGAGGGCATATAGAGAGAAGGAGAAATGACACAATGTTTCAGTTTATCCTCCTCCAATGCAATTTGTGCCCTGGCTGTGCCAGGATTAAACTGGATTGTCATGTCCTTTAAAAGAAAATGGAGGAACTCATAAAAATGTAAAAAAAAATAAAATAAAAAATTAACAAGTTAGAAGAAATTTTATTTGTTGTTTTCAATTCTTGTGTTCCAGAGAAGTGACAATCGCCTCACACTCTTTTGTTCACATGGTAAAATATATATATGTATTTTTTTTATAATCTTCACTACTAAAATGCGGGTTTATCACTAACCTGAGAATTTTGGATAATTAAAGTAAACTGTAAAATGTTGTGCCAAAATAACTAAACTGGATTAATTATCTGTCAGTCATTTCAGCCATTTTTAAAGCTGGGCTCTTTTGGATAAAAATTAGCTAATTTATTTAAATTTTTATACAATTACTGATTTAATGACCCCCCCCCCTCCTGCATAGGTCCTATTAAAAAAAAAAAAAAAAAAATTAGTGACCTTTTAATCTAAATTATCAATTTACTTGGTTCGTTTATAAGAGAAATTTCTTATTTGTAGAATTTCCTAGACCAATTAAAAAGCAATTTTAAACCTATGGCAAATTCTCACCCAGCTGCCATTCGCGTGCATTCTGTGTAGACAGAACATTTCTCTGTGTTGAATGGCTCACTGCAAGTTTCCCACATATCGAACGTGACTTTAAATGAGATTGCGCTAATCTGAGTGCACTAAACAGATTAAATCTGTGTACATCTTAAACAAGAGATAAAGTCACTGAAGAATATCTCTGATCATCTGAACGATGGTTAGATATTTGTTGCATCTACAGTTAGATATTACTTTTTTTTAACATTGCCTCGTTCATTTAATGACAAAATCTGCCATCAAAAGTTTTTGAGCTGTAATCTGAATTATAGTATTAGAACATTACTGGCACTTAGTAAATATCCTCCCCCCCCCCGCATCTCTCCAGATCTCTCCCTCTGTGATTGGTTTTCACATCGAGAAAAATGAACCAATGTTACAATTACGTAACATGAGTCAACCAAACTTCTAGAATTAGTAAATAAAGTCTGACTGTTAATGGGTGGTTCAGTAAGGGGCATGAGGGATGGTTTTAGCCATGCAGATCTGATCTGGTACCCAAGATTACGTACCATAGCCAGTCGTCGGTAAGCCTAGGTGTTTCATCCTGTTTTTTACCAGCTCGGATAGTTCTTGGCGCTCAGACCTCCGGTATAGATTTAATCTTTGTTGGCTTATCCATTCTGCCGTCTTGCTCGCCTGCTTGTTCCCCTTCCTGCTGAGCCGACGGGCCCATTGCATGCTTTTCCTTCGAAGCAGTGGGTGTTCTGACTGGTCGCTAGACGTGGAGTTTCTATGACTAGGTTTCCCGGCCCAATGCTCCTTGACATCCTTTGTGTCTTCACAATCCTCCACGTTGATTGAGATCTGAGACTAATACAATTAGAAATAAAATATTTTTCAACGTTTTTTTTCAGGAAGGACGTGCGTTAGAATTACATTGCTAAGTGTATTATCTTAAATTACTTTTCTATATTCATTTTATGGATAATATTTATGTATTACTGGCATTTATAAATTGCCAATATATTCCAAAGCGCTATACAATTAGGGGAGAATGTACAATATACACAGGCCAATACAAAAGGTAAAGAGGTGAGCTGAGATCTGGCTTTTGAAACTCTTACTAAGTGCTTAGATAGTCTGTGAACTTATCATCTAAGGATAATATACATCTGAGTATTGTTGTAACAATGAAGTTAATATTAATATCAATTATATCTATATAATGTACAGTGTGAGGTTTGAAAACACTTACCTGTGATCGGATGTCATGCGGCTGCGTTGAAATGAAAAAAAGGATTCGATTAATATACATTGTAATGAGAAAGACTATCTATTCATAAAACACATATTAAAAATACCCAATATAGTGTATTCATTAAACAAACATCAAACTATCGTGAATTGAAACCTGATTGGGAAATTGTAGACTAAAACAGCGAAGGCGTCGCTATAAATTAAATCAAATGGAGAATTTTCAAAATTTCAACCTGTAATTCAGTCTAGTAAATATAACCTAATTAGACGCCTAAAAAAAAACCTAAAAAAAAAATCACTATTTCATAGATATACCACCATTGGAAAAATAAAATCGCACATTTAATTATGCATGTTTTCATTAGGGTATATTTAAAAATCGGCCTTCAAAATCTGCAGATCTCTTGAACGGTCCTAATCCTGACTTGTTGGCGAGCCATAACCCTGGATGTAGGAATGACGGGAGTAAACATCTTACCTCTGATGTAGAGAACATATGTGACTGAGTTCGGTAGATTCCTATTGGGATTTCGGCACTTGAAGAACACAGTTTCTGAAACAGCCGGCCATATGTGCGGATCCACAAGTCTTCTTCTGTGATTTTCATCTGAAGGACAACATAAGCAAGCGGTGTTTACAGGAAAGAAATGTGACAGAACTTGCACTATTCTATTTGAAACAGATTGGCACTGACATATTTTTGGACTAGAGCTCTCATTATTCTCAGGCAGATAAAGCCAAGGACTATTACTACATTTGGACAGTGGAACGATCTCTAAACACTTAGATTTGCACAAGGAATAAAATTACTAATTTGAGTAAAGAAAGCACAACGAATTAGATTTTTTTTTTTTTGTAGTGAGATATTGTGTAATTCTTTCTTACAATCGTAACTGTTACAAAAAGGAACCGGATGTTTCTGCTCTGAAGTTATTGGGCGGAAAGGTCCCAAACAGGCTTACCAAAACACAGGTTTACCTATTTTTCTGAAGTCATTTTTTATGCAAGACATATATGGAGTAATTTCCACTCTGTCTCTAAACCAAATGATATATTTAGTGTCTTCCAGGTGATAAAACCTTCCTTCAAACAGAATCCAAAGAGAACCAGAAGACATTGTACTCACCGCACACAGATAACCAGATCCTGGCGTGGTGTCCAGTCCGAGGAGAAGCCTGGTTATTGTGATCATGTAATCCTTCACAAAAGACTGAAACGATATAGAGTAAACTTATAATTTATATTTTTTTTGTTTGGCAGATTGGACTTCCAGAATTAATTTGGCCTGGATTGAATGAATGTAAAAAGAGACAGTAAATGAGGTGACACAGAGAGGGGAGATGTCAGCCCCTCCATTGTGGTGATGGCTACCCGCTAAGAATTGTGGGATGGATTCTGATTGCGAGCACATCAGGGTACCACGGGAGGAAGATGCCTTTTCCTGACCTGATATAATAACGTATCCAACATGCTGATACTGAATACTCTGCCAGCGGCGAAGGGCAGCCGAAACATGAACGCCAGATTGGATCCATTCTCACGCTCTTTCTACAAAGATAAAAACAGGACATTTCATCGATAAACAGAATCCCTCCAATTTTACCCCATAACTCCTATTTACCATGAAACGTGTATAAGATAAATGCAGTGAAGGAACTGAAGAATGCTTGGGATGTGAATGGCTCGAGGCTGCCTCCTAGTGGTCAGGTAAGGCCAGGACAAGTCAATGATACCCCTATTGGTTTTACTTACCTTTTCTAATTTGGATAGTGCAAGAGAATAACAGTCCTTCGCCCGGAACTGCATAAACCTCATATTGGACGGGTGTGTGAGTTCTGTAGTAATGCTGAGACTGGGGAAGAGCCTGCAACAAGAGACACACACAAGGCATCAGAAGGGTTACGATCTAAACAGTATCCCATTACCCATACTGCCTGTAAATAATGAATAGAAACAGTTCTATAAAAAGGTGCCGTCTTATGGTAATACCAAGTCATGTTCCTGGGTGGATAGACATGCGCATGGGACCCCTACCATAGTGCTGCATGTGCGTCTGGCAACGTAGGGGTTAAATTAATTTGCATATTATACCCTGGCTGTGTGTCGTCAACCTTTTCATGATTAGCAAGATGCGTGGGTTACCAGCTGATGCTAAGAGTAGTAAAAAGGTGCGTGGGGACTTGGCGCCATCTTACCTGAACATGGTTTGTACGTTAACAATAGTCTTCGCGTCTGCCATATAATCTTCCTCCGCACTCATCGTACTCTCTTTATCCACCACCACCAGATTATCAGCATAAATGATCCCGCATTGCAGTAAATTATCCAGGCTACGGGAGATACAATGTTATCAGTTTAATTAGCGAGGATTGTTTTATGATCAAGATATTTATCCATTGGCTTTGATGCTGGTTGAGTGATTTTTTGGGCTGTGGGAGCAGTATGAGTTAGTCATTGACATTGTAAATATAGTAACACAGCTCTATCCTGATGGGAAATTGAATGCCACAATGTTTCATAAATCAACTGTGTTTGTATGCTTTGTTTTTCCGTGTTGCCGGAGTGTGTGCTCATTCCACTAAGCAGGGTTTTTTTTTTTTTAAATTTTAGACAAAATATTTATTTCTGTATACGTTTGCTAGCGATCTGATTAGCACAATAGTATAGATCAATTTCTAATCGCAATAGCAAAATCGTTTTATCCAAGGAAATTAGATTAACATGGCCAGGCAACGTTCATCTGATCACTAATCCGGAGAACCGGTCAGGAGAGATATCAGGATATAAAACGTGTCGCTCTCCCTGGAACGCAAAGTGTCAATAATCACTGCAGAAATCTCGCACGGAAATTCACTAAGCAAGTGGAAAAAAAATCCCAAAAAATGTTCTCTATTTCATTTGTACACATTTCAGTTTGAAATCCACAAATGTATAAACAATTTGTCATGCGTTAGAAGACAAACTTACTTGTCTATTGTCCCGACCATAAAGTAAACCATTGGAAAACAGCAGATGGCCTCCAGGAAATGGTTATCGGGTCTGTTAAAGAGAAATGGCGGGCGATTATTAGAAAGTTCAATACGTTTGGAGGTCAATGATAGAACTTAAATATGAGAGTTAGATCACATATATATTGACATTATTAAAGAGTAAGTAAATAGCTGAGCTATATCCTAGATATACAGTTTTAGTAAATAGCTATATCCCAGATATACAGGGTTAGTAAATAGCTGTATCCCAGATATACAGGGTTAGTAAATAACCGAGCTGTAACCCAGTTATACAGGGTTAGTAAAACGCTATATCCCAGATATACAGGGTTAGTAAATAGCCGAGCTGTATCCCAGATATACAGGGTTAGTAAATAGCTATATCCCAGATATACAGGGTTAGTAAATAGCTATATCCCAGATATACTGGGTTAGTAAATAGCTATATCCCAGATATACAGGGTTAGTAAATAGCTATATCCCAGATATACAGGGTTAGTAAATAGCTATATCCCAGATATACAGGGTTAGTAAATAGCCGAGCTATATCCCAGATATACAGGGTTAGTAAATAGCTGTATCCCAGATATACAGGGTTAGTAAAGAGCTATATCCCAGATATACAGGGTTAGTAAATAGCTGTATCCCAGATATACAGGGTTAGTAAATAGCTGTATCCCAGATATACAGGGTTAGTAAATAGCTGTATCCCAGATATACAGGGTTAGTAAATAGCTATATCCCAGATATACAGGGTTAGTAAATAGCTATATCCCAGATATACTGGGTTAGTAAATAGCTATATCCCAGATATACAGGGTTAGTAAATAGCTATATCCCAGATATACAGGGTTAGTAAATAGCTATATCCCAGATATACAGGGTTAGTAAATAGCCGAGCTATATCCCAGATATACAGGGTTAGTAAATAGCTGTATCCCAGATATACAGGGTTAGTAAATAGCTGTATCCCAGATATACAGGGTTAGTAAATAGCTATATCCCAGATATACAGGGTTAGTAAATAGCTATATCCCAGATATACAGGGTTAGTAAATAGCTATATCCCAGATATACAGGGTTAGTAAATAGCTATATCCCAGATATACAGGGTTAGTAAATAGCTATATCCCAGATATACAGGGTTAGTAAATAGCTATATCCCAGATATACAGGGTTAGTAAATAGCTATATCCCAGATATACAGGGTTAGTAAATAGCTATATCCCAGATATACAGGGTTAGTAAATAGCTGTATCCCAGATATACAGGGTTAGTAAATAGCTGTATCCCAGATATACAGGGTTAGTAAAGAGCTATATCCCAGATATACAGGGTTAGTAAATAGCCGAGCTATATCCCAGATATACAGGGTTAGTAAATAGCTGTATCCCAGATATACAGGGTTAGTAAAGAGCTATATCCCAGATATACAGGGTTAGTAAATAGCTGTATCCCAGATATACAGGGTTAGTAAATAGCTGTATCCCAGATATACAGGGTTAGTAAATAGCTGTATCCCAGATATACAGGGTTAGTAAATAGCTATATCCCAGATATACAGGGTTAGTAAATAGCTATATCCCAGATATACTGGGTTAGTAAATAGCTATATCCCAGATATACAGGGTTAGTAAATAGCTATATCCCAGATATACAGGGTTAGTAAATAGCTATATCCCAGATATACAGGGTTAGTAAATAGCTATATCCCAGATATACAGGGTTAGTAAATAGCCGAGCTATATCCCAGATATACAGGGTTAGTAAATAGCTGTATCCCAGATATACAGGGTTAGTAAATAGCTGTATCCCAGATATACAGGGTTAGTAAATAGCTATATCCCAGATATACAGGGTTAGTAAATAGCTATATCCCAGATATACAGGGTTAGTAAATAGCTATATCCCAGATATACAGGGTTAGTAAATAGCTATATCCCAGATATACAGGGTTAGTAAATAGCTATATCCCAGATATACAGGGTTAGTAAATAGCTATATCCCAGATATACAGGGTTAGTAAATAGCTATATCCCAGATATACAGGGTTAGTAAATAGCTATATCCCAGATATACAGGGTTAGTAAATAGCTGTATCCCAGATATACAGGGTTAGTAAATAGCTGTATCCCAGATATACAGGGTTAGTAAAGAGCTATATCCCAGATATACAGGGTTAGTAAAGAGCTATATCCCAGATATACAGGGTTAGTAAAGAGCTATATCCCAGATATACAAGGTTAGTAAAACGCTATATCCCAGATATACAGGGTTAGTAAATAGCCGAGCTGTATATTAACTGCCAATCAGATTGCTAATAAAAATGACTAATGTAAGTCTTACTTGTTAGATATTTACCATAATATTAAGTAATACATTTTCATTACAGCATTCAGAATCATTTCTGTTATGGTCTATCATTGTATCTTTAACCCACTAAATCCCCCACCACACAAAACGTACGGATTGTCCAACAGCAGAACGATAGGGTTAAGTTCTTTTCGCGATCTGTAGTATGCTCGGAGAGGTACAATGAAATTATACAGTCCGTTCCCAGCTGTCTCAGCCGAAACAATAATCAACTTGTTCTTAAAACCATACGCCTTGGCGTCTTCAAAGCTGTTGTGTTTGCAACCCTGACGGAATATAAAACGGTAAAAGTAGTCGGTAAGAGCCTGTATGGTACGGGGACTCAATTTTCTCACTTCACCATTAACATTTGTACATATTGAGTTAAGTCCTGAGGATGCTGGATAGTTTGTACACCTACTGTGCAAATATGACGTACTGGTAAAATTCGATATGGTCATTGTAAGAAAGAAATATTTCATCATTTTTACTAATGTTGATCATACTGAAATATTGCGGAGTTATAGTTCAATGCAAAGCATCACGGGAAATCGAAATTCCATACTATATAGTGACCATGTGTGCTTTGTAACTCCTTAAGGACCAAACTTCTGGAATAAAAGGGAATCACGACATGGCACACGTCATGTGTCCTTAAGGGGTTAAAGTGATACACCAAGAACCATAACTACCGCAGCTTATTGTAATGACGATGCTGCTATGAAGTTCTGGGTGCTGATGTTTGTTCTCACTATATAAGAATTCAGGTTGTTAAAGGGAAGCTATAGTGTCAGGAAAACAAACTCATTTTCCTGACACTGTAGCTAACCCCTCTGTCAAGTCCCTCTCCCGCGACGCTGAATGGGTTAATAACCCCTTCAGTGACTCACATGGGTACAGCTACGGCCACGCGCCGGGGAGGGCCAATGGGTATGGGCGGCAATGGCCGCACTCGCATTAGAATTTCCCCATAGGAAAGCATTATTCCGTGCTTTCCTATGGGGAATCCTGTGACGATGGACATCCTCATGCATAGTGCGAGGACGTCCAGCGTCATTTAGACGACCAAAAGTCATCTAAGAACCCTTAAGTCCCTCTAGTGACTGTTTGGTAGACAGCCACTAGAGGAGGACTTAACCCTGCAAGGTTATTATTGCAGTTGATAAAAACTGCAATAATTAATTACATGCTCAGGGTTAAGGGTGATGGGAGTTGGCACCCAAACCACTTCAATGGGCTGAAGTGGTCTGGGCGCCAACAGTGTCCCTTTAAAGGGACACTATAGTCACAAAAACAACTCTAACCCAATGAAGCAGGTTTGTTTGTATAGATCATGCCTCTGACGTTTCACTGCTCAATTCTCTTCCATTTAGGAGTTAAATCACTTTTGTTTGTATTTATGCAGCCCTATGCACACCTCCCTTGGCTGTGACCGACACAGCCTGCCTGAAAAAAAAAGGTTTCATTTTCAACGAGATGTTACTTACTTTAAAAGTGTTTATCTCCTGCTCTGTAAATTTAATTGTAATGACATACAGGAGGCTCCTGCAAGGTCTAGCAAGCTATTAACAGAGCAGGAGATACAGTCTAAATTAAAACAGAATTTGCAATAAAGGAAGTGTAAACATTAGATGACTCTTTACAGGAAGTGTTTTGAAAGGCTTTGTAAGTCACATGCAGGGAGGTGTGACTAGGAATTTATATAAAAAAAAAAAAAAAAAAAAAAAAAAGGGATTTACCTTCTAAATGGCAGATAATTGAGCAGTGAGACTGCTGGGGTATTATCTACACCAAAACTGCTTCATTAAGCTAAAGTTATTTAGGGACCTATAGAAATAAATATTACATAGATTGCTGGGTTTAGGATGTAATTGGTGTAAGGTTGAATAAAGTTTGAGAAAAACTTAGCAGCAACCCAAAAAGTCCTCATTTAAGGTAAGATCCATCATAGTAATCTTTGAGTCTAGTAGCTGATGGAGGTCAGGCACAGGAGACCAGAAATACACATTAAAACTTTGTATTTAGACTATGTACATTCAGGCTCTTGGTCCCTGCAGCCTCTAATCCAGCACGGTTTGTCAGCAACTTTGAGCTGTACATATAACGGTTATATAAATAAAACATTTTGTTTTAGGCTTAATAATATTTGGATCCTAACCACTACCCCCAGTCTTAATATCAAAGCAGTTAAAACAAAGAAAATAACAAAAACTTTAATAGAACAAATATTATCCAAAATGAAGAAAAAAAGTATAATATCAAAAAACACACCACCTATTAAATCACCCCACAAAGTGAGGGTTAAAAACAAAATGATAATAGTATGCGACTGTAAATGTAAACTGGCGGACCAGTATGACTGGGAACCTAATGGAATACAGGCTGCAACAGCAATCAAAAAAACTGCTAGTGTATCAAGTTTCTAAGCAAGATTGCAATTATGGAGATACATAGTTGCTAGTACAGCCTCCCTTGGAACCTCAGCCTACCTGTCACTAATTTGTGCCAGGAGACAGCAAAAGCTACTATTTGCCCTTGAGAAAGGCGGTGAGACCGCCGAAACGCGCGTTGGGCAGTTTGTTCCACATGATTTTGTAATTGGACACACAGACAAACTTTTGATGTCGACTGCTTTGACAGCCTGAGGGATACCCCACAGTCTTAGGTACAGACTAGAGGGATTACTCTGAGCTAGGAGCAGCTATGGTAACTGAATTTTTTGCTTAACTCTGTTTAGACTCAGCCCCTTTCATTACTTTGTTTTCTCTATATATTCTTTGATCTCACTTTCCTTTCGATTTACCTCCCTCTGGTGCATTAGATATTACCAGGTATTTTGATAATGGACTTAAGTTAAGCACACTTTAGGACTATCGGAAGTTATTATAGAGACAACTAGATTTTAGCTGTTCCTGGGACTGCTTTAATTGGGGGAATCCCTCGGCTTTTTTGCTGTCTCCTGGCACAAATTAGTGACAGGTAGGCTGAGGTTCCAAGGGAGGCTGTACTAGCAACTATGTATCTCCATAATTGCAATCTTGCTTAGAAACTTGATACACTAGCAGTTTTTTTGATTGCTGTTGCAGCCTGTATTCCATTAGGTTCCCAGTCATACTGGTCCGCCAGTTTACATTTACAGTCGCATACTATTATCATTTTGTTTTTAACCCTCACTTTGTGGGGTGATTTAATAGGTGGTGTGTTTTTTGATATTATACTTTTTTTCTTCATTTTGGATAATATTTGTTCTATTAAAGTTTTTGTTATTTTCTTTGTTTTAACTGCTTTGATATTAAGACTGGGGGTAGTGGTTGTGAGATTAAGGACCCCGTTTTCACGGGGAGCTTTTCTCACTCCTTCTGTTTGATAGTTATATATTCAGGGTCAAGCCCTATACTACCCCTGTAACCCCTCCTTAACTATTGGTCAGAGTTTGCGCTTTGACTGATAGTTCCTATGCTTATATTTGGATCCTAACCTAGGGTCTAGAACCACCACACCAATTCTTCCAGACAAATAAATAAATAAATCCCATTTTCAGATTAATTGTGAGTTTGTGGGCAGAAGAAAATTTCAATAACAATTAAACCCCTGAAGCTAAGCCGCCGCCAGGACCACTGGCATCATAACAGCATAATTCATCTGAAGTTGTTATGGTGCCCAGCGTGTTCTTATAAAGCAGAGACTGCTTTCACTACAGCAGTTTTCAAAACAAACAAACAAACATACATATACACATATTTACTTTATCCAGGCGGAGACAGCAGAACGCGGCTTTTGAAGGTAGAAGGTGGCAGAGGGTCGGGGAGCTCCCTATATAGGGAGAATTTGGTGGGTATCCTTTCACATAGCTATGGAAGAAAAATAACAACGCAGTTCAGGCTCAATCTCGGCTACAGGAGTCTGGTAACAAGTAAAACACACACAGACAGATTAGCCAATAAAACACTTTTTTTTTTCCAATATAATTATCTGCATGGCAACTATTGAAAAATCGCTTAATCTGATTAATCCCTATTTTTAAAAACATTTTTTACACTAAACCAGGAAATCTGTATAATTGTCCAGCTCTAAAATATTGCCCCTAAATTAAATTTTCCAGTAATCCATTTTTTTTTCTTTAAAGTTAAAATTTTCTTCATTTACTCCATGCAATAAAAAAACCAACAAAAAAAAAAACCAGAACAACAGATTTTTATTATCCATCGTCTATTATTTTTGTTGCCAGGATTGTTTTTAATGCATGGGTCGGGCTCATCTTAAATTGAAGTTTATTAATTAGAAGTACTGTTATCTAACCACCGGGGGGCAGTATTGCTCTTTGGTACGTCTACCTCTCCGCGTATTGCCTGATTTTAACGATTTGTTGCAACGTTTTCTATGGAATCTTTACCAGGAAGCCAATTAATATTCATGAGCGTTCAGTATTCATGTGGCTAAATTTGCACATGCAATTTACATGTTACAAAAAAACTAATTCCGAGAAAACGAAAAGGATCATGGAGAGATGGAAATGTGATTTTGAACACTCATGGGGTGGAATAAAATAAAAAATGTCCTGCTTTCTGTCTAAGCTTGGTGGATATAAAAATCATCCTCTTTCCTGTTGAAAGCACACGAGGGCAGATCTCGAAGCACTCACAGACGTGACATGCTTTGCGTGTTGGGTATTCCCCCGCTAGAAAGATTAGAGAGTACGCAGTGCTTAGTCGCCTACTTGTTAACCCAATGTGTGCCGTATAACAAATTGTGGCTGGAGTCCACGTACTGTTTGTATGAGTTGATCGAACGCAGACAGCGCACTAGGGAGCGGTGACACGGAACTGTGCAAGATTGGACAATATCATCTATCGTTATTGTTATGGCGCCAGCATATTCCATCGCCGTGTATGATCTATCATGGTAATGAGTCATTTGCTGGCAGTGTCGAAATACAGAAGCCATGGAGGGTTAACCAGGCCTACGTGTGACCCAACCTTTGCCTTGCTGTCTATCAAACGGAGTACAGGATTCTTAGAATTTGTCACTCAAGTCCAAATTGTGACTACGGACGAGTTGGATATTTTTTCCAGATCAGCAATTTTTGCCTAAGTTTTGACATTTGGATTTCTTTTGTAAAAATGAATAAACCACCTGTGTGTCCTAAGGAGTACCGTCATCAGCGCATGTGTGGGTCAGGAACCCAAAATGATTCATGTACCCAGTATCCTCCGTTACATGGCCTCGTCTGGTGGCAGTGTCCAATCACGTTACGAAATGAGCTGCCACACTCTCTTTGTTCTGGTCTTCGACATCAGAAGATTTAACCCCTACTCCCCCAATAGCATAACGCATATTTCATGACATATTGGGATAATTGTAACCCCTGGTACTTCGAGGGTAAAAGACCGTTTATCATTAACTAAACAACAAATTCTGGAAAATTGAAAACTGAATTGCAAACATTAGGCAATAAAGGTTCTGATTTGGAAAAAAGTATCCAATTTGCTATAATCACAGCTTCGATACTATGGCCTAAATGTTGCAATTCAGTTGTTAGTTCATTTGCTGTTTAGTGAATAACTCCCAATGACTGATGTCACCATGGTTTAGGGATATTATGCTACTTGTTTTATCATTAAAATATGGTCTTTTTGACCCAATGGACCAGTGGAAATGATTTTGGGAGCAGCCATTAAACTGATGGACATTGGTTACCATAAATATACTCACTCAAGTACCGGCAGTCCCTCATCATCAGACTGCGTCATCTCGTCCTCAGATTGGTCACTCAGCATGTCACATGGCAGCACTGTAGAGCTGTCTGCGATTTCTAGAACAGGAGCAATGCTGGGTCTACGGGTCCCTGAACCATTCTCTGCAGGGAGGGTTAACTTGCTGCTATTTGGAGGTCGACACTCCGTATTCTGGAGATCCATGGCAACCGTCCCTGGAAGGAAAGCACAGACAGAGGGATCGCCCTTACTATTCTCCATAGTAATCATTCACATCAATCCAGGGCCACATGTTGGTGCTAGAAGAATTGCAAACGTTGACACCAATAGAATGAACATTTCTTTATGGTATCTGCTTGCTATTTTCACACCACTGGAAGATATCCCCGAGTGCCAATTAACTAGTTCACTGTTAGTTATTTGAAATCAGAGGGACTATAGGCAATCAAAAGGATTTCAGTAGTTAGCTGATTGATAGGGTTCCTACGGATCTCAATTCCGCTGCAGTAAAGTATTTAATTTAGGTTCTGGACTCCCTGTACTCCATCATTCTTACAGTACCCACTTTCTTTAAGACAAACCAATCAACTGATTACCTACATTTTGACTCCTAATTACATCAATATACCATAACCCCTTAACCCGTCTCCTTACTGTAGCTGCTCACCCAATATCATAACCCTTACCCTAACTGCTCACCAAAGTCCATAGCCCTTACCCTAAATACTCACCGAAGTCCATAGCCCTAACTGCTCACCGAAGTCCATAGCCCTTACCCTAAATACTCACCGAAGTCCATAGCCCTAACTGCTCACCGAAGTCCATAGCCCTTACCCTAAATACTCACCGAAGTCCATAGCCCTTACCCTAACTGCTCACCAAAGTCCATAACCATTACCCTAACAGTTTACCGAAGTCCATAACCCTTACCCTAACTGCTCACCGAAGTCCATAACCCTTACCCCAACTTCTCCCCGAAGTCCATAGCCTTTACCCTAACTGCCCATCAAAGTCCACAGCCCTTACCCTAACTGCTCACCGAAGTCCATAGCCTTTACCCCAACTGCTCACCAAAGTCCGTAACCCTTACCCTAACAGTTTACCAAAGTCCATAACCCTTACCCCAACTGCTCACCGAAGTCCATAACTCTTACCCTAACTGCTCACCGAAGTCCATAACTCTTACCCTAACTGCTCACCGAAGTCCATAACTCTTACCCTAACTGCTCACCGAAGTCCATAACCCTTACCCCAACTTCTCCCCGAAGTCCATAACCCTTACCCTAACTGCTCACCGAAGTCCATAACTCTTACCCTAACTGCTCACCGAAGTCCATAACCCTTACCCCAACTTCTCCCCGAAGTCCATAACCCTTACCCTAACTGCTCACCCAATTCCATAACCCTTACCCTACCTGCTCACCGAAGTCCATAACCCTTTCTTTAACTGCTCACCCATTTCTGGTTGTGTCACCCTTTATCTTGTCTCTGAACCCTAACTTGTCATCCTATTCCCTATTAAATAGCTCCCCACTCTATTACTTATTGCATAGTCCACTACCCTAACTGCTCATCCTTTTTCATAACCTCCACCCCTTTGGCCTATTCCTTAAACCCTATGGCTCATGCCATTCCCTAACCCATCACATGATTTTGTAACCCCTTCACACTATTTCATTATCCCACCTTACTATAAGGCTACAAGGAAGTAATTCCTCAAGCACAGTACAGATTGTGTTATATACTATACACACTGTTAAACATGTCAAATATTATTGATAATAAATCAGCAAACTTTTCCCAAGGGCAAAGCTGTTTATCCTGTAAAATTCTCCTTTTTGGGCATAATCTGGATTTTCTGAAACTGTATATAAATTATTAACAAGATAAATTCCACAAGGAAGATCGTCATCGCTAACTACAGCTAAAAGAGCCCTATTAGGACCCATGTGGCTCTAGGCTAAGTAATAAACTAACATCCATCCCCCGCATGTACATTTGGTTTATAGTTTTTCGTATTTACATCATACGAAGGGTTATAGCAAATCTCATTCCATGGGCATTGGGCAGGCATCCTGTACATATTGGTCTCCTCTTTAAATGCTACTATATCCTCCCTGGCAACACCTATGACTCATATAGTTTAGTGCTTGAGGTCTCTGTGTATTAATCTACAGGATATTGAGAGAGATTTATCAAAGTGATCAAAGTTGGTGTAAAGTTGTAAAAATTGAGAAATGACAAGCAAAGTGTCTGCTAATTGCACAGGTGAGGATTGCCTACTTTTCCTGACTTTCTCTGATCACAACACATTGATAAATCCCACCTATTGTTTAGAGGGCCATGTTTGCATACTGCATTGACATGCCACACAGGTTGGACATTGCAGCCTGACTCGGGAACGGACCAAATTCTCAGACACCAGCAAGAATTCAAACCGTTGCTGCTGGATATTGGCATAGCACAGATTATGAGATTATATCATCCGTTACAGAACGCTCTGAATCCAGCCAACTAGATCAAGGCTCTCAATCTGTCTAACGTTCCCCATTTCCATCTCTGAAAGCGTACATGTCAGAATCCGCCGGCCCTCATTAGTTTCTGGATTTCAGGATTGCCATTACACGAGTAACATGACAGACACCACGCTGGCATCTCGCTGGGAGACAACTGGTGAGTTGGCAAAAATATCAACAAATCCAAGAATTGTGCATCACTCGGCGCATGTCATTTTATTTGATTTCTTGTCACTTGTGGTTTTCTAGAGGCCTGAATTGTACGTCGCAGCTCACTAAGGTGCGAGGGCAGCTCAGCTTTGATTCATTAACACGAAAACTGCTGGGTGACAGGTCAAAAAGGAGCATTTAATGTCTGCAATAAGCAAGACTTGATTGAGTCACAAAACGTGAAGCTGGCACCTGTCACATAGCAGAAGACATTAAAAGACAACATGTAGCGCTCGACTGGGGTCCATTTCTGCCCATCTCAGCACTTACAAACTTACAAAGCATTATCATACCCTCCAAAACAAATACAAATTTGACCATGTATACTGGGAGTCTGATATTCACAGAGATCAGGGACAGCAAACACTAACACACAAGATGTTTGAAAACTACAATTCCCATGATGCCCAACTAGCTCAAATAAAGTTTTCCCACACGCATGGGCTAGGGCCTAGGCTTTACTGGGTTGCCATAGTGTATTTTGTAAAAAAATAAAAAATACAAAGACAAAAAATAAACATGCTGCAATAGGCAGAAAACTTTGAGTTTACAATCTAAACAGAAAGGAGACGGGGAGACGGTATGGCTACATAGAGTGTGCAGGAGATCATGGTTACGGAGTGGCTGTGAGTGCTGGGATTTGGTGGCATGAATTCTCTTTAGAGACCTATGCTACATATAAAATAAAGCATTATTACATTGTTTTTGTTGAGGTTTAATTTGTTATAATGCTGTTGTGCGTGTTATAATCTACAGAAAGTAAGCAAATCTTCAAAGCGTGCTTGTGATAACGTCTCGTTTGTGACAATATTCATTCTGAACCTTTATTATTGAGACGCTTATTGACTGCATTTTCGCGTGAGACTTTTCAACTCTTCAGGATACCTAGAGATGAGCAACGATTTTCTTGGACGTGTTAGTTATTCCCAGCTGCGTCTGACATTATCACGGAGAGTGTTTGGCCCAGTTCTTCTTAGCTGTGCAATGCGGTACAAATGGGCCTGGAGCTGAAATTGACTGATCTAATGGCAGATCTCCATTGTAGCGGTTATGGACTCTGTACAAGATTTAGCAAACCTCCACGTGGCCTTCAGACTCTCTCCCCTGTGTGATTGCAATCTCACACATCTGTCTTATTGGCTGTGCAAACCAACATAAAATCCGTCCACTGCGCTCAGTACACTTGACCTACACATAAACAACTGGAACACCTCTATACGGGGTAAACAATAAGTTTGTAATAAATCGATTTTAAAAACGAAAATAGAAAAATGAATTCTTGGGAAATTCATTCTCCAAAAACCTCTATGATAATCTGGATAACCTGAGACATGTCCTGCGGGGAGCCACTTGCTGTAATGATTAATAACTGATGCCGGTTTGTCACATAGAGGACGTTCAGCAGACAAAGCTGGGAGTTTGTGGTTTTTTCCCCCAATAGGAGGGACAGTCAATCTACATCAGAATGTCCTAAGCAAGGACAAGGGAACTGCATTACTGTTACTTTACCCGTTTTTTGTATTGTCTTCACAAAAAGTATTGGCATAATTTAAAAAAAAAAAAAAATCTCCTACATTCAGCAAAGAAAATTGTCAGTCAAATTATGGGTATTTTTTTTAATCTAACTTTTTAAATAAATACTTTATCGCACACAATTATAATTATTATTAATAGCAATAAAATATTGTGCTCCAGAGCTGGCTGCTAAAAGCTAAAGGCTGGATATAAGGGTGCTGTTGCCACCCCTCTTAATCTCTGTTATAACAAATAGCTAGCATGGAATTATGGGGGTTGTAGTTCAACGAGTGCTCGGTGAACAGTTTCAAACACTTAAGTTAATATTTTGGGGTTCTTGGGCTCAGCAGATTTGTAAAGTCCCTGGATGTTTTGGGGGGAGATCTCATTAATGGTTGAATCCCCACCAATTGGAAATGAGGGAAAAGGCCCTTAATTAAAACACATAGCTCTGCAAATTTGTTGTAAAAGAAGAAAATATTCACTGATATTTAAAAAAAACAAAAACAAACAAAACACACTAAACAAAACAAACAAAAAAAGCTACACAGAAGTCAATGCTTACTCATGCCATAGAGGTATTTTCAAAATCATGATAAATACCATCTCGCACGAATATTTCACTTATTTAAAGAATACTTATTATATGGTCGAATTACCTGTTTGGAACAGGGAAAAGCTGACACAGGAGGTTGGCGGCCTGTGTATTGCGAAACTAATGACAAAATAATGCAATGGAACCAAATCAGCTTAACATTTGTATATATATATTTCTATTTGTTATCTATATTTTACATTGTGTTATTTATTATGCAGTTGGATGTGGGCTGTTTAAAGTATTTCAACTAAAATATTTGAGAAAAACAAACAAACAATGCAGCACATTTATTAAAAAATAGTATATGCTGTTAGTTTTTTAATTTTTTTTTGTTGTTGAATACCTTTCTCAAGAAAAGGTGTAAACAAAAAAAAAATGTATTGAGAAGGGATAATAACACGTCATTGTGAGCAGAATTAAAAGGTTCTCTAGCGGTCTGTAAAATCTTGCATCCGTGAAATAAATTGGTAGCTTTCAACATGCATTTGATTGCGGCATGGAAGAACTGTGAGTGCTTCTGCCATCTGGCTTTAGATAAAAGCTCGAATTGGCTCCTCTGTGACTTGTAGCCGAGGAAGGTCAAGAGGCTTTAAGATGTTTTGGAGAGAATAATGTTCTATTAACTTCACCTTTTTGTAACCAGGGTATAATTGGGCTCATTTTAAGTACTAATTATTTCCTCGTAGTTTGTAACATAAAAAACGCAAAATAACAAAATCGCAATACTTTATGATGAACAGTTAGCTAGCGCTAGCCGGGGAGTTTCAAATAATTTTATTGGAGGATTACACCAGGAGTTTAGGCTCACTACACTCAGCCAGCCAAATAGAAACTGAATCAAACAGCATTGGATATCACATATTATCAGTGTAACCGAAGAGATGATAGATAGATAGATAGATAGATAAATGATAGATAGATAGATAAATGATAGATAGATAGATAGAATCGCCTGCATATTAAGTTGGACTTTGGAAAGTCCCCCTTTGGGCACAGAATCTCAAGAATTCATATTTCCACAACTTTCCCAGAGTTCCTAGCTTGGCATGCAAATGAGCACGGATAGACTTCACTGTATATATCTATAGCAACAATGTTAGTGTGTCATATCCGTTTATAATTACATTTAAATCTTTTCACCGACTCTGCACACAGGGCTTGATAAGGGCTCCTGCGAGAACGGGAACGTCGCCTATGTGACAATAAATGGCTATTCTACGATCCGGGAGAGACTTTTCTTACACAGCGTGTCGTCTCTTTCTGCTTCTGGAATTTTAGATCCAAATGAATCATCTCGTCAGCTGATACAGTATATAAATAGTATATCTCTTTCTATCGTTATAATTTGATATCATTTGACATGTATATATTCATTTTATTTAATATTAGGATACCGAGATTTTTAACTTCGGATATTTAAAATGTTCCCTGCATCCAATATTCTGCAAAATAAAATGAATGAAAAAATGTAATATAAATGTGAAGCTGAGAAAGATCTATTAAAAAATAATCTAAAAAACATGACCGTACGTTCAAACTTGTTTATATTTGTTTTGGTTTGTTTAAAATGTCTAGAAACTCGACAGAACAGAACCGCATACGAGAAAATAATGTTGCATTACCAGATAACTACTCTACCGGTATATATACCTCTCTGTATCACAATGTATTTTTGAACTGTTTGCACTTTGGCTTTTGCATAAGCCCACGCAATACCTTTTGTGCAATATCCGTGTACTTGTCAATTCTGTCAACCGGAAAAATAAAGAATTAAAAAAAAAAAAAAAAAAAATCTAAAAATGCTTGGGGTTTATTGATAGCGTTTGCAGAGTTTAAGGAGTTATCCAACTCGGCTGTTTCGTCATTATGTTGGCGATGTTCCGCAATGCGCTGTTTAGTGAATAACTGATCTTTTGCACTAAGATTATAGTTTGACCTCGTTAAAAAAGTGATTAATGTGACTTTCATTGTAAAAACACAGAGGGGATTCTAACTCACTGAAAATAACACTTTGTGTTTAATCCAACCAAAGTGTTCAGTTGCTTTTTTGGGGATTTCTGTAATGGGTCTCGCTTTTGCCGCAGCTTTCAATTGTGTCGGACATTTGGTTGGAGCGACAGAATATAATTAATAGTGCCAATCTGTGAGGGTCCCCCTGAGGGCCCCAGAGTGGCCAATGCCAGTACTTTCTCCTGTGATTACAATAATAAAACATCTGAAACCGTATTAATAATAAATAAAATAGAATAAATTCACCAGGGTATTTGCTGACTTCTCCTGCTTTATCCAGTGTCAGGATGGTCTGAGTCAGCAGTTACATACCGTATACACAGGGGCCAGTTAAATACCGGAGTCAGCAGTTACATACCGTATACACAGGGGCCAGTTAAATGCCTGAGTCCGCAGTTACATACCGTATACACAGGGGCCAGTTAAATACCGGAGTCAGCAGTTACATACCGTATACACAGGGGCCAGTTAAATGCCTGAGTCCGCAGTTACATACCGTATACACAGGGGCCAGTTAAATACCGGAGTCAGCAGTTACATACCGTATACACAGGGGCCAGTTAAATACCGGAGTCAGCAGTTACATACCGTATACACAGGGGCCAGTTAAATACCGGAGTCAGCAGTTACATACCGTATACACAGGGGCCAGTTAAATGCCTGAGTCAGCAGTTACATACCGTATACACAGGGGCCAGTTAAATGCCTGAGTCAGCAGTTACATACCGTATACACAGGGGCCAGTTAAATACCGGAGTCAGCAGTTACATACCGTATACACAGGGGCCAGTTAAATGCCTGAGTCAGCAGTTACATACCGTATACACAGGGGCCAGTTAAATGCCTGAGTCAGCAGTTACATACCGTATACACAGGGGCCAGTTAAATGCCTGAGTCAGCAGTTACATACCGTATACACAGGGGCCAGTTAAATGCCTGAGTCAGCAGTTACATACCGTATACACAGGGGCCAGTTAAATGCTATTTCTGTGTGTTCTTTCATTTTGAACATATTTGAGGTCAGGTAGGTATTCCCGGTAGGGGCTATATTTTGAAAAAAGGTTATTCTTCCAATTTCAATAAGCCTCTTTGCTATTAACAGACTGCTAGATTCCTTTGCCTAAAAATGTTTTAAGCTTCACAAAAATGGGTACAGCTGGTCCACAGAGCCCTGCAACATAGAAACATAGAATGTGACGGCAGATAAGAACCATTTGGCCCATCTAGTCTGCCCAATTTTCTAAATACTTTCATTAGTCCCTGGCCGTATCTTATCGTTAGGATAGCCTTATGCCTATCCCACGCATGCTTAAACTCCTTTACTGTGTTAACCTCTACCACTTCAGCTGGAAGGCTATTCCATGCATCCACTACCCTCTCATTATATTAATACATCCCGATATTATTTTTAAACCTTTGCCCCTCTAATTTAAGACTATGTCCTCTTGTTGTGGTAGTTTTTCTTCTTTTAAATATAGTCTCCTCCTTTACTGTGTTGATTCCCTTTATGTATTTAAATGTTTCCATCATATCTACCCTGTCTCGTCTTTCCTCCAAGCTATACATGTTAAGATCCTTCAACCTTTCCTGGTAAGTTTTATCTTGCAATCCATGAACCAGTTTAGTAGCCCTTCTTTGAACTCTCTCTAAGGTATCAATATCCTTCTGAAGATACGGTCTCCAGTACTGCGTACAATACTCCAAGTGAGGTCTCACCAGTGTTCTGTACAATGGCATGAGCACTTCCCTCTTTCTACTGCCAATACCTCTCCCTATACAACCAAGCATTCTGCTAGCATTTCCTGCTGCTCTATTACATTGTCTGCCTACCTTTAAGTCATCAGAAATAATCACCCCTAAATCCCTTTCCTCAGATGTTGAGGTTAGGACTCTATCAAATATTCTGTACTCTGCCCTTGGGTTTTTACGTCCAAGATGCATTATCTTGCACTTATCCACATTAAATGTCAGTTGCCACAACTCTGACCATTTTTCTAGTTTACCTAAATCATTTGCCATTTGGCTTATCCCTCCTGGAACATCAACCCTGTTACATATCGTAGTATCATCAGCAAAAATACATACCTTACCATCAAGACCTTCTGCAATATCACTAATAAAAATATTAAATAGAATGGGTCCAAGTACAGATCCGTGAGGTACCCCACTGGTGACAAGCCCAAGCTTCGAATATACTCCATTGACTACAACCCTCTGTTGCCGGTCACTCAGCCACTGCCTTACCCATTCAACAATATTGGGATCCAAACTTAAAGATTGAAGTTTATTGATAAGCCTTCTATGTGCAACAGTGTCAAAAGCCTTACTGAAATCTAGGTAAGCAATGTCTACTGCCCCACCCTGATCTATAATTTTAGTCTACCCAACCAAAAAAATCAATAAGATTAGTTTGGCATGATCTCCCTGAAGTAAACCCATGTTGTCTCTGATCTTGAAATCCATGTGTTTTTAGATGTTCAACAATCCTATCCTTTAACATGGTTTCCATCACTTTCCCCACTACTGAAGTAAGGCTTACTGGCCTATAGTTGCCTGACTCCTCCCTACTACCTTTCTTGTGAATTGGCACAACATTCGCCAACTTCCAATCTTCTGGGACTACTCCTGTTAACAATGATTGGTTAAATAAATCTGTTAATGGTCGTGCTAGTACACCACTAAGCTCTATTAATACATTTGGGTGTATTCCATCACGTCCCATTCCCTTATTTGTCTTTACTTTTGACAGTTGAAATAGAACCTCTTCCTCTGTAAACTCACATGTAACAAAGGACTAATTTTTCCTTTTTCCTAACTAAGGCCTTTCCTTCATTTTCATCTGTAAATACTGAACAAAAATATTCATTGAGGCAGTCAGCTAGACCTTTATCCTCTTCTATATACCTTCCTTCTTTTGTTTTTTAATCTAACTAATCCTTGTTTTACTTTCCTTTTCTCATTTATGTATCTAAAAAATGTTTTGTCCCCTTTTTTTTGACTGACTGTGCTATTTTCTCTTCTGTGTGTGATTTGGAAGCTCTTATAAATTACTTAGCCTCTTTCTGCCTAATCATATAGATCATTCTGTCTTCCTCACTCTGTTTTTTTTTATAATTACTAAATGCTAACTTTTATTTTTTTACAATTTTGGCCACATCTGCGGAGTACCACAGTGGTTTCTTGATTGTTTCGCTTTTACTGACACGTCTAATGCAATTTTAAATAATCCCATTTCTCTTGGACTCCATTTAAATTGCTCCAGTCTGATAATGATTCCTTTACACATATTCTAATTTTAGAAAAGTCTGTTGTTCTAAAGTCTAAAACTTTGTTTTTGTGTGGTGTTACTCAGTCACTGTTCTTATATTAAACCACACTGACTGATGATCACTGGATCCTAAACTTTTACCTACAGTAATATCTGATACCAAATCTCCGTTTGCTAACACTAAATCTAGTATGGTCTCCTTATGAGTTGATTCCTCAACAAGTTGTTTTAGAGACAATCCCAGTAGGGAGTTTAGAATGTGTGTGCTCCTGGCACAAGCAGCTATTTTGGTTTTCCAGTTCACATCAGGAAGATTAAAGTCACCCATGATGATAACTCCCTCCTTCATTGTCATTTTAGCTATTTCCTCAACTAGTAGATTACTTAACTCTTCTATTTGTCCTGGGGGCCTATAAATCACACCTACACAAGTTACTGTGTGATTACCAAATTCTAACGTAACCCAAACAGGCTCTATGTTCACCTCACTAACTTTTATTAGGCTAGATTTTATGCTATCCTTCACATACAGGGCCACCCCTCCCCCTTTCTTGCCTTCCCCGTCTTTTCTATATAAAGAGTACCTTGGTATTGCTATGTCCCAGTCATTTTTTTTTTTTATACCATGTCTCAGTAACCGGGACTAAATATACATTATCAGTTGCCATTATTGCCACAAGTTCATGGATCTTATTCCTTAAACTGCGACCATTTGTAGACATGACTCTAAGCTTATCATTTTTTAACACACAATTCTTTTGGGGGGCAATTGGATTGAAGTTTTATCATCCTTTTGCCCCCTCCCCTCCTAGTTTAAATACATCCTAGCAAAACCTCTGAACTGCTCACTGAGAACATTTGTTCCCTTTTGAGAAAGATGCAAACCATCCTTTTTGTACAGTTTATTTCCATTCCACACAGTGCTACCATGAGAAATGAAGCCAAATCCTTGCTCCCGACACCATTCACCAAGCCATAAGTTAAAGTCCCTAATACGCATCCGCCTGTCATTCTGAGTGTTATGCATAGGCAGAACTTCAGAGAATGACAATGTGGAAGCAACCTGCCGTAAATCATTGGCAAAAACACAAAAAACTTCCTTTACCTCTGAAACCTCATTGCAAGCCAAGTCATTTGTCCCTAGATGGACAAGTACATCCAATTCCCCTTCCTGCTTTGCTCGCTTAACAATAGTACAAATACGTCTCCTGTCTCTGTGAGCAGTAGCTCCAGGAAGACATCTCACAACACCACTATTGTCCAGCACCACAATTCTTATGATAGAATCCCCCAACAACAACTGATTTCTATTAGGCCTCACCGTAGTCTGCAAGTCTGTCTCAATAACACCACTACACTTGGTGCCTGAGCCTGTCTCCACAACACCACTACACTTGGTGCCTGAGCCTGTCTCCACAACATCACTACACTTGGTGCCTGAGCCGGTCTCCACAACATCACTAGACTCGGTGCCTGAGCCTGTCTCAACAACACCACTACACTCTGTAGTGTACATTACATTGTTTTAACCTGTTAAGGACCAAAAACACATGCCTGACATTTCATTTAGATGGGCTCCCTAAAACACCAACCTACTAGATCGGATAGTTTTAGTGATGGTTTAGTAATGCGGAAGTTTAAAATTCCCCATGATCAAGGCTGCTGAAGAGTCCTTTTTTTTGCCAAACCACTCCCAAACCGTTTGACATTAAACTGGGGAATGACACTCGTAGACTCCCAGCACCATGATCTGTAGTAGCTGTGGTACTTAGAAGATCCATTTAACGGCCAGTAATAGTGGTCAACATCAGACTACCTCTGGAATATGTTATCCTTTGCACTCAGAGCCAAATAATATCCTAGCTAAATTATTTAGCACTGTGTAGATTGCAACAAGATTAAAATGTAACACTGTTGGCATACATCGAGAAACCTGAATTTAAGTGAAATAGTATCCCTTCAGTCCATTTGACAATTAACGGGAGCCTGTTAGGCTAAAAAAGTTGGGCGAAGACCGGAAGCACCTTTTTAATAATGCCATTGTTTATATCAAACTATTGTGATAGATTTCCTTTAATAAAGATGTGTCAATATGTACTTAAAGAAAGCAACCTTAGACTTCCATTACATGATAAAGGACAGAAAGTGATTTTCTAAATAATTACCCATGCTGGCAATGATGCTGTGTACGGGCAGTCGGGATGGCCCGTCATACAGTCCCCGGCCTTTCCTTTTCTGCTTTTCCTCCTGCTTAAAGATGAAAGCTGAATTTTCCTCCTTGGTGATATTAATGTAGAAACAGGTGTCGGATCCCGCCATGATGTGTCTGGGACCCGGATTCAATAATATGCTCTTATTGTCTTCTCTCTTAACGCCGATCAAACACACTCCGTATCTACAACACACCCACAGAGGAGACAAACGGACAACATATTAACACAGACATTCTCCTTGCAGAAGAGAAGGGAATTCATGCAGAGGGTTTTTTATTAGAGGTTATTTATTTATTTTTTTAGCTTTTATTTTTTTTTAAATATCTGATTAAGTGAAAAAAGCCAAAATAAACTCCAACGCTTTGATTTTAGAGTCTTTTTCCCGGCTCTATTAAATGTGAGTGGGCACACTAAAAGCCTTTGTATCATTTTAATTTCCTTCATACTGTATTATTCATACTATCTGCACTATTGTATGTCTTTTTTTTCCCTTTTTGGTATACATGTGTCATTTGCCAATTAAAAAGACTACACAGAAAGGGTATTATATTAATTATAAATACCATATTCATAGGGTTGTTTTGTGGTTGTCGCATATTGCTTGATTAATTTGCACATGAAATATTGAGAGATTTTAGTTGCAGTTTCTTTTTGGGTCATATGATAAGCATTTTTGCAATTTAAAAGGATTATGCACTTTAGCATTGGAACGGTTTACACTATTGCAAGTATTATAGCACTTTCCTAGGGTTACTCTAAGAGTAAAAAAACAATTCTAATTAAACAGTAAACCAATAAGCAAACAAGGTTTAACAGTTAAAGGTTATGGGTATCTGTCCTTACTTTTTGTGTGCATGGAAGGCTGCGTAAGTAAAACTCTTCCCTTCGTACTCCATGAAGAATTTGCTGTCCGCCATTCGGATATGATAAACCTCATTACCAGAACAGCGCCCGTACATCCTCTGCCACTGCTCCGGCGACTGCTGGCCTTCCCTACAAGCACGGGGGTGAGATTAAATTCTGGAGGCTTGATTCCACTTCAAACAGAGCTGCCATCAGAAACGTCTCCATACTATTGTACAGAACTCTAAACACTGTCTGTGCCCTGTATGGGACTGTCCAGCTAGGCCAAGATTAAACTGATTGGCAGATGCTGTGACATGGGCTGTGCCAACCTAGAAAGTTATGGTGGGGAAAAATTGTGATTGAAAACCCCTTCCACCTGAAGTCACTGTATAGGGAATACATTGTTAAACACAGATCTGGACACCAGTCAAGCCATAAGACTTGTTACTACTGTAAGGGATTCTGGGTGGGCGTATGCAAATTAATTCAATAAAGAATCACAAAGAATCAAGTTATATTATAGATACTTGAATTACAATGAAATGTATTGACAGAATAATGAATAGCTTGCAGGACATAAAAGACTCGGACCACATACACTAATTTTATATATATTTATATAAACACACACACACATACACACATACACACACACACACACACACGCACACCCACACACACAGGTCGTGCATCCATCTATAACCATAACGATGTCTGCCGAGCTTTCTTTCATGTTAGGGGCATCTATTATAGAAATCCAGATCAGTAGCGGCATTAAGTGCTTTTTAATTGAACGCTTTCTCTGTTCAGTTCGGATTAGTGCAGAGAAGCCTGACATGTCTAGTGCAGTGTTACGCTGTATACACGGTATACTTACTGCCCCCTAGAGGTATGTACTAGAAGTGTGATGAGCGTTGAGGTTGCCGGGCACACACAATTCAAAGCCAGCATGGCGTATTTAAACTCTTCTTCACAAACCACGTGATCTGTAACAGACAGGTTTCACACAGTTGTTATTTTTACAGAACACAGTGCTGACTTTATTTGGGAAGGGCATTAAAGATCAGGTATACAAACTCATCAAGATTAAACCGGCATGTTTCTTATTCTGGTTATTATTCAAAATGAATCGGTCTATACATTAACCCTTTCCTTACGTGGCCCAGTAGATATAGACACAGATGGAAGGGTTAATGTATAGACAGTTAGTGGATAGGTCGAGACAAAGATGAAAGGGTTGATGTATAGACAATCAGTAGATGGGTATAGACACACAGATGGAAGGGTTAATGTATAGACAGTCGGGGGATGGGTATAGACACACAGATGGAAGGGTTAATGTATAGACAGTCGGGGGTATAGACACATAGATGGAAGGGTTAATGTATAGACAGTCGGGGGATGGGTATAGACACATAGATGGAAGGGTTAATGTATAGACAGTCGGGGGATGGGTATAGACACACAGATGGAAGGGTTAATGTATAGACAGTCGGGGGATGGGTATAGACACACAGATGGAAGGGTTAATGTATAGACAGTCGGGGGATGGGTATAGACACATAGATGGAAGGGTTAATGTATAGACAGTCGGGGGATGGGTATAGACACATAGATGGAAGGGTTAATGTATAGACAGTCGGGGGATGGGTATAGACACACAGATGGAAGGGTTAATGTATAGACAGTCGGGGGATGGGTA
Organism: Pelobates fuscus; assembly: GCF_036172605.1. Classification (NCBI taxonomy): domain Eukaryota; kingdom Metazoa; phylum Chordata; class Amphibia; order Anura; family Pelobatidae; genus Pelobates; species Pelobates fuscus. The sequence continues at coordinate 160,529,430 of NC_086325.1, forward strand.
TAGACACACAGATGGAAGGGTTAATGTATAGACAGTCGGGGGATGGGTATAGACACATAGATGGAAGGGTTAATGTATAGACAGTCGGAGGATGGGTATAGACACACAGATGGAAGGGTTAATGTATAGACAGTCGGGGGATGGGTATAGACACACAGATGGAAGGGTTAATGTATAGACAGACGGAGGATGGGTATAGACACACAGATGGAAGGGTTAATGTATAGACAGTCGGGGGATGGGTATAGACACACAGATGGAAGGGTTAATGTATAGACAGTCGGGGGATGGGTATAGACACATAGATGGAAGGGTTAATGTATAGACAGTCGGGGGATGGGTATAGACACACAGATGGAAGGGTTAATGTATAGACAGTCGGGGGATGGGTATAGACACACAGATGGAAGGGTTAATGTATAGACAGTCGGGGGATGGGTATAGACACACAGATGGAAGGGTTAATGTATAGACAGTCGGGGGATGGGTATAGACACATAGATGGAAGGGTTAATGTATAGACAGTCGGGGGATGGGTATAGACACATAGATGGAAGGGTTAATGTATAGACAGTCGGGGGATGGGTATAGACACACAGATGGAAGGGTTAATGTATAGACAGTCGGGGGATGGGTATAGACACACAGATGGAAGGGTTAATGTATAGACAGTCGGGGGATGGGTATAGACACATAGATGGAAGGGTTAAAGTATAGACAGTCGGGGGATGGGTATAGACACACAGATGGAAGGGTTAATGTATAGACAGTCGGGGGATGGGTATAGACACACAGATGGAAGGGTTAATGTATAGACAGTCAGTGGATGGGTATAGACACACAGATGGAAGGGTTAATGTATAGACAGTCGGGGGATGGGTATAGACACTCAGATGGAAGGGTTAATGTATAGACAGTCGGGGGATGGGTATAGACACACAGATGGAAGGGTTAATGTATAGACAGTCGGGGGATGGGTATAGACACATAGATGGAAGGGTTAATGTATAGACAGTCGGGGGATGGGTATAGACACACAGATGGAAGGGTTAATGTATAGACAGTCGGGGGATGGGTATAGACACACAGATGGAAGGGTTAATGTATAGACAGTCGGGGGATGGGTATAGACACACAGATGGAAGGGTTAATGTATAGACAGTCGGGGGATGGGTATAGACACATAGATGGAAGGGTTAATGTATAGACAGTCGGGGGATGGGTATAGACACACAGATGGAAGGGTTAATGTATAGACAGTCGGGGGATGGGTATAGACACATAGATGGAAGGGTTAATGTATAGACAGTCGGGGGATGGGTATAGACACACAGATGGAAGGGTTAATGTATAGACAGTCGGGGGATGGGTATAGACACATAGATGGAAGGGTTAATGTATAGACAGTCGGGGGATGGGTATAGACACACAGATGGAAGGGTTAATGTATAGACAGTCGGGGGATGGGTATAGACACACAGATGGAAGGGTTAATGTATAGACAGTCGGGGGATGGGTATAGACACACAGATGGAAGGGTTAATGTATAGACAGTCGGGGGATGGGTATAGACACATAGATGGAAGGGTTAATGTATAGACAGTCGGGGGATGGGTATAGACACACAGATGGAAGGGTTAATGTATAGACAGTCAGTGGATGGGTATAGACACACAGATGGAAGGGTTAATGTATAGACAGTCGGGGGATGGGTATAGACACTCAGATGGAAGGGTTAATGTATAGACAGTCGGGGGATGGGTATAGACACACAGATGGAAGGGTTAATGTATAGACAGTCAGTGGATGGGTATAGACACACAGATGGAAGGGTTAATGTATAGACAGTCGGGGGATGGGTATAGACACTCAGATGGAAGGGTTAATGTATAGACAGTCAGTGGATGGGTATAGACACACAGATGGAAGGGTTAATGTATAGACAGTCGGGGGATGGGTATAGACACACAGATGGAAGGGTTAATGTATAGACAGTCGGGGGATGGGTATAGACACATAGATGGAAGGGTTAATGTATAGACAGTCGGGGGATGGGTATAGACACATAGATGGAAGGGTTAATGTATAGACAGTCGGGGGATGGGTATAGACACACAGATGGAAGGGTTAATGTATAGACAGTCGGGGGATGGGTATAGACACACAGATGGAAGAGTTAATGTATAGACAGTCGGGGGATGGGTATAGACACACAGATGGAAGGGTTAATGTATAGACAGTCGGGGGATGGGTATAGACACACAGATGGAAGGGTTAATGTATAGACAGTCGGGGGATGGGTATAGACACATAGATGGAAGGGTTAATGTATAGACAGTCGGGGGATGGGTATAGACACACAGATGGAAGGGTTAATGTATAGACAGTCGGGGGATGGGTATAGACACACAGATGGAAGGGTTAATGTATAGACAGTCGGGGGATGGGTATAGACACACAGATGGAAGGGTTAATGTATAGACAGTCGGGGGATGGGTATAGACACATAGATGGAAGGGTTAATGTATAGACAGTCGGGGGATGGGTATAGACACACAGATGGAAGGGTTAATGTATAGACAGTCGGGGGATGGGTATAGACACATAGATGGAAGGGTTAATGTATAGACAGTCGGGGGATGGGTATAGACACATAGATGGAAGGGTTAATGTATAGACAGTCGGGGGATGGGTATAGACACACAGATGGAAGGGTTAATGTATAGACAGTCGGGGGATGGGTATAGACACATAGATGGAAGGGTTAATGTATAGACAGTCGGGGGATGGGTATAGACACACAGATGGAAGGGTTAATGTATAGACAGTCGGGGGATGGGTATAGACACACAGATGGAAGGGTTAATGTATAGACAGTCGGGGGATGGGTATAGACACATAGATGAAAGGGTTAATGTATAGACAGTCGGGGGATGGGTATAGACACACAGATGGAAGGGTTAATGTATAGACAGTCGGGGGATGGGTATAGACACACAGATGGAAGGGTTAATGTATAGACAGTCGGGGGATGGGTATAGACACATAGATGGAAGGGTTAATGTATAGACAGTCGGGGATGGGTATAGACACACAGATGGAAGGGTTAATGTATAGACAGTCGGGGGATGGGTATAGACACATAGATGGAAGGGTTAATGTATAGACAGTCGGGGGATGGGTATAGACACACAGATGGAAGGGTTAATGTATAGACAGACGGAGGATGGGTATAGACACATAGATGGAAGGGTTAATGTATAGACAGTCGGGGGATGGGTATAGACACACAGATGGAAGGGTTAATGTATAGACAGACGGAGGATGGGTATAGACACACAGATGGAAGGGTTAATGTATAGACAGACGGAGGATGGGTATAGACACATAGAAGGAAGGGTTAATGTATAGACAGACGGAGGATGGGTAAAGACACATAGATGGAAGGGTTAATGTATAGACAGTCGGGGGATGGGTATAGACACATAGATGGAAGGGTTAATGTATAGACAGTCGGGGGATGGGTATAGACACATAGATGGAAGGGTTAATGTATAAATAGTCAGGGGTATAGACACATAGAAGGAAGGGTTAATGTATAGACAGTCGGGGGATGGGTATAGACACACAGATGGAAGGGTTAATGTATAGACAGTCGGGGGATGGGTATAGACACACAGATGGAAGGGTTAATGTATAGACAGACGGAGGATGGGTATAGACACACAGATGGAAGGGTTAATGTATAGACAGACGGAGGATGGGTATAGACACATAGAAGGAAGGGTTAATGTATAGACAGACGGAGGATGGGTAAAGACACATAGATGGAAGGGTTAATGTATAGACAGTCGGGGGATGGGTATAGACACATAGATGGAAGGGTTAATGTATAGACAGTCGGGGGATGGGTATAGACACATAGATGGAAGGGTTAATGTATAGACAGTCGGGGGATGGGTATAGACACATAGATGGAAGGGTTAATGTATAAATAGTCAGGGGTATAGACACATAGAAGGAAGGGTTAATGTATAGACAGTCGGGGGATGGGTATAGACACATAGAAGGAAGGGTTAATGTATAGACAGTCGGGGGATGGGTATAGACACATAGAAGGAAGGGTTAATGTATAGACAGTCGGGGGATGGGTATAGACACACAGATGGAAGGGTTAATGTATAGACAGTCGGGGGATGGGTATAGACACATAGATGGAAGGGTTAATGTATAGACAGTCGGGGGATGGGTATAGACACACAGATGGAAGGGTTAATGTATAGACAGACGGAGGATGGGTATAGACACATAGATGGAAGGGTTAATGTATAGACAGTCGGGGGATGGGTATAGACACACAGATGGAAGGGTTAATGTATAGACAGTCGGGGGATGGGTATAGACACATAGATGGAAGGGTTAATGTATAGACAGTCGGGGGATGGGTATAGACACACAGATGGAAGGGTTAATGTATAGACAGACGGAGGATGGGTATAGACACATAGATGGAAGGGTTAATGTATAGACAGTCGGGGGATGGGTATAGACACACAGATGGAAGGGTTAATGTATAGACAGACGGAGGATGGGTATAGACACATAGAAGGAAGGGTTAATGTATAGACAGACGGAGGATGGGTAAAGACACATAGATGGAAGGGTTAATGTATAGACAGTCGGGGGATGGGTATAGACACATAGATGGAAGGGTTAATGTATAGACAGTCGGGGGATGGGTATAGACACATAGATGGAAGGGTTAATGTATAGACAGTCGGGGGATGGGTATAGACACATAGATGGAAGGGTTAATGTATAAATAGTCAGGGGTATAGACACATAGAAGGAAGGGTTAATGTATAGACAGTCGGGGGATGGGTATAGACACATAGAAGGAAGGGTTAATGTATAGACAGTCGGAGGATGGGTATAGACACATAGAAGGAAGGGTTAATGTATAGACAGTCGGGGGTATAGACACATAGATGGAAGGGTTAATGTATAGACAGTCGGAGGATGGGTATAGACACATAGAAGGAAGGGTTAATGTATAGACAGTCGGGGATGGGTATAGACACATAGAAGGAAGGGTTAATGTATAGACAGACGGAGGATGGGTATAGACACATAGATGGAAGGGTTAATGTATAAACAGTCGGGGGTATAGACACATAGATGGAAGGGTTAATGTATAGACAGTCGGGGGATGGGTATAGACACATAGATGGAAGGGTTAATGTATAGACAGTCGGGGAATGGGTATAGACACCTAGAAGGAAGGGTTAATGTATAGACAGTCGGAGGATGGGTATAGACACATAGATGGAAGGGTTAATGTATAGACAGTCGGGGGATGGGTATAGACACCTAGAAGGAAGGGTTAATGTATAGACAGTCGGGGGATGGGTATAAACACAGATGGAAGGGTAAATGTATAGATGGGGGGATGGGTATAGACACAGATGGAATGGTAAATGTATAGATGGGGGGATGGGTATAGACACACAGATGGACGGGTTATGGATAGATAGAAATACAGACACTTGGAATTAGTATAAAGATAGATGGTGTTATATACGTAGACAATCCGGATACTGTATCCACAAAGCCGGACAATAAAATAAAACTGTCTGTCACTAGGAGTCATGTGATCTCTCTTGTTTTCGCAACACGAGTCTCACCTGCAAATTTCACGTGGAACTTATTTTCCGGTTTCAGAATCTGGACATACAGGGGGCAGTTGGGCGCAAAGTCTTTCACAGCCCAGGCTCTCAAAATAGTCTGATGGTCCTAATGGAAACAGAGTTATTAGGATGGTTCGATTGATGGTGCGTGTTATCGCAGAGAGAACAGGGGGGAGTTTGTATTCATCGTGCTACGCATGATGTGCTTCTGCTATGTACCAATTGGACACAAGCATTCGCCATTAAACACTATAGTAATATATTAACCCTTCAGTGCCAGAAAGGTGGTCTTCTCTCCTAAATTAAACCCTGGCTTAAATGTAATTCAAAACAAGCTATTCTCCCGTTCTATAGAATGTGTATTTGTAGAGATTAGAGGAGTAATTTCTATCTCACAGTCTGCCACTGGCGGACATTACAACATGGGAGGAGGGTATATTGAGTGTTCTTACAGCTGCCGTGCGATCCACCTCGTTGCGGCTACTGAGGATAAAACAGGCCTCGGCGTCATCCATTCTGTAACACAAGAAGCAGGTTTAACTGGCTGTTAGAAAGGTGGTATTATATTCTGCCCAGGGTCGTGTTTATCATAAAGAACAAAGCACGCTAGGCAGCCGTCTAGTCCCCATTTATTCAGGGGACCTGAAGAAACATATTGAGGTGGCTACATGCCAATACCACCAAGTACCAGTCCATCCAAGCCCCATCCACAACACCTACTTTATATTATCCCATATTTTATTGAAGGAGCAGATCAGTCTGTAGAATTAGTGCCTATGGGCGACTGTTTCCTGCTCCTTTACTGGATTCCTTTCACCATGGTGGTGATTTGGGGGTTTCATAAAAATAACAGCTTGTAAAATTGTATATATATATTTGTCATTTGATTTTCTGCTGAAACTCATGGCTATTTTTTACCAATATCTTACTTTTGAAATGACAAGTTATCATGTCAATCCTCAGGGATAATCAGTTCTCATTTTTCTGGGTTCTTGTTTTTAAGGCCTGTACATTGATCAGCCAAAACCACTAACCATTAAAACTACTGACATGTGAAGGGAATTACATTAATTATATTGCAACAATGGCACCTCTCAAGATGAGGGATAGATTAGGTCAGTTCTTGAATTTCATGTGTTGGAAGCAGTAAAAATTGGCAACCAAAAATGATCTGAGTGCCTTTGACTTGGGTCCACTACCCCCGTGTATTGGTTCGATAGTGGTTTGTGCCTCCGAAATGTCCTTCTGAAAATCTGCCTGGGTTGGAGGGTCTTGAATCAGCATGTATCCCTTCAATTTAAGAAAATCACGTTCTTGACAAAGATCTTTAAATACGGTTAAGGTTACACTGTCCAAACCAACCCTTACTTTGCTCTCATGAGATCTTGATCTTTCAGGGCAGAACCTTGGAGATAGATAACGCGTTGAGACCACAGTGGGATCTGAAGGACACGTCGAACTTGAATGTCCATTTCGGTGGGACAAAGAATCACCACGTAGTAATCCTGAAACAAGACATTGTTTAACCTTGGGTGATAGGACTAGGTTTTGGATGCACCACAAATAATGGGAAAAGGAAATCGGAGATCATTACTAAACACTTTGATGGGGTCAATCAACAGTTCAATAGTTCAGAAAGGGTCAGCTATTGATAGGAAGAGAGTGTCAGTTGACGCCCTCAGCTTCTCAGTAGCTCCCCATTCATAAAGTAGCTTGAGAAACGATTTTCAAAAGCCATTTCCGATGAAGTTGTTATGGTGCCCGTAGTGTTCCTAAGGTTTAATTCCTTCACTCATATTGGCCAGCTGCACTAAACGTAAGGGTTTTAAGCATTAAATAGAATGACTGGTCTATCTTTCTCATTAAAATTAAAGTGTTGATTCACTGACTATCTTGTCAAGTAGTGAGTTGTTGGTACACTGGCTACATTATCCACTACAGTGGGCATGGTCAGAAAGGGAATTTCAAATTGTACACTATAGCAATCAAAATGGAAGCGTATACAACTTGGCAAATTTTTAGAATTAGTTTATTTTGGCCTAAAATGTTACATTTCCATTGAATTCTCGACAATTCACATTATCGTAAATAATCCTCAACATCTCTCAAAACTATGACTGCAATTTCTTCCTCGCATTTTTCCTGGATTTTTGGTGTTAAAAGCAAGTATCATTTTCTGTAAGCTCAGAGCTCAGAGCTGTAAGAAAATTTGAAGATTGTTTATCCATCAATTTTATATTTGTGCCCAATTGTATCTGCCTGTTCATTACTACATTGTCACAGTGAGCAAATGTCATGGAATTTGCATGGGAAAATACATTGCTCGAGCGAATATACTCTAAATCACATGTGAAGTCCAAAAATTCCATTCTTGAGACATTTATAAGAATGTTAGTGTCACGGTAGTGTATCAGGCTGTCATAAAAGGAGATTGGGTGATGCTGGAAGCAGGAATGTCCTGACAGAGGGAAACTCCTGCCTATATCTAAGCTTGACTTAATGAAGGCTCAGACAGGAGCCAAAACGTTGTCTCCACTTCCTTGTTTCAAATAAAAAGACTGCATTTAGATGAAACCTCGGGTGTGCCTGGATATTTCTTTTTCTTCCATTTCATATTTTCAGGGATTGGCAGTCCCTTTCTGGAGCACCCTGCAGGAAGCATTTCCCCATTTTTAGTGTGTGCATTTTTTGCAAACATATATCTAAGTCACCTGCAGCCTGGGGTGTGCATAGAATTCATTGAGAAAGTCCATGAGAAGATCGATTTTCAGAGAGCTGACACAGAGGACCACGTGCTTCTCAGTTTGGGCTCGATGGCGGCTATAATTTCCTCCAGATTTCTGACGTTCCATCCACAGATAAACCAGTTCTTCAAACTGAAACACAACAAGGGATTTGTTAAGAGCGTGATAAGAGCATATGCTCTGGGCAGATTTTATAATAAATAAACAAACAGAAAAGTGAATGCAAAAGAGAGATTTAAACAAAGCTCAAAAGATCATACACAATTCTTTACTTACTCAGAAGGGGCTTATTTATTAATACAGAAATTGTGGAGAATTTGTTTTACCAGGAAGTCCCTTGCTCCATCATCTCTGTAAACATTTATCGAGTTATAAATTAGTATACGTAAAAACAAATAAATAAAATCATCCTTACCTCGTAGTACCGAGTCCACCAACAAGATTAGCCTCGCCTCAATGGACGGAGCGTAAGAGACTTTTCAAATAGTAACATGCGCCCGCTGCATCCAGGTTACACAAGGAGCTACGCCGACTGCACAAGCCATTACAAAATAGGCCAAGCACGTGCCTGTTAATATGGTAACAGGCGTGCTCTGTATCCCATCGCTGTCAGTCAGAGGCAGCTATCATAGGTGCCTCTTCTACAGCGAGGCAGTGCCCATCTGTATTGAATAAAGCACAGCCCCCCTGTGGTGTGGCAGCCCCAGGGGCACCTAATAAAATAGTTACTATTGGCCCACCCTGTAGTTATTCCCCCCCCAGTAAACGGGATCTATTGTCTCCCCCCCCATGCCCTGCGAGTGGGCTCCATTAAAATAAACAGGGAGACCTAGTGACCCATTTAGCCTCCACCCATTGGCAGTAGTTTGGGGCCCTAAATAACAAGGGGTGGACTTATTGTCCCCACCAACCCCCACAAATATACTTGTGACGTATGAAAACTTAAAACTAAATGCAGAAATTCACACCGCTGTAGTCTTGCCTTGAAACAGAGTGCCTCTATCTTGGCTCCCTGTCAATCATTGCTATAATCTCTGCTTGTTTCTGTTACTTCTGAACATACTAAGGAGTTGGAGAAACAGAAAGAATGTGCAATAAAATGTTCATTATTCACATTAAAAACGTTCCCCGAGTGTCCATCCTAATGAAATGTGCTGTGCATATTTGGGAATAAATATTAGAATTTCAAACAGGCCTCCCAACCATCCCTACTAATGACTAAATTTAGGATCCTGTCCAACCGTCCTGGGTTTCTTACAGGGTGTCCTGCCTTTGGGACACTAAGGAGCTGCCCCCAAAAAGCATAGCGTGAGTGCAGCATTAGACATGTTTGTGCTATGCTCAGGGCATTAGGACGATGCATAGAGCAACGAAACAGCCCTCCATGCATGGTTCATCCTCAGTGGGCCGTCATGTGTCATTGGCAGGTGGCCTGGCGTGCATTCATGTCAGACGGACCTACAAATTCTCCATTGGACTTGCTGCCATTCCTTGCAGGTCCATCCTCTTTGAGTGGCGATTCACATAACTGGCTGGTTCCCTATTATCCTGCCAACCTGCGTTTTGACTCATGGGATGCTGATGTTGGGGGCTAGGATTTCAAATGTGGTTTTATCTGAACAAGCTGACTACCAAGTATAAATCGACTGAAATGTAAAAAACCTGAACAGATTATTCCACGGTGAGTCCTTTCTGAATGAATGATACGCTAGGTCCAAACCATTGTTTCTGCCTTTGGTGGGTCTCAGTGAGGTGCCTGAGCAAGGGTGTCTACATCTGGATTACCCTTTGGACCAAGGATTGTGGACTACATCTACCATAATGCTCTTACAAATAATTCTGGCAAACCATCAGGGGAAATGCACACCTGCTTTAGACTTCAGACAGTGGTTTAGAGAAGATTAAGAATACATTTTATCTGCTATACAAAAATAAAGCTTACTTTTAACCAACTCTAGATCACATCAACAACGAGCTATTGCAAAAATCAATAGCCGTTAAAACAATTCCAACACTCCTGATGAACTGTATAATTTTAATATTTTTTTTAGTTGTAAGGAAGATACATAAATAACCCTCTAAGCTTACAATTTTACACAAGTCTTTCAAATGCCGAGTTACGAGATTGCAAAACAAGATCGTTCCTGTGGATTTGGCATCTGCATCATTTTGTTACCAGGGAGAGATATCATCAAGTAGACGTGTTTCACGCTCGGTCATGCTTCAATGAACTGGATACTTCCAGAACCTGCGATGATGGCAGTGATGGTCTATCTCTTTCCGTCTCAGAGGACAGATAGAATCCCCCACGATGCTACAGGATTTGGCACCAAGCAGACGGTATAAAAAAAACCTGCGGCCACGGAACCGATATACGGTAAAAGCTCCTGTTTAAACCTCAGATGAGAGCTTACCTTGATCCAAGATGTTTTTAAGAAGGATCAGGTAAAGGGATTTGAAAAAACGACTTGATAAAAAAATGTGAGGAGTGCATTGTAGGACTCACAATTCTTCTAGAGTGGAAAAGTCTCACACTATGATTAAGCGCCTTATTGAGTATTGTAGTATTTGTGGATAAGCATTCCTACTGCCTAACACGGTCAATGTTATTTAATAAAGTGAGAATTCAAAAATGAATTTCAAATTCTAAGCATAGTGGACAGAATGTTTTTCCCCATTTTGGTTACTTTGGCCATCAAGTTGAAATGCTTGAGTTTTTAATTTAGGAATATAAAAAACAAAAAACACAGTTTACAATCAAAGCATGTCTGGAATATTTCTCTTAGAGCAGTTGTAAGGCCATCCTTACTGAGCAGTTTACTTTAAAACCATCCCATTTATTAACCGGTGTCCTTTCACTCGGCGGCTAGCTCTGATTACTCTAATTATATGTCACTTTCATCCTGTTCCTGTGCCTCTATATCATAAAACTAATTTCACGTGCACTCGTACATTATGGATGCGTCTCAATTAACATTATCATTTAGAAAACAGTCTGTCCTGTACTTCAGAGCCGTTTCATGATTTTAATTTGCCAAATAACATGATTTTAGATTCTGGTTTCTGACAGTTGGCTAATTATACTGTAGTCAAATCCTGTTCGTGCCATAACTTTTCTGTCCTTCCGAAAATCTCGTGACTACATTTCAACAAAATGTATATAATTATTGCAACCCCTTTCATCCATTTTTCGATGAAGCACTTAGGCCCCTAAGGAGAAGAGATGAGATGACCCTTGTGTTTCACCCCTCGTGAGTTTCTTAGAACCCCCCTTGTGTATCTCTTACTTCCCCCAGCCTCTTTGTGTGTCTTTATTCCCACCAGCCCCTTTCTGTGTCGCTTTCTTTCCACCAGCCCCTTTCTGTAGCTCTGTCCCCTCAGTCCATTTTGTATGTCCCTCCCACGAGGACCCTTTGTGTGTATTTTTCTTCCCTCCAGCCCCTTTGTGTGTCTCTTTCTGCCCCCAAGCCCCTTAGTGTGTCTTTCTTCCCCCCAGCCCCTTTGTGTGTCTCTTTCTGCCCCCAAGCCCCTTTGTGTGTCTATTTTGTTCCCCCAGCCCCTTTCTGTAGCTCTCACCCCTCAGCCTGTTGTGTATGTCCCTCCCTCGCCAGGGCCCTTTGTGTGTCTTTCCTCACATGGCATGTATACATAGATACACAGACACACAACCATACAGGCACACAATGCTTACAAAAAAATTGCTAAAAACAAACAACTATAGTGCATTCCCCCTCCCGGAGGTCAGGTGGGACAGGAGCTGTAGCTTGCACCCAGTAAAGTCGACCAGCCTCAGATGATAATGTCAGGGGGAGTCTGGGAGAAGAGCAGTGGAAGTCACACCATCCTTCTGACATCATCACCTGAGGCCAGCTGACTTCACTGGCTGCTGTGTGCTGGCTGCAGGGACAGTGAGGTGATTTCAATAATTCGAGCCAGAGGCAGAAGATTCAGATTTTTGCGCCACCCTTCCCTGGTGCCCTAAGGCAGCCGTCTGGGCCACTTTTTGGACGCGCCAGCCCTGCCTGCAATGTACCTTTAAGCATCTCTAAAGTTTACCATTAAAAAGAAAAAAATGCCAATTCTAGCCGGCTTGTGATGTTCAATGGAAATCTTAAGAGTTCAGTTATAAATTTTGAAGGATGATGGTTTATCGTTAGAAAAGCCCATTGTTTCTGCTGGAGGAAACACAACTCTGCACTTCTTCCAATCTGATGATCTGGTCATATTATATGTGAGTGTCATTAAATTATCAATATTTCAGAAACCCCATGTATTATCTCTGTAAGAACGATTTCAATCACTCTCCTGCAGCCGGCTTGCTACCAAGCCTTGTTGAAGCATGAAAAATGACATTTTAAATCTTTAGCTGAATTTAAAATACAATGCAGCCCAGCAGCCCTGACTTTGCTACCGAACGATGCATATTTCATGATGAGTGAAACTGCTCTCTCTTCTCATTGCCATTATATATATTTTTAATTTTTAGCAGGGATCGACAATTTTAACTCTGCAATTATTTGAAATCTGATAGAATTACCAATGTTCTGCAGCAATAGCCGCTGCAGAGTGATACAAAGGCTTCTTGTGGAAGAGGGTATTTGGACCCACAAACATATTCTACATGCACCCCACTTTCCAAAAACCATTATAACGAGATTCTATAAATAAAACCGCCATAACATCAAAGCAAGCCCAGGCATTTGTAATGGTGTTGCAAGTTGCGCTTGTCGCTTTTCAAAAATGCATCATGCATGGCAGCAAATACATACTTCCCAAGTGTCTCTATTTAGGAGGGTCAGTCCCTATTTTGGGTCTAAATCCATCTGTCCCTCTTTTCTATCCTAATGTCTCTCTTCTAGGAGCTCCATATTGTTGGTGTGTCTGAGTCTATAACAGAGCTCCACAGCAATAATACTCCCAGTAATGTGTCTGAATGTATAACAGAGCTCCACAGCAATAATACTCCCAGTAATGTGTCTGAATGTATAACAGAGCTCCACAGCAATAATACTCCCAGTAATGTGTCTGCGTGTATAACAGAGCTCCACAGCAATAATACTCCCAGTAATGTGTCTGAGTGTATAACAGAGCTCCACAGCAATAATACTCCCAGTAATGTGTCTGAGTGTATAACAGAGCTCCACAGCAATAATACTCCCAGTAATGTGTCTGCGTGTATAACAGAGCTCCACAGCAGTAATACTCCCAGTAATGTGTCTGAGTGTATAACAGAGCCCCACAGCAGTAATACTCCTAGTAATGTGTCTGAGTGTATAACAGCGCTCCACAGCAATAATACTCCCAGTAATGTGTCTGAGTGTATAACAGAGCTCCACAGCAATAATACTCCCAGTAATGTGTATGTAAACTACAATAAATATGTTTGGAAATCAGTCTGTGTAAATAAGATACATTGTTCTTCTTCTAAATTACATTCTAGTTGTTATTAGAAAATTAAGTAAGATTTCTCACAACACCCCCGCCCCGGGTCACACCCCTAAAATTAAAGTGTCCTCTTTGTCCATTTGAAATGTTGGGAGGTATACAAATATCTTAATTCAGCCCTTTAATATGCATTTTAAACAAGCCTTGTCTGTTATAAACGGTGCCTGATCACCCCAAACTTCACTAGAACCCCATAGAACACAGACACAAAGTTTAAAGTTGGATAAAAATTGGTGCAGCTTTAATTAAATTTATATATTAAACAATAAATGAAGGCGATTGTCAAATCAACACTTAACACGACATATTAAAACCCATTTATACCCACATACAATGACCCAACGATAATGAATTGGAAAACGAGAAAATAAATGAACCACACTCCAATTACGTGAAAATCCAGGTGCTAAACTGGACCATGGGCCAGCACCAGCCCCAGGGAGTAGATATCAGTGCTAGAAAGAGGATCCAGGCACTCCAAGTATCTTCACATTTATTGGAGCAAGTCAGACACCGCAACGTAAAGACTCGTTCAGCTTGACAAAGACCCTTCCAGGGGTCAAAACGTTGTGGTTTCTCACTTGTCCCAATAAATACATTTGAAGATACTTGGAGTGCCTGGATCCTCTTTCTACCACGGATACCCACGATAATTAATAGCAGATACAGCAATACTACCATAGAACATAATATAAAATAAACACGGCCACCGAGGGCATCTTTTTCCAACTGCCTCTAAGCAATGTCAAGGCCGATTCCCTTTCCCTTGCTGTTCCATGGGCTTCATGATTCTCTGTCTAAACGTCTATTGCATTTAAATAATTCTGTGAGTTGTAGGCCATCAACATATGGAAGGGGGGGGAAGGGGGAGGGGAGTTTGAGATCCCTGGTCTATACAATTATTTTACTGGTTTGGGAAGCAGAGGATAATAGTTGTTGTCAAACACCCGAGATGGAATCAGTTCGGTCACAGGTGATGCTGGGTCTTTTTCCCCCTTTTCATTCTACAATTGTTAGGTTTTGTTCTGTTTACAAGATTTTCATTTGAAGTGACCACAAAATATCTTACTAAAATAAAACAAGACACAACTATTTATTAACTCACCTGCAGGGGTAACACTACAAGGGCAACGCAGATCATGATGACCACCAAGAGTTGAGACGGCCAGATTTTAGGGGTGACGTCCCCGTACCCCACTGTAGAAAAGGTAACAATGCAGAAATAAAAGGATTTGAAGAGGGATAGGTTTTCTCCAGCTCTTTCCAAATGCTGGATGCCACACATTCTGGAAAAAAAAGAATTGATGTATAGTATGCAGACAAACGTGGCAAGACAGCTTCTTTTATTGAAAAAAAACCCAAACTGTAGAACATTTGGCCTTCTAGAGAGAAAACAATGTATTTAATGTAGAATGTGAGTAGCTTGGCAGACTGTACAGTAGGTGGCACTGCAACAAGCTGTCTCTGAACCCTGTCCTGCATGCATTTGAGTTCTGTTTTATTTTTTTTAGCATGCATGACTAACTCCAACAGGCAACGCATTTTCTCCAGATTCTATCAGCTGAAACAATGTTTCAATCTATCAGGGCCATTCACTATAGTGAACATTTAAAGTGAATTTAAAATTTAAAGGGACACTATAGTCACCTGAACAACTTTAGCTTAATGAAGCAGTTTTGGTGTATAGAACATGCCCCTGCAGCCTCACTGCTCAATCCTCTGCCATTTAGGAGTTAAATCCCTTTGTTTATGAACCCTAGTCACACCTCCCTGCATGTGACTTGCACAGCCTTCCATAAACACTTCCTGTAAAGAGAGCTCTATTTAGGCTTTCTTTATTGCAAGTTCTGTTTAATTAAGATTTTCTTATCCCCTGCTATGTTAATAGCTTGCTAGACCCTGCAAGAGCCTCCTGTATGTGATTAAGTTCAATTTAGAGATTGAGATACAATTATTTAAGGTAAATTACATCTGTTTGAAAGTGAAACCAGTTTTTTTTTTCATGCAGGCTCTGTCAATCATAGCCAGGGAAGGTGTGGCTAGGGCTGCATAAACTGAAACAAAGTGATTTAACTCCTAAATGACAGTGAATTGAGCAGTGAAATTGCAGGGGAATGATCTATACACTAAAACTGCTTTATTTAGCTAAAGTAATTTAGGTGACTATAGGGTTCCTTTAAGTGCAACAGGAATCATATTCTATCCCACCCACCCACCCTCATTTTGGATACTCTTCTCTTAAACCTGAAGTTCACTTTTAAATCTCACTATAGAGAATAACACTGGGAATATTTTTTTTTAACCCTTTAAAACTATGTAATTATATACAGTGCCAATGAGATTTTACTTGGGAATCAATATAACATTTTCCAAATTATGACCGCAAACTAAATTCAATACTGTAATAATTTTTCAAGACAACACATCGAGGACATGGTGTGATAAAATAAATGTAGAGAGAAACAATCAGTGTAATAAAAAGGAATAAACAGGGATGATCCCAAAGCACAAAAATTCTGGCAGGACATAAGTACCGTGTCACAGTTTGCCATTGCTGAACGTGCTTATTGTCTATTTTGGCAAAGGGCTGTGTCTGATCAGAGCCCATTTATTTTAATGCCTGATTTCCTCAGCCTCAAAAACACAAAGCTATGTTAACATACAAAAACACCATGAATGGAGATTGGAGACGCACCTTGAGGTCTTTTGCCAATAGCGATTGGACATGTTTTTTGGGCAAGCGAGCCAACGGCCTTTTAACGAGCGCATTTCAGAACAGATTCATGGTTCATATTCATTATACATTTATTAAAGATAATGAAATTCATCAGCAAAATGAAACAAAACAAACACACACACACAAAAAAAACTATTTCCCGCAAACATGATTGATAATCTCTTCCTTTTTCACAGAATGTTCCAATCTTTGCTTTCATGCGAAATAATGCTGATGACGACGACTGTCAAACTCAGCCACAAATAAGTATTCTTTGCACTCAGATCTGAGTGACTCATGTGCTATTGTACCTGTAATGCACATTTATTTTATTATAAGCACGGCTGTAACAATGAACAGCATGTTCGCTTGTGCAAAACTAATTATGGCTTCTTTTTTTATTATAATCTTTGCTATTTAAATCGAGGATTGTTCATTATAATGCGGAACATTATCCTGGCCACAGCGTGTAATAACTGTAATCTAACGTACAGAAAATAAGCTGAAAATGGATGCATTTTTTTTTTTCATACTTCGTTTTTTCCTGTACGTTATTATTCCTGTACGTTATGGACACTTACATTATAAAATGGTTTAGGCTGAAACGGCAGATATTAAAATCTTATTTAAGCCGTATTAGATTATTATAAGGACACATTACTGGGAGTATTATTGCTGTGGAGCTCTGTTATACACACACAGACACATTACTGGGAGTATTATTGCTGTGGAGCTCTGTTATACACACACAGACACATTACTGGGAGTATTATTGCTGTGGAGCTCTGTTATACACACACACAGACACATTACTGGGAGTATTATTGCTGCGGAGCTCTGTTATACACACAGACACATTACTGGGAGTATTATTGCTGTGGAGCTCTGTTATACACTCAGACACACCAACAATATGGAGCTCCTATAAAATAAGAACATTAGGATAGAAAAGATGGACAGAGTGGTTTGGGCACAAAATAGGGACTGTCCAGTCTAGATAGGGACACTTGGGAGGTATGAGTCCACAACAGGTGGAGTGAGGGACGGTGTATGAAGCATTGGCACCATTTAGACCACAACCAAATTGGAAAAAAATGGAAGTGAGAATTTTTCGGTTTCAGTTATTTGCGTTTCCCTTCTGAATTCTCCACAATTCTTACTCCACTCATCTTTCACGATTCGATTTCTTTAGCGCTTTTAAGATACATTGGACGATGCAGCACAAAGAGCCAGAGAAACTTTGTATACTTTTATCCCACGCGACAAATTATGCAATGCTACTAAATGTATGTTGGAAAAAAGGAGAAATGATTCGTGAGAGACAAATGGATATTATAATAAAAAGGTATTAACCATTTCAATTATTTTAAGGTCTGGAAACAGATCTGAGTAATTGTCATGAATCTCAATAATAATCATTGGGGTCTAAAATGTAAAAGCTTAGACAGCAGGTACAATGCAGAATCACATAGTTGACAATAAATTCGGAGTATGACCGTACACAGTACACAATTTATATTAGGGATAGAGATATCGAGCTGATCCGTTTAGCTAAATAATGATACTTTTTAAAAATAAAACAGTAAATAATGAAAACTTTAAATTGTATTAACACAGTAAATTTGTCTGTTAAAACTTAAAGGCAGCTGTAGGTAAAATGACTCTTAAATTCGGTCCGTTTAAGTGGTTGCTGTGGTAACCCGATTGTAGACATTTATATTGCAGGAGAAAATTTGCCTTTTCTCTTACTTAAGGTTATTAACTTAATCAAGGCCAGTCAAACTCCAAAAGACTAGCTTTTATTTTGTTTGTGAACATACGTTGATTTTTTTTTTTAAATACTTTCGTTTCCATGGCAACTTAGTTAAGTATATCTTAATCAAAAGTATGGGTGGACATTGAAATTATATCCCCATTAAATGAGAAGGTAATAAAACGGATATATCCATTGTTATAAAAATATATATAAAATTTTATTTCATGTAAAATTTTGAGAAAAACACAAACAGTGAAGATTTGTCGTGGAGGAGGGACTTTGAATCAATACAAGCAAATATCCCAGAAAAATCTCCACTGGTTTGTTTTTTCCTTCTCAACATCACAAGATTATTTATTTATTTTTTTTAGAAAAAGCCTTATTGGCGAATAGTGTCAGTGTTTATTTTTTACTGTGTAATAAAAAGGACCAATATACTTTTTAATAGTCTTTTAAAAATGTTTTTTTATTTTTTTAAAGAAGATATTGTACTTATCGAGATAGTCCATTTGATGGGGGAACAAAACTACCGAATAATAACATGTTATCTTGAGCAAGGCTATGTGCTCATAAACATGTGAGTATATAAACTATAAATATATACCCTTTAACAGAGTGACACTGTTGTAGCCTCTTTCTCTTACTGTGGAAGATAGATTGAAGCAAGGCACTGAAAAAACAAGGCTCCACCAAAAGTGAATTGCATAGCATTTCAAGGCATTACTTTTTCCTGCTGGGATAACTGTATCTTGCAAAAAATCCTGCTGCAACTCTGAAATTCAAAGCGGGGATTTAAACCACAGCTGCCAGACTGAGTAAGAGCTAATCTAAAAAGCTCTTCTTCATACGAATGTGATACCTACACGTAATATTTGTATTTAAGGTATTGAAAAAAACCAAAAAACAGCTTTACACTATATCTCCGATTCTCTCCTTTTAGGGCAAGTCAGAGAGAAAGAGTACAAAAAGTAACAATTCTACAATAGATTTTTAGACCTTCATCAGCTCAACATTGTTATTTTTTTTAGAATTTAGAAGATAGTTTTTTTTTTTTTTTTTTCTTCAACTCTTTATTTAAATGTCGACTGGCACATTGCATCATATTTCTTTTGGCCTACGCAGAGGCCCAATCAATAGGATCATCTTAAAAGCTGCAATACAGAAAGGAAGGGTATGTTAGTACATAGAAAATACTTCTCAATTGGCTTGCGCAGAAGCCTTTCAGGCATATCTTTGTGTTGTGCCGAGTCCACATGTATTTAAATTTCAATTTCGTCTCAATTCGTAGGTATATACATTCATTGAAGACTATTGTGCAGTGAGACATATACAAGTAAAAAATATCTATCAAAATAACATATAATAGAATAGGGTAATATATGTACAGTATATGACAGGAACTGTAAAACCAGTAACATTGGGTATGTCATGCTATAAGTTGTATCTTCACGACTGTCGGTTATGGGGTTATGCTGGTTTGTTATATGTCATATTGTTCCCAGAGCGCCCAAGTTTTTTGGAAGGAGGCATTGGAATCGTGAACCTGTGCAGTTAGCTTGTCCATCAGGTAATTATCCCTGATTTTGGAGAGGACTAGGGAGATCGGGGGTATTTCTTGTTTTATCCAATATTGTGCTAATGCTCTACGAGCTGCCAGGTTAAGCATATTTAACAGCTTTTGGTCGTGTTTATTTAGCCCCTCCGTTGGCCGTGATAGTAGGCAAGCCCACGGGTCAAGTGTTATCCTGCGTTGCATAATGCTCGAGGTTAGGTCTGTAACACTTTGACACAGTGCCACCACATGTGGATGTATGTGCCCTTCTCTCCACAGAGCCTCCAGCAGGTGTCTGTGGGACTTAGTTGCATATGGCATTGTTTAACAGGGGTCGTATACCACCGGAGTAGTATTTTGTAAGATTGCTCCTGGAGGGCTGTGCATACGGAAACTTTTGCATTGGCCTCCCAGATATCCTGCCAGTCCGTCCCGTCTAACGTCTCCCCTAAGTCCGTCTCCCATTTGTCTGTGTAAGTCTGATTGCCCCAGGTCCCTGATTCTAGGCATATATGATTGTATAATAGCGAGATTAGTTTGGTTGGCATACGCTCTTGCAAGCAAAATTTCTCATAGAAGGTGAGCGGCTTGGCTATTGCCGTTCTGACTTCTCTGGTCTGTGCGAAGTCCCGTACCTGGATATATCTGAAGAAGTCACTTGTTTTTAGTGGGGCCAGGGATTGTAGATGTTGGTAAGTAACTAATTGGTTGTTTGAATACAGGTGTGTGTAGCGTTGTAGACCTGTGGCCTCTATGCCCTGAAACTCTCGTGCCCTCAGTCCGGGTGGGAACGCTCTGTTGCGCAAGACCGGAGTCATTGGTGACGGTAAGTCTGTGAGTTTGTTTCTTTGCGACTCTGTCCCATAAGCTTAGGGAGTTAAGAATCGCCGGGCATTCTGTCCGTAGGATTACTCTATGTTCTCTGGGCACCCACATTAGGAATTGCGGTAGGTCAGCTCCTGTCATGAGGGATTCTATGTCCACCCACCTACGTTGATTAGTCGGGCAGTGCCAGTGAGCTATTTGAGCCAATTGTGCGGCCTTGTAGTAATGGTGCAGGTGTGGCATACCTAAACCTCCCCTCCATTTAGGGTTATACAGAGTTGCCTTGGCTATCCTGGGTCTTTTTCTTTGCCATATGAAGGCGTCTATTGCCTTTTGTGTGTCTGCTAGGTCGTTTTTGGTGACCCGGATTGGGAGTGCTTGGAAGAGGAATAGTAGTCTTGGCAGTATATTCATTTTTACTGAGTGTAACCGGCCAAGCCATGTAATCGGTTTGTCTGTCCAGTTGTCTAGGTCTGTCTTAAGTCTGTTGCGCAGCGGTGTATAGTTGTGTTGGTAAAGTGCTTTGTGGTCTGCGGTTAGCCTGACGCCTAGGTATGTGAGTGTGGTCGTGGACGTTTTGATGTGGTGCGTACGTCTAATGTATTGTAACTCTTGTTCGGGAATGTGAAATGGTAGTGCTATTGATTTGGTGAGATTGACTTTGTACCCGGATAACTCCCCGTAAAGTTGAAGTAGTTTTTCCAGATTCGCCATTGAGGGAATCGGATCTGTCAGTGTGAGGAGGATATCGTCCGCATATGCTGCTGTTTTAAATTGCTCCCCCCCAATTTGCACCCCTTTAATATTTGTATCTGTTCTGATGAGATGCAGGAGTGGCTCAAGTACTATCGCGAATAACAGTGGCGACAAGGGACAACCCTGTCTTGTACCATTGCTCACTCGGAATGGTGTCCTCGGGGCGCCCGTTATTATGGTTTGTGCCTGTAGGTCTGTCTATAGGGCTTTTATGGCAGTGATGTATGTGTCCGGGAAGCCTTGTAATTGTAATAATTGGAACAGGAAAGACCATTGGACCCTATCAAAGGCCTTCTCTGCGTCAAGGGACAATGCCAGGGCTGGTGACTTAGAGTTAGACATGAGCCACATCAGATCAGCTCCTCTGCGTGTGTTCTCGTATAATTGGCGCCCTGGCATGAAGCCTACTTGGTCTGGGTGTATTAATTTTGGGAGCAATGGGGTTAGTCTCCTCGCCAGTATCTTTGCGAATATTTTTAAGTCCGCGTTTATAAGTGATATAGGTCTGTAATTAGTGGCTAGTGTTCCGTCTTTGTCCGGTTTGGGGATTAAAATTATGTTGGCCGTGGCCATGTCGCGGTCTGGGGTGCCGCCTTGGAGGAAGTGGTTGTATAATTTGGTGAGGTAGGGGGCTAGTTCCGGTTTATACCTTTTGTAATAGCCCATGTCGTACCCATCCGGGCCCGGTGCCTTGCGACCTTGAAGGGTTGCTATCACCGATTCTACCTCCTCCTGTGTGATGGGGCTCTCTAGGATGTTGGCCTCCACTGTGGACACCTGGGGGAGGTTTAATTGGGTCAGGAATTCTGTTATGCGTGTGGTATATTGTGTCTGCGCTTCCCCTTCTCTTGGTGTGTGGTTGTATAGGTTCTGGAAATATTCGGTGAACGTGCTATTGATATCTTTCGGGGTGTGTACCAGGTCATTGGCAGCTGTTCGCAGCGTGGTTATGGGTTTACGCCCTGGTCTGGGTCGGAGGGTCCTTGCAAGTAGTGTGTCCATTTTGTTGGCTTTTTCATAGAAAAAGCGCTTGGACCAGACTAAGGAGCGTGCTATGTCTGCTATGGTGAGTTCTTTTATAGCGTGACGTATGGTTTGTAGTTTTGTCTATATGGTGGTTGTGGGCGCCTGCTTATGTCGTTGCTCTAGTTTCCTCATTGTGGTTTGTAATTCTAGGAGGCGTTTCGTTTTGGTTCGTTTTTTATGTGTGGCTGCCTGTATGAGGTGTCCCCGTAACACCGCTTTGTGGGCTGCCCACAATGCGGTCGGGTTGATGTCTTCAGTGTCATTAGTGGTGAAGTAGTCTAATATTTTCAGTCGGGTAGTGGCGGATATGTCGTTGTCAGAGAGTAGGTCCGTGTTGAGTCTCCATGTCCAAGTGTTGCGATGTTGACCTATGCCTAAGGTTATAGTCACATCTGCATGGTCCGACCATGTGATATTGTTAATTTCTGAGTGTATTAGTTTTGCCATGCCCGCTCCGTTGAGGAGAAGGTTGTCTATTCTGGAGTATGTAGTGTGGGGTGCGGAGTAGTATGTATAGTCTAAGGTGTCTGGGTGTTGAAGTCTCCACGCATCCATTAGTCCAGTGCGTTGTAGAAAGGTATGTAGGAGTTTGTCTTGACCCCCTCTCCCCTGTGAACGCTGAGTCCCTGTTTTAGAGCTACGGTCGGTCGCCGGGCTGGGTACGGCATTTAGGTCTCCTCCCACCACCATTATGCCTCCCTGTAGGGAGGTGAGTAGGGATGTTATTGCATTCCAGTATTCACTGTCTGGCTTGTTGGGTGCGTACAGATTCACTATGTGTAGTTTGGTATTGTAGTAGTTGCCGGTGATAGCCAGGTATCTGCCTTCAGAGTCATTCTGCGTGTGTGTGACCGTATAAGGGCATCTCTTGTGTATGAGTACGGCCACGCCTGCGTGTTTACGTAGCGCCCTGGCTTCGTGGACAGTGTTGTATATGTTATCCCCTAGTTTGGTTGGCGATGCCTTCGGTATGTGGGTCTCCTGTACCAACGCTATGTCTGCTTTTTTTGCCTTGAGATCCCGTAGGAGTAATCTGCGTTTGGTAGGTATGTTTAGGCCTTTGGCGTTAATGGATAAAATTTTTAGTGTCATGTGCCCGTTACTCTCGTGTGGCGTGTGATTGCTGAGTGTGCGTCTTCCCTACCTGTCCGTTGTCCGTTGGTCTCCATCTCTTTGACATACTGTATGTCTTGGCTCTCTAACCATATCTGTTTCCTACCTCCAGTCGTGTTAGTCATACCCAAAATCATAAATAAAAACATGAACAAAAACATGCAATAACAGTAAACATTTGGTACATAGTAATGTAACAATTTGCGCACACTGGTCTTACAACGCGCCAGTGTCGGGTGGGGGTGCCCCTCTCCTTCGCAGGTCCGAATTTTCTCCTGCGAGGGGGGGGGGGGGGGGAGTCTCCATTCCACTGTGCCTCTGTATGAGGCCTCTCAAACTGTAACAGGGTCGTGGAGCCTAGCTCCATATCTTGAAGCCCTCTGAGCTTAATGGGGTAAAGGCGGGAGGCGGGGGGGGGGGGGGGGGGGAGCATACAGGGGCATTTGGTTTATCAGGTCTACCCGTTAAATATGAACCTGTTACCCCTTGCTACTAACGGCGCTCTGGGTCTCTGATTGAACCAGGGACCTGTTTGATCTGCCGTATTTATGTCGGGGAGGTTATAAGGGTGGTGCAACACACGTTATTGTAATAACCCCATTTGTAACATTTATCCGCGTAACAATATCTTTTTATTTTATTTTTTTAATATTTTTATTTTTTTTCCTTCAAAATAATATAGTTGTTTTAACATTTTGGTGTAGCCCTTTACCTAACCCATGTCACTATGTTTAACAGGTTGCTGATATGGATAGGGTGTTGCTATCTTGGGGGGGGGGGGAGGGGAGGGGGGGGGGGAGGGGAGGGAGGGGGGGGAAGGAGGGGGGGGAGGGAGGGGGGGGGGTGCCCCAATGAGCTGGCAGTGTGCCGCATGTTGGGGTACTCCGTGTGGGGGTCATCATATCCCAACATACAGCACACAAGCACCCCCCACCTCCACGGATCGCTCCTTCAGAGCTGGGTGCAAAAAATTGAGTCCCATATAGAAGACATTAACTAGGCAAAGGCAGCATACGATACCAATCAGCTGAGAGCGGTGAGGTGTACGGCAGTTCAGGTGAGTCTTTCTCTCCTTAGGGACCGGGTCCCGACAGGTTGGGAGAGTGAACCTTGGGTGGTTGTAAGGTGACCGCTGAGAGTCTCATGTGTGGCAGTCTGTCGAGGCTTTAGCTGCTTTGGCGATTGTCCAGTTTGCAGGTGGGTCTTGGGGGGAGGGGTGCCCCAATGAACTGGTAGTGCACCGCATGCTGGGGTACTCCGTGTGGGGGTCATCATATCCCAACATACAGTACACAGGCACTCCCCATGTAGAAAACCTCAACTAGGCAAAGGCAGCGCACAATACCTATCAGCCGTCAGCGATAAGGTGTACGGCAGTTCAGGTGAGTCTTTCTCTCCCTAGGGACCGGGTCCCGGCAGGTTGGGAGAGTGAGTCATAGGTGATTGTGAGGTGACCACTGAGGGTCTCAGGTGTGGCGGTTTGTCGAGGCTTTAGCTGCTTTGACGACTGTCCAGTCTGCAGGTAGATCTTCAAGCTCGGGCGGTGTTTCCCCGGATAGGGCAAAGCTTCTTGGTGGTTCTATCTGTAGGCTCCGAAGGAATCTTAATGGGTCTCCTCCTGGCTGCAGGGTGTAGGTAGTCCCGGCCTTGAAAGCCACCAACTTGAAGGGGTGTCCCCATGTGTATTTGATTTCCCGCTCTTGAAGCAGAGTTGTCAGGGGTCTCCAGTTTCTCCTGCGTTGCAGAGTGGTAGGGGAAAAGTCCTGGTATAAGGTGATGATAGAGTTTTGATAATTTAGCTCGTTGGTCCTAGCATACTTCATCACCGCTTCTTTTGTGGAGTAGTAATGAAAGCGGATGATGATGTCTCTCAGTGCCTGTCCCTCCGTTCTACGGGCTCTGAGCGCTCTGTGTGCTCGATCGATTGCCCAGTAAGTATCAGGGATATCTGGGAGTAAGTGCTTGAAATAGTGCTCCATTTTGCTCACCAGGTTCCCTTCCGCGGCTGTTTCAGGGAGGCCTCTGAGTCTCACATTATTGCGTCTGGAGCGGTTGGCGAGGTCTTCCACCGTAAGTTCCAACTCACAGATCCGCTGTTCCATTGCTCTTGAGTATGATGCGGCGTTGTTATGGGCCTGTGTGACCAGATCCATCTTTTCCTCTAGGGCCGCAGTCCGGGCTCCCAGCGCCTGGATTTCTGCCTTGACCTCTCTCGTGCTGTTGGAGATTTCCTTGGCAAGGAAGCTTTTCACCTCCTGAAGTTTAGCCAGTATTTGTGCAGGGTCCCCTGATTGCGTTTCTGGCATATCGCTGCCTGTGGTAGAGGCCGGGGAGAGGGATCCACGCGGGCTGTGCTGGCGGCCATCTTGTGAGGCCTGTCTGCCTCGCGGCGTAGTTAGCATGTCGGCCACCGATCTGCCGGTTTCTCTCCTGTCACCCTTCTTTTTCGGGTCGGGTTTCAAGCCGGAGTGTCTGCCAGGCATAGTGGAGGGTGTTGGGCTAGTTTTTGGGTCTCGATGCTTATTGCTAGTGCCGGATTAAGAGTGGATTTGGCGGAGCTCCGGAATTATGCGGCCATCCCGGTCGGTGTTTAGGCCACGCCCCCCCAGATAGTTTTTTTATATATATATTTTTTATTATTATTTTTTTTATTTTATTTTTTTATTAGAGGAAAAATAAAATGTGTTTTGGTTTATTCTAATAATTGGTTTTCGGCTTTGCAGGAAGTAAAAAATGCGTTTCAAAACCTCCTGTTGTTCAGATGTCCTTTAATATGATAGACAGACAAACAGACCTGCATTTAAAGGGGGTATAACAGTGATACCCTTCATTGCGGAGGAATTATGGACTATGCAGTTCTGCGATCTGTAGTAGCTTTATTCATGAAACTACATGAATGAAGTTACTATGCAAACATCCCCAAATCACATTTCAGCTAATATTACAAATTGTGTGACTCTTGACAAGAAGGACAAGACAAGATGGCTGCACCCAAGAGGACAAATAGTAGGTTTCTACATCTCCCCCTTTCTTCTCCTTCCAAGTATGTTAAGCCCCCCAGCATTAGACCATGATAATGAGTTGGAAAAGAAAATTGCTCATGGAATATCTTCTTTTACAATATTCCTTAACTTCAAAAGAAAAATTGTAATCTTTATGGTAAAAATCAATAGATCTGTGATGAGAGCCTGGAGCTTTTAAACCGCTTTGATTTATCCAGACGGAAAATAAAATAAAAATGGATTTCTGGCTCACATATAAAACAATTCTTTGTTTTTGTCTAATATTACTGTAAGTTACTCACAAAAAAACAAACAAAACAAAAAAAACCTCAACAGATAAACGATGATTTTTTTACACAGAGCCCTAAAGTGCATCTGTCAACTTTGTTATTTTGTCTTGTTAAATCTACTTAAAGAAATGGTATATACGCTGTGTCTTTTTTACGGAAAGTGGAATAGTTTAAGACTTGTCAGAGTTATTATTCAGACCACATTATATCTCAGCACACAGCAGCATTAATTTGCTTTGCGTTGCAAGGACTGCGCACCATAACCAATTATTGATTTTCACAAAATGCAGGAACTCGAGAACAAAGAATACAAATTGTATCTGTGCTTAATACAGTAAGACTGGGATTTTCTTACACCTACTCAGATACACAAAACAGAGAGGCGGAAGGAGGGGGGGTTTGTGCCAAATTTAGGACATAATAGTTTTAAGCAACAAGTTCTAATTGCAAGATTTGGAGTTTACACGAAGAATCTCTTTTGAGTAACTGTTTTCAGCCTACAGAGACAATAATTGCTGTGATGTCAAGGGCCAGGTGATTCAGCATCTGACAAGTCTGTGTCACAATAACTCAGCAGTAGAGAATTTTGCCCATTAAGGAAAATTTCTCGCTTCGTATTTATGTGATGCTTGGAGCTTTCCGATTGTAATCAAAGCCAAATGTGAAGCTTATTTCGTCACTCGAGAACGCTGAATAGCAGTCTATTTTATCACTAATGAGTTCCTCCAGCATACCAAGCCACGTGGGAACAAAACGGGAGAAGATCATTTTGAATGCCTTACATTGGATAGTACAGCTCGCATTCAAAAATCGCTCTAACATTGAACGTTTTTTTAGAACGAGAATGATCAAATATTTATAGACCAAAAAGGATTTTAAATATTTTATTTAAAATTGTGACTTTTAAAAGAACACGTTAGGAATACAAACCTGTATTCCCAACACTGTAGTGCTCCTCTACCTAGTTCTAAAGAGGTTTTTCTTTTGTTTTTGTTTTTTTTAAATAACAAAGGAAGGCTTAAATATCCCATCCATGGCTGAGAAATATAATACACATACAAGTCTTATTTTAAATAAAATATTTTTTTTAAATGTAAGAAATTAGAAGAGAAGAGAATTAAAAAAAATAAATAATAATCTGTCAAAACAATTTCTAAATGTGCCCCCAAAATGGTGTTTCAGGACATTTTCAGTTTAATTTATTACACGCCTGTACAATGTTTTTATTTTGTTTATCATGTATTTTTTATTGTAAATATTTGAATTAGAAAATCATTACTAAGAGCTGCAACGTTGTCTTTTCCCATCCACGAGGAGAAGGGACGGATATTGCCAGCCATCCTTGAATAGATGTGATAAACATCCAGAAATTAATTTTTAATAAATGTAAATTCCTATATATGGCAAAGCAGACAACTCATTGTACATGTAGGGTGGTTACGGGAGGTCTACTGCATCTACCAAACTGGGATGTTTGCGATTGATGATCGAAAGACAATTCTTACCAAATCCAAGAGAGGGAGGGAGGGAGAAAATGGCATGTTTTCATTTTTTGTTCCGTCAAGTTCAGTGTAACATCTACAACAAAACTTGAACATTCCGATATTTTTCTTTATAGAGACTATTATAATTCTCTCTCTTATTTGTACCACTAAGCTCTCGGTTGAGCGGTTGGTGTGTTTTGGTACATGTTGAGGTTTTTATCCCACGTCAAGGACATAGCTATGAAATATATTGTGCTCTAAATAAAGTCAGGATAAATGATCATTAAAAGAAATTCCTACGGAGGAATTAGCATATCGTTTATTTCTAATCAAAATGTTCAAAGCAGGGGTTCAATGAAAAACATAAGGCTCAAACGTTAATATCCAATTAAAACAAATATCGCATTAAATGGATTGTTCCTCTTTCCAAATGAGAGAGGTCATATTGAGATCCTAAATTCAGAAGTGAAAAACCGCCTTATGGCTAAGAATCGAATAAAGATTAAAATACAATGATGAAAGTAATCTGTATACTTATGATCAAAGGGCGTTAAAACATTATTGTTCGAGACTCATTTAAAGATGTATGTAACGTTATCATGATAAATTATAAGAGACCCTGGCAATCCTAAAGGGTATACAGAATAATATTCCAGAGCTCCGCAGGGATGGGAGCTGTGCAAGGTCCTAAACACATGTCTTCACAAGCTGTCACTGTGCACTAAAAAAGGACCATTCTAACTTAAAGGGACACTATGGTCACCAAAATAACTTTAGCTTAATGAAGAAGTTTTGGTATATAGATCATGTCCCTGTCGCCTTACTGACCGATTCTCTGCCATTTGGGAGTTAAATCACTTTGTTTATACAGCCCTAGTCATATATCCCTGCATGTGACTATCACAGCCTTCCTAACACTTCTTTAACGAGTCATCTAATGTTTACACTTCATTTATTGCACATTCTGTTTCATTTAGAATTTCCTATCTCCTATCTATCTAAACAGAAACCGTATATGGATCAAATCTTAAAATCCTTTTGGGCAAGGTTAGAGGCACACCTGGGACCTACAGCACCAAGCATTAAGATGGGTACTGAGATACCAAAGCTTGAGACTGTGCTCCAAGACCAGTTCAAAGTGGATCATAAAAAACAAACTCTTCCTAAAAACGGACAAAACTGTCACAATGATCTTTGGAACAGTACCTAAATTACACAATTCCTACTTATCCATCAAAACAAATTCAAATGACACACTGACCGCAGTCCACTCTTTCAAATACTTGGGTATGTTGTTAGACCCCAATCTATCTTTTGGCCTCCACATAGAAAAACTCTCATCAAAACTTTATCCAAAACGAGGTGCCCTGTACAGAAACAAATCCTGCCTAAGCCCTACAGTAAAGGAAAAGATTGTACAGCAAATGCTGATGTCAATCATTGATTATGGGGGTGCAGTATAAGCATCTGCATCGCAATCCCACATTAATAAACTCAACACATTGTATAACTCGTTCTGCCAATTTGTGCTACAATGTAATTACAGGACCCACCATTGTGACATGCTAAAAGAACTAAACTGGCTGTCGCTGGAATCCAGACGCACCCTTCATCTTTCCAGCCTTGTGTTTAAGAGCTTTTCTGGGAAGTTCCCACCCTACCTGAGCAGAATGCTCTCCTCAGCTGTTCCCACCTCCTATAACCTCCGATCCAGTACCAGCACTTAATTTGGTCTACCTCAATACAGGCATACCCCGCTTTCCATACACTCGCGAGTACAGACGTCCCCGCGCCCTTTCTGTCCGCGAGTGAACATTAAATGGAAGGTTCTATTCTCGCCCGGAACAGCTCAGTTCAGTGTCATTGGGGCAAGAACTTTTCACACCTTCTGGCACAGGTTAATCATCTCAAATTTATAATGCCTACATACGTATACATATGTTTTTTCTGCCCATACATTGTACACAGTCTGCAATGGGCTGCCATCCAGTGAAAGGGTTTACCCTGCCATTTTCTATAACTATGACTTAGCAGCTTAGCTGCATTAGCCACAATTCTGAGGATTCAAAGTTAAACCATAAATGCTTAAAGTGATGAAGAGGTGTTTCTAAACAAAGTGTGCAACTAAGCTACAAATACAAATTGTCACTGTATTGGCAGAAAATGGCCCAGTGGGCAGGTTTATTTTACTTTTCCTCCCAGTTTAAGGTTGTCAGATGAGTAAAACATTAAACATAAATGGCACAATCTAGAATGAGATTTTGGGTTTTTTTACGGTTTGTTTTAACTGAATAAAAGCCCACTGGAAATCACTAAAAAAAAAACACTGGAAATAAAATCACTGGAAATAAAATCACTGGAAATCTGCAGTTGCAGTATTAGTTATGCCTGTAAATCACTATTGCAATGCAGTACATGCATTGGGAAGTGAAAAAAGGTTTTGCTTCACTTTAAGTACATTTTTGTTTTACATACTTGCTCCGGTCCCATTGTGTACTTAAAAGTGGGGTATGCCTGTACAAAAAGAAAGCAGCCCAATCCTCCTTCTCCTACAGAGCGCCGCAATTGTGGAACGACCTCCCGCACAATTTAAAATCTTCTCCAAGCCTAAAATCCTCTAAGAGATCCCTCTCTACATACCTCAAAACAGAATGCACCTGTCATGGTGGATTATATATTTCCTACCTGTTCTTTGTTACATTTTGTATATATTGTGTATTAATATTGTTTTTGTATTTTATTGTACCCTATTGTATCAATGCAATGTTTTGTGGACTCAGGACATACTTGAAAACGAGAGAAATCTCAATGTATCCTTCCTAGTAAAATATTTGATAAATAAAATAAATAAATAACTCCTAAATGGCAGATAATGGGGAAGTGAGACTGCAGGGGCATGTTCTATACTCCAAAACTGCTTCATTAAGCTAAAGTTGCTTTGGGGAACTATAGAGTCCCTTCAATTTCTTCATAAGGGGGAAGTTAAATTGTATACAGGATATTGACCAAATAATAAATAAATAAAAAGCAAGCTCTTGAGGTCAGAATTCAATGCAAGAGTTTAGCTAACAGGGAGAGAATAAAGTGCAATAAATTGAATGAAATGGCATCTTACCCTGTGAAGACAAGGCACAATAGGGTGCAGATTAAAATGATGACTTGATTAAACATGGCAGACTGCGTCCTTTGGATAGCCCGATGAAGATCATTCTGAAAAAGATTGTCCATCTCTAAATCCACTTATAAAATAAAAACATGGTTATATTATATGCATAGCGTGATGCAGTGAGAACTGTTAAAGGGACACTCCAGGCTCCCACACACATTAGATGCTCTGTGTAGGTTAGGTTACAGTTAGTTATACTGGGTGGGTTTATATTATTAAAGGGACACTCCAGGCTCCCACACACATTAGATGCTCTGTGTAGGTTAGGTTACAGTTAGTTATACTGGGTGGGTTTATATTATTAAAGGGACACTCCAGGCTCCCACACACGTTAGGTGCACTGTGTAGGTTAGGTTACAGTTAGTTATACTGGGTGGGTTTATATTATTAAAGGGACACTCCAGGCTCCCACACACGTTAGATGCACTGTGTAGGTTAGGTTACAGTTAGTTATACTGGGTGGGTTTATATTATTAAAGGGACACTCCAGGCTCCCACACACGTTAGGTGCACTGTGTAGGTTAGGTTACAGTTAGTTATACTGGGTGGGTTTATATTATTAAAGGGACACTCCAGGCTCCCACACACGTTAGATGCACTGTGTAGGTTAGGTTACAGTTAGTTATACTGGGTGGGTTTATATTATTAAAGGGACAGTCCAGGCTCCCACAGACGTTACATGCACTGTGTAGGTTAGGTTACAGTTAGTTATACTGGGTGGGTTTATATTATTAAAGGGACACTCCAGGCTCCCACACACGTTAGGTGCACTGTGTAGGTTAGGTTACAGTTAGTTATACTGGGTGGGTTTATATTAATAAAGGGACACTCCAGGCTCCCACACACGTTAGGTGCACTGTGTAGGTTAGGTTACAGTTAGTTATACTGGGTGGGTTTATATTATTAAAGGGACACTCCAGGCTCCCACACACATTAGATGCACTGTGTAGGTTAGGTTACCGTTATACTAGGTGGGTTTATATTATTAAAGGGAAACTCCAGGCTCCCACACATGTTAGGTGCACTGTGTAGGTTAGGTTACAGTTAGTTATACTGGGTGGGTTTATATTATTAAAGGGACACTCCAGGCTCCCACACACGTTAGATGCACTGTGTAGGTTAGGTTACAGTTATACTTGGTGGGTTTATATTATTAAAGGGACACTCCAGGCTCCCACACACGTTAGGTGCACTGTGTAGGTTAGGTTACAGTTAGTTATACTGGGTGGGTTTATATTATTAAAGGGACACTCCAGGCTCCCACACACGTTAGGTGCACTGTGTAGGTTAGGTTACAGTTAGTTATACTGGGTGGGTTTATATTAATAAAGGGACACTCCAGGCTCCCACACACGTTAGGTGCACTGTGTAGGTTAGGTTACAGTTAGTTATACTGGGTGGGTTTATATTAATAAAGGGACACTCCAGGCTCCCACACACGTTAGGTGCACTGTGTAGGTTAGGTTACAGTTAGTTATACTGGGTGGGTTTATATTATTAAAGGGACACTCCAGGCTCCCACACACATTAGATGCACTGTGTAGGTTAGGTTACCGTTATACTAGGTGGGTTTATATTATTAAAGGGAAACTCCAGGCTCCCACACATGTTAGGTGCACTGTGTAGGTTAGGTTACAGTTAGTTATACTGGGTGGGTTTATATTATTAAAGGGACACTCCAGGCTCCCACACACGTTAGATGCACTGTGTAGGTTAGGTTACAGTTATACTTGGTGGGTTTATATTATTAAAGGGACACTCCAGGCTCCCACACACGTTAGGTGCACTGTGTAGGTTAGGTTACAGTTAGTTATACTGGGTGGGTTTATATTATTAAAGGGACACTCCAGGCTCCCACACACATTATGGGGAACTTTGTAGGTTAGGTTAGAGTTGACCAGCTGCTATCTATTGAACTGGATGAATTATTCAATTATTGAATCTGTTGTCCTACTTCTGGTTCAAATAAAGTTATATTTTGCTGATACAATCAAACATACTTACAATCATATTTTCCAAAACGCATTTTGCCAGCCAGCAGTTTAGGAAAACTGGAATGAATAAATTCCGCAATGGAGCCCAAAATATCTGTAAAAAAAAAATAAATAATGTAACTTTTGGGGGGGGGGGGGGGGGGAGAGGGGCTGGGGGAGAATTACGGCATTGATTTAAAATTTACATAATTTAATATGATAAAATGATTTTAATTATTTTTTGATCAATATATTTCTATATAAATATATTTTTTATATTTTGAACAATATTAGATCAAGGCCCAAATTAGATCATGCTTCTGTAAGTTTATTTTTAATGCCTAAAAGCCAGTATTACAATATACAATAAATCTTGCACATGTAAAATCTAATTGGGCTATTCACTGTAATTAGAATTTTAGGCCAATAATTCCACATTTGTTTTTGGAAACCTTTTATTTTTTTTTCTCCAATCATCCATGTTTTCAGTTGAACTATTTTGGCCCAGATTTTGATATTCAGTTTTAATTCACAAAAAAATCTGCAGCATAGCGTGAAGAGAGGAAGAAAGGAGAATTGTAAATACAAAAAAAAAAAAGATACAAATGAAGAGTCGGATTTTCCTGGAATGTAATTGGAGGGATTCAGGAGAAGTTTTAATAAGCCACAACACAGACAGTTGAGTGGTTTATAAAAGGTCTCCAGATTCCAAAAATGTATTTCTTTCCCCAGAATACTCTCCATAATGTGTCTTATGTTACATGATATTTTCATAGTAAGGCTAGGAATAGGGTCCTTTAATCTCGGCAAGTTTAGGAATCTTCTAATCTCAACCTATACAAGACTGATGGGTGATGGGAGTTCCATTTTCTGTATTTCTTTCAGCCCCTTTCCGTTTTGTGATGCACCACGCAAGTAAGTACAAAGTAAATCACACTGTCTGCGTCCCCAGCACCTCACCACCACGTCCAACCTTTGTGTAGGGCAAACAGGGCGCTCGCCCATCACAAGTGCCATTGATCCATCTATATATGAAACAATCATTGGCACGCTCACCTGCTGCAGTGCTCGGCTAATGCTACTGGCACAGGCTAGCTGCACACATCGATCTATATTAATGCTACCGCATTCAATTTGAATAAAGAATAATGCCTAGCCCAGCCCTGGATTGTTATGTGTGTCTATAAATGCTTGATCTACGTTGAATCGAAGTTTGCTTTAAAGTAAAATGACATTTCCTGATTGAAAATAAATCATCTTAGAACGTTGTATGTTGATTTTATTTGCTTGGCGTTTGCGTTTCCAACCTTCCCACCATAAATTTCTAATCTTCTCCTAAGTAAACAAAATATAATAATAATGGGACAAGTGCAGGACAAGAGGAGGCAAAACAACAAGGGGGTATGGTATAGAGTGGTGGGGCTCAGTGGTGGCAGGCTTAGGGCCCTGACACTGAGAATATTAAGGGTTGCCCTGCTAACCATGGCAGCCACCTCGCTTCCAGTAAATGTAACAGACAACATTTTCAGCCAGGTCAGGACATGTATGTCCATGTGTTGCATTTAGATTAGTTGCCCCTTGCATTGCAGTGTCAATCCCATCATGCATCATAGATTTTACAAATGTCACCCACCACGCACAATGCGGGATTTCAAACCATGATATGGACAGATATATTTTTATCATACAGGTTTGTGAATGGGTTAACCTGGACTTTCACGGGGAGCCTGATGGCGTTCGTTATTGGTTTTGCTGTAAGTAATACATCTTACGCAGAGTAAAATCGGACACAGCTGGTTTGGATGAACAGTTTATACGTAATTTAATTGAAATTATTTCAGGATAGACAGAGGTCAATTACTGACTGACGGTCATACTCGAAGGTCACCAGGAAAATATATAGAGATTACATCCCTCAAAATGTCACATTGAATGTCACTCCCATTAGGGGAGCAGGCAAATCATATCAAGAAAGACAAACTTAAAAGGACAAAGCTCATTGCAGCGGTCATGAAACCTTTAGGGGCAGAACTTTGCTTTTCCCCCCTTAGTTTTGGAGTGTTTTGACAAGAGCCAGTGTACCCCCAGCACGTCTGCTGCTGCCACTGACTGTATGCAGAATTCTACTTCTTCATTAAACATACAAACCCGAGTAGCTATGATCACTACCCATTATCTTCCTGATGGCTGAGGGGCTGGTATTTTGGTGCCAGAACAAACTAGTTTATTTTAAACTGCTTGAAAATTTTTGACAATAAAATTAACTGTCTGCACCAGCACCTAAAGATTCTTTGTACCACAACCACGGTGATAAACTGTTGTGGATATGATACTTAACGTGTGCCTCAAAGTGAGCAAATTTACTTCCTGGTTTGGTTAGAGCTCACTGCAGAGGCTGCACAGCACTTTAATTAAATTAAATAAAAACGGGGGGGGGGGGGGGGGGGGTAGGGGAAACCCCAAAACAAACAAACAAAAACTGTTTTAACTTCCCATCTTTTCCAGCACCGAGGCTCGATTGGTGCAAATCGCACCTTCAGTTATGTCATCCTACAGGAGTTGCTTCCTTGGCTTCGTGTCCAATAGCCCTGCAATCAAAACATTGCCGTAAGTGCTAAACGGCAAGGTTTTACAGTCCTGCAGGACTAAAACGACAGGGACCACTACAGCCAGATCACTTTATTGAGATGAAGCGGTCTGGGTACCATTAGTGTTAGGATCCCTTATGAGCTTAGAGAAAATGCATAATTGGAAAAACATAATAGTAACTTAACATGCACCAACAGAGAGTGGATAACAACAAAAATGTATGATTCAAAGAGAGCATCTTGAAGAAAATAGCTAATGGTATTATTTCGAACATTCTTTTTTCTTCTAATTCCTTTAAGAGTCCTTGGTACATGGAATGGCTCTCCAGCAAAGTTGTTAGAGCTGAATCAGAAGGAATGTTAAAAAGGCATGGTCACTTTTCTATAGGATAGTTTTGCTAATTTCTATATATGGCTGAACACGATGGACTTTGGTCTTTTTTTTTTTTAACCTAGATTTCTAAGTAACTATATCCTGCATTTTCTTCACAAAAAGAGGGGATCTTGGGACATTTTGAATTTGAATCAGATGCCATAGTGTGCCAGCCCTGCATTAGTTTTGTGTTAGAATGTATCCTTACCTCAGACAGAATAGCCCTAGTTTGTAAACCAGGAAATAACATTCAGAAAACAGTTTACATCTTAATTTATAGGATAAGCAGACTCTAATTGGCCAATTGGTAAATGTAAGATGTCACTTTATTAAAAAAAATTGCAACACTTAGATAATTATTTTGGCCACAGGCTGTGTAGACCTGCACAGAACACACACCCTTTGGCTATAATCTAAACTCCAGTCGCACGACTTTGAGCATGAAACTACATCAGACCCCAATTACTGCTCATAGCGAGAGACACTTTGCAGAATTAGCCGTTTGCAATTCACGTGTCCTGCAGCCTCCCTCCATCTACCCGGGGCTTCCTGAACATACATTTAATCACATAAAAGCCGTACAATACACATGATTCAGAAGTTCTGCTGACTACAAAAAGATTGCGTAGGAATGAAATTTCGAACTCAAAAGAAATAGTTTGTTTCCATCCACCTCTTTTGGTATGAGCGGAGTAATGGGGATCCCGCAGAGTCTGCCATTGAAAGAGACGAAAATTAGCATTTCAGTTTAACGTGAGAACGACATGAGGTGGCAGTCAGCATGTCGACACTGTAATTTTAGCTAGATTTCTACGCTGGGATCCTAATCACACCGAGTGTTGAAAAAGTAAGACTCCCAGGTTAGCAAGTTATGGCTTCGAAAATATCTATTTGGGAAAGATAAAATGTCCATTTTAAAGGGAAACCTCCAAATCTCGGGAAATCACACGGCTCAATAAAACACGTGAAAACGACTTATAACTTGTGTTAACCTATTTTTCGTTCAATGATCCATTTTCTTTTAAATACAATATTAAAGAATTTATTTCTAATCTAGTTCAGTCTGAGCACACAGCATGCATTGCACCGGGATATGGGAAACACAAATTGTGGAGAATATTTACCAAAGTATTCTGAAAAATGGAGGTTGAGTTGCGCCAATATTTTGATCTAATTTAAAGTGATCTAAAAAGTGACAGTTTTTCCCAACAAAATCAATTTCAGAATATATCCCGATCTGTAGTGGTGGCAGAAAAATAAATAAATTGCTCCACAAATTCACTAGCAATTCATAAAAAATTAGACAAATGATAAATCTCATCTCTCTCATTGTCCCCTTTTTCTCTCTAGGGTTTTGTGTGGGTAAAAATCAGTTTTGGTGTTTAGATTCCATTTAAAAATCTTCGATTTGTCCAAAATTCAGAAACATTTAATTTGGAACGAAACAAAATTAGGAAAAAAGTGTTCAGAAGGGAAACTAAATTCGGAAGTTCTTGTTCCAAAGAATACCAAATTAAGGTGCTGTTCAGCAGATCGCTGCCTATTTTCGTACCCTTAAATGTGATCTAACATAAGAGTACCAAATTAGGGAGTTCTCTACTAAACACAGTTGAAAGATCAAAATTAAAAGGTTTTTTTTTTTTTTTACTAAATTCTGATCTTGCAGCTGTGTTTAATAGATAACTCCCTTATTTGCTATCCTTACATGGGATTGCCATATTTAAGGGAACCAAATTGGTAGCTATCTGCTAAACAGCACCCTAATTTAATATCTCAATCCCACATAAGGGTAACAAATTAGGGAGCTGTTTGAGTTCAGTGGATCGCTCCCTAATTTGGTATCCTTTACAATGAGCGCGGTCCTATATTGGACCTGCTTAGGTCAATTAAGACATGACAAAGTAGGAGCACCCTTCCTCTAGGAAAGCGACTGTGTACTCCTGACACCATAACTGCTACAGTTGGCTGAAGTGGTTATGGTGCTTTGAGTGTTTCTTTTAGCTTGATAGCGTAACAAAGTATAGGGCCCATGTTTGCTAAACTAATAATGGCAAAAGTGTAAGAAAACATCAGGAAAGGTGTAACTGTGATCCTGTTTAAATTTTTAAAGGCTCGTCAGCCGCCATTAACATATAGATAATTATCAAAACGTTAGATTGTGATCCAGGAAACGCCGGCCAAGGATGTTCCCTGGGGTGAATAATCCGGACTCTCTCATTCAGCTGATCAACATCAACTCACGGATTTGGGTTTGTATCACCCAATACAAATATTTACTTACATACTCTACAACTGTAACAACACATCTCGTTTATTACATTACAATTTGCATTTTTGGCTGGAGTTTTCTGCACAGCGTTCGACAACAAAACAAATAAAAGGATCTAGAAATATCCATGTTAAATTACACTCTAACCTTCCGAACAGATAATAGTGACATTGTTTCCTGAGTGCTGTATGAAATACCACGACAGATTAATTCTGGTTGTTTCCCTCCCCCCCCCCCCCCGCAGATCCTGACTTTCTAAGTAGATGCGGCTTTCAAGGTCTAATAACAAGTGAGGGTAGGTGTGATGCTCAGTTAGGAGGAGAATTGGTTTTAACCTTGCTTCCTACCAGACCCAGTATTTCCCAACCTTCAGTTTGCTCATTGTGGTTATCACAAAGCTGCTCAGTGGCAATTTACTGCTGGAAGTGGAACAATGCGTTCTGCACACAGTGTTCCTGAGGAGTTTAACCATTTCAAAGTCTTCTAGAATCCTCGTTCAGATCTAAAATGACCAATGACATGCCAAGTCGGTCATGGTATAAGGGGATGAATAGTACTGTGTTGTGCATGTAGCTATGCATGAGTGATGGGAGTTTGAGTGGGTGTTTTATTTTCTCAAACTTGCTATACTGCAACCGTTTACCCAAGTGGTCTCAATTTACAGTTTGTAAAAAATAAAAGGTTTTAAATTAGAGCTTGGCTTTGACGATGACAGGTGAGCTTACACTCTATGGCCATTCAGGGGAAATAAAATACATTATTGTGATTTAAAAGCACTTTACGGAATTTGAGATAGCACACGTGTGATTTTGTGTTGTTTTTATGCCCATGTATTTGCTGTAAGCGTGATTTGATTTTGAGAGCAAGCATTAATATGTACTGGAGCCCTTAATCGGGACTATCCCGCCAGATCCAGGATTGTTGGGACATATGTGGTGTGTGATTTAGATTTTTAGGAAAACCTAAAGAGATAAACTGTTAGCAGTTCAGAATTTAAACCTTCACGGACTGTTTTTTTTTTTTTTTAGTAGATTTTACTTTTTAAGATACTGATACTCTTTTTATTCACCACTAGTTTATAACTCAAGTTTGAATGGCGCCGCAGGTAAAGAATGATTATTGTAACAAGATCAGCCGGTTAGGAACTGCAAGTGACAATAATAAACAGTGATTATTTCCTTCCCTCCCTCGATCCTCTCTGAATGCTTCCCAAAGTCGTCATTTTATCCAAATGCTTCGAAGCGACTGCTATTTCATTTAGAATTGGTGTTTTTCCATCGTATTTTTTTTTTTAATAGCTCGCATCTCATACAGAATTTGCAAGGGAGCCCCAGGATGGTAATATTTGCGAATTTCAATAACAGAAACGTCAGCATTCTAACTGATTTACATCGAGCCTCGTTTCCTGAAATCACCGGAGCGCAGTTAGAACATAAAAAAAAACTGGTCTTACTGTGATGATGAAGGGGACACTGTTAATCATCTCCAGAATGAATGAAATCCGAATGATCTGTTCCCAAATATTGCCCTGTAGAGGGGAGAAAAAAAAAATTAAAAATATCAGATTTGAGTGCTGAGGGGGGAATATCACCATAAATAAATCAATCAGGAATAATTTCATGAAGGCCTGTACTTCAGTTCTTATCCAACTACAAATCCTATGTTTCTAGCGAAACAATTACACTACAGCCATAGTCTATCCCCACTTGGAACCCATCAGCATGTACAGTTTGAAATCTTAACATAAAGCATTTGATGTATGGCAGCCTGTTGAGAATTTAGTTGTGAAACTACAATACCCATGATGCACGGCCACCCCAAGGCTATAATCATAATTGACAGACCATCAAGGAGAATTTCAGTTCAAAGCAGAGAACCACCCAGCTCTATCCATAAAGAACTGCACGTATTTATTTATTTATTATTATCATGTCATTTGCAAAACACATTTTATTACCCATTAAACATTACAATGGAGAAACTGTTCCTGAAAACTAAAATCTCCAAGAAAAAGAATATGAAAAACAGTCTGCGGAAACAGGAGATTATCCCTGGAACAAACTTGTGTTTTCTATTCTATAATGATATAGGCAAGACTTCCCACCGTTTTCAGCAATTTAATTTGGAATAACACGTTCCAAGTCTCACAAAGAGATACTTATTAGAAAGTATAAAAAATCTGCAAAATCATCTTCTTATACCATTCAGTACCGTGCTCCAGAGACCTTTAATTATAAAAATGAACATAAAACCTAAAATGTGTTTATTTGGATAATTAATCCAGCGCTGTGGAATCTGTTGGCGATTTATAAATACCAGTAATAAATTAAAATAAAATAAAATAATTAATTCTTTCCCAAAGATGGCTTATATGTTTTCTTGTTGAAAAATATTTTTCGGCAAACACGCCTGACTGCAATAATCCAGGTTAATTTCGCAGTTGGCTGGGAGCTGACAAAAGGATTGTCAAAATAGAGGATGAAAAAGTATTCCAATTTGAGTGAAGTTTTGGTACTAGAGAATGGGGAATATCCTGCATTTAAAGGGGAACCGTCACCTTACAACATTAAACATTGAAAATAATCTATAACTGGTGCTTCTACATGTGATTCTATCTTTGATTTTAAATGTATATTAAATATTAAACAAAAACATCACAATCCAGTCCAAGCAGGGCACAGTCATGGCACACAATGCAAATGAGGCAGAGAAATATGGTTTCATTTTATCCCTTCTCGTGTGTGCTCTTTCTAGGTCGACTGAATTTACAAAAATGATGGACGGAGGGATAAGATTGAAAATTTCAGACTTCACAAATACATGTTTGATAGACATAAGGACAAAATAAATATAATGTTAAAAACCCTGGAAAGTGACAGATTCCCTCTCAAGTTGCAAGATTGCCCTGTTTTATGGTTATGAACTGTGCATTCTGTTGCAAAGGACTTGAAAGTGATAAGGGTCTTTAGCCACCCACAATCCGGCCCCCACTGGAGGTGTGGCTAAGGAAGGCATTGCAGGCTTCCTTGTAGCCATAACAATTAATACCAGAAATGAGCACTGTGATAGGCTGTATGCAGTCAGCTGACACTCTCAGCCAATCACAGCAACCATTGCTGCTCAGGCTAATGAGTCGTTTAGCATTAAAACGGGTTAGCACCCAATGACAGGGCGGCTCCAGAAACTATAACTACTTCAAATACATAAAGCAGATACAGTCCTTATAGTGTCCCAACGTTTAACCTACAAGAGTTTATTCACATCCAGCTTCTCCTGCAGGACAAGACTGGATGCAACATGGGTACCTGGGGGTTCCAGGTAAGTTGTCCGACATTCAAGCTGTAGTGGTTATGGTGCTTAACATAAAATATATTTTGGCTAGAATGGATAACGCCTGGCAGGTGTGAAACGGAGCAGCACATTGAGTGGAAAAGATACGATTAAAGCTTAACCTGAAATTTTATTTCCCTAAATCAATTTCAAAATATTTCCAATGGATTACGGGTTTGTTCATTAATCACTGAGGGGGCTTGAAAACAATGACAATATCTTATTCATGTTTTACAGAAGGAATCACATCAACTGTAAAGATTACAAAATGATCAACGTAAGTGATATTACTGGTGGGGAGCATGGTGCCACGGAGATACTGGACTATTAATCCCATAATAAAGCCCTTAGGGGGTCGTCCGGGTCACGTGACAGGAAGTGGTTGTTAGAGTAAACAGGAAGTACAAGGCAATACAGCCCTACCATAAGCAAACAGAGCTACAGTATTTGCATGATAACTCCAAACAGTGGTCCTACCTTGTAACTGAGATATATAAGTAGCATGGTCTCCATAAAGCTTATTATGGCCACAGTAACCTGTGAGAAGAGACACAATGTGTTAATGGGTATACAAAGATGGCACACAGATGTCCACAGATGGCAGGTTTGGCCAAAGGAGGCCTGGAGCATTGCTGTGCACATGTTCTAGGGCCTACAGGACATACACGCATGGGACACAGGGTAGACAACACAGGTAGAGGCGGGTGTATGGCAGCACAAACTCTGCATGGGAGTAAATAAGGCAACAGAGGCATTTGCAATGGTATCAATTAAAACACAAAGCCATGCAGGAGTTAAGGAGAGTATCTCAACACTATGCAGGAGGTAGAACATAATAGAATAAAGCTCTGCACTGTGTAAAAAAGGAAGAATAATGACCTGCAGGATTAAGAAGGCAGAAAAAGCTCTGCAGGAGGGGAAGGTCAAAGCTCTGCAGGGTTCAAGCAGGTAGGACACATACTGTCAGCGTATGGAGGAACATACAAGGAACTGCAGCAATCGTGAAGGTGGCAAAAAGCTCTGCAGGTGGTGGAACGATCGTTGCAGAAGGCTCTGCAGGGGAAGAGGAGCATACAAGGGTAGGCAGGAGTTAAGAAAGTAGCACAAGGCTCTGCAGAGGAAAAGAAGGGCAGCCTGGGGCTAAAGTAGGCTCTCCAAGCCTCCACTGTCAATTACTCACCTGGATAGCCCACAGAGGCATCCTTCTGTCCACCCACAGGATGGGATCCCTGTGCAACGAAAATAAAACAAAAAGGGATTTATTCACTAAACATTGAAAAAGTTCTCCTCTTCTGCTAAAGTCACAACTTGACAATTTTACAATTCAGATTTCAATTCACCGCAGTTCGGTGATTAAAACTATAAACCCCCATAACACTTCTAAAACACTACAAATCGACTTCTTGTTTTTTTATATATACAGAGGTATGGTTTTGATATTAACAAAAATGTATAACGTTCATCTAACGCGGCTGAAATAAGAGGTGACAGTTATATTAGTGCCAGGGCTATAGTCTACATATTGGGAAGCCAGACGTTCGGGGAGTTTTGCTAGACACACATAAGCTCTGCTTCAAATTATATTAAACGTATAACTCATGTAAAGCACACAGTGGATTTAATGGGTCACCTTTACCTGCCTGTTCCTCTCTTCTAATGAATATCTGAAATATCTGTTTACAGGGATTGCTTTAGGAAAATAATTATTGGTGTCTCATTCGGTTTACGTTAATTACGGAGAACACAAAATCTGCTCCTTTACACAATTTGATTCTTAAATGTGGAATTATCACAATCACTCATCTCCGTTAATGAAACATCGTTAACAGAATTGTAAGAACGCTCGCACCTCTTAACCCCTTAAGGACCAAACTTCTGGAATAAAAGGGAATCATGACATGTCACACATGTCACGTGTCCTTAAGGGGTTAATAAAGGCATGGGATTAATTTAGCCCAAATTTCAGGTGTCGTCTTGTTGGGTCTGGTCATACTTACCAGCTTATATCTGGATATTTCCGCTCTGTGTAGTTCTGTTTTACACATCCCCAGCTAGGAGAATACGAGAAAACACTCAACATATTAATTATTTTATTTACATTACATTTTATATTGTATAATTATGTCATATATGCATAAAATCCAAAATCTATAATAAAAACACTCTGCCAATATCGGATAGCCCTCATTCATGGTTATTTTCTAAAGGGAGATTTGTCAGGAATTCTAAATTAAAATGGTCAAAATAGGTGTATTGAAAACAGGATTGACCAATTGGTCTCTTTTAGCCTACATCTTGAAATTCACTTGGAATCCCATTGTACAGCGCTGCAGAAGTTGTTGGCGCTTTATAAATAATAATAATAATTTAATTTGAATTCCCTGCAGTTTTCACTAATAATCCGGTTTGTACTGACTGGGGTTTATGGGGAGGAGAACTTGTTGGAGGTACAGATATTACAGCTCTAACTGCACTCACCATAAAAATATTCTGGAAGAGGGTGGCGGAGCCGGGCAACTGACCTGAGCAGACGCACGATTGATAAGCTCCGGGCTAATATACAAAAACTCAGCGAAAATACATA
The DNA here is from genome assembly GCF_036172605.1 of Pelobates fuscus. Classification (NCBI taxonomy): domain Eukaryota; kingdom Metazoa; phylum Chordata; class Amphibia; order Anura; family Pelobatidae; genus Pelobates; species Pelobates fuscus. Next base: position 160,574,109 of record NC_086325.1, read on the forward strand.
ATTTTCAAGTCTAAATACTGCAGCCCCATAACCCCAACGACCATGGGCAGGATTCGCAGGAAAACCAAGAAGCTGAATCCTGAAAGACCAAAGCCAGGCATGAATATTGGAGATCTTCTCCGTTAAGCGCATGGCGAATATGGACCCAAGATGGCTGCCAACTCGGAAGATGGAGGCGGACTGACACAGCCTCAACCTAAGCCGAAGACCGGTGACCCCAGACCAGTGATGGCAGAAATGCTCGAGAACATGCTTGGGGCCCTCCAGAGGTCCATACAGGCGGATGTGGCCCTGCTTCGCACTGACATCACGGGTCTGGTAGGCCGCATGGTGCAGTCGAAGTAACTTCTGAGAAGCACACTCAAACTATAGCTCAGCTCCAGCTAGACCTCCAAACGCTTACCAAATGAAAAGCAGCCACTGAATTCCGATTTGCCTTGCTGGAAGACTTGAGATGCCGCAATAATTTGAAAATCCGGGGAATACCGGAAGGCATACCCACGGCAGAGCTCCCACATCTCATCCGGTGGCTCATGGCTCACTTACTGGGGCCAAAGCAGTCTAGACATATAAACCTGGACGGCATCTCCCGGGTTCCGAAACCCAAGAGAGCACCTGAATCTGCTCCCAGAGACCTGATGAATCTGCGGTTCTGCAGCGGTACAGACAAGGCGCTGGTACAAGTGGCGCTTAAGGGGATTACCTTGCTCAATTTTGAGAACACGGCTCTCTCTTTCTTTGTGGATCTCTCTGGCGAGACACTACAATGGCGCAAAATACTACAACCCCTCACAGCCCTGCTACGCAGCCACGACAAGGAATACATCTGGAAAGCTCCGCAAGCCTTACAAGTGAGATAGGTTGACGCGGTACACTCCATCACTGATATCTCCGAAGCACCTGCACTCCTCACCAAACTGGGCCTGCCAGGGGACTCACTACAACGACCTAGCACCCAAGCAACAACATCAGTGACTCATTGCTGGGACCCGACCATGATCACACCATGCATCCCGAAGAAAGCAACACCCGCGGCATACACTACAGTAACTACCTGAGGTAGAGAGTAGGTGACAAGAACTTTCCTCCCTCATTGCACGGGACTTACACACACACTGCGGTTCTAAGTTGGTTAGACTTTTATTTCTGGACCTTTCTCCGTTTTATTTTTAGTGGCCCAACTGCCCAAACCACTGGTCAGATATGCACAGGATTTACCTGGCCCTAAGCCAGGCTCTAGCATCTCACCCACCTCCGACACCAGAGACCGGTTACTACAGAATGATGGAGGTGTAAATCTAGTTTAAGCCACAACCTGCCGTCTGGTGCTTCACACTTCTGGTATATCACAGTCAGCCCCCAGAAAGCAGGATTACATGCCCCAACCGTATGTTTTGAGCTTATTATATTGTTGGTCTTCTCTATTGCACTCCTAAATTGGTCATTAAAATTATACTGGCTATGTACCTGCATATGTTTCTTATAACCTTTTAAAAAATTGTGCATGTATCCTATGTGCCACAACGTTGTTACAAATAGTATGACTTCAAATGTTTTATTTGAATGTTGGGGCTTTGCAAGCCTGTTATACCCTGCTGCACACAAAAATAAAGAATAAAAAAAAAAAAAAAAATGATATATTCTTGAAAACAATTAACGAAAGTCAAGAAACATACTGTCCATTCAATTATTGTTTATCTTTGCAATTTGCACAATTGTACTTCCAAATGATTCAATTTCTGTTGAATAATTCATTTGACATAAATTGATTAAGCTTTTTTCCCCCAGATGCTCGGAATCCATATACTTCATATTTCAGCTCAATAAGGGATATTTATAAAACTGGCAAAAACAAAAATGTATAACATTAAAAGTGGCGCAGTTACTATGGAAACAAATGAATGAAGTAAAACATCCTAACAGTTTCCCTGGTGACTGCCCCACTTTCTAAATTTGCTTAATTTTTCTCCCAGTAAGACTTTTCTGAATCTCCCCTTTAGGTTGATTTATAACGAAGACGTTTTAATGTGTCTGCCCAAGGCGCTGGGAATGTTAATGTGCCCCAAATTCCTGTATAACCCCCATTTATAGCGTACAGCATCCCTCACGGGGATCTGTTTATGAAACTTTATACCATTAATGTATGGGCAAGTCAGTATTAATTGGTTTTATGCTTCCTCACCAGAGACCTCACTAATTCAATCGGTTTTATTTCAGACCTGCCATTACAGCGGCATTTAATTACTTAATAATCATGCAGAAAGGCAATTTATTAAAATATGCAAAGCCACCACTAACTAGGTACGTGTGTTGAGAGATAGTCAGCATCTGCGGTTCTGAGTTGCGAGGTGGATTTGACCTGTTGTGTTAGCAGACGGTGTGCTTACAGAAAGGAGTGTTGGTTCCTTTACAAATACCAAAAAAAGCAGTAACCGAAAATGCTATTTAACCAAATGTTGGGACGCTCTCCACCCCTGCCCTCTGAAACTCAAAATGCCATTTAACCATATGTTAGGACGCTCTCCACCCCTGCCCTCTGAAACTAAAAGTAACCCCCATGAACGAAAGACTAGGACTAGAAGCTCTGCACCAGGGCTGATCAAATGGGAGATCCTGGACTGCTGTGAATCTACAACTTCCATGATGCTTTAAGGCTGGAAATGCATTATGGGTGTGGTAGTCCTGGAACAGCTGGAGATACCAATGTTTTAGGCTCATCTAATAAATTTCCTGCACTGGCTTTCATTTGCCTACAGCAGGCTTCCCCAAACTCCGGCCCTCCAGATATTGCTGAACTACAACTCCCATGATTCTATAAATGAAATAGGCTGAGAATCATGGGAGGTGTAGTTCAGCAACATCTGGAGCACCAGAGTTTGGGGAAGCCTGGCCTACAAGGTCGTCTAACACTACCCGGCTAAAAAGCATCCTTACATATACATATATCGTTATTATACGTAGAACATTTTGGACATCAGTGAATCATGTGCTGGTCCAAAATCAACCACTTCTACAATGGACAAGAATTCCAGTGTAAGAGCTTTCCAGAATAAATGTGATTTGTGTACGTTGTAACAAAATTAGCAACTTTGCAAAGTTCTGGCTATTGCCCCCAGTATCTTTATTGTCAGTGATTCAGGGTCGGTTCCCTCCTTTAAGCTGCACATAATCAGGCTGCGGCCACTGATCCAAACCGTTACACAGACCAACTGCTCCGGGAACACAGCGGCTCACGCTGGAGGGGGGCAATTAGCCAATCCAAAAATCTTTTACACTCTAGGGATATGAACATTATAACTCTGTAACAAACTATATGCTGCACTATATCAAAAGCTAAGTTAATAATTCATGCTGGTTCCCCTTTAATGTTATCCTATGTTGGCAGACCTTGCTCGCATTTTACAAACTTAAATGAGCCAGTGTTCGACCTGTAGCTGCAAAATGTTCGTATTTGCTGAGAAAAAACAAGAACATAACACAGCCTTACCATCCAATGCCTTCTGTTGGGTCGTCCAGTAAAACGCGCACAATGTACAACAAGCAGGAGAGGAGCTTCAAGGAGAAATTGAAAAGACGTATTCTGAGGCCTGCAACAAAAAAAGAGGACAAAGGTCATAAAACGAACAACCCTGTATATTCTATCAGAGCGCAAACAAACAGATACAGAATGTCCATTTCTCACAATCACATTCATGGCCGGCACTTTCTACCTTACGAGTGCCCGCTATTTTCACTGGATTCCAGGATTCTTGCTTTGAGAAGGTTGGCGGTCGTATTGCAAATTGCTAAATTTTGTCAAAAATACACAATTTGGAAAATTTCTCCAGCTCATCTTCACTATTTTTACCTACATTTTTAAACTTGGTGTTTTGAGAATAAACCTGATTGAATCTGACAGTTTGCAAATCTAAAGTAATACGGATTTCTCGGACCGAGAAATTAATAGTTTTTATTGACACAACTAGCAGCCAGGAAGCTTTATATTTAGCCAAGTGTTAGGAGTAATTAAATAGCCCTGAATGCATTGCACCTTCTGTACGTCAATAGATCCATAATATAAACCGTTTACTTTGTCACTGGAAAACTTAATGCTTACACAGAGACATGGCAATCATCCTCTCTGTCTCATTGATTAAATCATCTGTGTATTAACACGCACACAACAATATCATCACTAAACAGGGAATGGGGAGGAAACGAAAGTGGAGGATTGTGAAATTTAGGCTAGAAATAGCCGCAACGTGAATTTTTCCAATGTAGCGGCTTTGGCCTAGGTTTTGACATTTGTGTTTCCATTCACTACAATACATCGTACAAGGCACGGTTGGGCATTTAATGTAAATCAGCTTAGATTCCCAGCATTCCAGCTGAACTGCCCATAACTTTAGGAACTGTAGCGGAGTCCTGTATAGTCTATCTAAGAATTAGGAACCAAGGCGTCATTTTATTAGAAACGTTATCCAAAATGCAGGACAGGTTATTGAGAAGGCATCTTTCTCCATTTAAATTCTACCCCATCTACTACTTGTATAAACAAAGATCAATACACTATAAACCTTAAAAATATAGAAGTGTTGTAATCACCGATAGTCACACATTACCGTGATCGGGAAGGACTTGTCTCAAAAAAAGGTGCCGTAAAGGTAGACATATAAAGAGCGTTCTCAGACCAAAATGATTAAAATGCGAGGAATGAGCTCTTAACCTACGCAGATTGGTTTTCCAATTCTCAAGCAGGAATTACTTTTATATTCTATTTAAATGTAGAATTATTCAGGAAAGCAAATTCCTCCATCAGACTGACCTGCTCACAACTATTAGTAGATACATCTATAAATAGTTATGTAGTAATCTTGGTTAAAAATAAAAATAAATAAATAAATGTAAATCCATCACCTTTAAAAAATAAATAAAAATATATGTTTCATTAGTGGTATATCTACTAAACAGTGATTTTATTTGTGGGGAGCAGTGGAGTGTATGTTTAACCCCTTAAGGACCAAACTTCTGGAATAAAAGGGAATCATGACATGTCAGACATGTCATGTGTCCTTAAGGGGTTAAACTAAGCATAATTCTAGAATACAATTTTATGCCTTTTGCAAAAGAAACGGTTTGATGATCTGTATGAACCTATGGCATAAGCAGCTATCGGGGCAAGCGATGCTTTTCATATCACAATGTATCTATAATAGAAAGGCAATGCCGCGGACTGAGCAAATATTCTGTATTCTGTCTGTACAGGAAAAGCATTGCTATTGTAACACAGAACCACTAGATGGCAGTATGTTTCCAGAATTAATGTTCTGGTAAGGACAGTTTGTCCTCGGCACCAACAGGCTGTTTAACAATAAACTACGTACTACACTCTGGGTTTATCCAATAAACAACAAAACGTGAGCGAATCGAGTACCGATTTGCAAAGTTCAGGCTACATCTAGCCTAACTGTTTTAATTCGGTGTTCAGTTCCCTGCGATGTGGTGTTGTCACCACATGTGTTGTAGTGGATGAGTCAATCTGCTAGAAGGAATGAAGCCCCCTACTAGTTTGTCATGATACGGGGACACTGACCACCAGATCTAACTGCAGAGTTCTAGAAGTGGGACAGACACAAGTTATATTTTACTGCTTGAGATTATTCCTGTTTTCCACGACTTTTCAGATTATGACACTTTGAAATTGTTTTGATTTTAATATACGAAGATAAAACAGCATGGTGTGTTTAAAGAGCTAATACAACATCATATACATTTTCGATCAAACATTGGGCGACAATTTCTCTTTAATATTTAAAGTGGCTTTTGGCAGTGGGAGCATTACCTCTTGGTTTGCTCAATATAACAGGAGGGAGGGGGGGAGGATCACACCGGAGGTGCTCAATAGGCAGACCCCAGATATTATACAATCTGTTTTGTCATTCGTAAAGGGACACTATAGGCACCCAGACCCCATCAGCTCATTGAAGTAGTCTGGGTGCAGCATCCCAGGTCCTTTAACCCCGCAATGATAATTATTGCCGTTTTTGATAAACTGGTATAATTGCCTTGGAGGGTTACCATCACCTCTAGTGGCTCTTGACCAGACAACCCCTAGAGGGATCTCCTGGTGGTTAGGCGATTTCTAGTTGCCTGACGCTGGACATCCTCGCGCTATGGATGAGGACATACAGCGTCACCCAAAGCCCCATAGGAAAGCATTATACAATGCTTTCCTATGAAGGAAGTCTTAATGCGTGTGCCGCGGAGGCAGAGCCTGAGCCAGCACCGAGGGGCACCTGCGCTGGAATCAGGTAAGTGACAGTCAGGTAAATCCAACCTTGCTCCTCTGCCACAGAATTCTGGGAAATATAGTCCTGTGGCAGCTAGGGGTCCAAGGCTAGACACTCATTACTTTTATAAGTGTTGCACGCAAGGTAAATCGCATGTTACCGTACAACTACAATTACCATGATGTAGTAACTTCTAAACACAAAAGCAAAGGAATAAAATGGACTATAATTAACTATATTGATTAATCTCTAAAGCCAGCTACTGCCCCCTCTGTGTCACCAAATAATATTACACGGCAGCGATGGGGGAACTCACTTGATCTTTGGTTTTTGATGAAGAAGAGTTTGAGTCTCTCTTTAAATGTGTTTTCATTGACGTAGAATTCCACTTGTACCCTGTAATAAAGAGAAACGATGCATTAGAAAATATACTGTGTCTGGATGTATAACGAAGATACGTCTAATAGGCACAAATCATATTATTAATTATAAACCAGGTATTTCTCATCTAAAACAGACAAACTGGAATCCCTTTCACCTTGTAAATTGCAGTATTTAGAACCCATCTACTGTGAATAGGGAATGAATGCATTTAGTTAATGATCAATGCCTTGATTAGTTAAAGGGTTACTCCAACCAAAAACTGTTAAGAAAAGACTAGTTTGCATAGGCAGCACGGATGCATAAGCTGTGCTACCATTGGCTGTCTGGTCCAGACCCTTAATTTTACACAGAATTGACAGTAGCCAGTTCAGAACTCTAGGCAGCAGATTGTCCATTATGGCCCCCACCCGATACAAACAAAGTTCCAAATTGCGTTCTAAAACAAACGGACATACTGTTCTCATTCAGTTAGAACGCAATTCGTCAGTTTCGCCTAAAATGACAGGAAGCATCGCAAGATCACAGAGGAAAGGTAAGAATTATGGGAAAATGTCTCTGACCAACGGAAATGAAGCACACTTTGCTCCTCTGCTGGTCAGAGCTGGTCAAGCGGAGGAATCCTCCATAAGGCAAAGAGTCCCTACTTTGTCTTATGATTTTAAAGAAAACTAAAGAAGACAGGAAGAAAAGAATAACAGATCCCGAGAGAGGGGGAGAAGAGGAAGAGATTGAGGAAAGGCAAGTTCGACATGACAGTGCCGCTTTAACTCGGACCAGGCCCGGACTGGCCATCGGGCAAATGCCCGGTGGGCCGTGGTGGCCATGGGCCGAGGCCGGCAGGGGAGGTCCCATGATCTCCCCTGCGGGTCTGTGCAGGGCCGGCACTATCCGAGCGCCGGCCCCGCTGTTTGCCATGAAGGGCCGGTGAGGAGATCAAAGATCTCCCTCACCGGCCCACTTAAATAGACCTGCGGCTTGGGAGGGAGAGGACCTGGCGGAGCTCTATCTTGCAGCTCTGCCGGGTTCCTCTCGCGAGATCTGGCGCATTGCCATGGCAACGACCGGATCTCGCGAGAGTGAAGTCTAGCTCGCAGGCTAGAGTTCACTCACCCACTGGACCACCAGGGATGCTGTGCGAGTGACTGAACCCCCCTCCCAGGTACCACAGTGCCGGTCCCCCTCTCCCAGGCTAAAAGGTAAGAAGGGAGGGGGGGACATAATGCCTACTTTTTTTTTGTTTTTATTTACCCCCCCAACACACACAATCCCTTCTAACATGTATACACAGCACTCTCACACTCAGCACTCTCAAACACAGCACTCTCAAACACATCACACACATCATCCACAGCACTTTCACACTCAGCACTCTCATACACATCACACAGCACTCTCACACACATCATCCACAGTACTTTAACACTCAGCACTCTCACACACATCATCCACAGCACTTTAACACTCAGCACTCTCATACACATCACACAGCACTCTCACACACATCACACACAGCAATCTCACACACAGCACCCTCACACACACATCACACACAGCACCCACACACACACACACACACAGCACCCACACACATCACACACAGCACCCTCACACAAACATCACACACAGCACCCTCACACAAATCAATCACCCATATCACACAGCACCCTCACACAAATCAATCACACACAGCACCACAGCACCCTCACATACTGCACCCCTCACATACACACAGAACCCCCCCCCCCGACACACTGCACCACACACATACACAATACTTCCAAACATATTTCTCTCTATATATATATTATACACACACACACACACACACACACACACACACACACACTACACTACACTCCTAACATACACACTCTGGATCCCCTATACACACACTATATTCCTTGTAAGCAAACACATACTACACTCCTAAACACACACTCTCTACAAACACTACATCACCTATACACACACTATAGCCTGTATGCACACTCTTGCTACATCCCCTATACACACATTCTCTACAGCCCCTAGCCACATATGCATTACATTACACCACAAACACCACACGACTAAAACCGACCTTATTACATAATACCTCACCACAATCAGCTCACTCTACACACACGCAATCCCACAAGCAGGCTCCAAACACATGCACAATGCTCTTTCCTGGCCCTTTTGTCTCCTGGTATCCATTTATAGAGACACCAGAGACAAGTTGCAAGGAAACACAGTGCAAGCATGTTATTAAATTTGCTTGCACTGTGCAGAACAAATACAGGGCTTTTTTCTCATGCTAGAGATCTTTAGCAGAGCTCTGCGCATGGTCTGCCCTGGAAGAGCATTGAACCAACAGGCTCACTTTCAGAGGGGGCGTGTTTGTCATTGGTGATGACAAAACACACCCTCTCTGCCCCGCCCCTTTCTTAGTGGGCCGCTGTGATAAAAAAATGTCCGGGCCAAATTTTTTTCCCAGTCCGGCCCTGACTCGGACAGCTCTGATTTATGTGAAATTTGTCACCTGTTGTGGTTCAGATAAGTCACAGATTCATTTTGCACAATGTTTGTGGTTGTAAATGTGTGGAAGGGACATCGAATGTAAATAGACACTGATTTGTAGATGCAAAAAAAAGAGAAAATATCAATTGAAAAACCCAACTGGGAAATGGCAGTTCCATTACAGCTAATTTAGAACCTCGATGATATCAATCACACAGCAGCCACCGGCTATCGACCAACAACGCTGCACCCTGCACCCATTCTGCCTGCTCAGAATGGGTTATAACTGCAACAAAATTCAGCAATTACACATTTATACGCTGCCCCCCCCAGATCTCTTTAACGGAAGATTTTTTTTACTTACACATGTTCTGTATCAGACCGGTCCATATCATACTTTTGGTATGCAAACGCCAGGCACCAAGCTTTAATAGAGATCAGATTTTGCCCCGAGATGTGAAACATCACTGCAAATCACTGCACAATTCACTATACTGTGTAATAAACTGACAGCAGTCACGGTCAGCTTATTGAGACGCTCAAATCATTCTTTGTGATAAGTGGAACCGCAGCTGGGTAATACATGTCTTACTCCACAAACTCCTCCTGAGTAACAATCAGACTCCATAGACCAGAATGACTGGCTCCTGATTGGTCAAGATACTTCCTGCTCTGCTAAGGGCCTGATGCAGACACTTGGCTGGACAAGTCCATTAACTTTAGAAACTTTACAAGTAAGGGTAGAGGAGTCAATCCCTGATTTCATGATTTCTTAAACTGGTCTAAATACTGATTACCCTAAGGTATAGAGACTTCATATGCTACTACTGAAGTATAGATAAGTCACAGGCTCCTCCTTTTAGTATGTGGAATTCATATCTTGCTGCAGGTACATTGTTTAATTAAAATAAATTAGACTATAGTTGTGTCCTTGATTAGAGGATGGATGTGCATTAGTGCAGGGCAGTACTTTTCATGTGCTGCCTGTCAGCAGGTAGAAGTGATGTGTATCCAGGCATATCGGATCTGGAAACCCTACTTGTACACCAGTGGTCATTAAGGGGTTAAGGATTATAATGTACATACTCCAGTATGTACGAATGGTGGTGCGCGAATGGTGGATCAATCTTACTGTGCTAGATGGATCATTGTTATCACAGGGAATTAAAAGGAAACCCGCAGAGTGTAAAGAACCGGCTATTGTTTGCACATAATAATATAACAATAACCACATTCATCCATTTAAATGACAACGTCCCACATTTATTAGTAACGCACAAATCCTCCCATTCCACACCCCCTCACGGCATGAACCCCCTCACAGCACTCCAGAAAAAAATTATATTTTTATATATATAGTTAGCGCTAGATATTATTTAAAAGTACAGATGGTGACTTAACTTGGGCTTTTATTTACCATAATGAACCGATAATAATGCACAGATCTGGGGGTCCTAATCTTAGGCAGGAACTGGGACATACATTCTAATGATGGCAGCTGAAACAGCTGCAGCCCAAGACTGTAACTCCCAATAATCGCAGACAGCACTTGGGCATAAACGTTCCAGGGTAGCTTCTTTAATAAGGGCCATAATTAAATCTCTAAACTTCACTCCCAATATCATAAATTTTCATAGATTTTGTCCTCATTAATATCCTGTATTTCCTTTTTTTCCATGCTCAAATCGTTATAGATTTTGCACAAAAAATCATGTTTTGCAGAACGTTGCACCATAAGCCGGCCTCTTTAGCCACGCCCCCTCATACCAGAAAGACTTCCTTATCAAATGTATGTACACAGTCCCAGCCCCAACAGCACTGAGTGAGCGGCTTCTAAGTCACAACCTGGCTGCAGACAGGCAGAGAAACTACTAACAGGTAGTAATAACCTTAATATCTCTCTCTGGGTGTCTCTCCTTCTAATGCAGGTTGTTTTGTACTTCAGATCATTCAGTACTTTCATTGGCTGAGCTGTGTGAATGCCTTTGATAAGGAAGTCTTCTTCTGGTATGGGGGCGTGGTTAAAGAAGCAGACTTATGGTGCAGCATTAGGCAAAACATTTTTTTATTTTTTTATTTTAATTTGACAATTTTTATTTTCCACATTAAGAAACCAAGTTTGATGGGTAAAGGGATACAAAAGGAAAGAAGGGAGGGGGAGAAGGGGGGGGGGAGAAAGGGGGGGGGGTGAAGTTTCAGCAGATACTTAGACATTACAATATACATTATGCAGTTTTCCAAGACCAACAATGTCATATATAAAAGTTACCGGTATTGGATATGGTGCTACAGCCCACGAGATAAACACTCTACTCTACGCTTAACTGATCGTAATCTACATTGGTTCAGACAGTGGTACAGTGGGGTCACTCTGTGTTTCAGAGTGGACCAATCTCCATGTGTCCCAAGTCTCCCATGCTGTCACGGCTGTCCCAGAAGGTGGCCATAGTTTGTGGATGCAACGTTCGTAAGTGCGTTGATTATCAATGTCCGTGACTAAAGGGGACATAGATGGGCCCTGCGGAGTCTTCCCTGCTCTGGCTGTCAACCTTTGAGCTGATAATAAGACATGGTAAATGAGTTTCTGTTTAAATTTAGGGATGCCCTCCTGGAGAAGCATAGTTAGGTAAGTGAGTGGGAGAGGGGGTAATGTGGTTGCCATCAGTTCTGGAAGTAGGTTCTGGACATCATACCAAAATGGCTTGATAGCCGAGCATTGCCAGCAAAATGTGTAGGACTGTCCCTTCTTCCAAATTACACCTCCAACACTTCGGAGAGCTATCAGGGTAGATTTTATGAATATGTGTCGGTACCATAACATTTATTTTTTTAATTCAAAAACTATAAAGATTTAAGCATGGAATAGCACAGCATATTAATGAGACCAAAACCTTGAAGGCATTAAAGTTGTATAGGTGCCCGGAGTATCTCTTAATCTCCTACACAATACTAACACTAAACGTCAACCCCAACACCACAAAACACAAAGTGTGCATTATGGTTAAATAACACTGTCTTGGAGTTCTGGGATGATTTTATAAACCACTCGACCTTTGCCATCATGTTTTATTATGATCAGTTATAAAAACATAAAAATCACATAATACAGTCCTTCCCACGTATCTAGATATTCTGTACAGTGGTGTATTTAGGATTTGTGCTACCCTAGGCAGGACGGTGCTCGGACACCCACCCCCCCAATTGAAATTTTCCCCACCCCTTTCTGTCAAGGCTGCACTTTGACTGACAGACGCATACACTCATTGACAGACGCACACTCTCATATACACTGGCAAACAATGACATACACACACACTATTACTTGGACACACACGGACAGATGCACACACTCACTGGCCGACACACACACTTACAGACACATACACACACTTACAGACACATACACACATACACATACACACAGTGGTGTATTTAGGATTTGTGCTGCCATTGGTGCTCGAGCACCCCCCCCCCCCCCCCCTTTTAAATTTTCCCTACCCCTTCCTGTCAAGGCCACACTTTGACTGACAGACGCTCATTCACTGACTGGCGCACACTCAAAAATGACAGCTATTTCTGAACAAAATGTGTCCCTTTATATTAGTAGCAAGCATCACAATTTTAATTTTTATCAGAAAAGTGACATGAAAAAAGCGATAGAAGAAACGCGAAGTGGAAAATTCTGGCACAAGCCTGGATATAAATTGGTGCAGACGGTAGCTGTGGCCAGGAAACTTCTGTGCCACTTTTTAGAAATCTCACCCCTGTGAATTTTATACCCTTTACATATTACATCTTGAACTGTGGAATTTGGTGATTGGATGTAAATAATGATCCAATATGATATTAAAAAAAAAAAAAACGTGGGACCGGTTTGTACAAAACACACCCAGCTAGGAAGGAGACCGAGTCCTCAACACAGCAGACTGAAAACAAGGGATACCCACCCAATGAAGACACCCAAAGACTTTGGCCCAGGTCACGGCCACTGACCCATAAAGGAGCCTGGGCTAGAGTCCTACAAGCGCAGAAAGCCTTAGGGCACTCCCATTTTCTCTCTCTCCTTGCCCACACCAGAAAGGCACCAAACTTTTTTAGAACTAAACACCTTGGGTTTGTCAGGGTATTTATATCAGCAGACATTTTGTGCTATGATAGAAATTAAAGTGTATATTGCCTAAATCATTCTGAACAGAGCAGACTCCATTTTGTTATTTTCAGCTAACAAAAGACACAAGATTTCTACTCCTTCTGTAAAACTAACCACTTTGCCAGAGCTAAAGGAATGCTTAGTATATACAAACCTGTTGATAAGAAATGAGAACGGGGGATGGACAGACTGTCTAAATGCTAATGGAATATAATTAATTCTAAACCCAGACATTTGTGACATAGAAGATTAAATAATTTAATTTTACTTTCGATATTGTATAACATCCCATTGTAAGTTTAGGGGTCATATTTAGTTATAACTGTCATATTAGAAATTATAGCAGAATTTGCCAGACACATAGTCTGAAGAAAGCCCAAAGAAACTCTTTGAACTGACAGAAAACTTAAATTATAAACAACCATAAAGATAAGGTAAATAACGTCAGAATAGCCACCAGGAAAAGTTAACTCTTTCCTAGATAGGAATGTTTAGTGGGACGAGACTGCCCTCTATAGACCAAATACTTAAATTGCTATCTGGAAGGTAACCACACCTCCAGTTTTCTATTGGTCTATCACCTAGTGAATTTTCCCTTTAAAAAAGTTAAGACAAAGGGAAGAGAGAGGATGCAAAGGAAGCAAAGAGGTGAGCAGTCGGGAGCAATGCAGAGAAATCCATGACAGATATCCACTCCAGGGCATTTAGAATGTCTTACACACCAATCACACATCCATTCAGTTCCTGAGACTACCTACTAATCTGATGAAAATATCTACTCAACTGGTAATTATGATGGTTTCATTTAATTAATCTAAATTAATCAAAATTTTCTAATAGCATGATATGACTGGATAAATCACGAACAGATTTCGATATTTAGAAATCTTAGTTACTAAAGAATATATAATTATAACCATCCCATTCTGCAGATGGGAAAATAATAATTATGTATTTATGTGAAATATCACATGTTAGCATATCGTGATATTTATCCAGGTGTATTGATTTGCTCTAAAATAAGATAAAATATCTGTTTAGGCAAGTTAAAATTCTGCTTATAGAACATGGTAGATTACTCTTATTAGATGGTTCCAGGAAATGACTAATGAGCTGGTTTAAATTTTATTTTTATTTAAAATTACATGAGAATAGGTCTTATTTACCTAGGAGGTCTAACCAGCATTGAAAGGGTTATTCTAACTGTCAGCTAAAGTTTTATGGTCTTATGCTGCAAGCTCTGTGTGTGTAAGTTTCACTTTCGTTTCTCTGTGAAGCCCATCATAAATCATTGTCTTGACAATTGGCTGTGTTAACCGGAATGTATGGCCATTGTATTGCATACTCATGTTATACTGAATATTCATTGATTATTATCACGCATGTTACTTATTATTATTATTTAATTTGTCACAATAAATTGTATCTATTTTTATAACAAATTGTGATTTTATTTATATGGAATACATTTCACTTACACGATAACGATCTTTGGGATCTGAGAATTGAAATAGTGGGCAATTCTCAACTGTTTACTATTATTATCCCATAAATATCCCCACAGGTTACAACAGGGAACCAAGTCTAGCGAGCCGATCTACACATCGGCCAGCAGAGAAGCCCCCTAAGTCCATCACGTTGGGCCACTATCATGGTATATCTTTTCCTTTTAGTTTTTTTTTTCTTTTTATAGTTCAATTAACGTCTTTGTTAAATGATGTTAAACTATGTTCATCACATTCTGACTCCCGATAACAAAAATAATAAAAAACATAGAGCCACAAATAGACTTAAGCTCCAGCCGGATACGCACACGGATAACACCCTGCCCTAAATCAAAACCACTCGAACAACACGAGCCACAAACACAACAGCCTTAGAATGTATTGGCAAAATGTAAATGTATACACGTGTATAAAGTATCACAAACAATATATGGTAACCAGAACCCGAATGCCTGGTGACTCATGGAAATGTATGTATATCTATCCGAGTACGGCTTCCTCTCTGTAAGTATTGACCTAATAAACACGGAATGCTTTAAAAAAAAATTAAAAAAATACAGCACTCTGGCGTCTGATGGCGACACACGATCCGATGACACGCTAAATAATTTCAGCATAGTGGCCCTCATGCAATCATTGTGATACCAATAGCTCTCAAAGTCTTACATTGTCAGGCAGGAGATCATGGGACTAATTCTAATGTGTTTTATAGCTAATTAAGTGTGTGGTTAATTAGACGTATACGAGAGGCTAATTTGCAAATACTTATAATAAGTGTAGAGGGTAAGATTCCTGGACAGATATTACTTTTTACTTATCCATGAGGGTATTCACTCATATCTGAATTGTAGATACAACTCCCAGAAACCCCAGCTGTGAAGTGATTTATGGGATCATTTCTGCCCTTTGAAAATTAAACTTCTAATTAATGGATCATCCTGATTGTCTGATCCTTTTCTGACAGGAGCGAACTGCTTGAAATGTAACAAAGTTTAAAGGAAACTCAAAACCGTCAAATTTTAAGGCACACTATAGTCACCAGTTGTATGTAGTTGTTCTGGTGTCTATAGTCAGTCCCTGCAAGCTTTTTAATGTAAACACTGCCTTTTCATAGAAAAGGCATTGTTTACGTTACAGCTTAGGAACACCCCTAGTGACCACTCCTCGGACTGCCTAAGAGGTGTTTCCTGGGTCAGTACTCTGCATGGAGATGCTGAATTTTCCCCATAGAGATTAATTGATTCAATGACTAAATCGACTTTCTAACCCAAAGTAAGGGGGGATGACCACCTAAATGGAGATTTTAGAACAATAGTGTCAGGAATACACGTTTTGTTCCTGACATTCTAGTGTCCCTTTAAGTATCCTTTTTTAAAAGTTCTTTTTGGATTGTTTTTTTTTTTCTATTTTAAAGTTATTTTCTATGTAATACATAAATTTTTATTTTTTTTAAATGTGGCCCTTCCCACCTAGAACGTCCAATTAAAAAAAAAATTAAAGGACTCCAAATAAAAAGTAGGGAGACGGTGATATAATTGACCATTGGTGGCGGTGGCAGAGTTAATCGTACTATCCATGGCATTTAAATCATTTTATTACTGATATTCTTAGCACACTTCAAATTACTCTGAACCAAATGACCATATGATGTGGTTCCATCTACTGTGTTTAGTGAATACCTGAACTGCTAATTAAATTCCAAAAAAGGAATTCTAAAATAACAAGTCCGTTCGGAGCTTTGGCAAATGAGAATTTTTATAAGAGGCAAGAATATGAATCACGTCTTCATACTGTGGCTGGCAGTTTAAATATGTATTATATTATATTTGGTGGCTATAAAGGTCTGACCCTAAGGATAAACTCAATTTGTGCTTCCTCCTGTCACCTAACATCAACTATAGATTAACAAATTACATTTAATAAGTTTACCATAAGGAATGTAAGGAGTGAACAAAATGTGAAACATTGCAGAAGATTTTTTTTAAAGTAACAATCCACTGCCAAAATAAAATACATTAATAAAAATCCCTATTTATTAAATATACCTCCATTTAAAACATAATGCATTTAATTATATATTATTATATATCTAAAAAACAGTTTGCAAAAGCTGCAGTTCTCTATGCAAGCCCTCCCCTTCTAACCCCGCCCAGACTTTCTGTGGCTGTCCAATCACAGACTCCCCAATGCTGTTTAATGAGAAGTATTTACAAGAGTTTATCTACACTGAGCTTAACTGAGGGTGGGGGAGACATTGCTGGGGAGGGTTTTCGGTGCTGAAGCTCTGGATGTGGGGCTCTTTAGCCCTGGATACCTACAGACCTATTAAGGAATTGTTTTTATTTTTTATTTTACATCTGGTAGTTCATTCCCAAAGCATCTGCTGGATATAGTACTCCGCCAGACCACCAGGTGACAGTCAGGAGGGGATGCTGAGGTACAGAACTTTGCTGCTCCCCTCTCTATTAGTTAGCTAGTGTGGTGGGATCACACTGGATACATGGCTGTGCTTTAACTGGTGAACCTGGACAGTATCAGCATCATGCTCTTCATAGATATAGGAGGGGTGGGAGGGATACAGTGAGGGGAAAAAAGTATTTGATCCCCTGCTGATTTTGAACGTTTGCCCACTGACAAAGAAATGATCAGTCTAAAATTTTAGTGGTAGGTGTACTTTAAAAGTGAGAGACAGAATAATGAAAATAATCCAGAAAAACGCATGTCAAAAAAGCTATAAATTGATTTGCATGTTAGTACTTGGTGGCAAATCCCTTGTTGGCAATCGCAGAGGTCAGACGTTTCCTGTAGTTGGCCACCAGGCTTGCACACATCTCAGGAGGGATTTTGTACCACTCCTCTTTGCAGATCCTCTCCAAGTCATTAAGGTTTTCGAGGCTGAAGTTTGGCAACTCGAACCTTCTGCTCCCTCCACAGATTTTCTATAGGATTAAGGTCTGGAGACTGGCTAGGCCACTCCAGGACGTTAATGTGCTTCTTCTTGAGCCACTACTTTGTTGCCTTGGCTGTGTGTTTTGGGTCATTGTCATGCTGGAATACCCATCCTCGACCCATTTTCAATGCTCTGGCTGAGGGAAGGAGATTCTCACCCAAGATTTGATGGTACATGGCCTGTGCATCGTCCCTTTGAAGCGGTGCAGTTGTCCTGTCCCCTTAGCAGAAAATCACCCCCAAAGCATAATGTTTCCACCTCCATGTTTGACAGTAGGGATGGTGTTCTTGGGGTCATAGGCAGCATTCCTCCTCCTCCAAACACGGCGAGTTGAGTTGATGCCATGGATCTCGATTTCGGTCTCATCTGACCACAAGACTTTCACCCAGTTCTTCTCTGAATCATTCAGATGTTCACTGACAGGCCTGTACATGTGCTTTCTTGAGCATGGGGACCTTGCGGGCGCTGCAGGATTTCTGTGCTTCACAGCGTAGTGTGTTACCAATTATTTTCTTGGTGACTTTGGTCCCCCTTGAGATCATTAACAAGATAATCCAGTGTAGATCTGGGCTGATTCTTCACTGTTCTCATGATCATTGAAACTCCACAAGATGAAATCTTGCATGGAGCACCAGACCGAGGGATACTGACCGTTATTTTGTGTTTCTTCCATTTGCGAATAATCGCACCAACTGTTGTCACCTTCTCACCAAGCTGATTGGCGATGGTCTTGTAGTCCATTCCAGCCTTGTGTAGGTCTACAATCTTGTCCCTGACATCCGGACAGCTCTTTGGCCTAGCCATGATGGAGAGTTTGGAATCTGATTGATTGCTTCTGTCTTTTATACAGGTAACAAGCTTAGATTAGGAGCACTCCTGTATATTGATAGGGAATCAAATACTTTTTTCACTCATTGACATGCAAATCAATTCAGAATTTTTTTCTGTTATTCTGTCTCTCACTGATAAAATACACCTAAAATTAAAATTATAGACTGATCATTTCTTTGTCAGTGGACAAACATTCAAAATCAGCAGGGGATCAAATACTTTTCTCCCCTCACTGTATAACACAGAAAGGCAGATATATATATATAATGCCAACTATCTGTTAGTGCTCCTATGGGCTCATGCTTGGCGAGTGGATATTCTGAGGCCTGCTTATGGTGGAATTAGCCCAGTGATGCTTAATATTTGTTGATGGGTAACATTACTACTCACAGTAGCAATAAGGAATAGGCAGGTAAAATCTAGGACCAAACCGCTTCCTACATTTGTCCTGCCTCCTGTTTCAGATCCTGATCTTCCTATTTACCGATTCCGTCTTCGAAGCTCCGCAGTCACTTAAGGAGTCAAATATTGCAGGATTTTAAAAATAATAATAATAATATTAAAAAAATGACTTAGGACTTCCATAGGAAGTTGTTGGTCCCTATGGGGTTAAACTATCCAAACCTCTTTCTTCAGACTCACATCCCCAGAACAACGCACGTTTTTTCCCAGTAATTGTAAAACGTACGCTTGTCAGCAAAACAAGGGATGCTGTATAGCTATACGGTGTGCTCTGCGTACGATGACTTTCTGTTCTGATTATTTCCCAGAAACAATATCAGCACATCTCTGCTGGCACAAACATATGAATAACCAATTAAATGGCATCTGCAGGTTCTGACTCAGGTTGCTGCCTAGGGCGGGCACATGGGCAGACACAGTTGCCAGCTCTGCTGTGATCTAGATTTGCGGACAGTGGGCGAACCTACTTCCAGGAAAGGAGCAGGGGGCAACAAAAACACACAGAAGGGATTGCTCCTTGTTCTGATATTAGATGATTAAATCAAACTAAATAATGTTGGAGAAAAAAAATCTCCCACTAGGCAGTGATTCATTTATTTCCAACTCTGTTTAACAAGTCGGTTGTCCATTAGCTGTTGAGTTAATAGACACAAAGCGAATGACATAGTTACATAGGCTGAAAAGAGACTTGCGTCAATCAAGTTCAGCCTTTCTCACACCTGTTTTTGCTGTTGATCCAAAAGAAGGCAAAAAAACTCTTCCAATTTTTCAACAAACTAGGAAAAAAAATATTTTGGATCCCAGAGTAGTATCAGTAGTAGTCAGATCTGTCCTTGCATCAAGAAGCTGGTACTCCACAAATAAATCATTATATCCATGTATAATATGTTTTTGCAAGTAAGCATCCAGTTGTTGTTTAAACATCTGTACGGACTCTGATAAAACCAACTCTTCAAGCAGAGAATTTCACATCTTTATTGTTCTTACTGTAAAGAAACCTTTCTTTGCTCTAGACTAAATCTCCTTTCTTCCAGTCTAAATATGTGACCTTGTGTCCTATCTATAGCCCTGTTTATGACTAGATTTCCAGACGATGATTTGTATTGGTCCAGAATATGTTTGTATAACGCTATCATACAGTTGCGGAACTAATGTAAAGAGGACCCTGGTGCAAGGAATGTTTTTGGGCCCCCCTCTAGCACAAGGGTGGTTAAAAGCTAGATCCACATCCAGTGGCGGATCCAGAGCCTGATCTCGGGAGGGGCATTTGTAGATTATTTAAATAAATAATCCAGGCACAATAACCACTACAGCTCAGTGTAGTAGTTATGGCGCCAGTAGTCCCAGGATCCCATCCCAGAGTAAGTAGTCAAACCGTTTAAGAACAGTTAGACAACTTACCTGGGGTCTATGCTAGGGCATAGGAGCAGGGTATGTGTTAGGGGTGAAGTGTGTGAGCGGTGAAGTGTGTGTGCGTTTGCATGAGGGCGGCAGTGTATGTCAGGGTGGCAGTGTGTGTGTTAGGGGGCAGTGTATGTGTGGGGCAGTGTGTGTGTGTGTGAGCGGTGCAGTGTTTATGTGAAGGTGGCAGTGTGTGTGAGTGTTGCAGTGTGTGTATGTTTGGGGCACTGTGTTTATGGGGGGCAGTGTGTGTATGGGTGTGCAGTATGTGTATGGGGGCAGTGTTTGTGGGGCAGTGTGTGTATGGGTGTGCAGTGTGTGTATGTGGGGCAGTGTGTGTAGTGTGTGTATGGGGGCAGTGTTTGTGGGGCATGGTGTGTAGTGTGTGTATGGGGGCAGTGTTTGTGGTGCAGTGTGTGTATGGGGACAGTGTTTGTGGGGCAGTGTGTGTATGGGGGGCAGTGTGTGCAGTGTGTGTATGGGGGGGCAGTGTTTATATGGGGGGGAGGAGCGCTACAGGGCTAGAGTTCACTCTCGCGAGATTTGGAGCGTTGCCGTGGTAACCGCGGCAACGCTCCGTGCTCGCGAGAGGAGGACCCGGAGGAGCTGCAGGTAAGAGCTCCCGGGTCCTCTCTCACTCCATCCCTCCCTGCCGGCTGCCAGCACAGTGCTAGCGCTTAGACAATGCCAGCCCTGCACTAGCCGGCAGGGGGAATCTCGGGGGGGGGGGCAATTGCCCCGTTGCCCCCCCCCCCCGGATCCGCCACTGTCCACATCTGTCATGCAACTCCTACGATGCTATGCCAGCTGGGGGTCTACCAACTGCCCATCCTTGTAGGGTTTTATTTGCGTGCAATGTTTGTGCCTTTGAATGTAAGCATGTTTTTGTATAGAGTATGTGTGTGCATATAAAGGTACAATTGTATGTAGTGTTGCCATTGGAATGTGGTGCTGTGCTTGTGTGCAGTGTTTGCGTTTAAATACAGGTGTACATTTGTGTGTGGTGTTGGTATGTGAATGAAGGGGTGTTTGTATATAATTTTTTTAATATAGGGGTGTGTTTTTATGTAATGTTTGTGTTTGCATGTTGTGTTGGTGTTCATACATACATGCATATACAGTTAAACATACACATTCACACACACACACTGATACAGACTGACACAAACACACATTCAGATACACACAACCTGATACACACAAACACACTGACTCATAAAAACACCCTGACACAAAGATACACACACTGACATGTACAAACACCCTGACACACAGATACACACACTGACACACAGATACACACACACACACTGACACACAGATACACACACGGACATGTACAAACACACTGACACACAGATACACACTCTGACATATACAAACACCCTGACACACAGATACACACACTGACACACAGATACACACACTGACATGTACACACACACACTGACACACAGATACACACACTGACATATACAAACACCCTGACACACAGATACACACACTGACATGTACAAACACACTGACACACAGATACACACTCTTACATATACAAACACCCTGACACACAGATACACACACTGACATATACAAACACCCTTACACACATTGACATATACAAACACCCTGACACACAGATACACACACTGACATATACCAACACCCTGACACACAGATACATACACACGTCACAATTTTTAAATTTTTAGCCACCCTCCTGTTTATATACATTTTTTTGCAGGAAGGTGGCTTGCCTGAGATCCTGCCGCTGCTTCAGTCTGATGGGAGTGTGGGTCTGGAGCGGAGTCTCTTCCCCTTCACCTGTGCTGAAAAGCACCTTAAAAACGACTTAAAACCCTTACTACAGGCAATACGTAAACGTCCGAATATTAGAGGGGTCAGAGTGGGGGATAAGAAGTTTACAGTATCCGCCTATGCCGACGACGTCCTTCTGACAGTCACAAACCCGATTGAGTCCTTGTCTGCCTTTCAGGAAGAGATACGTGTCTACGGGGAACTCTCCAGGTACAGGGCAAATATCCAGAAATCCAGTGCAATGTCAATAGGGTTACCGGTAGCTGATGTCTCCCAGATAAAGGAAAAGTATCAAATCCGGATGGAATCGAACTCCTTAAAATATCTAGGCGTTAACCTAACGGCAGACCCCGGAAGGCTATACGCAGATAACTATGAACCCATGTTACGGGCGCTGATAGGGGACCTAGACAAGTGGACGGATAACCCTATATCCTGGATAGGGTGTATTAACTCTGTGAAAATGAACATTCTACCCCGTCTCCTATTCCTGTTTCAGGCTCTGCCAGTACGAGTCACAAAATCTCAACTGGTGCCGTTACAGAGGGCGATAGGCGATTTTATCTGGCAAAATAAGAGACATAGGATAGCCAGACAAGTCTTATATAGGAGAAAGGATAGAGGGGGTCTAGGGTTGCCGAACCTGTACTTCTATTACCTGGCAGCCCAGCTAACCCAGGTGGCCATGTGGCACTCCCCAATGGGGGAAAGAAGGTGGGTGGAGATAGAATCCATGATGGTGGGTCTAGATGTCCCCCAGTTTACGTTATGGGTCCCGAAGGACAAAAGGCCGATGATAAGGGTAACATGCCCGGCCATTCTTAATTCCCTTAGCCTATGGGATGCTAACAGCGTCAAATATGGGCTTACCTCATCCCCCTCCCCTATGGCTCCGATACTCAGGAACAGAGATTTTCCTCCTGGGATGTCCCCTAGAAACTTCCGAAACATAGAAAATACTGGATTACAACGTATCCACCAACTTTATAATAATAGGGAACTCATACAATTCGAAGAACTTCAGCAAGGCAATCACTTGACCCCAGCGGACTTTTTTCGCTATATCCAGATATGAGACTTCGCTAGGAGACCCTGCATTAAAGCAGGGTAAGCTGTCTTTCTACGAAAGATTATGCCTGGGGGGTACCACCCCCAAGGGCATGATCACGCTTCTATACGCCCACCTTAGCACTGAAACTAAGGAATTGGGCAGATTGAAATACACTGATAAATGGGAAGCAGACTTGGGGGAGGAATTTGAAGGCCTAGAGTGGCAGGAGGTATGGGAAGCGAACAGAAACGTCTCCATCTGTGTTACGATGCAAGAACAGGCGTGGAAGACCATGTTCAGATGGTATTCTACACCGGTGACTCTACACAAAATGCGGAAAGTAGACACGGACGACTGTTGGAGGGGATGCGGATTAAGAGGCACTTACATCCACATGTGGTGGGAATGCCCGAAAATACAAGGCTTTTGGAAATCAGTAGAAGACCTATTGAAACAAACGTTCGGTAAGCCTTTGGTCATGGAACCGTGGATCTACCTACTCAACAGGTCCATCGAGGGGTGGACGAAGAGAGAACAGAAACTGGTGCACACGATAACTCTAAGCGCGCGCAGAGCGATAGCTACGGCGTGGCTCTCACCCGAGGGACTAGAGTTCCGAGGGGTTATATCCAGGATACGGGAAGGCAGGGTCATGGATGACCTGACCGCAAGATTGAAGGGGACGGCTATATCTTTTCAGAGGACCTGGGTACCATGGGATAACAGTCTGGTGGGCTCCAGTAGCGATTGAGGGGATACGAACGAGGGAATAGCTGGACACCGGAGCCGCGGGATACCAACGGTGTCCTGGACTCTGTCGGCCTTGGCCGCCCCCCCCCCGGGCCCCCTCCCCCTTTTTCTTTTCCTGCCTCCACCTGCTTTTTCTCTTTTTCTCATTTTCCCTTATTATTCTTTTTCTAGTCTTTTCTCTTTTCTTCTGGTTTAGTCCTATTTCAGGCCACGATCTGGCCTGTATGGGCTTAGGCCCCTTAGTATAAAGGGGTATACTTCTTTTTAGGTCTCATTCTTTTTAGTATTTTTTTTTTTTTTCTTGTCTCCCGGGCATGTTCCAACAAACGGAGAAACGAGGATGCCTAAAGGTAGACCTAGCGTATACAGAGTTAGAGCTCCTCATTCAGCTGCGTAGCCTGGAATAATCATAAAACCCTAGATAGGTGGCAAGGAATGAGGAAACCAAAGAGAGGCTTATTTATACGTGCTTCTGTTCACTACATCATTGTAAGATTCTCTCCAAAGAGGGCTTCTGCGCAAGCCTAAACATTACTAAAATCTTGCTGTTCCTATCTTGTGCAAAAACGAATTATAAAAATTAAAAATCCTCGATGGGGGGCAAGTGATGCAGGAAGTATAAAGTGGCTTGTCAGGTGTGCTGATGTTAATTAATATGTTTACACAATTGTTCTTTGTATTTTGGCTTCTGCGCAAGCCTCACAGTTGTATTCCTCTTGCCTTACCTATCGTGTGCAAATATAAAGAATTAAAAAAAAAACGACTTAAAAACGACTGAGATGAAATTCAGACTCCCTTCAGTGTGGATTTTCTTGCATCTGGGAGGAAGTGATCTGAACTCCCTTCTTCCCAGCTCTGTCTTTGTTAAAGGGGCCCAGCCGTGTTGGTGTTAAAGGGCCACTATGCCAGACCGGGCAACTTTTCAGAAATACCCATTGGGTGGCCATAACTACATGGGCCACCTGATGGGCCCCCTTAGTTTGTGGTAGTTCTGCCACTGCTATCATATCCCCTCTGAGGCACTGTTTTTCTAAACTAAAGAGATTTAAATTTAACTTTTCTTCATAACTAAAATGCTCCATTCCTTTTTTTTTTTTTTTTTATCAATTTTGTATCTGTAATTTTTCTAGTGCCATTATATCCTATTCTAGAACAGGTGCCCAAAATTTCACAGCATATTCAAGGCGTTGGCTTACCATTGATTTAGAAAGAAGCAAAACTATATTTTCATCCTGAGAAATGTTTCTTTATATACATGGTAATTCCTTACTGGCCTCAGCCACTGCTGATTGACATTGAATATTATTGCCTAGTTTGTTGTCTATAACAATTCCCAAAACCTTCTCTAATATGAAAGGATTTAGCTACAAATTTGCCATACTGACATTTTTCTGTTCTTCCAGAACCACATTAATTTGATGTGCTGTGAATATCTGCTATATGGTACATGTCACAACGCATTTAATTAATCATAGCTAGAATGTCTGCTTTGATTAATTAATTTCCCGGTGTCAGTACGCCGTATTTAACCCAATTTGGTACACGCGTACACACATCATTGGTTTTGATTTGCATTGCCATACAAAAATGGCATGTCTGACAGTAAAACCCACAAACCATCAACTATGCTTCGCTGCTGGTCATCACCCAGCGGAGAACAAAAAAATCACGCAGAGCAGCATTAATTTCCTAGCAAGCCATACATTATGTCACCCCTACCCCATCCCACATGAAGTAGCAACACAAAGGATTTAACCTCTTCGTGTCAGGCGGCATTCCAGGAATAAGGTGCCTTGTCCTGAAGGGGTTAAAGTGTACGAATAAGATAGGAAGAGGTCTTCCCTTGTGTCGTAGGTTCAGGCTGATGGTGGTGCAATGGCTTAGCGAATATTTTCTATAGTCGTGTTAATACAACTGAGCACCATTTGTATGCTGCCGCCTACCTGAGGATTATGGCTGATTATACGTATCGATATACGGCCACAATCTACCAAGTACCAGCAGGATGTCGCAAATCACGTCTCAAGCTGATTCCAGAAACGGGAGCGTGAGTTCAGCGCGCTCCAATGGCCTCGGCCGTCACCAGATCTTAAAACATTACAGCTTGAGGATGTGGTAGAATGGGACATGAACGTGCAGACAACAAATCTGCAGGAACTGCATCCATGCCAAGCGGAATGTAGAGAGAACTGTCTGAGCACTGTTTAGTGGACATTCCCCTCGTTCTCTAATATGAAATAATAAACTTGGAGGGCATCGTGTTTTTTTTATTTTTTTATACCTGATGCGAACAGACCAACATTGGGAGGTATGTTTGAACTGGTGGTGGGTAGGTAACAAGGGGCAGCAATGAGGACTAAAAGTGGGTATGTTGTCTGCAATTGGAGTAAGCCAGCCTCAAAACGAAAACTTTGATCTGCCTTCTCCTTCTTTGTAGAGGTGCACACGAGCCCGTGACATTTAATCCAATCGTGCTTAGTCTCACAAAGAAAGCAATAGGAATGATTGATTACCTATTTTGAGCCTATTCCACCACCTGGTCGTTGCCTGGTCGTGGTTCTGTCTTGGTTCCAGATTAGTGCGTTCCTTTTTTGAGTCTTTGGCATTATTGATGTGAATACCTCCTGTACTCCGGACCTCGGCTAGCTTAAATCAATATTTTTTCACGGTTTTGCAATTCCTTCCTTCAAGAGCCGGTATTCTGCTCTGTACTACTTTTCCACCTTTGTTGGCGCTCACCAAAGTTCTGCGTGATGTGGAATAGTCCATCCTGACAAATGTCCTTCATCCCTACCATTTTATTCGTCTCTACAATAGGGGTGCCCAAAAGGTAGATCCCCAGACGTTGTAGAACTACAACTCCCATGATGCTTTGCAAGCTTTTTGAATGACAAAGCATTCATGGAACTTTTAAAACATATGGGAATCTACCCTTTGGGCAGCCCTGCTCTACAACCTTTACCGGGAGGCAATTGCATGCATCTACTCCTGCATTTTCCTTCCTCCAACTTGAAATTCTGACTTCCTGTTCTAGTTAAGATCTCACTGCAGAAAATGTCACCTTCTTGTATACTTTTTCTCTTTTGGGGGTTGACAGATGTAAAGATCTCCTCACCTGGAGGAACCCGTGTATGAATTCAGCCATTGTAGTCTTGACTCAGGTCATTAAGCAAACCCCTAGTCGATTCCTCTGGCTGTCAGACAGCAATCTAACCCAAGAACTATCATCATAATGAAGTCTGGCTGACGGCTTAGCATATACTTCAATATGAAGACCTCTCAGTCTGTCTCTCCTCGGAGTGATGCAGTCATTACTTAAACTCAAATACTCAATAATTCAAACTGACCATTAACCCCTACACTACCACAAACCATAATCCCCTCCAGTCATTTAACTCTAACCATAAAATTATCATGTGATATAATAATTGTAGATACTGTCAGTCCCTACATTGGCTTCCTATACGATATAGAGCTCAATATAAAATTCTGGTTCTTGCTTTCAAATCTCTACATAATGCTGCTCCCACCTATCTATCCTCCCTAATACACAAATATGTCCCGTGTAGGCCCCTACGCTCTGCTGAAGACCTCCGTCTATCCTCTGCTCGTACTCCCACCTCTGATGCTCGAATCCAAGACTTCTCTAGGGCTGCACTGTTCCTGTGGAACTCCCTTCCCTTTTCTCCATTATAATCTCACCAAGTCGCCACTCTTTCAAAAATCATTAAAAACTCACTTTTTCACAAAAACGTGTCAATTAAACTGTTAATGGCTCCAAAACCCCACACTAAGTCTTTATTGAATACAATCCTAGCAACCTACTTTCTACCCCTACCCTTACCTGTTTGTGTCACTTTACCCCACTCCCTCTAGCATGTAAGCTCATTGAGCAGGGCCCTCAACCCCTCTGTTACTGTGTCACTATACCCCACTCCCTCTAGCATGTAAACTCACTGAGCAGGGCCCTCAATCCCTCTGTTACTGTGTCACTATACCCCACTTCCTCTAACATGTAAACTCACTGAGCAGGGCCCTCAATCCCTCTGTTACTGTGTCACTATACCCCACTCCCTCTAGCATGTAAGGACCAGGGTCCTCAATCCCTCTGTTACTGTCACTATATCCCACTCCCTCTAACTTGTAAGCTCACTGAGCAGGGCCCTCAATCCCTCTGTTACTGTTTCACTATACCCCCACTCCCTCTAACATGTAAGCTCACTGAGCAGGGCCTCAACCCCTCTGTTACTGTGTCACTATACCCCACTCCCTCTAGCATGTAAACTCATTGAGCAGGGCCCTCAATCCCTCTGTTATTGTGTCACTATACCCCACTCCCTCTAACATGTAAGCTCACTGAGCAGGGCCTCAACCCCTCTGTTACTGTGTCACAGTACCCCCTCCCTCTAGCATGTAAACTCACTGAGCAGGGCCCTCAATCCCTCTGTTACTGTGTCACTATACCCCACTCCCTCTAGCATGTAAACTCATTGAGCAGGGCCCTCAATCCCTCTGTTACTGTCACTATACCCCACTCCCTCTAACATGTAAACTCATTGAGCAGGGCCCTCAATCCCTCTGTTACTGTGTCACTATACCCCACTCCCTCTAGCATGTAAACTCACTGAGCAGGCCCTCAATCCCTCTGTTACTGTGTCACTATACCCCACTCCCTCTAGCATGTAAACTCACTGAGCAGGCCCTCAATCCCTCTGTTACTGTGTCACTATACCCCACTCCCTCTAGCATGTAAACTCACTGAGCAGGCCCTCAATCCCTCTGTTACTGTGTCACATTACCCCACTCCCTCTAGCATGTAAACTCACTGAGCAGGCCCTCAATCCCTCTGTTACTGTGTCACTATACCCCACTCCCTCTAGCATGTAAACTCACTGAGCAGGCCCTCAATCCCTCTGTTACTGTGTCACTATACCCCACTCCCTCTAGCATGTAAACTCACTGAGCAGGCCCTCAATCCCTCTGTTACTGTGTCACTATACCCCACTCCCTCTAGCATGTAAACTCACTGAGCAGGCCCTCAATCCCTCTGTTACTGTGTCACTATACCCCACTCCCTCTAGCATGTAAACTCACTGAGCAGGCCCTCAATCCCTCTGTTACTGTGTCACTATACCCCACTCCCTCTAGCATGTAAACTCATTGAGCAGGACCCTCAATCCCTCTGTTACTGTGTCACTATACCCCACTCCCTCTAGCATGTAAACTCACTGAGCAGGCCCTCAATCCCTCTGTTACTGTGTCACTATACCCCACTCCCTCTAGCATGTAAACTCATTGAGCAGGGCCCTCTACCCATGTTTGTCCAACTTGTCTGGTTACAGTTACATGTTTGTTAGTCCACCCATTGTAAAGCGCTACGGAATTTGTTGGCGCTATATAAATATAATAATATTAATAATATAATGCTGACGCATATATTATGGGAAAATGATGCCGAGCTCTGAAGACTTTTTAATATATAAATAAATTTTTATTATTATTTAAATGTTATTGTTTTTAATAAATTTAGTAGAGAATGCTGGGCATCGGATATACAACACGAAGTAACCTAACAAATATTTACACTGTGACAAGAAAACAAAAATTAACAAATAAACAAAATAATATTCACACTATAATTATCATGGCCGGTTTCAAACAAAGTGTATAAATAAAAATGTAAGACTTCAGTTTGGGTTAAAGAGGGAGCTCCAACAAATTATAACTTGTTTGCATATATTGTTAACGTATTATCTGGGTAAAGCATATAGGATGTTGTGAAAGGATAATATGATCCCTTATTGCAGAGCAGAGCTTAGTTACTGTGTTAGTGCATTAATAATGTGTGTATATTATCATGAAGACTCTCTAGCAATCTGCCATCATAATATCTTAATACAACAGGTGGCAGACAGAGCTGTGACCCCTCATGCTGATGTATGCATACCGTACAAACAGGACGGAACATTACACTACCTACAAACAGTATAGGACGGAACCTTACACTGCGCACAAACAGCATGGGATGAAACCTTACACTGCATGCAAACAGTATAAACAGAACATTACATTACACTGCGTACAAACAGTATGAGATGGAACCTTACACTGCGTACAAACATCATTGGACAAACATTACATTGCGTACAAACATTATTGGACGAACCTTACACTGCATACAAACATTATTGGACGAACCTTACATTGCGTACAAACATTATTGGACGAACCTTACAGTGCGTACAAACATTATTGGATGAACCTTACACTGCGTACAAACATTATTGGACGAACCTTACACTGCATACAAACATTATTGGGCGAACCTTACACTGTTTACAAACATTATTGGATGAACCTTACACTGCATACAAACATTATTGGACGAACCTTACACTGCATACAAACATTATTGAGCGAACTTCACATTGCGTACAAACAGTATGGGGTGGAACCTTACACTGCGTACAAACAGTATGGAGTGGTACCTTGCACTGTGTACAAACATTATTGGACGAACCTTACACTGCGTACAAACATTATTGGAAGAACCTTACGCTGCGTACAAACACTATTGGACGAACCTTACACTGCGTACAAACATTATTGGACGAACCTTACACTGCGTACAAACATTATTGGAAGAACCTTACGCTGCGTACAAACATTATTGGACGAACCTTACACTGCGTACAAACATTATTGGAAGAACCTTACGCTGCGTACAAACATTATTGGACGAACCTTACACTGCATACAAACATTATTGAGCGAACTTCACATTGCGTACAAACAGTATGGGGTGGAACCTTACACTGCGTACAAACAGTATGGAGTGGTACCTTGCACTGTGTACAAACATTATTGGACGAACCTTACACTGCGTACAAACATTATTGGAAGAACCTTACGCTGCGTACAAACACTATTGGACGAACCTTACACTGCGTACAAACATTATTGGACGAACCTTACACTGCGTACAAACATTATTGGAAGAACCTTACGCTGCGTACAAACACTATTGGACTAACCTTACACTGCGTACAAACATTATTGGACAAACTTTACATTGTGTACAAACAGTATGGGGTGGAACCTTACACTGTGTACAAACATTATTGGACGAACCTTACACTGCGTAAAAACATTATTGGACGAACCTTACACTGCGTACAAACATTATTGGACAAACCTTACACTGCATACAAACATTATTGGACGAACCTTACACTGCGTACAAACATTATTGGACGAACTTCACCTTGCGTACAAACAGTATGGGGTGGAACCTTACACTGCGTACAAACAGTATGGGGTGGAACCTTACACTGCGTACACACATTATTGGACGAACCTTACACTGCGTACAAACATTATTGGACGAACTTACACTGCGTACAAACATTATTGTATGAACCTTACACTGCGTACAAACATTATTGTATGAACCTTACACTGCGTACCATCAGTATGGGGTGGAACCTTACACTGCGTACAAACATTATTGGACAAACTTTACACTGTGTACAAACAGTATGGGGTGGAACCTTACACTGCGTACAAACATTATTGTATGAACCTTACACTGCGTACAAACATTATTGGACGAACTTCACATTGTGTACAAACAGTATGGGGTGGAACCTTACACTGCGTACAAACAGTATGGGGTGGAACCTTACACTGTGTACAAACATTATTGGACGAACCTTACACTGCGTACAAACAGTATGGGGTGGAACCTTACACTGTGTACAAACATTATTGTATGAACCTTACACTGCGTACAAACATTATTGGACGAACCTTACACTGCGTACAAACAGTATGGGGTGGAACCTTACACTGCGTACAAACAGTATGGGGTGGAACCTTACACTGTGTACAAACATTATTGTATGAACCTTACACTGCGTACCATCAGTATGGGGTGGAACCTTACACTGCGTACAAACATTATTGGACAAACTTTACACTGCGTACAAACATTATTGTATGAACCTTACACTGTGTACCATCAGTATGGGGTGGAACCTTACACTGCGTGCAAACATTATTGTATGAACCTTACACTGTGTACCATCAGTATGGGGTGGAACCTTACACTGCGTGCAAACATTATTGTATGAACCTTACACTGTGTACCATCAGTATGGGGTGGAACCTTACACTGCGTGCAAACATTATTGTATGAACCTTACACTGTGTACCATCAGTATGGGGTGGAACCTTACACTGCGTGCAAACATTATTGTATGAACCTTACACTGTGTACCATCAGTATGGGGTGGAACCTTACACTGCGTGCAAACATTATTGTATGAACCTTACACTGTGTACCATCAGTATGGGGTGGAACCTTACACTGCGTGCAAACATTATTGGACGAACCTTACACTGTGTACAAACAGTATGGGGTGGAACCTTACACTGCGTACAAACAGTATGGGGTGGAACCTTACACTGTGTACAAACATTATTGTATGAACCTTACACTGCGTACAAACATTATTGTATGAACCTTACACTGCGTACACACAGTATGGGGTGGAACCTTACACTGCGTACAAACATTATTGGACGAACCTTACACTGTGTACAAACAGTATGGGGCGGAACCTTACACTGCGTACAAACATTATTGTATGAACCTTACACTGCGTACAAACATTATTGGACGAACCTTACACTGTGTACAAACATTATTGTATGAACCTTACACTGTGTACAAACAGTATGGGGTGGAACCTTACACTGTGTACAAACAGTATGGGGTGGAACCTTACACTGCGTACAAACATTATTGGAGGAACCTTACACTGTGTACAAACAGTATGGGGTGGAACCTTACACTGCATACAATCAGTATAGGAGGCACCCCAAGTGTTCTATACGTATAAAAACAACTCAGACATAGCCCAGGTGGCTATCATTAAATATTGAAAACTCCTTTATCCTTATTAATAAAAAAATACATTAATGCATATTGTCTGAGGGCTATAAGTATGTGGGGGATTAGCCCACAAGCCGTGTGTGTTTTATAGCATTTAAACATTACTGAAGATCCTAAATACACATAGCTGGGGGCTGAGAACAGATAACGGACATATTAATATTTATCTTATTTTTTCATAATTGTAATGGGTATGTCTATTGTATGTGTAATGTATCTATAATGTCTATAACTGTATTGTATATATCTCATCTCATGTGTAATAATGTATCTATAACTGTACTGTATGTCTCCTATTATATGTGTAATAATGTATCTATAACTGTACTGTATGTCTCCTATTATATGTGTAATAATGTATCTATAACTGTACTGTATGTCTCCTATATGTGTAATAATGTATCTATAACTATACTGTATGTCTCCTATATGTGTAATAATGTATCTATAACTATACTGTATGTCTCCTATATGTGTAATAATTTATCTATAACTATACTGTATGTCTCCTGTTATACGTGTAATAATGTATCTATAACTATACTGTATGTCTCCTATTATACGTGTAATAATGTATCTATAACTATACTGTATGTCTCCTATATGTGTAATAATGTATCTATAACTATACTGTATGTCTCCTATATGTGTAATAATGTATCTATAACTATACTGTATGTCTCCTATTATACGTGTAATAATGTATCTATAACTATACTGTATGTCTCCTATTATACGTGTAATAATGTATCTATAACTATACTGTATGTCTCCTATATGTGTAATAATGTATCTATACCTGTACTGTATATATCATCTATAACTATACTGTATGTCTCCTATTATATGTGTAATAATGTATCTATAGCTATACTGTATGTCTCCTATTATATGTGTAATGATGTATCTATAACTATACTGTATGTCTCCTATATGTGTAATAATGTATCTATACCTGTACTGTATATATCTATTATATGTGTGTAATAATATATCTATAACTATACTGTATGTCTCCTATTATATGAGTAATAATGTATCTAACTGTACTGTATATCTCTCATATTATACGTGTAATGTATCTATAACTGTACTGTATGTCTATTATATGTGTTAGAATGTTGTCTATAACTATACTGTATATGTCTTTTATATGTGTAATAATGTATCTAACTGTACTGTATGTCTTTTATATATGTAATAATGTATCTATAACTATGTCTCCTATATGTGTAATAATGTATCTATAACTATATTGTATGTCTCCTATATGTGTAATAATGTATATATCTATTATATGTGTAATAATGTATCTATAACTATACTGTATGTCTCCTATATGTGTAATAATGTATCTATACCTGTACTGTATATATCATCTATAACTATACTGTATGTCTCCTATTATATGTGTAATAATGTATCTATAGCTATACTGTATGTCTCCTATTATATGTGTAATGATGTATCTATAACTATACTGTATGTCTCCTATATGTGTAATAATGTATCTATTACTGTACTGTATATATCTATTATGTGTAATAATATATCTATAACTATACTGTATGTCTCCTATATGTGTAATAATGTATCTATACCTGTACTGTATATATCTATTATATGTGTGTAATAATATATCTATAACTATACTGTATGTCTCCTATTATATGAGTAATAATGTATCTAACTGTACTGTATCTCTCATATTATACGTGTAATGTATCTATAACTGTACTGTATGTCTATTATATGTGTTATAATGTTGTCTATAAGTATACTGTATGTCTTTTATATGTGTAATAATGTATCTAACTGTACTGTATGTCTTTTATATGTGTAATAATGTATCTATAACTATGTCTCCTATATGTGTAATAATGTATCTATAACTATACTGTATGTCTCCTATATGTGTAATAATGTATATATCTATTATATGTGTAATAATGTATCTATAACTATACTGTATGTCTCCTATATGTGTAATAATGTATCTATACCTGTACTGTATATATCATCTATAACTATACTGTATGTCTCCTATTATATGTGTAATAATGTATCTATAGCTATACTGTATGTCTCCTATTATATGTGTAATAATGTATCTATAGCTATACTGTATGTCTCCTATTATATGTGTAATAATGTATCTATAACTATACTGTATGTCTCCTATTATATGTGTAATAATGTATCTATAACTATACTGTATGTCTCCTATTATATGTGTAATAATGTATCTATAGCTATACTGTATGTCTCCTATTATATGTGTAATAATGTATCTATAACTATACTGTATGTCTCCTATTATATGTGTAATAATGTATCTATAACTGTACTGTATGTATCCTATTATATGTGTAATAATGTATCTATAACTATACTGTATGTCTCCTATTATATGTGTAATAATGTATCTATAACTGTACTGTATGTCTCCTATATGTGTAATAATGTATCTATAACTATACTGTATGTCTCCTATTATATGTGTAATAATGTATCTAACTATACTGTATGTCTCCTATTATATGTGTAATAATGTATCTATAACTGTACTGTATGTATCCTATTATATGTGTAATAATGTATCTATAACTATACTGTATGTCTCCTATTATATGTGTAATAATGTATCTATAACTGTACTGTATGTCTCCTATATGTGTAATAATGTATCTATAACTATACTGTATGTCTCCTATTATATGTGTAATAATGTATCTAACTATACTGTATGTCTCCTATATGTGTAATAATGTATATATCTATTATATGTGTAATAATGTATCTATAACTATACTGTATGTCTCCTATATGTGTAATAATGTATCTATACCTGTACTGTATATATCATCTATAACTATACTGTATGTCTCCTATTATATGTGTAATAATGTATCTATAGCTATACTGTATGTCTCCTATTATATGTGTAATAATGTATCTATAACTATACTGTATGTCTCCTATATGTGTAATAATGTATCTATAACTATACTGTATGTCTCCTATTATATGTGTAATAATGTATCTATAACTATACTGTATGTCTCCTATTATATGTGTAATAATGTATCTATAACTGTACTGTATGTATCCTATTATATGTGTAATAATGTATCTATAACTGTACTGTATGTCTCCTATATGTGTAATAATGTATGTATTTATACCTTTACTGTATGTCTATTATATGTCTAATAATGTATCTATAACTGCACGGTATATGTCTATATTAGTATTTAATATCAAATAAGCCTTTCTATTTCTGATACAGCAATACATACAGGCTTTATTATTACATTGTGGGCCAACATATCATGTTATGATTTCTGTCTTCACAGTTTTTTGTCAGGGAATTGAGTTATTGTTATAAAGCCTTAGTTCAAGGACAACATATACAGTATTAAACATTCAGTTAATATTTGTATCACACTTTTATTAGACACTTTCCCGTGCCTAGAGTAATTTATACTAAGGAAGGCAGTGCTACTACCATAACAACTTATTGCAGGCAGAGAAGGAGGTGCTTCACACACAGGCATAAAATAACAGAGCAAAGGATCCGCTGTCCTTCTAGTAGTTATCAAAATTCATGAGCTTCAAAGTGTGATGCGCCATGATTAAGGTTTGAGGCAGAAACGTTGTTGATTTGTTTTTTCTTTGGTCCAAATAAACTTAATCCTTACTTACACCGCGTCTGTGAGGCCCATGGATTTTGGTAACTTACTGTAGGCAGTTGCCTAGGGGCCTGATGAATATGAAGTGCCTGTGCCTGTCCTGTCTGAGGGCACCCACTAAAATGACTTGGGCAGCATTTGGAGAGAAAACTCTCTTGTTGCTTGTTTAGTACCCACACATTCATCACAGACTTTCAATTTCTGAGGTACCATTCAATTGGATAATATTAAAATCTAGACCCCGGGATGTATTTGGAAAATAGCTGCCCGCTAAATCAAACCTTTTAATGTTTAAATATTTTGAAGGTATAATAAGGAGTTACAAGGAGTTGCTTAACCCTTTCTCAGGAAAAAGACAATTGTGTCCTGCAGTGTCCTGACACTTGTTAATGATAGCACATACTACCCAACACTCCCAGAGTCAGCTGGACAGTCCTGAATTTTGGTCTTTCATTATCCCAGTTTGTATTCTGCTCCCACTTCTGAGGAAACCAGAGAAAAGTCCCTGATACGTCATTAGATGCACACATGCTCTGTTTAGTAACCTTTAAAAGAACGCTCTGTACATCTCCTGAGTGGTGATGGCCACATGCACCTCTTTTCAGGGGAGATCACAAGGAAATATCAGTTTAGTTAGTATACTATTTTTTTTTTCCAAATCAGCTATTTTGCCAAAATGTAGCCAATTGCTTTCTAGTTCAGTATAATTTACTGTTTAGTGTGCAAACCCCTGTGTGTTTACAAAACCAGAGATTCCCTGTTCTTCCCTCCCACACAACACACAAGAAATTACAAGGGTGGAATCCGTTTAACAAATCTCTTCGTCGTTTTATTCATTTAAATATGGCTTCCAACACATTCTGACTGATACGGAACTGAGCTCAGTGGGAAATAAATGTGCTTTATTCAGTAAACTGTAAATAAACAACAGCATTTCAAACTGTAGGCCACAATAGCTAAACCGAAAAAGTTACCCATCTCCTGCTCAAATATTTGGTTATAAAATTTGAATCCCCATCGTGTCCATTTTTTACAATTCCTGATTTAGTGATTGTAAGGTATATTTACTAAAACAAGAAATGTGGTGGATATAAATCTGGTATGCAAACTTCAAACTATGGCGGTTTGGCAGATCACGTTTGGTTGGCGCCAGTACACTCCTGACACCATAGTTACTACAGCTGTATGTAGTGGTTATGGTGCTCGGAATGCCCCTTTTTAACAAATGTGTTCGCAGACATAAATCTGGAAACCTGGAGACTTGGTGTAATGTATTAACGCTTTCTCTCCGTATCTGTCACCGTAGGAAGTAGCCATGTTAGTCCGGGAAGCGCGAAATCACCGCTGCGTTAACAGACAGAAGCCCCCAGCCGTCACCGCACATCAATTATGCATTGTTAGCCATTACTAAAGCTGTCATAACGATCCGATCAAAGGCACAGCTTCGCCTGCAATGTGTTGAACTGAATAATTGATATTAAGCACATTTGTAAGGCTGTAAAATAGTAGAAGCTTTTACGCTACCTCCATTAAGAAAGTGGCGTAAGCCGTTTAATGTATAGAAAATGTTTTATTTGTTTGCATAGTACATCCTACCAAAAAGAGAATTCGATTTATTTAAAAACTGTATGGTGAAAATTTTGCATGTACTAATATTTCAATTTATGAAATACGAAATGATGTATTTTACATACAAAAAGCACATTGAACATTACTGCTAATTTTAACGATGCCAAAGACAGAGGAAAGTGACCAAATTCTTTGGTTTCAAGAATTATAACTTTGTTCTCAATCTAGCCCCCAAATTTCTAGAGAAAGATGTAGCATTTCTGTTACGACATAGACACACACATGCAATGTCACACACTCCCAAATTCTGCTCCCTCATCACAAGTTCTCCTTTAGACACACAGGTACACATTCTTATTAAAATAAACTGTAATAAAGAAAAGAAAAGACAGAAGGGTAAACCGTTTAGGTGATAAACCCTTCTGTGCAATGAGTCACCCAAATAAAACGTAACTTTTAATAAGGTATATATAAAAATTGTGTTGGTAAAAGTGCTAGGTCTCAATTGTAGTGATTTTACGTAATATTAGGCAGCAGATTTAGTATATCTACTGCCTATAATAGGACAAATCAATTCTCCAAACAAATAGAGAGAGTATAAAAAAATAAAATATATATATATATATATATATATATAAAAACTGTCCAAGTAATAATCATATAGAAAAAATAATAATAAAAGGAAAAATAAGTGTGTAAATGTCCAATAATATCTCACTGAAAATCAATGATAGTTGGATAATTAAATTATGTACTGCAACGTGTGAATCTCAGTTTGCTACAAGGTTTTGTAACTGAAAGGATAGAAGTTACATTTGTAGCATGTCTAATTAGCCAGACGTTATGGAACTAGTAATGGTCACTGTCAGAGAAGTACCAACTTCTGCGTCAACTGGTCTAGAACAAAAATCTAATAAAGTTATCGGACAATTGTACCCGTACCCCTGTGAATAAAGAGGAACTATCCGAGCGCCGGACCTGCAGTATTCCATGATGGGTCGGTGGGTAGATCAAAGATCTCCCTCACCAGCCCACTTGCACAGACATGTGGCTGGGGTGGGAGGGAGAGAAGGAACCTTGCAGCTCTGCCGGGTTCCTCTCGTGAGATCCACAGGCTAGAGTTCACTCACCACTCACACCACCAGAAAGAGCAGCACCTGCACCCTACCCCCCCGGGGTAAGAAGGGAGGACATAATGCCTCACACACATCAGTCTTACACACATCACCCTCACACACATCACCTTCACACAACACTCACACACAGCACTCTCACACTCATCACCCTCATACACAACACAGCTCCCTCTCACACACACACACACTTTACCCCTCACACACACACTGCACCCCTCACACACAAACACACACACACACACTTTACCCCTCACACACAAACACACTGCACCCCTCACACACACACTGGACTTCTCACACACTCACCCACTGCACCCTTCACTCACACAACCCCCCAAACACACAATACTTCCAAACACACACACACACACACACATATATATTATATATATATTTATATACACACATACACACACACACACACACACACTACAGCACCCCTCACACAAACACTGCACCCTTTACACACATACTGCATCTTCTCTACAGCCCCTAGCCACACATGCATTACACTACACCACAAACACAACACGATTAAAACCGACCTTATTACACAATACCACACCACAATCGGCTCACTCTACACACACGCAATACCACAAGCAGGCTCCAAACACATGCACAATAATCTTTCCTGGCCCTTTTGTCTCCTGGTATCCCATTTATAGAGACACCAGAGACAAGTTGCAAGGAAACACAGAGCAAGCATGTTATTAAATTTGCTTGCGCTGTGCAGAACAAATACCGGGCCTTTTTCTCATGCTAGAGCTCTTCAGCAGAGCTCTGCGCATGGTCTGCCCTGGAAGAATATTGAACCAACAAGGCCCCAGGGAGAGTGCGCAGCTTAGCGGACAGGGGCACATGTATGAGTGTGGGATGGATAAAGCATGATTGGCTATATGCTACATGTGGGAGTGTGAGATGTGAGGAAGTGGGTGGTGACAGATTAGACTGACCTCAGTGCCACTTAGGAGCCGGGCCAGCAACAAGTTTCCCGCCCACCCTCCCTTTGCTGTTTTGGGCCCGGGGGGTTGTCACAGCGAGGCGGGGGTGTGTCCTTGCCAAATAAGGGATGGTTTGGTAGATTAGATGAAAAAGGGGGATAATGGCCGGGTCTCATCCT
Organism: Pelobates fuscus; assembly: GCF_036172605.1. Lineage (NCBI taxonomy): Eukaryota > Metazoa > Chordata > Amphibia > Anura > Pelobatidae > Pelobates > Pelobates fuscus. The sequence continues at coordinate 160,614,652 of NC_086325.1, forward strand.
CCCCCTGTCTCTTATGGTGAACCTGGAGGAGGTACCAGGTTGGACGTGTCCCCACTGGGTTGTAAGTCGACCAGTGGGGAGCATTATGGTTGGGCCCCACCGAGTGGGTGGGGAGCCCTGAAAAGGAAGATGTTTTTATTATGCCGAGGGGGGGGAAGGTGAGAGCCTTGGGGAAGTTAGATTGGCAAGGACGGTTTCTTTGGTTACTGTATGACTATATGCAAATTGTTTATGTTAATTTATGATAATTATTATTTCGTTATATGTTAAAAGGAGTTATACAGTATTTGGTTGTGTTAATAAATGCTGTGGCCTGTTTTCTCCAAGAAGTTGTCTGTCGTTATTTGAAGGGGTAAGTTGTGGTTTTATGGGGGATGAAGGGAATGCTATTCAATGCCCACTACGTACATACATGCTCACTTGGAGAGGGGGCGTGCTTTTGATGACAAAAAACACACCTCTCTGCCCCGCCCCCTTCATAGTGATTCAAAAATGCTGGGCAGAATTTTTTTCCCAGTCTGGCCCTGCACACTGCACATTTTATTACTGCAGAGCTCTGTGATACACTCGTACACACTGCACATTACGGAGCATTTTATTAACGTGGAGCTCTGTGATACACTCGTACACACTGCACATTACGGAGCATTTTATTGCTGCAGAGCTCTGTGATACACTCGTACACACTGCACATTACGGAGCATTTATTGCTGCAGAGCTCTGTGATACACTCGTACACACTGCACATTACGGAGCATTTATTGCTGCAGAGCTCTGTGATACACTCGTACACACTGCACATTACGGAGCATTTTATTAACGTGGAGCTCTGTGATACACTCGTACACACTGCACATTACGGAGCATTTTATTGCTGCAGAGCTCTGTGATACACTCGTACACACTGCACATTACGGAGCATTTTATTGCTGCAGAGCTCTGTGATACACTCGTACACACTGCACATTACGGAGCATTTTATTAACGTGGAGCTCTGTGATACACTCGTACACACTGCACATTACGGAGCATTTTATTAACGTGGAGCTCTGTGATACACTCGTACACACTGCACATTACAGAGCATTTTATTAACGTGGAGCTCTGTGATACACTCGTACACACTGCACATTACGGAGCATTTTATTAACGTGGAGCTCTGTGATACACTCGTACACACTGCACATTACGGAGCATTTTATTGCTGCAGAGCTCTGTGATACACTCGTACACACTGCACATTACGGAGCATTTTATTGCTGCAGAGCTCTGTGATACACTCGTACACACTGCACATTACGGAGCATTTATTGCTGCAGAGCTCTGTGATACACTCGTACACACTGCACATTACGGAGCATTTTATTAACGTGGAGCTCTGTGATACACTCGTACACACTGCACATTACGGAGCATTTTATTAACGTGGAGCTCTGTGATACACTCGTACACACTGCACATTACGGAGCATTTTATTGCTGCAGAGCTCTGTGATACACTCGTACACACTGCACATTATGGAGCATTTTATTGCTGCAGAGCTCTGTGATACACTCGTACACACTGCACATTACGGAGCATTTATTGCTGCAGAGCTCTGTGATACACTCGTACACACTGCACATTACGGAGCATTTTATTAACGTGGAGCTCTGTGATACACTCGTACACACTGCACATTACGGAGCATTTTATTGCTGCAGAGCTCTGTGATACACTCGTACACACTGCACATTACAGAGCATTTATTGCTGCAGAGCTCTGTGATACACTCGTACACACTGCACATTACGGAGCATTTATTGCTGCAGAGCTCTGTGATACACTCGTACACACTGCACATTACGGAGCATTTATTGCTGCAGAGCTCTGTGATACACTCATACAAACTGCACATTACGGAGCATTTATTGCTGCAGAGCTCTGTGATACACTCATACAAACTGCACATTACGGAGCATTTATTGCTGCAGAGCTCTGTGATACACTCGTACACACTGCACATTACGGAGCATTTATTGCTGCAGAGCTCTGTGATACACTCGTACACACTGCACATTACGGAGCATTTATTACTGCAGAGCTCTGTGATACACTCGTACACACTGCACATTACGGAGCATTTATTGCTGCAGAGCTCTGTGATACACTCGTACACACTGCACATTACGGAGCATTTATTGCTGCAGAGCTCTGTGATACACTCGTACACACTGCACATTACAGAGCATTTTATTGCTGCAGAGCTCTGTGATACACTCGTACACACTGCACATTACGGAGCATTTATTGCTGCAGAGCTCTGTGATACACTCATACAAACTGCACATTACGGAGCATTTATTGCTGCAGAGCTCTGTGATACACTCGTACACACTGCACATTACAGAGCATTTTATTGCTGCAGAGCTCTGTGATACACTCGTACACACTGCACATTACGGAGCATTTTATTGCTGCAGAGCTCTGTGATACACTCGTACACACTGCACATTACGGAGCATTTATTGCTGCAGAGCTCTGTGATACACTCGTACACACTGCACATTACGGAGCATTTATTGCTGCAGAGCTCTGTGATACACTCGTACACACTGCACATTACAGAGCATTTTATTGCTGCAGAGCTCTGTGATACACTCGTACACACTGCACATTACGGAGCATTTTATTGCTGCAGAGCTCTGTGATACACTCGTACACACTGCACATTACAGAGCATTTATTGCTGCAGAGCTCTGTGATACACTCATACAAACTGCACATTATGGAGCATTTTATTGCTGCAGAGCTCTGTGATACACTCGTACACACTGCACATTACGGAGCATTTATTGCTGCAGAGCTCTGTGATACACTCGTACACACTGCACATTACGGAGCATTTATTGCTGCAGAGCTCTGTGATACACTCGTACACACTGCACATTACAGAGCATTTTATTGCTGCAGAGCTCTGTGATACACTCGTACACACTGCACATTACGGAGCATTTATTGCTGCAGAGCTCTGTGATACACTCGTACACACTGCACATTACGGAGCATTTATTACTGCAGAGCTCTGTGATACACTCGTACACACTGCACATTACGGAGCATTTATTGCTGCAGAGCTCTGTGATACACTCGTACACACTGCACATTACGGAGCATTTATTGCTGCAGAGCTCTGTGATACACTCGTACACACTGCACATTACAGAGCATTTTATTGCTGCAGAGCTCTGTGATACACTCGTACACACTGCACATTACGGAGCATTTATTGCTGCAGAGCTCTGTGATACACTCATACAAACTGCACATTACGGAGCATTTATTGCTGCAGAGCTCTGTGATACACTCGTACACACTGCACATTACAGAGCATTTTATTGCTGCAGAGCTCTGTGATACACTCGTACACACTGCACATTACGGAGCATTTTATTGCTGCAGAGCTCTGTGATACACTCGTACACACTGCACATTACGGAGCATTTATTGCTGCAGAGCTCTGTGATACACTCGTACACACTGCACATTACGGAGCATTTATTGCTGCAGAGCTCTGATACACTCGTACACACTGCACATTACGGAGCATTTATTGCTGCAGAGCTCTGTGATACACTCGTACACACTGCACATTACAGAGCATTTATTGCTGCAGAGCTCTGTGATACACTCGTACACACTGCACATTACGGAGCATTTATTGCTGCAGAGCTCTGTGATACACTCGTACACACTGCACATTACGGAGCATTTATTGCTGCAGAGCTCTGTGATACACTCGTACACACTGCACATTACGGAGCATTTATTGCTGCAGAGCTCTGTGATACACTCGTACACACTGCACATTACGGAGCATTTATTGCTGCAGAGCTCTGTGATACACTCGTACACACTGCACATTACGGAGCATTTTATTGCTGCAGGGCTCTGTGATACACTCATACAAACTGCACATTACGGAGCATTTATTGCTGCAGAGCTCTGTGATACACTCGTACAAACTGCACATTACGGAGCATTTATTGCTGCAGAGCTCTGTGATACACTCGTACAAACTGCACATTACGGAGCATTTATTGCTGCAGAGCTCTGTGATACACTCGTACAAACTGCACATTACGGAGCATTTATTGCTGCAGAGCTCTGTGATACACTCGTACACACTGCACATTACAGAGCATTTTATTGCTGCAGAGCTCTGTGATACACTCGTACACACTGCACATTACGGAGCATTTATTGCTGCAGAGCTCTGTGATACACTCGTACACACTGCACATTACGGAGCATTTATTGCTGCAGAGCTCTGTGATACACTCGTACAAACTGCACATTACGGAGCATTTATTGCTGCAGAGCTCTGTGATACACTCGTACAAACTGCACATTACGGAGCATTTATTGCTGCAGAGCTCTGTGATACACTCGTACAAACTGCACATTACGGAGCATTTATTGCTGCAGAGCTCTGTGATACACTCGTACACACTGCACATTACAGAGCATTTTATTGCTGCAGAGCTCTGTGATACACTCGTACACACTGCACATTACGGAGCATTTATTGCTGCAGAGCTCTGTGATACACTCGTACACACTGCACTTTACGGAGCATTTATTGCTGCAGAGCTCTGTGATACACTCGTACACACTGCACATTACGGAGCATTTTATTGCTGCAGAGCTCTGTGATACACTCATACAAACTGCACATTACGGAGCATTTATTGCTGCAGAGCTCTGTGATACACTCGTACACACTGCACATTACGGAGCATTTATTGCTGCAGAGCTCTGTGATACACTCGTACACACTGCACATTACAGAGCATTTTATTGAGCTGGAGCTTTGTGATACACTCGTACACACTGCACATTACGGAGCATTTATTGCTGCAGAGCTCTGTGATACACTCGTACACACTGCACATTACAGAGCATTTTATTGAGCTGGAGCTTTGTGATACACTCGTACACACTGCACATTACGGAGCATTTATTGCTGCAGAGCTCTGTGATACACTCGTACACACTGCACATTACGGAGCATTTTATTGACGTGGAGCTCTGTGATATGCTCATACACACTGCACATTTCTGAGCATTTTATTTAGGTGGAGCTCTGTGATACATTCATAGATTGTAAACGCGTTTGAGCAAGGTCTTCTTCACCTACACTGACTACGTGTTGTCAGTTATTCCGGTTCTATAATTGCAGAATGTGCTGCAGAAGATATTGGCGCTATATAAATAACAATACACACATTATCGATTACTGTGAGTATTATAGCTGTGGAGCTCTGTGATACACTGACACACACGGCACACTAAGTACTCTGAATAAAAGCACATTTTGGGTTTGACATCACCTACCGATATCTCATCCAAGGATCTGGGAGCATTTCTCCAGCAGATTGTGGTTTGATTCCAGGACTAAATTCTGAGATTTATTTTACGAAGCAGGGAGCGCAGAACGTTTAAACAGACGTGGTTGTGATTGAAAGCACCTGGTGCTTCTTCGTCTTTGGTTACGAGTGCCAGCGTGTTGACCTTCTAATCCTGCCCAATTAGGACAGCGTGATGGTAATTGATTGTAATAAGAAAGAACAGGGAAAAAAGGCTTTCAATTGGCAGAACATAAGTAAAATAATGTTTCCTGTAATTAAAAAGAATCTAAGTCTTCATATCAGCTCTACCACGTGTGCTCACTGTGACCAATTAAGTACATAGTTACATAGTTAGATAGCTGAAAAGAGACTTGCGTCCATCAAGTTCAGCCTTCCTCACACCTGTTTTTTGCTGTTGATCCAAAAGGCAAAAAAAAAAAAAAAAACCCAGTTTGAAGCACAATTTTGCAACAAGCTAGGACAAAAAATTCCTTCTTGACCCCAGAATGGCAGTCAGATTTATCCTTGAATCAAGCAGTTATTACCCTACATTGAAAGATTATATCCTTGAATATTCTGATAAAACCACTTCTTCAGGCTAAGTAGACCTAAAATGACTAAACTCTCATCATTCTCAGTCATCTACATGGACTGCAGTATTCAAACCCAATGTATAAACAAAACAAACCTCCCCCAACAGTTACCCCAACACCATCCTAACCCCAATGTACAATTTAAAATGTCTTGTTTTCCTTTTTCGTTACATTTGGCGTGAAATGGCCATAAAATGTAGACTCGCCTGTCATCATCCAAAAAAGGCTATTTCCCCATATAATTTGCAGCCCTGTTATGCTGCGGCAGCATACCTCCATGTGTTCCCTCTTTATGATTAATTATTTTGGTTTTATTTATTTTAATGTAGTTAAGTCCGTTGACCTGTGAATTGGGGCTTTGTCACAAAACTACATATACAGTGTCAGGTTTAAAGCAAGATGAAGGCTAATGCTCTATACAGAATGGGTGGGGAATAGTTGCAGGTGCAATTTTCAGTTCCTCGGGGGTGTGTCTTCAACTTCTCAAATCTACTTACCCTGCCCATTTTCAAACTCCTCTACCAACTCCATGCAGAACACTGAACTGCTTCCAAAGAAATAAATTGTGATTTCTATTGATTTATCAATGTGCTCAAGTCTGTGCGAGACATTACCTAGTAAAGTAATTTTAAGATCCCACAACCAAACGTTGCATTCAAGTGATTTTGAAGAGGTGAAGGGAGAAGGGATGGATATGAAGTAAAGTAAGGATGAAAGGGAGGAAGGAAACCTTTTTATTGCTCCCCAGTGACTAGGGGCACGCTTGCGAAAACACATCAGTTTGCACAAGCAGATTGTTTTTTGTGCTTTTATTGCATTGTTCATCCACTCACACTGAAATAATTACACGTGTAGCTGGGAGCGAGACGATTTATTCGAATGCACATCCTTCCCAGCGCTGTGGATCTATTCTTACTCTGAGTACTGTACTTAGACATTATTCTGAGGAGCAATTTGGGTTTGCTCAGCTCCTGTCACATACTGTTGTGGCACAGGCGAGGGTCGTCAGGCATCGTACATACTAATTGCCTCTGGAGGTTGCCTGTGCTGGGTCGGCTTCCCACACACGGTGAATCAGTAAGCTGTAAATATAGGCTGCAGCAATTTTCAGTGTTCGCTGTTCGGAGTCTGAGGGAAAAGCATTAAAAGATTCCTCCCACAGAACATAAAACTGAATACTATGAATAGGGGCATACAGAGCCAAGTGATTTAAATAAAAACAGTGATAGTCTGCTGACATGGGCGACTAAGCCCGAGGATGTGCAGCGTGGCCTCTCTGACATGGAGGATACAGCGTGGCCTCTCTGACATGGTGGATACAGCGTGGCCTCTCTGACATGGTGGATACAGCGTGGCCTCTCTGACATGGTGGATACAGCGTGGCCTCTCTGACATGGTGGATACAGCGTGGCCTCTCTGACATGGTGGATACAGCGTGGCCTCTCTGACATGGTGGATACAGCGTGGCCTCTCTGACATGGTGGATACAGCGTGGCCTCTCTGACATGGTGGATACAGCGTGGCCTCTCTGACATGGTGGATACAGCGTGGCCTCTCTGACACGGTGGATACAGCGTGGTCTCTTTGACATGGAGGTTGTACAGCGTGGCTTCTCGGACACAGAAGATGTACAGTGTGACCTCTCTGCCACGGTGGATACAGCGTGGTCTCTTTGACATGGAGGATATACAGCATGGCCTCTGTTATGAAGGATACAACGTGGACCCTCTGATGCCGAGGATACAGCGTGGCCCTTCTGACACAACGAATACAGCATTGCCCCTCAAACATGAAGTATGGACAGAAGTACAAACACTCTCACACTTTAAAGCATTACGTCACATCACGAAGCACAAGTTATCTCGATGACAATGAGTTCAGTTTACTGCTCAGTCCCCAGATCCACACCCAACAGAGCCCAGGAGGCACTGTGCAGTTTACAGTGTTACTTGTAACAACCGGACAACACAAATCCGTAGGAACTATATGACCTCATCGAATCAGCATTGGCCAAAATCCCTCCGCAATGTTACCTGCAACTTGTGTAATCGATGCTGAAAAGAATGCAGGATGTCATCTAGTAAAAAGGGATACTTAACAGTGTCTTAATATCTCCCTATTAAAGTGTATTGTAATTCATGGACAACATGACCTCTTCAGATTTCAGTTCAGGGCTCGTCATAATTTAATTTGTCTCTGGCATTTCTTAAACAGAGCCCGGCTTTCTGGCAGAGAATGCACACATAAACTGTAATAAATCTATGCGGAAAGTTTAATATGTACAATGATCACAATGAGTGCATAGAATCGTGGTTGTCTGTCTGTCCATCTTCCTTTTACTAGTAATCGAAGAGGACAAGTCAGGCTTCTACACAAAGCAAAAAATAATAATTCTCATCCCTGATGTGTGTCCCCATTTCTGATCCATATTTACTGCTCCTTATTTTTTCCAGAGCTTAAAATGTTTAGTCTTAAAGAGAATATCACAGATTTGCACAGCAGTAAAACTCACAGAAAGGTGCACGTGAGCTAGAAGTCCTCATAAGGTGTTATCTGCATATATGGAATAACTTGGTTTTATTCTAAATATATTCTTCATTTGCATAATTGGAAATTTGCCCTGGCCCCCACCCACGTTCCCAAAAAGGAGCCACGCGTCTTTATTCTGACTGCCATTATGTAACTGTTTCAGTGCCCGAGCAGCGCTCACCACCAACTGCCACTCAAAAAGCTAAAATTCCAATTTCACCATGAATCATCAGACCATAATTGCTCATTTGGAGACATCATGCAGTCATAAAAACTCACTGTGAATAAGACCGATCCATACTGAATTCTTCTGAATGTGTCCTATGATGGGTAGCACACAGGGGGAGAAAATACACGTGAAAACATAACCCAGTTCTCTAAAATCCACAGTTTAAAAGGACACCCACACATTTTAAAAGGACACCCTAAACACAAAAACAACTTAACTGCGTAATGAAACAGTTTTGGTGTATGGTCCATGCCCCTGCAGTCCCAATTCTCTGCAATTTAGGAGTTAAATCACTTTGTTTATACAGCTCTAGCCACACCTCCCCTGGCTGTGACTCACTCTGCTTCTCTAAATACTTCCTGAAAAAGAGGTCTAATATTGAAACTTCCCTTTTTGCACTCAGTATGTTTAATTTAGAAGTTTTTATCTTCTGCAAAATATAGAAACGTCCAAATTAAACACATTGTGCTTTAAAATTGGCTTGCAAATTAAAACTTTTTTCATGTGCTGCTCTTAAAGTGAATTGAGCATTGGCACTGCATGAATTTGATCTATACACCAAAACTGTTTCATTAAGCTAAATGTGTTTTGTGCTTTGTGCATCCCGTTAAGTGCAATATATAGGTGGGTGTGTTATGATAGGTGGGTTATTCATTTATACTAACTTCTATAGTTTTTTTTTGTTTTTTTTTTAATTAGGTTTTCTCCATAGACCCTTTCTGGCCCTTCGAAACTGCTGTATTTCCCTTTTCCTCTAAAAATACAGCTGAAGATAATATTGTGACAGTTTTCTGGGAATTGTAGTTCACGTACATGGTGGAAAAATTTGTTTGTGTAGTCTGATGCGGTGGTTCGGCTTGTCCTAATATTGTCCATGCAAAATAATCGGGAAAACAATTTGGACAAAACTAAACGGGCACAGAAATGGGCCAATCAGTGTACTGCAAAATATATACATAAATATATTTCTTACTGCTCATTTTTCTGTCTGTCACTTATCACGTGATCTGTGAATGAAATCAACATTTAGTGGTTTTTCACAGCTATCAATCATCTTTTTTCCCCATGAATCATCTCATTTTATTGGCGCCCGGACACAACTCCGAATCACGAATAAAACAAACATGCTAGTCCTTTGCACAAGTCGTTTGTTCAGTTATAGGTCCATTTTGGCCCTCTCAAGTAGTATGGTTACAATTGAACTACACCTCCCATAAACTCTTGATGTGCCCATAAGGCACTGCTTCTGGGATAAGCAATTAATAACTAGAGAGTTAAAGGAGCAGAATGACTGGCCGAATAATTTTTTGGTCTGGTAAGTACTCACTAAAGAAGCTGCAAGGCTTTGCGATTTGCAGCAAATGCAGCCGCCACAAAAGCCAGTATATTTTAACATATATTCCCATGTTTTGTTCTTACCTATGTTTTAAGGCATTATCTATATAATACACTATAATGTGTGTTTTACATTCTGGATTGTCCATTTAAAACAGCAGCCCACCTTGTATCATAAAAAATAACATAATAATCTTGTTCTTTGAATGTGCCTTTACTTTTAATTTTGGTTAATGCTGTTACAGCACGCGTTGTCTTTCCTATCGCTGACATCCAGTATAGGAATTATATGACCAATATGCCGCAGAGAGCAGCCATGTTACTTTTTCACCAGACTGCAAATTTAAATAGATGTCAATCCGGATATTGCAGACCAGATGCAAACTTTTTTACTTTTTTTTAATAATAAAAATATATATATTTTACTGGTATAAACAATCTCAGATTCTGCTTCATTTTACAAGCATGCAAGACAAAGGGATACATATCCAAGTGACAGAATTCCAAGACATGCTAACATTCTATGAACATTAAATCATGCATGTGGCAGCCATAACAAATAAATCACACGTAAACAGGTCAGTAAGCATCAGAGATCAGCAGAATCTTACAACAGCCTCCAAGCAAGTCATCGAGCTGAATCCATTTAAACCCACAGCCCTGTATGTACCAATACGATTATCAGAATGTTTGGGAGCAAAGTTGTTTTAAATAACCTACTTGTTTTAAATAATTTACTTTCTCTTAAATTATTTGCTTAAAAATGCTTGATGAATCCTAGCTCGCATCATTATAAATATAAAACAATACAAAATGGCAGGGAATGAACTGGCTGATTTACTAGAGTGAGAATTCAAATTTGAAGGGACACTATAGTCACCCAGACCACTTCAGCTCAATGAAGTGGTCTGGGTGCCAGGTCCCTCAGGTTTTAACCCTTCACCCAGACCACTTCAGCTCAATGAAGTGGTCTGGGTGCCATGTCCCCCAGGTTTTAACCCTTCAGATGTAAACATAGCAGTTTCAGAGACACTGCTATGTTTACATTGCAGGGTTAATCCAGCCTCTAGTGGCTGTCTTCCTGACAGCCGCTAGAGGTGCTTCCCCGACGCTGGATGCGAAAATCGCATTCAGTGTGCAGAATGTCCATAGGAAAGCTCCCACTCGGGAGCTGACGTCGGAGTGGGAGGAGAGGTCACCAGCGCAGAGAGAGCCCGGCGCTGGATTAAAGTAAGTAACTGAAGGGGTTTTAACCCCTTCAGCGCCAAGGGAGGGGCAGTGGCGGATCCAGAGCCTGATCTCGGGAGGGGCACTTGCAGATTATTTAAAGAAATAAACAGACACAATAACCACTACAGCTCAGTGTAGTGGTTATGGTGTCAATAGTGCCGGGGCCCCCTCCCAGAGTAAGTAGTCAAACCGTTTAAGAACAGTTTGACAACTTACCTGAGGTCTGATGGGAAATGGGGCTGTAGTAGGGTATAGGAGCAGTGGTGTGTGTGAGTGGTGCAATGTGTGTGTGTGTGTGTGAGGGGGACAGTGTGTGAGCAGTGTGTGTGTTTGAATGTTGTAGTGTGTGAGTGAGGGCGGCAGTGTATGTCAGGGATGCAGTGTATGTGTGGGACAGTATGTGTGTGTAACAGTTGCAGTGTGGGCAATGTGTGTGTATGGGGTTAGTGTATGTGTGTAGAGTGTGTGTGTATGGGGGAGCAGTATGTGTGTATGGGGGAGCAGTATGTGTGTATGGGGGCAGTGTGTGTGTATGGGGGGCAGTGTGTGTGTATGGGGGGCAGTGTGTGTGTATGGGGGGCAGTGTGTGTGTATGGGGGGCAGTGTGTGTGTATGGGGGGCAGTGCGTGTGTATGGGGGGCAGTGTGTGTGTATGGGGGGCAGTGTGTGTGTATGGGGGGCAGTGTGTGTGTATGGGGAGCAGTATGTGTATGGGGAGCAGTGTGTGTATGGGGGGCAGTATGTGTATGGGGGCAGTATGTGTGTATGGGGGGCAATGTGTGTGTATGGGGGCAGTATGTGTGTATGGGGGCAGTATGTGTGTATGGGGGCAGTATGTGTGTATGGGGGCAGTGTGTGTGTATGGGGGAAGTATGGGGGGCAGTGTGTGTGTATGGGGGGCAGTGAATGTGTGTAGAGTGTGTGTGTGTGATAAGGGTAGGATTTTTTTTTAATAATATATATATACGTATTTTTATTTATTTAATTAGAATAAATATTGATGTCCCCCCTTCCTTCTTACCTTTATTGAGGAGGAGGGGGGACATATTTCGATCCCTGGTGGTCCGGTGGGGGATTCATTGGTGGTCCCAGTGGGGAGAGTGAACTCTAGCCTGCGCTCCAGGGCTAGAGTTCACTCTCGCGTGATTTGGAGCGTTGTCGTGGTTACCGCGGCAATGCTCCATGCTCGCGAGATGAGGACCCGGAGGAGCTGCAGGCAGAGCTCCCGGGTCCCCTCTCCCTCCCCTGCCGGCTGTCAGCACAGTGCCTGCGGACGGGTAGGGAGATCTCTGATCTCCCCTCCAATCCACAGGCACATTGCAGGGCTGGCAGGGGAGAGGGAGACCGTCGGTTTTCTCCCCTGGATCCGCCACTGGGGAGGGGGGCCCTAAGGGTCGGGGGAACCTAAGGGTTGTATAGTGTCAGGAAAACAAGTTTGTTTTCCTGACACTATAGTGATCCTTTAAGGCCATAGCAGTCAAAGTGAAAGTATAGTTAACTTAGAGAATTTTCCTACTTCGTCTATTTTGACCTTAAATGTATGATTCACTTTGAATTTCCATTGGATTCTCAATGCATCAGTGTAATTAATATATAAAAATCCGTATATGCGTTCATCACAAACCACTTCCTATCACTATGTCAAGGCTTACAGATATCCCAACTGTGATCTCATTATATTCATAAAAAGTAAATTGGTTTCAAGTCTCCGCAACGCTTGTTTCAAATTAGTTGCAACCTTGGCTGAAGACCTTTTAAATGCAAAGTTTGTTAAAAGCTATAATTCCAAAGGAATCCAAGTGACCCCTTCCATAAACACATCACACACAAGTAGTAATTCACTAAAATGGGATTGTTGGAAATTCAAAGTGAATTCAGAATGAATTTCAAATTTTAGGCCAAGTTTGTTGAATTGGAGAGAAAAACATTCTCAGTAACTTTTTCTAGTTGGGCTATTGGTTTGAAATTTTTAAAGTGAACCTGTAATAAAAAAAAAAAAGAAAAGAAACTTATCTTAAATCCCCCCAGTGTTCACTGAATACCTCCTAAATCCCAAGGATACTTCATGTACTCAATGTCTCAATGTACATCAAGATATGCTAGCCTCCATTACAGCGCCACTATCTTCACAGTTTTGTGGGTGTTAATGTTCGTTTAACACCCACCTCGGTCCTCTGCTCCTCCTCCAGTCTTCTGTGATTTGTCCTGCTTGGGGACACTTCCCCAAACAGAGCCCACAACTTGTGTGACGCCCACATGTTGGCTTCCTTGGCAGCATGCCGGCGTCTGAACCAAGTGACGTCAGTGTCAGCTAGAGAGTTTCCATAGCAACCACAGCGCATGTACAGAGTCTATGTTGAAGATTTGATTAACAATTGCAAGAAAGTCCTATTTTTTTTATTGTTTTTTTTTCCCCCAATCTATGCATTTGATAGCAAATCTGCTAGCACAATGTATAGATGAAATTGCATTCTCTTTCAAAAGAGCATAAAGAATTTAGGGTATGACAGGTCCACTTTAAATTCAACCTTAATCATTAATACTTCACAGGTTAGTAAATATCCCCGTCACCGGCACTTGTTCTATACAATGTCAATTGATGTTCAACTTTGAGCAAGTCATTAAAAAGTCAAATTATGGCATTGACAGTTTTTAAACAAGATTATTCTTGCCTTTTATTTCATTTTATTCCTGCATAGCTTTTCAGCCACCTTAAATCACACATTTGCCGATCCTGGATTATGATACCTGCCGGGCAATACGGAGCCGAGGATTAAGAACCAATTCTGACTCTTTATTCCTTTAACATAATGATATCTATTGTACAAATCACTAGGGCATTCTGAAGTGCTCCCCAGTCGCAAAATTCCCTTACGTATAAACTAATAGCTCTTTTATACTGGTGGAAAAAAATTATTTTAAATTGAATAGCGTAATGGCAGAAAATGAGATACCCATTTCAAATAATCATGTTAGCGCACTCAGGAAATAAGCCTGATAATTAGAAATATTTTTTTCTGTAGGCATTTTCTTTAACGTAGAACATTTATTTTTTTTGGAAAAAAAGCTTGTTACTGCGACGCAATTGTGTGCCCCCCATGAATATGATGTCGTTTTGAGATTATTAGGATTCGGTAGTATAGCACCTGTTCTTTCTTTTTGAGAAACCTATTTTTTATCTTTTAATATTTTTTTTATTTTATTTTTAACAAGCCAGATGACTTAATTCTAAAAACAGACCATAACTACAACAGTATCTCATATTTAGGATGTAAATAATATATTTACATAGTGATTTCATTAAAAAAAAAAAGACTCAAAACTAAGAAATTTAAAACATCTCTTTTCATGCTGTTGATCCAAAACAAGACTAAAAAAAGTTGAAGCGATGGCTAATTATATCACTTTCTTTTGCTCTTTGGATCCACAACCTGTTCCTGTGCATATTAGTGGAACGTTTTAAGCACCACAGCAACCCGTCCCCCCATCTAAGTAGTGAAACTGTTTTAGAACCAATTGACTGCTAACCTGTCCACACATCCGCTACTTCATCCAGAGAGCCAGAAGCTTTCTCACTGTAGAATGATGGACTTTAAATTGTTAGGAAATTGCCTTATAATCCTTCCCAGTTTGATGGACAGCAACAATTGCTTCTCTAAGATAATTGTTGATGTCTGTCCTCCTTGGAACACACACCTGAATGCTCCAGACCAGCAAACTGATAAAAAAAAAAACCCTCTGCTTTTATAGAACGCTTGCTGATGATCAATTAATCAATGGCATTTGATTAGCTGCACCTGTCTGTCACTTAACCTCTATGGAGGCAGTAAGGGTGTACTTAGTTTTTCACACATAGCTTCTCCATTTTGGCTTTATTTTTATTAAATAAATCATGACACGGTGTAATATATCATGTGTTGTTGCTCATCTGAGGTTGTATTTACCCAATTTTAAGATCTGCTAAGGAACAGTTGATTGTTATAATGTCCTGATATTTAAAACCATAGAATTCAAAGAGGTTGTACTTTGTTTTCCTCATGCCTGTATGTTTCCCGACATCTGACATTGTTCTTGTGTGATTAGAACCAAGTTCTCATTTGCATTTATTTAAAATAATAATAATAATAATTATAATAATAATAATAATAAATCTGTTCTCAAAACTTGATCCCAAACTACGAGCACATACACGAATCCTATCTCTACCTCAATATAGCTAATTAACTACTACATAACAAGTGGAATGACTTTATACTGTTATTATGCCTGTTTATATATCTATATATATACACATAGTATTTTATCTTGCAAAATGGTTAGAATAACTCATTAACAGGGGCGGGCTGGGAAGGGGGGCAGGGAGGCAATTGCCCCCCAGGCCGCCCTAAACCCATGGCTGCCCACATCCAGCAAAAAAATGAAAAATCTGAATCCCCTGCTTCTGGCTGAGGAGTCAGATTTTTCAACTTCCCTCACTCTTCCTTCAGTCTGCAGTCAGTGGAGTCGGCCTCTCCTGATGATGTCAGGAGGAGGGGGCGTGACTTCCACTGCTCTTCTCACAGGACCGCTGGGGAGTCTGGGAGAAGAGCAGAGGAAGTCACGGCCCCTCCTCCTGACATCATCAGGAGAGGACGACTTCACTGGCTGCTGCTGGTTGCTGCTACTGTTGGCTGCTGTCCACCCCTCCCTGGCCTAAGGTAAGACTCAGGGAGGGGGGAAATACACTTTAGTGTTTTTTTTATTCCCCTCCTCAGCCCCTGTCCCCTTAGTCAGCCCCTGCCCCCTCCTCAGCCCCTGTCCCCTCCTCAGCCCCTGTCCCCTCCTCAGCCCCTGTCCCATCCTCAGCCCCTGTCCCATCCTCAGCCCCTGTCCCATCCTCAGCCCCTGTCCCATCCTCAGCCCCTGTCCCATCCTCAGCCCCTGTCCCATCCTCAGCCCCTGTCCCCTCCTCAGCCCCTGTCCCCTCCTCAGCCCCTGTCCCCTCCTCAGCCCCTGTCCCCTCCTCAGCCCCTGTCCCCTCCTCAGCCCATGTCCCATCCTCAGCCCCTGTCCCATCCTCAGCCCCTGTCCTCTCCTCAGCCCCTGTCCCCCCTCCTCAGCCCCTGTACCCTTTCCTCAGCCCCTGTCCCCCCTCCTCAGCCCCTGTACCCTTTCCTCAGCCCCTGTACCCTTTCCTCAGCCCCTGTACCCTCTCCTCAGCCCCTGTACCCTCTCCTCAGCTCCTGTACCCTCTCCTCAGCCCCTGTACCCTCTCCTCAGCCCCTGTACCCTCTCCTCAGCCCCTGTCCCCATCTCAGCCCCTGTCCCCATCTCAGCCCCTGTCCCCATCTCAGCCCCTGTCCCCATCTCAGCCCCTGTCCACACCTCAGCCCCTGTCCACACCTCAGCCCCTGTCCACACCTCAGCCCCTGTCCACACCTGTCCCCTTAGTCAGCTCCTACCTCAGCCCCTGTCCCCTTGGTCAGCCCCTGCCCCACCCTTTCACTGCTCCTTTCCCCCCTCTCAGCTCCTGCCCCCTTCCTCAGCCCCATGCCCCCCACCACAGCCCCATAACATCCCCACTACAGCTCCTCTCCCCCAATTGCAACCTATATTACCCACACCACAGCCCCTTTCCCCAAATTGTAGCCATCAACTTGCTTCAGCCCCTATCCCCCCGTACATTTCCTAAACCCCCAATTACAGCTTATACCCTCCACTACCACCCCCTGTCCCCCACTACAGCCCTGTCCCCCACTACAGCCCTGTCCCCTTACTCAGCCCCTGTCCACTGGTTTTAAAAGTGTAAAGTTTGGGTGTGTGTGTATGAGTGGGTGTGTGTGTATGAGTGGGTGTGTGTGTATGAGTGGGTGTGTGTGTATGAGTGGGTGTGTGTGTATGAGTATGGCTGTGTGTATGAGTATGGCTGTGTGTATGAGTATGGCTGTGTGTATGAGTATGGCTGTGTGTATGAGTATGGCTGTGTGTGTCAGTATGGCTGTGTGTGTCAGTATGGCTGTGTGTGTCAGTATGGCTGTGTGTGTCAGTATGGCTGTGTGTGTCAGTATGGCTGTGTGTGTGTGCGCATCAGTGTGGCTGTGTGTGTGTGCGCATCAGTATGGCTGTGTGTGCGCATCAGTATGGCTGTGTGTGCGCATCAGTATGTCTGTCTGTGTGTGTGCCAGTATGTCTGTCTATGTGTGTGCCAGTATGTCTGTCTGTGTGCCAGTATGTCTGTCTGTGTGTGTGTCAGTATGTCTGTCTGTGTGTGTGTCAGCCAGTATGCCTGTGTGTGTGTGTGTTTGTGTCAGTATGTCTGTCTGTCTGAGTCAGTATGCCTGTAACAGTGTGTCTTTCTGTGTGTGTCTGTGTGAGTACCAGTATGTATCTCTATGTGTGTGTCAGTATGTCTGTGTGCAAGTATGTCTGTCTGTCTGAGTCAGTATGCATGCAACAATGTGTCTTTCTGTGTGTGTCTGTGTGCCTGTCAGTGAGTGTGTGTTTTTTAGTGTGTGCCAAATCAGCAAGTGTGTGTGCCTGTCATTGATTGTCTGTTTAGGTGACTGCTTCCCCCCCCCCCCCCCCCCCCACACACACACACACACTTTCAATCACATGGGAAAGGTGTTTTTACTCTCCTCTTGGTGCAATGGGCCACTTGACTGGATTTGCCCCCCAGGCCTAAGGCTGCCAGCCCTCCCCTGCTCATTAATATGCTGATGCAAACACTGCAGCTCCCCACACCTCCTATAACCCACACTACCTGAGCAGCACACACACTGCAGCTCCCCACACCTCCTATAACCCACACTACCTGAGCAGCACACACACTGCAGCTCCCCACACCTCCTATAACACACACTACCTGAGCAGCACACACACTGCAGCTCCCCACACCTCCTATAACCCACACTATCTGAGCAGCACACTCACTGCAGCTCCCCACACCAGGGGCGTATTAGCCGCGAGGCAAACAAGGCATTTGCCTTGGGCGTCATTTTCCAGGGGGCGGCAAAAAAAGCCGCCCCCCAAATGCCCAAGGCAAATGTCTTGTTAGCCTTGCGGCTAACAGACATGCTGGGCTGCTTCTGGGCGGTCGGGCGGCGCTGCTGGGCGGGCGGCTGGCGAGGGAGCACTCCCCCTGAGCTGTCTGCTCAGCTCCCTCGCGCGCCACAGAGTGAGGCTGGGAGCCGGAATATGACGTCATATTCCGGCTCCGCCTCCCAGCCTCACTGTGCGGCGCGCGAGGGAGCTGAGCAGACAGCTCAGGGGGAGTGCTCCCTCGCCGCCCGCCCAGCAGCGCCGCCCGACCGCCCAGCAGCCACTGGACCACCAGGGAGAAAGATGACCCCCCCAGCATTCCCAAAGGTAAGGAGGCTGGGGGGGATAAAGTAAAAAAAAAAAAAAGAAAAGTGTTAATGTGAGTGAGTGTGTGTGTGTCTGTTAGTGAGTGTGTGTGTGTCTGTTAGTGAGTGTGTGTGTCTGTTAGTGAGTGTGTGTCTGTTAGTGAGTGTGTGTCTGTTAGTGAGTGTGTGTCTTAGTGAGTGTGTCTGTCTTAGTGAGTGTGTCTGTCTTAGTGAGTGTGTCTGTCTTAGTGAGTGTGTCTGTCTTAGTGAGTGTGTCTGTCTTAGTGTGTGTGTGTGTCTGTCTTAGTGTGTGTGTGTGTGTCTGTCTTAGTGTGTGTGTCTTAGTGTGTGTGTGTGTCTTAGTGTGTGTGTGTGTGTCTTAGTGTGTGTGTCTGTTAGTGTGTGTGTGTCTGTTAGTGTGTGTGTGTGTCTGTCTGTTAGTGTGTGTCTGTTACTGTGTGTGTGGGGGTGTGTGGGTGTCTGCGAGTGTGGGTGTCTGTGAGTGTGGGTGTCTGTGAGTGTGGGTGTCTGTGAGTGTGGGTGTCTGTGAGTGTGTTTGCCTGTGAGTGTGTGTGTGTGCTAGTTTGTGTCTGTTAGTTTGTGTCTGTTAGTGTGTCTGTTAGTGTGTCTGTTAGTGTGTCTGTTAGTGTGTGTTTCTGTTAGCGAGTGTGTGTGTTTCTGTTAGCGAGTGTGTGTGTTTCTGTTAGCGAGTGTGTGTGTTTCTGTTAGTTAGTGTATGCGTATGTGTCAGTGAATGTGTGTGTGTGTATTTAGAATGCGGGGCGGGGTAAAGGTTGGGTGGGGGTGGCGCGCGGGGGGGAGCGGGCGCCTGAGTTTTGTGCTGCCTAGGGCAGCACAAAACCAGGATACACCACTGCCCCACACCTCCTATAACACACACTACCTGAGCAGCACACTCACTGCAGCTCACCATACCTCCTATAACCCACACTACCTGAGCAGCACACTCACTGCAGCTCCCCACATCTCCTATAACACACACTACCTGAGCAGCACGCTCACTGCAGCTCCCCACACCTCCTATAACCCACACTACCTGAGCAACACGCGTACTGCAGCTCCCCACACCTCCTATAACCCACACTATCTGAGCAGCACACTCACTGCAGCTCCCCACACTTCCTATAACACATACTACCTGAGCAGCACACTCACTGCAGCACCCCACACCTCCTATAACCCACACTACCTGAGCAGCACACTCACTGCAGCTCCCCACACCTCCTATAACCCACACTACCTGAGCAGCACGCGCACTGCAGCTCCCCACACCTCCTATAACACACACTACCTGAGCAGCACGCTCACTGCAGCTCCCCACACCTCCTATTACACACACTACCTGAGCAACACGCGTACTGCAGCTCCCCACACCTCCTATAACCCACATTACCTGAGCAGCACACTCACTGCAGCTCCCCAAACTTCCTATAACACACACTACCTGAGCAGCACACTCACTGCAGCTCCCCACACCTCCTATAACACACACTACCTGAGCAGCACGCTCACTGCAGCTCCCCACACCTCCTATAACACACACTACCTGAGCAACACGTGTACTGCAGCTCCCCACACCTCCTATAACCCACATTACCTGAGCAGCACACTCACTGCAGCTCCCCACACTTCCTATAACCCACATTACCTGAGCAGCACACTCACTGCAGCTCCCCACACTTCCTATAACACACACTACCTGAGCAGCACACTCACTGCAGCACCCCACACCTCCTATAACCCACACTACCTGAGCAGCACACTCACTGCAGCTCACCATACCTCCTATAACCCACACTACCTGAGCAGCACACTCACTGCAGCTCCTCACACCTCCTATAACCCACACTACCTGAGCAGCACACTCACTGCAGCTCCCCACACCTGCTATAACCCACACTACCTGAGCAGCACGCGCACTGCAGCTCCCCACACCTCCTATAACCCACACTACCTGAGCAGCACCCTCACTGCAGCTCCCCACACCTCCTATAACCCACACTACCCGAACAGCACGCTCACTGCAGCTCCCCACACCTCTTATAACACACACTACGTGAGCAGCACACTCCCTGCAGCTCCCCACACCTCCTATAACCTACACAATCTGAGCAGCACACTCACAGCAGCTCCCCACACCTCCTATAACCCACACTATCTGAGCAGCACGCTCACTGCAGCTCCCCACACCTCCTATAACCCACACTATCTGAGCAGCACACTCACAGCAGCTCCCCACACCTCCTATAACACACACTACCTGAGCAGCACACTCACTGCAGTTCCCCACACCTCCTATAACCCACACTACCTGAGCAGCACACTCACTGCAGCTCCCCACACCTCCTATAACACACACTATCTGAGCAGCACGCTCACTGCAGCTCCCCACACCTCCTATAACCCACACTATCTGAGCAGAACGCTCACTGCAGCTCCCCACACCTCCTATAACACACACTACCTGAGCAGCACGCTCACTGCAGCTCCCCACACCTCCTATAACCCACACTACCTGAGCAGCACACTCACTGCAGCTCCCCACATCTCCTATAACCCACACTACCTGAGCAGCACACTCACAGCAGCTCCCCACACCTCCTATAACACACACTACCTGAGAGCACGCTCACTGCAGCTCTCCATACCTCCTATAACACACACTACCTGAGCAGCACACTCACTGCAGCTCTCCATACCTCCTATAACACACACTACGTGAGAGCACACTCACTGCAGCTCCCCACACCTCCTATAACACACACTACCTGAGCAGCACACTCACTGCAGTTCCCCACACCTCCTATAACCCACACTACCTGAGCAGCACACTCACTGCAGCTCCCCACACCTCCTATAACACACACTATCTGAGCAGCACGCTCACTGCAGCTCCCCACACCTCCTATAACACACACTACCTGAGCAGCACACTCACTGCAGCTCCCCACACCTCCTATAACACACACTACCTGAGCAGCACACTCACTGCAGCTCCCCACACCTCCTATAACCCACACTATCTGAGCAGAACGCTCACTGCAGCTCCCCACACCTCCTATAACACACACTACCTGAGCAGCACGCTCACTGCAGCTCCCCACACCTCCTATAACCCACACTACCTGAGCAGCACACTCACTGCAGCTCCCCACATCTCCTATAACCCACACTACCTGAGCAGCACACTCACAGCAGCTCCCCACACCTCCTATAACACACACTACCTGAGAGCACGCTCACTGCAGCTCTCCATACCTCCTATAACACACACTACCTGAGCAGCACACTCACTGCAGCTCTCCATACCTCCTATAACACACACTACCTGAGAGAACACTCACTGCAGCTCCCCACACCTCCTATAACACACACTACCTGAGCAGCACACTCACTGCAGTTCCCCACACCTCCTATAACCCACACTACCTGAGCAGCACACTCACTGCAGCTCCCCACACCTCCTATAACACACACTATCTGAGCAGCACGCTCACTGCAGCTCCCCACACCTCCTATAACACACACTACCTGAGCAGCACACTCACTGCAGCTCCCCACACCTCCTATAACACACACTACCTGAGCAGCACACTCACTGCAGCTCCCCACACCTCCTATAACCCACACTATCTGAGCAGAACGCTCACTGCAGCTCCCCACACCTCCTATAACACACACTACCTGAGCAGCACGCTCACTGCAGCTCCCCACACCCCCTATAACCCAAACTACCTGAGCAGCACACTCACTGCAGCTCCCCATATCTCCTATAACCCACACTACCTGAGCAGCACACTCACAGCAGCTCCCCACACCTCCTATAACACACACTACCTGAGAGCACGCTCACTGCAGCTCTCCATACCTCCTATAACACACACTACCTGAGCAGCACACTCACTGCAGCTCCCCACACCTCCTATAACACACACTACCTGAGAGCACGCTCACTGCAGCTCTCCATACCTCCTATAACACACACTACCTGAGCAGCACACTCACAGCAGCTCCCCACACCTCCTATAACACACACTACCTGAGAGCACGCTCACTGCAGCTCTCCATACCTCCTATAACCCACACTACCTGAGCAGCACGCTCACTGCAGCTCCCCACACCTCCTATAACACACACTACCTGAGAGCACGCTCACTGCAGCTCTCCATACCTCCTATAACCCACACTACCTGAGCAGCACGCTCACTGCAGCTCCCCACACCTCCTATAACCCACACTACCTGAGCAGCACACTCACTGCAGCTCCCCACACCTCCTATAACCCACACTACCTGAGCAGCACGCTCACTGCAGCTCCCCACACCTCCTATAACCCACACTATCTGAGCAGCACGCTCACTGCAGCTCCCCACACCTCCTATAACCCACACTACATGAGCAGCACGCTCACTGCAGCTCCCCACACCTCCTATAACACACACTACGTGAGCAGCACACTCACTGCAGCTCCCCACACCTCCTATAACACACACTACCTGAGCAGAACGCTCACTGCAGCTCCCCACACCTCCTATAACCCACACTACCTGAGCAGAACGCTCACTGCAGCTCCCCACACCTCCTATAACCCACACTACCTGAGAGCACACTCACTGCAGCTCCCCACACCTCCTATAACCCACACTATCTGAGCAGCACACTCACTGCAGCTCCCCACACCTCCTATAACCCACACTACCTGAGAGCACACTCACTGCAGCTCCCCACACCTCCTATAACCCACACTATCTGAGCAGCACACTCACTGCAGCTCCCCACACCTCCTATAACACACACTACGTGAGCAGCACACTCACTGCAGCTCCCCACACCTCTTATAACCCACACTACCTGAGAGCACACTCACTGCAGCTCCCCACACCTCCTATAACCCACACTACCTGAGCAGAACGCTCACTGCAGCTCCCCACACCTCCTATAACCCACACTACCTGAGAGCACGCTCACTGCAGCTCTCCATACCTCCTATAACACACACTACCTGAGCAGCACACTCACTGCAGCTCTCCATACCTCCTATAACACACACTACCTGAGAGCACACTCACTGCAGCTCCCCACACCTCCTATAACACACACTACCTGAGCAGCACACTCACTGCAGTTCCCCACACCTCCTATAACCCACACTACCTGAGCAGCACACTCACTGCAGCTCCCCACACCTCCTATAAAACACACTATCTGAGCAGCACGCTCACTGCAGCTCCCCACACCTCCTATAACACACACTACCTGAGCAGCACACTCACTGCAGCTCCCCACACCTCCTATAACACACACTACCTGAGCAGCACACTCACTGCAGCTCCCCACACCTCCTATAACCCACACTATCTGAGCAGAACGCTCACTGCAGCTCCCCACACCTCCTATAACACACACTACCTGAGCAGCACGCTCACTGCAGCTCCCCACACCTCCTATAACCCACACTACCTGAGCAGCACACTCACTGCAGCTCCCCACATCTCCTATAACCCACACTACCTGAGCAGCACACTCACAGCAGCTCCCCACACCTCCTATAACACACACTACCTGAGAGCACGCTCACTGCAGCTCTCCATACCTCCTATAACACACACTACCTGAGCAGCACACTCACTGCAGCTCCCCACACCTCCTATAACACACACTACCTGAGAGCACGCTCACTGCAGCTCTCCATACCTCCTATAACACACACTACCTGAGCAGCACACTCACAGCAGCTCCCCACACCTCCTATAACACACACTACCTGAGAGCACGCTCACTGCAGCTCTCCATACCTCCTATAACACACACTACCTGAGCAGCACACTCACAGCAGCTCCCCACACCTCCTATAACACACACTACCTGAGAGCACGCTCACTGCAGCTCCCCACACCTCCTATAACACACACTACCTGAGAGCACGTTCACTGCAGCTCTCCATACCTCCTATAACCCACACTACCTGAGCAGCACGCTCACTGCAGCTCCCCACACCTCCTATAACCCACACTACCTGAGCAGCACACTCACTGCAGCTCCCCACACCTCCTATAACCCACACTACCTGAGCAGCACGCTCACTGCAGCTCCCCACACCTCCTATAACCCACACTATCTGAGCAGCACGCTCACTGCAGCTCCCCACACCTCCTATAACCCACACTACCTGAGCAGCACGCTCACTGCAGCTCCCCACACCTCCTATAACACACACTACGTGAGCAGCACACTCACTGCAGCTCCCCACACCTCCTATAACACACACTACCTGAGCAGAACGCTCACTGCAGCTCCCCACACCTCCTATAACCCACACTACCTTAGCAGAACGCTCACTGCAGCTCCCCACACCTCCTATAACCCACACTACCTGAGAGCACACTCACTGCAGCTCCCCACACCTCCTATAACCCACACTATCTGAGCAGCACACTCACTGCAGCTCCCCACACCTCCTATAACCCACACTACCTGAGAGCACACTCACTGCAGCTCCCCACACCTCCTATAACCCACACTATCTGAGCAGCACACTCACTGCAGCTCCCCACACCTCCTATAACACACACTACGTGAGCAGCACACTCACTGCAGCTCCCCACACCTCTTATAACCCACACTACCTGAGAGCACACTCACTGCAGCTCCCCACACCTCCTATAACCCACACTACCTGAGCAGAACGCTCACTGCAGCTCCCCACACCTCCTATAACCCACACTACCTGAGAGCACACTCACTGCAGCTCCCCACACCTCCTATAACCCACACTATCTGAGCAGCACACTCACTGCAGCTCCCCACACCTCCTATAACCCACACTACCTGAGAGCACACTCACTGCAGCTCCCCACACCTCCTATAAACACACACTATCTGAGCAGCACACTCACTGCAGCTCCCCACACCTCCTATAACACACACTATCTGAGCAGCACACTCACTGCAGCTCCCCACACCTCCTATAACACACACTACCTGAGCAGAACGCTCACTGCAGCTCCCCACACCTCCTATAACCCACACTACCTGAGCAGAACGCTCACTGCAGCTCCCCACACCTCCTATAACCCACACTACCTGAGCAGCACACTCACTGCAGCTCCCCACACCTCCTATAACCCACACTATCTGAGCAGCACGCTCACTGCAGCTCCCCACACCTCCTATAACACACACTACCTGAGCAGCACGCTCACTGCAGCTCCCCACAACTCCTATAACACACACTACCTGAGCAGCACGCTCACTGCAGCTCCCCACACCTCCTATAACCCACACTACCTGAGCAGCACGCTAACTGCAGCCCCCCACATCTCCTATAACCCACACTACCTGAGCAGCACGCTCACTGCAGCTCCCCACACCTCCTATAACCCACACTATCTGAGCAGAACGCTCACTGCAGCTCCCCACACCTCCTATATCCCACACTACCTGAGCAGCACGCTCACTGCAGCTCTCCATACCTCCTATAACACACACTACCTGAGAGCACACTCACTGCAGCTCCCCACACCTCCTATAACCCACACTACCTGAGCAGCACGCTCACTGCAGCTCTCCATACCTCCTGTAACACACACTACCTGAGAGCACACTCACTGCAGCTCTCCACACCTCCTATAACACACACTACCTGAGAGCACACTCACTGCAGCTCTCCACACCTCCTATAACACACACTACCTGAGAGCACACTCACTGCAGCTCCCCACACCTCCTATAACCCACACTACCTGAGCAGCACGCTCACTGCAGCTCTCCATACCTCCTATAACACACACTACCTGAGAGCACACTCACAGCAGCTCCCCACACCTCCTATAACCCACACTACCTGAGAGCACACTCACTGCAGCTCTCCACACCTCCTATAACCCACACTACCTTAGAGCACACTCACTGCAGCTCCCCACACCTCCTATAACCTACACCATCTGAGCAGCACGCTCACTGCAGCTCCCCACACCTCCTATAACACACACTACCTGAGCAGCTCCCCGGTGTACTGATTGAGCGATTTTCTCCCAAAGTCCTTCACAATAGTGGAATAACCTTCCAGAAAGCTTAAAGGGAAACTCCAGTGCCAGAGAAACGATCCGTTTTTCTGGCACTGGAGGGTCCCTCTCCCTCCCACCCACCAATCCCCGGTTACTGAAGGGGTGAAAACCCCTTCAGTCACTTACCTGGGACAGCGGCGATGTCCCTCGCCGCTGTCTCCTCCTCCGCGACGCTCCTCCTAGTGATTACGTCGGCCGGTGGGCGAGACTGAACCCACCCACCGGCCGAGGAGACCTAATGCGCATGCGCGGAAATGCCGCGCATGCGCATTAGGTCTCCCCATAGGAAAGCATTGAAAAATCATTTCAATGCTTTCCTATGGGGTTTTGAGCGACGCTGGAGGTCCTCACACAGCGTGAGGACGTCCAGCGACGCTCTAGCACAGAAAACCTGTGCTAGAACCCAGGAAGTGACCTATAGTGGCTGTCTAATAGACAGCCACTAGAGGTGGAGTTAACCCTGCAATGTAATTATTGCAGTTTATGAAAAACTGCAATAATTACACTTGCAGGGTTAAGGGTAGTGGGAGTTGGCACCCAGACCACTCCAATGAGCAGAAGTGGTCTGGGTGCCTGGAGTGTCCCTTTAAAAATCTTTAATCAGTCTGAGATCCTAGAGTCAAGCCAGTGCTGGAACAGCTGCCAGACTTGTATTCTATATACGTAACTATAACGTTATCTTTTATTTGTTTTCCCCAGGACAAACTTACTTAAAAGAAAAATAGGTCTTATATATTAATATAATATATTCTGGCTTGTAAATATTGTCTAAATAAAAATGTGTGAAATTAACTAGGAATTAACAAAAACGTCCCTAACAGCGCATACCGTCCAGCACTGTATGGTTTAATGACTATGCAGGACTTGCTAGATCAATTTATCTCACATTTCTTTCTAGAAGGTTCCTATGACATTCTTCTGGCAAAGAGA
Source organism: Pelobates fuscus (assembly GCF_036172605.1). NCBI lineage: Eukaryota > Metazoa > Chordata > Amphibia > Anura > Pelobatidae > Pelobates > Pelobates fuscus. Next base: position 160,642,300 of record NC_086325.1, read on the forward strand.
ATTGTTTTTTTCATTCAGTGTGTAATCAATTCGACCCAGGGGTTTTACAAGAGTAATTAGCTGATGCCTCATTTGGCGTAAAAACCCACTCAGCCCTGTCTCTACTCATGTCAAAACCTAATGAAAAAAGTTCAGGAACAATATGACTTTTAATGAGTGGATTGTGTTTTCTTCCTTTACTTTTAAAAAATAAAAACTAAAAAATGTGTCTCTCCATTAACCAAGTGCACTTAGCAAACAGGAAATGGAGCAGATTTAAACACATGGTGTCCTTTAAGATGCCTCTGGTGTCATGGCAACAAGACGCTTTCGACCTATCAGTGTCCTCTCCTTGTGTCACATGAGGGTTGAATTATTCCAGCCCGCAACAATTCTGAATCAAATAAAGGAGGTACTGTATATTTAAAAGTAAGCGGTGGTATCCCCAATGTATTTTTTATTTAATTCAGCAGATTTTATAGCATTATTATTATTATTATTATTATTATTATTAGCATGTATACAGAACTTATATCGCAGAGGTTTACAACTGGCAGTGGCACCATTGGACCTGGGCCATCAAGGGTCTAATTAACTGGCAATAGAGAAACATGCCTAGACACCTCAACAAAGCAGCTCTAAAATATATATTTCCTTCCTTTATAAATGATCTTAGTAAAAAACAGAATGTGTATAGAATCCTATTGCAAATCAGGATCCACTTACACAATCTTAAAACTATCTAAAGCAGTGCTTCGGAATCTTAAAACTATCTAAAGCAGTGCTTCGGAATCTTAAAACTATCTAAAGAAGTGCTTCGGAATCTTAAAACTATCTAAAGCAGTGCTTCGGGATCTTCAAACTATCTAAAGCAGTGCTTCGGAATCTTAAACTATCTAAAGCAGTGCTTTGGAATCTTAAAACTATCTAAAGTAGTGCTTTGGAATCTTAAAACTATCTAAAGAAGTGCTTCGGAATCTTAAAACTATCTAAAGCAGTGCTTCGGAATCTTAAAACTATCTAAAGTAGTGCTTCGGAATCTTAAAACTATCTAAAGAAGTGCTTCGGAATCTTAAAACTATCTAAAGCAGTGCTTTGGAATCTTAAAACTATCTAAAGCAGTGCTTCGGAATCTTAAAACTATCTTAAGCAGTGCTTCGGAATCTTAAAACTATCTTAAGCAGTGCTTCGGAATTTTAAACTATCTAAAGCAGTGCTTCGGAATCTTAAAACTATCTAAAGTAGTGCTTCGGAATCTTAAAACTATCTAAAGAAGTGCTTCGGGATCTTAAAACTATCTAAAGTAGTGCTTTGGAATCTTAAAACTATCTAAAGCAGTGCTTCGGAATCTTAAAACTATCTTAAGCAGTGCTTTGGAATCTTAAAACTATTTAAAGCAGTGCTTCGGCATCTTAAAACTATCTAAAGCAGTGCTTCGGAATCTTAAAACTATCTAAAGCAGTGCTTCGGAATCTTAAAACTATCTAAAGCAGTGCTTCGCAATCTTAAAACTATCTAAAGTAGTGCTTCGGAATCTTAAAACTATCTAAAGCAGTGCTTCGGAATCTTCTCTAACCCAAGGCACACCAAATCTCTTCCCAGAATTCCACGGCACACGACAAACAAAAAATATATTAAAATATGAGTAATAAAGTGTATACACAGAACAGTCCCACTTTGCCCTACAGAACACGCGCAGTCAGTTTGCCCATTTAAAGTATACCACAGTCAGTTTCCTATTAAACATAGGAGAAGAAAGGAGTCCATTAATAAACCACAGTAGGTTTTCCAATTAATATTGTGCCCATTAATATGTATTACAGTCAGTTTGTCCATTAATAAACACCACAGTCAGTGCAGCAAATGAATAAATATCACAGTCAGTATGCCCATTAATAAATATTACACTAATGCACAGATATCACACTAATGTACATTACAGAAACATAGACACATAGAATGTGACGGCCCATCTAGTCTGCCCAGGTTTCTAAATACTTTCATTAGTCCCTGGCCTTATCTTATAGTTAGGATAGCCTTATGCCTATCCCACGCATGCTTAAACTCCTTTACTGTGTTAACCTCTACCACTTCAGCTGGAAGGCTATTCCATGCATCCACTACCCTCCAAGTAAAGTAATACTTCCTGATATTATTTTTAAACCTTCGCCCATCTAATTTAAATTGACCTGAACTAATACAGATATACAGCTAAAATGTGTATTGGGCTGTGTATATTTCTGGGTGTGTTTGGCATTGTCTGGCTGTATATGCGCCTGAGAGTGTGTGTCTGACAGTGAGTATCCTTGTATGTGAATAAATGAATGTCTTTGTGAGCATGTGTCTCTTTGTGTCTGTGGCCGAATGTGGGTGGGGAAGTTGCTTGCAGCGTGTTGTGTGTATGAGGGGCTGCCTGTGGCCTCTGTGCATTGTGATTTTGTGCTGCCTGGGCTAATGAAGATGCATTACCCTAAATAGCAATGGGCAGCTTTGATTGACTGAGAGTGCCAGCTGACTGCTTTTAGCCTATCACAGTGTCCATTACTGGTATGAATCTGTATGGCTAGAAGGAAGTGTGTAATCTCCTTAGCCACACCTCCAATGGGGGCTGGACTGTAAATGACCAGGGACCCTCATTCGGTGTAAAACCTCTAGAAAATGGTTTATCAGTGAACAGAAGGACTGTGCCAGGGGACACCAAGCACTATAACCAATTCAATGCGATGAAATAGGTATGGTGCCTACAATGTCCCTTTAATTTTACATTTAAAAACTCTCATATATGTTAAATATAGGGTGTACGTAAACATAGTAAAACTTGGATATGGCAGTACCCGTTTACAAATGGTTGCTCACACACTCCAGAAGCATCAAATCCCTTCCATCATGACAAATTAGTTATTTATAATAAGTGATAAAGCCTTCGCCTCCAGGGTATGTCAGGGCTATAGATTTCCTTATTAGCTTGGCTTATGCAGTCTTTTAAGCAAAACTAATTGCATTAGTGTAAAATGGGATGCTCAATCTGGCACTCAACAGAGGTAATAACTACATTTTAAGGCCTTTCAGTTAGTAAAACCGCTATCAGTATGTACATAAAATCTGTTGCACGACTTAGGGCTAAATAGATAGCACACAGAATATTAAAAACAACCACTTACAGGGGAACTAATGGGTGCAGAGAACTGTCCACTCTACAATAATCTGATCACTTAAAGGAACACACCTATCCACAGACTATCTTAAAGGGATACTATAGGCACCCAGACCATTTCAACTCATTGAAGTGGCCTGGATGCAGTGTCCCTGTCCCTTAAGCCTGCAATGGTAATTACCTTTAAGGGTTACGACTGCCTCTAGTGGCTGTCAATCAGACAGCCACTAGAGGCACTTCCTGGTGGTTAGGCAACTTTTCGCCTAGCTGATGCCTAGCTTTTGACAATGGCACCACTCTATGCTGCAGTATGAGAAAGGGTTGGTCGGGAGAGTGTGCATATGCATTTTATTCTTTCACTGGAGGCCCAGTGATAGGCTGAGATAGACTGATAGTGATAGGCTGAGAGCAGCAGCAGACCAAAGTAGTTGAACTGAAAACCTGGCTGATATGCAGCATTTTTCAGTTTGACTATTTTGGCTTTAAATTTGACATTCACTTTGAATTGCCAACATTTGTCACTTTAACGAATAAGCCTAATATTTATCGACTTTACACAATGTTCATAGGAAGGTAATAATGATAAACAGTCCCCTTTGCACATCCAACTTTAAGTGATCTTTTAGTCGTACAATTCTTCTTATTCCACTTTTTTCCCCCATTCATTTATTTAATCTGTTCCTTTCCACGTTATCGTTGTGTAATTGTAAGGGACTATTTTTTTGTTATTGACAAACGTTCCGAAAATTCTCTAAGCTGCACTCGGGACTGGGACTTACCCACTAAACTGTGAACAACCGTGACCTGAAACTTGTATTGCAACATTTAAAGGGACACTATAGTCACCCAGACAACTTCAGCTCAATGAAGTGGTCTGTGTGCCAGGTCCCCCAGGTTTTAACCCTTCACATGTAAACATAGCAGTTTCACATTGCAGGGTTAATCCAGCTAGAAGCGAAATTCGCATTCAGCGTGCTGAGCGTCCATAGGAAAGCATTGAGAAATGCTTTCCTATGAACTTTTTGAATGTGCGCGCGGCTCTTGCCGCGCATGCGCATTCGGCTCCACTCGGCTGCTGACATTGGTGGGGGAGGAGAGGTCACCAGCGCCGAGGGGGTCCGGCGCTGGATTAAGGTAAGTAACTGAAGGGAATTTAACCACTTCAGCGCCAAGGGAGGAGGACCCTGAGGGTGGGGGGTCCTAAGGATGCTATAGTGTCAGGAAAAATAGTTTGTTTTCCTGACACTATAGTGATCCTTTAAGATAAAATTGTCAAGCTGTGTTTAATCAGCATATTTTTTTTTTTTGTCTAAGTTGTTCAATCTGACTTTCAATTCACTGAAATACCATGTTTAGTGGATATACATCATGATGGTGACAAAACTCCCCAAATTATCTGCATCCAACTCCCACGGCCAATTCACGTTCTGATAGTGATGTCAGAAAGAGAAGCCCACGATTTTTTTTTTTTTTTAAAACATCCCTAAATTTTACTTTCAGTTTTTTTTTTTTATTGTAATAACTGACAGTGCGAAAGGTTTCCCTGTGATGATAATTGTTGACAAGTTGACTCTCTGAATGTCAGAGTGTATCAGACTTCAGAGAAGCCAACTTGCTTTTGTGAGCTTCATTAAGCTGACTTGTGGGCGTTCATGGTGATTAATTATTATCATTTATACATCGTTTCTTATAGACAGTAGTTAATGTATTTAAATGGTTACCCCAAACACCATAACCATTGATTTGAAGTGGTCATGGTTATAGGAGCCTGGATGTGCAGTGTTTATTCTTGAAATTCACATTCAGAGAAATTTGCACTTTTGCTCTGGGTGCTAGTTACATTCCCTGCACACGTGACTTTGGCAGCTCGGAACTCCAAATGTTATTTCTGTGCATATATAACATTTTTGGTGAGTGCGCACGGCATGCTGGTAACACACATAACAATCTTGTCCCTTGCGGACATCGCATCTGCAAGGGGAAGCTTGCCCTAAAGTACTTACCTCTCTGTGGTCTCCCTGCATAAAATAGAGTTTTGGTTTTCTTTTTTAAAAAAGTAAAAAATCTCCTGCCTTCCCTCACCAGCTCAAAACGCACACATGTCTTCTGAGCCAGCTGTACGGTCCAAACAAAGGCTTGATTGGACCGAGCACTTGCAGGGATGACGTGACGTCGGACGGGCGTGAAGGTCACCTTTGCCCGGCGCCGCTGGATGTCAGGTAAGTTCAAAACGTAACTTTTTACAGGGAAGAGGGGAACCTGAATAAAAGGGGGGAAAATATATATATCTTTTAAGTAGTTGGAGAAACCCCTTAACCCCTTAAGGACCAAACTTCTGGAATAAAAGGGAATCATGACATGTCACACATGTCATGTGTCCTTAAGGGGTTAAAGGGACACTCCAATTCCAATCCCCTAAAGCAGTTTAGCTTGTGGAAAAGAGCAGATTTTAATAGAAAGTCTCTCTTTTATAAATCTACATTGTTACATCTCGCCAGCTGTCACTCAAACAGCTGTTTCTGTTACTTCCTGGTAGTTTAGCTCTCTGGAGTTAAAGTCAAAGGCAGGTAATTGTGCAGAGAACCTGCCTCGCAAAGACTTATCATTGAGATCAGTAATACATCTCTTTGAGAAGCCTGTGATTAGACAGACTACTCTGGGGAAGAAGGGGAGGTCTTCCAGTAGCTGCAGATGCTCAATCTGCAGCTATTGCAAGCTAACATTTCATATACCCTTAATGAAAACATGAAAAGCAAGTCACATGCATGTTTTTGATGGGGATATATCTACTAAACAGTTCAACACCAACACGGTAATTCTAATTAAATACTAAATGTAAATACCGGTAGCTATATTTATCTTGCGAGAGATAAGTTCCAGATGAAGATTGGTGGAAGTAACTCTGCTTTGTGCAGTTGCTCCTATTAAATCACACCCCCTCCGTTGCCAGATGAGGAGCTGGGGTCAGAGAGACCGAAGTCTCGCTCCCTAACAAATCACTGAAAGTAGAGAGTCCTAATTAAATGAACACACCCATTTATAGGCAATTATAAAGTTATGATACAGGTCTGATTGAAACTCATTGTAGGAGCTTCTGGGCTCCAGAGGAGGCTGCAACTGGTGTCCAAACGAACCCCAAATCTGTTGCTTTACTTAAACTGTTTGACAACTTATACTTTGAGGATACGAGGGCACTGCTGACACCAGAACCACAACAGTAGTTAGTAGTGCTGCAGTGGTTATGGTGCTTCGAGTGTGCCTTTTGACAGAGCAACCTCAAATAGCAGCTGCTGCTCAGGAGTGTAACTCCCAACATCCTCGGGCAGACTAGGAAATTTATAAAATTAAAACCCTAAAAGTAATGTTAAAAACTCATGTAATATAAAACGTTGAAACGTGACTTCTGACAAAATAAGACGATCTCATGGTCATTATGTCTGCAGAACTCTTCAATGGCATTATTGTCCCTTAATCCACTCACATATACATTGTGACATCTTACTTTTAATGGGTTTAAGTGTTTCTGGTAGTCCAGCCATGTGAGAACTCTATAGTCTATGATGTGAAGCGGAATAGAATGAAAACTCAGTATTGCCAAGTTCCCAGTACGTTTGGCTGACATTGTCAGAGGACTGAACTCTGCAAGATCCCAACTTTGTAAAGTGCTGAGTTCATTCCTGCCAAAGAGCAATGGCAATACGTTAACATCTCCCAAATTCATCAACACACAGCAATAAAATAGCTACACTCTACAGTATATCACAAAATGAAAACATTTATACACTTTAAACCAGGCTTCCCCAAACTCCGGCCCTCCAGATGTTGCTGAACTACAACTCCCATGATTCTATGAATGAGCTAGATAGGCTGAGAATCATGGGAGTTGTAGTTCAGCAACATCTGCAGGGCCGGCGTTTGGAGAAGCCTGCTTTAAACAAACCGCTATCCTGTCATCACACAGTACAAGCTTGCAAGCAGTGTCCCATCAGACTGGAACCTAAATTCTTCCTGCAGTCAATTAAAATACCAACAAATACTAATATCTACTAATGTGATGGTAACGTTGAATTAGGTTCCAATATTGGTTGAGGGGGGAGTAGATAAACAAAATATATAAAATGCATTATCTAAACTGTGGTGCTTTTTTCTGAATTGCACATATATATTTATACAAAACAGTGGGCGGTTCAAGAGTATCATACACATTTGAACATTTTGCAATAAAAATGTAAAATAAAAATAAATGAATTGGAAAGAATTCCATTCTGGGCCTGCAGTATGTAAACAGTGCTATTTTTATGTATGCAAATAATACCCTAGCCATGTGTAGGGAAGCTACTTTGCATGCGTGTGCACAAGCAATACGTGTGCTTTATGTAGGCTGCCTGTGCTTCGGGGTCCTGTCTGAGGCATGTGGGGGGCACACAGGGGACTGTAGGAGATGCTTAGGATGGGCCCAAATCACACAGCACTGGGCGATATGGATGATATAACCCCCTCTACAAGAATCACACTGGTCTAATCTGCTAGGCACAGGGATAGGCAACCTTTGGCACTCCAGATGTTGTGTACTACATCCCCCTTAATGCTCTTACACCCATAATGCTGGCAAAGCATCATGGAAGGTGTAGTCCAAAACATCTGGAGTGCCGAAGGATGCCTATGCCTGTGCTAGGGCATCCACTGATACAGGATAACAGAATGATGATACAATAATGGCTTGCTGCACTTTAAGATTCCTGCATCTCTCATCATCTTGGCTCCTGCACTTCTTGTGAATATGGTGTGAAGCAGTACTGTATCTAAGCATGCATAGCTGTACGAGCAAACCCTGCATAGTTACAGTGTGTCTGTGCTGTGTGTCATCGCTGGAGCATCTTTCATTCTGAAGCTCATGCTAATCCCAGTTCACACCTGGTGGTACCCAAACCGCAGCAGGAGCATAGCCAGATCCCCCGTTACACAGCCCTGCATGCCCCATGCAAAGCCTTGCAGCATTCCCAAATACCTTTGCCCAGCATCACTTGTTAAGGAGCCCATGATTCTATTTGGCAGCAGCGGACTGACACCGTTAAGGTCCTCCCTGGAAATTGGTGGGACGATTTTTGAATTGGTGCTAGTTTCCGATGGAGAATTCTTCATCTTGGCTCTCGTCATCCTATCAGCTTAATAGGTCTTTCTGCTGGTCCCATCTCCTAACTCACATGTTCAGTTCTGATCTGCATGCTGGCTGCATCTCAGTGCTGCACTCAGGCACCACCTACTTAATGCTTCCTCCCCGTTGCCTGCCGTGGGATGGAACATTCCTCCTATATACAATATATCAGACAGTTAGGCTTGAAAGAGGTGAACACTGTGGGGTTAATTCACTGAATTCTGAATTGTAGCCAATTCAAATCCAAAATTCCATATGGAGTGTGAAAAATCCAAGCTGTGACTGTACCAGACCTGGAGAGGATTTTATTATAATTTTTGCCTGCATTTTGCAATACGAGTTTTAGTTTGATATAATTCGGAGTTTAGCGAATAAACTCAGAAAGTGAATTCAATGTGAATTTCACATTTTAAGCCAAAATATAAGAATTGGAACTGTAGCTAAGGTGGAGTTTCCCCCCCCAAAAAAATGTTTTCTTTATTAATTTACGTTGGATTTTTTTATTTACAAAAATTTCAGAATTTCAAAGTGAATTTCATATTTAAGGCCAAAGTATCTTAACTGAAAACTTATCCAGGCAGCCATGCTACCAGTTCAGCTACTTTGGCCTTAATTAATCTGCTCAGGTAGTGTGTGTTATAGGAGGTGTGGGGAGCTGCAGTGAGTGTGTTGGTCAGGTAGTGTGTGTTATAGGAGGTATGGTGAGCTGCAGTGAGTGTGCTGCTCAGGTAGTGTGGGATATAGGAGGTGTGGGGAGCTGCAGTGAGTGTGCTGCTCAGGTAGTGTGGGATATAGGAGGTGTGGGGAGCTGCAGGGAGTGTGCTGCTCAGGTAGTGTGTGTTATAGGAGGTGTGGGGAGCTGCAGTGAGTGTGCTGCTCAGGTAGTGTTTGTTATAGGAGGTTTAGGGGGCTGCAGTGAGTGTGCTGCTCAGGGAGTGTGTGTTATATGAGGTGTGGGGAGCTGCATTGAGTGTGCTGCTCAGGTAGTGTGTGTTATAGGAGGTGTAGGGGGCTGCAGTGAGTGTGCTGCTCAGGGAGTGTGTGTTATAGGAGGTGTGGGGGCTGTAGTGAGTTTGCTGCTCAGGTAGTGTGGGTTATAAGACGGGTGGGGGGCTGTAATGAGTGTGCTGCTCAAGTAGTGTGGGTTATAGGAGGTGTGGGGAGCTGCAGTGAGCGTGCTGCTCAGTTAGTGTGTGTTATAGGAGGTGTTGGGAGCTGCAGTGAGTGTGCTGCTCAGGTAGTGTGGGTTATAGGAGGTGTGGGGAGCTGCAGTGAGCGTGCTGCTCAGGTAGTGTGGGTTATAGGAGGTGTGGGGGGCTGTAGTGAGTGTGCCGCTCAGGTAGTGTGGGTTATAGGAGGTGTGGGGAGCTGCAGTGAGTGTGCTGCTCAGGTAGTGTGGGATATAGGAGGTGTGGGGAGCTGCAGGGAGTGTGCTGCTCAGGTAGTGTGTGTTATAGGAGGTGTGGGGAGCTGCAGTGAGTGTGCTGCTCAGGTAGTGTTTGTTATAGGAGGTGTAGGGGGCTGCAGTGAGTGTGCTGCTCAGGAAATGTGTGTTATATGAGGTGTGGGGAGCTGCAGTGAGTGTGCTGCTCAGGTAGTGTGTGTTATAGGAGGTGTAGGGGGCTGCAGTGAGTGTGCTGCTCAGGGAGTGTGTGTTATAGGAGGTGTGGGGGCTGTAGTGAGTTTGCTGCTCAGGTAGTGTGGGTTATAAGACGGGTGGGGGGCTGTAGTGAGTGTGCTGCTCAAGTAGTGTGGGTTATAGGAGGTGTGGGGAGCTGCAGTGAGCGTGCTGCTCAGTTAGTGTGTGTTATAGGAGGTGTGGGGAGCTGCAGTGAGTGTGCTGCTCAGGTAGTGTGGGTTATAGGAGGTGTGGGGAGCTGCAGTGAGCGTGCTGCTCAGGTAGTGTGGGTTATAGGAGGTGTGGGGGGCTGTAGTGAGTGTGCCGCTCAGGTAGTGTGGGTTATAGGAGGTGTGGGGAGCTGCAGTGAGCATGCTGCTCAGGTAGTGTGAGTTATAGGAGGAGTGGGGAGCTGCAGTGAGTGTGCTGCTCAGGTAGTGTGGGTTGTAGGGGGTGTGGGAAGCTGCAGTGAGTGTGCTGCTCATGTAGTAAGGGTTATAGGAGGTGTGGGAAGCTGCAGTGAGTGTGCTGCTCAGGTAGTGAGGGTTATAGGAGGTGTGGGAAGCTCCAGTGAGCGTGCTGCTCAGGTAGTCTGGGTTATAGGGGGTGTGGGGAGCTGCAATGAATGTGCTTCTCAGGTAGTGTGGGTTATAGGAGGTGTGGGGAGCTGCAGTGAGTGTGCTGCTCAGGTAGTGTGGGTTATAGGAGGTGTGGGGAGCTGCAGTGAGTCTGCTGCTCAGGTAGTGTGGGTTATAGGAGGTGTGGGTAGCTGCAGTGAGCGTGCTGCTCAGGTAGTGTGTGTTATAGGAGGTGTGGGGAGCTGCAGTGAGCATGCTGCTCAGGTAGTGTGTGTTATAGGAGGTGTGGGGAGCTGCAGTGAGCATGCTGCTCAGGTAGTGTGTGTTATAGGAGGTGTGGGGGGAACTGCAGTGAGTGTGCTGCTCAGGTAGTGTGGGCTATAGGAGGCATGGGGAGCTGCAGTGAGTGTGCTGCTCAGGTAGCGTGGGTTATAGGAGGTGTGAGGGGGCTGTAGTGAGTATGCTGCTCAGGTAGTGTGGGTTATAGGAGGCGTGGGGAACTGCAGTGAGCGTGCTGCTCAGGTAGCGTGGATTATAGGAGATGTGGGGCGACTGTAGTGAGTATGCTGCTCAGGTAATGTGGGCTATAGGAGGTGTGGAGAGCTGCAGTGAGTGTGCTGCTCAGGTAGTGTGGGTTATAGGAGGTGTGGGGAGCTGCAGTGAGCGTGCTGCTCAGGTAGTGTGGGTTATAGGAGGTGTGGGGAGCTGCAGTGAGTGTGCTGCTCAGGTAGTGTGGGTTATAGGAGGTGTGGGGAGCTGCAGTGAGTGTGCTGCTCAGGTAGTGTGGGTTATAGGAGGTGTGGGGAGCTGCAGTGAGTGTGCTGCTCAGGTAATGTGGGTTATAGGAGGTGTGGGGAGCTGCAGTGAGCGTGCTGCTCAGGTAGTGTGGGTTATAGGAGGTGTGGGGAGCTGCAGTGAGTGTGCTGCTCAGGTAGTGTGGGTTATAGGAGGTGTGGGGAGCTGCAGTGAGTCTGCTGCTCAGGTAGGGTGGGTTATAGGAGGTGTGGGGAGCTGCAGTGAGTGTGCTGCTCAGGTAGTGTGGGTTATAGGAGGTGTGGGGAGCTGCAGTGAGTGTGCTGCTCAGGTAGTGTGGGTTATAGGAGGCGTGGGGAGCTGCAGTGAGTGTGCTGCTCAGGTAGTGTGGGTTATAGGAGGTGTGGGGAGCTGCAGTGAGTCTGCTGCTCAGGTAGTGTGGGTTATAGGAGGTGTGGGGAGCTGCAGTGAGTGTGCTGCTCAGGTAGTGTGGGTTATAGGAGGTGTGGGGAGCTGCAGTGAGTGTGCTGCTCAGGTAGTGTGGGTTATAGGAGGCGTGGGGAGCTGCAGTGAGTGTGCTGCTCAGGTAGTGTGGGTTATAGGAGGTGTGGGGAGCTGCAGTGAGTCTGCTGCTCGGGTAGTGTGGGTTATAGGAGGTGTGGGGAGCTGCAGTGAGTGTGCTGCTCGGGTAGTGTGGGTTATAGGAGGTGTGGGGAGCTGCAGTGAGTGTGCTGCTCAGGTAGTGTGGGTTATAGGAGGTGTGGGGAGCTGCAGTGAGTCTGCTGCTCAGGTAGTGTGGGTTATAGGAGGTGTGGGGAGCTGCAGTGAGTCTGCTGCTCAGGTAGTGTGGGTTATAGGAGGTGTGGGGAGCTGCAGTGAGTGTGCTGCTCGGGTAGTGTGGGTTATAGGAGGTGTGGGGAGCTGCAGTGAGTGTGCTGCTCAGGTAGTGTGTGTTATAGGAGGTGTGGGGAGCTGCAGTGAGTGTGCTGCTCAGGTAGTGTGGGTTATAGGAGGTGTGGGGAGCTGCAGTGAGTGTGCTGCTCGGGTAGTGTGGGTTATAGGAGGTGTGGGGAGCTGCAGTGAGTGTGCTGCTCAGGTAATGTGGGTTATAGGAGGTGTGGGGAGCTGCAGTGAGCATGCTGCTCAGGTAGTGTGGGTTATAGGAGGTGTGGGGAGCTGCAGTGAGTGTGCTGCTCAGGTAATGTGGGTTATAGGAGGTGTGGGGAGCTGCAGTGAGCGTGCTGCTCAGGTAGTGTGTGTTATAGGAGGTGTGGGGAGCTGCAGTGAGCGTGCTGCTCAGGTAGTGTGTGTTATAGGAGGTGTGGGGAGCTGCAGTGAGTGTGCTGCTCAGGTAGTGTGGGTTATAGGAGGTGTGGGGAGCTGCAGTGAGCATGCTGCTCAGGTAGTGTGTGTTATAGGAGGTGTGGGGAGCTGCAGTGAGCATGCTGCTCAGGTAGTGTGGGTTATAGGAAGTGAGCATACTATTGAGTGCGGTGATCTATGAAAGGGTTAACATGTTCTAATCTTGTAGATGGAAAGCAGAGTTCACCACTTCAATCTTTATCATGTCTTTTCTATAAGTGTAACATAACGGCTTAACCACAAAGCTGTCTTTAACATATCCTGTGTCTGCATAGATAAAAGCATTTACATTTTTGAGTAAATGAAACCATTTGTAAGCGAGTAACTCCGCTTTTTATGATAGTTGTCAGATGACATAGTACCTTTGAGAATGTAATAATAATGTAATAATAATAATACACAATTATGATGCATTCATAATGACTTTTAATACACGATATTCTCCTCTGTGATTGCCAACTGAATTTAATTAGTTACAAAAATAAATCCTCTGAATGAGATGTGGGGAGTTTGAGTAGCCATCGATATAAGTGAATTCAAGTCCTACAAGATTGAGTGACATTATGACATGCAGCATGCAGGAACTTCTCAGATAAGTGGTTATCAACCAAGACGAAAGGACGGTGTAGATCTGTTTGTAAGGCTTCTAAGATCTTGTGGCCAATTGTCATGCAGACTGTTCAGATTATGGATTTGTGGTGCATCTGCTACATCCACATACAATCAATGTATAGCATTAGCACCTGATGAGCAGATTACTTATCTTTCTATGGGATTTAAACAGGAATTATTTCTCAACAAAACAATATTTTTAGAAGGGAGAATGGAAATGGGGATTAGTTACGTCCGTAAAAGATGCTCGCCTCTGGTTATGAAAGGAAAGATGGGCCCAGGGAAATTATTGTGAGTTTCATTGTTGTGGAGCTCTGTGATACAATCATACACACTGCCCATTACTGTGAGTTTTATTGCTGTGGAGCTCTGTGATACAATCATACACACTGCACATTGCTGTCAGTTTTATTACTGTGGAGCTCTGTGATATACTCATACACACTGCCCATTACTGTGAGTTTTATTACTGTGGAGCTCTGTGAGACACTCATACATACTGCACATTGCTGAGAGTTTTATTGTTGTGGAGCTGTGTGATGACCTCGTACACACTGCACATTGCTGTGAGTTTCAATGCTGTGGAGCTCTGTGATACACGCATACACTGCACATTGCTGTGAGTTTCAATGCTGTGGAGCTCTGTGATGACCTCGTACACACTGCACATTGCTGTGAGTTTCAATGCTGTGGAGCTCTGTGATACACGCATACACTGCACATTGCTGTGAGTTTCAATGCTGTGGAGCTCTGTGATGACCTCGTACACACTGCACATTGCTGTGAGTTTTATTACTGTGGAGCTCTGTGATACACTTATAGATGCTGCACATTGCTGTGAGGTCAGAGCTCGTTGATACTATTAGAAACACCCAACACACAAGGTTTTTAATGGTAAGAACTCTTGAGTATTTAATTGGACGCCTTATTCCTGTTTTTCTCATATTGAGCTCACTCCACACCTTTTATTTCTGAAAAACAAATTTACTCTGGTCTATCTGTCTCAATAAACATCATTATCTTAAAAACAGTAATTGGAATTCTGATGTTTATTTTGGTTTTCCAAAACCACCCAAATTGCTTTTTTTTGTACTGAAAAATATAAACAAAAACAGCGATTGGAAATACAAACCATTGTCCCGCTTCCCCCAGCCTTGTCATTGTGTAACATCGTCTCATCACTCACATGTTACAGAAATGATAGAGTGTGCAAGCTGTGTATAATACACTTGCATCATTCGGTCCCCAGTGGCCTCCACATACCTTGGTGTATTGCTCTCTCTGGGGTTTAGTGACTGGCTTTTATTTTTACTTCCTTGCATTACCCCATATATTCTGATTTCCTTTTCTTTCTATGGTTTCTTAACGATTAGTTAAGCTGATTAATAACACAGAGTCACTGGTTAACACCATACGGAGCCTGCTGTACTCTCCAATTTCTGCCTATGACCCATTGCACTGCCTTAGGATCAGTCTGCTATTCTTTATTTACATTTATTGTTCCATATTAAATACTATATCAGACTTTCCTAGCTCTCAGCAGCTCATAAGACTTAGCTGGGTGCTTTCAATTTGTAGGCATTTTTGCAACATAGTATCAGATTCCATTCACATGCTTTCTAGTCTATTTCCAAGCTGGTAGATCATTCTGACTATCTATATTGGATCTGCTTGTCCAATTTGATTTATTTTCTATTCTTTCACTTTATCACATTTTTCTTTCACTGTTTTGTGTGTGTGGTTTTTGTATCATCCTTATAGGGATTTAATAAAGTTGTGAATTATCCATTTTTAAGGTTTTCTCATTCCAATGTTTGACCAATACTTTAATAAAGGTAATAGGATTGGCATTGGGCTTGTATCTCACTAGTCTGTGCTAATCTTCTTATGGGTTTTAATTTTATTTATTTGTTTTTAACACAATTTATTTTCTCCTCCATAAGCCCAGCCTCTCTCCCAAACCTGCAGTGTTAGAATTTTGCTCCAAATAACGTCGCACGCTGTATGGGATAATATATCTAGTGGTCGTAGTTCAGCTATTAGCTTCCTACAGTAACAGAGTGGACAATAGAACTACAAGTCCCAGAATCCTTTTCTGTGCCGATATAGCACTGCTTGTGGGATAAGCTCAGGTGTTCTGTATAAATTCAAATGAGCTTGTTGGTTGGCTGCATTGCTTCTTGGTTTGGAGAGAATGTATTGCAAGCCTGGGGATTTTGAGTTTTGTATTGTTATTTTTAAGATATATTATTTTTGCATAAACTATTTAAATACATTTTTATTAAATGCATTTAAAAAGAGAAGAATGTGTAAACTGCAACCTGGGTTGTCCCTATTTATGTATCTTGTGCTCCCTACACTGTATTCCTTTCCCCATTCTCCCACTCAGTACTCAGAGAGTCAGAATCTGACAGTTTCCTGACAATACGATTTAAGTGTCGCTCACAGAATTAGGCTGCTCTTAGTGAAAGCTGTGACATCAATCACACTGATGGGGCTTCATTCTGAAAATGATGGTGCCCTGCAGCCTTGTGGAGAGAGAAAGTATATTCTCGCTCTTCCTAAAAATATACGGGTACATCGGAAAAATATTATACAGAGCGACCTATAAAAAGAGGATTAAACTGATCGGTCTTTTTATTTCAATTTCAAAAATATAAAACAGCGAAAACACTTTTTATTTACAGGGATAGAGAATGGTCAAATCCCAGCCAATGGGCCACAGAGAGATAGCCAAATGGAAGTCAAGTTCTGGAACCACAGAGACCAGAGGCAGTGAATGGGTGCATGTGTCACATACGTACTATATATAGCTGTGCTTTATAACACTGAGGGTATGAAGCTAAACAGGAGGTAGTTTCATTCAAACAGCTACCATGCCCGTCTGCCATGAATGTCCGTCCCAACGCTCACGGCCAAACTCAACCCATGCGTAGACTGAATGCGCATAGTCTGTGCTGAGTGATGCACTCACACTGTAATCTCTGGGGAGCTCCACTCACAGACTTTAACGGTGACTTATGTAAATCATTGTTTTTCTAACCGATTGTGATCATTTAAAAAGCTTATCCAAAATATTTAAATTGAGGGCTATGTAATGGAATAGACGCAGTGGTTCCCAAACCAGTCCTCGTGGAACCCCTACCAGTCAATAGAGGAAGAGCAACTGAATAATATATAGGGTGGTTCCCAACCCAAGTGTATCGAACCTACTGTTTATGATGATGGGAGTGTACACACATGCACAGGATGTATGATGATAATGGGTACACGCATGCACAGGATGTATGATGATAATAGGTACACGCATGCACAGGATGTATGATGATAATGGGTACACGCATGCAGAGGTTGTATGATGATATTTATGAATGCATGCACATACGTCCCAACTCCAGCAGTACAATTATTGGAACACCTGAGGGAAGGGGGGTAAAGGGGCCAGGCAGTGACACAATATGGATTGTTCCGTCAAAATCGGGACTGTTGGGAGGCCTGCATGCAGACGATGTGTGATACATAGTATAATGCTATGTTAGAAGACTCGTATTAAATGATTCCTCGGGATATGAGACAGGGATTCTAGTTGGACAGTAAGGTGACCGTCCGTCTGGAAGTGAGATGCCCATCATCACAAAAACTGTATCTGCATGGCAGGAATACAAGTGGAAAAAAGCGCTATGGAATATGTCAGTGCCATCCATGACACTGACTATATCACACCAACATTGGGAGCCTCAAATCACTCAAAGAACTGAGAATTTGTCAGAAGGCTTACAGTCATACAGTCAGTGCTCAATAATAATATTATGACAGATGGTCGGGCAAATCATTTTACAGAGTATACTTTGCTTTTAAAACCGAAATGTAATATGTGAGGCTTAAAATGTACATTTTCTCTAGTGATAACCTGCCTTATACTTAGTCAGTTTTCATGATTTTTCTATTCAACCAGTTAGTAAGCTCACCTAAACCAACACAAGGTAGACAGGGGACCTAATGTCAGGGAAAGAGAGGGCTCTTCTTGAACACACATACATTTGTGGTTAATTGCTAAGGACCCTCGAAAAGAAAAGTCAAATACAAGGGAGAGGCGATCTGCAATGGTGGGTTTCAAGTTCCTAATCAATATAGTGCTGCTTAACCCAAAGGTGGTTGGATGACCTGTTAAAATACTGATTATTTACTAAAAGCAGAGCCCTCTGTAAGACCTACTGAACCTAAAATCCTCCAAGTTCACCCAACGGGGGACAAGCGTCTTCATGCCTCTCCATCCTTTGCTCTATCATTGTTTGTGTGAAACAATTAAAGAGTAATGGACTTTACATTTTCTCTTACAATACGTCCAATGTATTCATTCACTAACTGCACACTCCAATTGGCACAGTAAGTTATATTACTGGAACAGACACATTATAACACTTTGCATTTCCATTACTGAGTCTCCATGGGACCCGGCCATTCTCATCAACGTGTTTTGGGGTTACCTTTCCAAGGCGTAATTATCATTTGTAATAATGTAAAACTATGGCGTAGCACTTTACTAATGTAATTGCCGGCTTGAGGCTTGAGATTGTACATACATCATAATGTGATTCTAGCACTTTTTTTTAAACCATCTGAAAGCTAAAGTGAGGAAGGGAGGACAATGAAAAAAACAGCATTCAATTCTTCTAAGAAACAAAGCGGGTTAGAATAAACAGAATGTTCCACTAAATGCACATAAACCACAAAAATCCCTGATTTGTTGGTAGCAACTCAGAACAGATATGACACAGCCCTGGTGAATATATAATATATATATATATATATATATATATATATATATATATATATATATATATATATATATATATATAAGTTGGTGCAAAGCTGACTGCAGTTGCTGACAGCAAGTGACCACAAAAAGTCTTGATGGCATATGGGATGCAGTAATTACAACAAATAGTTTGGTTTATTCACTAAACTGGGATTAATGGAAGAATTACAAGTGAATCGGGGCACTCTCCGCCTGTTTTTGTCCAGTCTGCATTGAGTTGACAATGATTATGTAGAAGTGTACATTCTGTATTATCAATCCGACTGAAGAGGGGACAGCAATGGGAACCTGTGTCAGTTCTGGTATGTGTCAACATGCTCCCAAACAATTTGACAAAAATATATGGGATTGTGCCAACAGACATGGCAGCGTACCAATGACACTGTTTTTAATGGTGCCCTTCTAATTTGCTTGATTTCAATTTTTTGGGGGGAGAAATTCATGTAAATCCCCCCAAAAAATAGAAGAATTGCAGATGTTTATCAACCTCTTGGTTGGGACAATATCTGCTTGGTGTTCAAATTTTCACTTTGACAGTTCTTCAATATGACATTAGTGATAGACACTGAGCATCACTGGCCTCCGCATGGGATTGTAGGTAACTTTTTGAGGAGCGGTCGTGGGTTTCTGTCTCTGACTTGAACGCCCCCTCCTTGATCCGCTCCTTTCATGCGCGGTTTCCTTTGAAGCCTTCGGCTTCCCTCTGGGCGGTCTTCGAGGGGGGGTTATGTCAGGGTTCCCTCTCCCCTTACCGGTAAGCGAGCGGCGTCCTCTCCTCTTGACACGCCGCTCGCGTCCTCCTCTCCTCCTCCCAGCGGCAGCATGTCTAACGCTGCACGCTGGGAGCCGGCACTATTATCTAAACGCCGGGGTCACTCACGTGACCCGGCGTTAAAGCTACAGCGCAACAATCACAGTGGGGGGTATAGATATCCCCCACGTGTGTTTGTTAATACTGATTGGAGGTTATCCAATCAGGATTCAGGCTAGGATTTAAATACTTACCTTTCCTGTCTCTCTGTGCCCTGTTGTGGTCTTTGCTTTATAGTATTGATACTGAACGTGTGCTTTCTGGTTACGTACTCTGGCTTGTTTATCTGACTTTGTGACTTTCTCCTACCCTTTGACCTCGGCTTGTTTCTCGTTATTCTGTTTTCTGGTTCCCCTTACTCGGCTTGTCTCCTGACTATTCTGTGTGTGCTTAGCCCGGCCACTCTAAGGTCCGGTACTGCACACTTTCTGTGTGTGTGTCTGTGTGTGTGTTAGCGTGTTGGGTTCCCCGAATCGTGACAGTATCTGAGTGTGGGTGTATGTGCTAGTGTGTGTATCTGTGTGCCACTATGTGCCAGTGTGTGTATTGGTGTGTCAGATTAATACACACTGACACACAGATACACATACTGGCACATATAAACACAGATACACACACCTTGATACACAGACACACGTCGGCACATACAAACATAGATATACACACTTTGACACACATATACACACACACTTTGACACACAGATACAAAAATAGATACACACATATACAAACACTTTGACACACAGATACACACAGTGTGTCAGGGTGTGTGTATCTGTGTGCCAGTGTGTGTATCTGTGTGTCAAGGTGTGTGTATATGTGTGCCACTATGATTCATACACACTGACACACAGATTCACACACTGGCACATACAAACACAGATACACACACCTTGATACACAGACACACACCGGAACATAGCAAACACAGTGTGGCGAAACCAGCTTCGCCACTGTGAACTGGAGAGGCCTGGCTGCTAGCCTCCTGCCCGCTGACTATGGCCCCTGGACATATTGCACTTTAAAGACTATATTTGGGCATGTACTAATTTGTCTTGCTGCTACTGGCCCTTTAAAATCAGCAATGGACATTTTGGGACTACTGTCCCTTTAAGACTGTGGAGCGTAGTACAGTAATCCTGCCTTTAATACTTTCATGTCATGTATGTATTTTTGTATGCAGTTAACCTGGGTTATATATGTGTACAGCATTCATCTGATTGTTCGGTAGAATCACTCCATTCATTGTATTGAGGAAACTACCGAACAACCAGACCACCCAGGACTAAGTGTGCCTCCAATTACCGTTTGCAACAATGTTGCAAACGGGTAATTGGCAATCATGTAATGTGTTCTGTGTCCTCTGGGTGGCCGCCATTCAGGAAACAACCACGTGGCGGCGGCCATCTTTAACTACCGAACAGCGGTGTTTTGCCGTCGAGTGTCTGGAACTGAAATCGGACACTTGACTAGGCAAACACCGCTGAGACCTCCATACTTCCAGAAGTTCGTATGGAAACTACCGAATGACCCCCCGTTCGGTAGAAAGAATCCCACAAACAAGGGAATTCATTCTAACCCTCTCCAGGCTCTATAACACAGGCAATTCGCCTGTTTTCATTCCCTTGTTTGTGACCGACCGCAGGGCCAAAATGCATGGAACTGATTTCGGATACTTTACCCATGCGGTCGGTCAATACTTTAAAGTTCCATAACTCCTGAACCATTTATCCGAATGGGCTGATTCTTGCATATGTTGTCCCCCTGAATAAGGGCTATCAGGGGATACCTGTTTTGGAGGTGTAGCATATGTATTTGGGGTACATCCAGGAATTGGGGAAAAAGGTGTACAGTATAATTGTGTTAAGTGTTAATCTAAGGGGAGGAAATGTGTGGGAGGTACATCCATGTGATTGGTTAATTTCATCCTCCCCCTGGGAGTGTCCTGTATGTACTTGTTGGTAATAAAAGCCAGACTGGGTGTCCCAGTCTTGAGTTCCTGCTTAACCCTCAAAATGAAGTGTCGTCTCGTTCTTGGGGGGGATTGGATTGTAAGCTGACTGCCAAGAGTGTAAGCCGATTGTATGCTTTTCTTGTTCAGCTGTTCCAGTTCGGAGTGTCATTTCGTATCCAGCTCGTGAGTTCTGATGTTCTGCAGTAGCTGTGCCTGTCTATGGAAAAGGGGATTATCGCCTAAACGCATTTTTCCCCTTTTATGCTGAAACGGTCCGTTACAATTGGTGGCAAGCGGCGGGATCGTTCCTACAACCAGAGGGACAGCTACAGACAACACCATTTTTTGGATTACAAATTGAGGGCAACGCTAGTATCCGTACAGCGACCCTATCTACAAAGGAACTCAGAAAATGGAGGAGAAGTTTCAAGTTAGATTGGACGATTACGTCCTGGAGTCTGGAGCAGTCTCAGAGGAGAACATGTTGATGTACAGAGAGACTGTCAGAGCCAAATTGTGGGCCGAAGCCCTAGAGGAAGTACAGTATTCACGAGGGGATCAGCGCCGCAGCAGAAGGCAGCGAATTCTGGCTAGAATGGCAGAGCGGATGCCCCTCCTGAGAAAACAGACCACAGAAAAGTGGGTGACTAGACTCGAGATTCTAGTATACGCAGAACTGGTGCTCGACGACGCATACCAGGCGCTACAGTGGTACGCGGCTCAGTGTGTCCCCAGGATGGCAGAGTATGAGTTCCCAGAAGGCGGAGATTACACTGGCCCCGGTCGATTTTGGAATAATAGTGGTGACGAGGACTTTGGGGAAGATACCGACTATCGTTTTTGGGACCTGTACGGCATCCGAGAGAACATGCTGGGTCTCTTTGGCGCTATTGACCTCGAGGCAGACCTACGATATTTGGTTAACCAGGAATGGAACCTGGAGGGGGATTACCTGCGACTCATCAATGAGGCCTGGGAAGAGACAACCGGTCCTCCCGCCCAACAGCAACCAGCAGTACCCGAGGTAGCAGAGGTATCCAGCGACTTGGAGCAGACAAGTATGGAAGGCTCTGACGCTGAAGATGATTTTATGGCCAAGGTGAGGCAGCAAGTGGCCCAGTATGGGGGTTATATATCCATGGACACATTCCAGGGGATCTGGAACCAGGTCATGGCTGAGCAAAACTCAAAGATGGACGAAGAGTATGATGAGCAGGAAGAGTGGTACAGCAGCAGAGTAGAGGCTGCATCCGAGGAGGTTAGCCGCCCCCCCCTGAGGCGGCAGGAAGAACCCGAAGTAGGGGTCCTCATAGACTGGTCCTGTGAGCAACCCCAGGGAGATGAAGGTGTCGTCCTTCCTCCCCAGCGGCAGTGTGTACCCCAGGGAGGTGAAGGTGTCGTCCTTCCTCCCCAGCGGCAGATTGTACCTCAGGGAGCTGAAGGTGTCGTCCTTCCTCCCCAGCGGCAGTGTGTGTCCCAGGGAGATGAAGGTGTCGTCCTTCCTCCCCAGCAGCAGGCTGAGTTACAGGGGGCAGAGGTTGTTGTTCCTGCCCCCCAGCAGAAGAGTGATATGCCAGGAAGGCAGTGTGAAGTAAAGGGAGAGGAGAGCAGCGTCCTCCCTCCCCAGCGGCAGTGTGTGTCTCCGGGAGCTGATGGTGTCGTCCATCCTCCCCAGCGGCAGGCTGAGTTACAGGGGGCAGAGGTTGTTGTTCCTGCCCCCCAGCAACAAAGTGATGTGCCAGGAAGGCAGTGTGAGGTGAAGGGAGAGGAGAGCAGCGTCCTTCCTCCCCAGCGGCAGTGTGTACCTCAGGGAGCAGAAGGTGCCATCCTTCCTCCCCAGCGGCAGTTTGCCATCCAGAGAGAGGAACTTGTTACACCCTCTCTCCCACGGCAACCTAATCCACCAAGGGGAGATGTTAAGCCCCACAACTGTGCAGATGGGACCGTAGTCTCTGCACTTACAGCACAAGGGATAGGGACGGTCGGTCCTGTTCCCCAGCCTCAGTGTGATGGATCCAAAGGGGAGACAGTCGGTCTCCCCCTCCGGCAGTCGAGCTGTGCACCTAAAGGGGAGACAGCCAGTCTCCAGCAACCAGGCGCCCACCAGACTACTCCCGTGGTAGGGCTGGCAACAGGACAGAGTACCGCTGGTCTCTGCCCCCTCAGCAACCCACCAAGGCAGCCTACCCGTCTCCCACCCAGCAGTGGTGAAACACCAGAACTTGGACAAAATCCTTCCTCACCCAGATGTAGTAACCGGTTAGTGTGGGTGGGCTGCTCTGTTATTTCTGTTTCGTGGGTGGGTTGCTGGACTAACCAGGGCACTGACCGGCAGAAAGTCAGGTACCCTGTTAGTCTAATTGACAAAGGGGAGAAATGTGGCGAAACCAGCTTCGCCACTGTGAACTGGAGAGGCCTGGCTGCTAGCCTCCTGCCCGCTGACTATGGCCCCTGGACATATTGCACTTTAAAGACTATATTTGGGCATGTACTAATTTGTCTTGCTGCTACTGGCCCTTTAAAATCAGCAATGGACATTTTGGGACTACTGTCCCTTTAAGACTGTGGAGCGTAGTACTGTAATCCTGCCTTTAATACTTTCATGTCATGTATGTATTTTTGTATGCAGTTAACCTGGGTTATATATGTGTACAGCATTCATCTGATTGTTCGGTAGAATCACTCCATTCATTGTATTGAGGAAACTACCGAACAACCAGACCACCCAGGACTAAGTGTGCCTCCAATTACCGTTTGCAACAATGTTGCAAACGGGTAATTGGCAATCATGTAATGTGTTCTGTGTCCTCTGGGTGGCCGCCATTCAGGAAACAACCACGTGGCGGCGGCCATCTTTAACTACCGAACAGCGGTGTTTTGCCGTCGAGTGTCTGGAACTGAAATCGGACACTTGACTAGGCAAACACCGCTGAGACCTCCATACTTCCAGAAGTTCGTATGGAAACTACCGAATGACCCCCCGTTCGGTAGAAAGAATCCCACAAACAAGGGAATTCATTCTAACCCTCTCCAGGCTCTATAACACAGGCAATTCGCCTGTTTTCATTCCCTTGTTTGTGACCGACCGCAGGGCCAAAATGCATGGAACTGATTTCGGATACTTTACCCATGCGGTCGGTCAATACTTTAAAGTTCCATAACTCCTGAACCATTTATCCGAATGGGCTGATTCTTGCATATGTTGTCCCCCTGAATAAGGGCTATCAGGGGATACCTGTTTTGGAGGTGTAGCATATGTATTTGGGGTACATCCAGGAATTGGGGAAAAAGGTGTACAGTATAATTGTGTTAAGTGTTAATCTAAGGGGAGGAAATGTGTGGGAGGTACATCCATGTGATTGGTTAATTTCATCCTCCCCCTGGGAGTGTCCTGTATGTACTTGTTGGTAATAAAAGCCAGACTGGGTGTCCCAGTCTTGAGTTCCTGCTTAACCCTCAAAATGAAGTGTTGTCTCGTTCTTGGGGGGGATTGGATTGTAAGCTGACTGCCAAGAGTGTAAGCCGATTGTATGCTTTTCTTGTTCAGCTGTTCCAGTTCGGAGTGTCATTTCGTATCCAGCTCGTGAGTTCTGATGTTCTGCAGTAGCTGTGCCTGTCTATGGAAAAGGGGATTATCGCCTAAACGCATTTTTCCCCTTTTATGCTGAAACGGTCCGTTACACACAGATACACTCACTTTGACACAAAGATACACACACCTTGACACACAGATACATACATACTCACACAGATACACACTTTGTTTTAAGGTGTGTGTATATGTGTGTCAACGTGTATCTGTGTGTGGATGTATGTATCTGACACACACACACACACACACACTGGCACATAGTTGCACACAGATACACACACTGGCACATAGTGGCACACAGATACACACACTGACACACAGTGTGTATGTGTGTGTGTGTGTGTGTATGTATGTGTACCTGTGTGCCAGTGTGTGTGTGTGTATGTGTCAGATACAGATACACACACCGATACACACACTGGCACCATCACGATGTTGATACACTATGTCAAAGGGTTCCACGGGAAAAATGAATTGGGAACCCCTGGTCTAGATATTTGTTCCAAATCAGATATTTTCTTCCTACAATCAAACAAACTCCTGTGTGGGTTTCTGGTTACTTTGTAAATCCCTGCGACATGTGATTTCTCATCATTATTGACCTGTAAGAGTTATAGCCCAGGAGGAAAGATCAGGGGGGGAAATAGTAACCAATTTAATTACATTTACCTTCCTACTCTTGGCTCCGAGCTGACCCTCTATAGCCAAAATATCTCATTTTTAGCTTTGACGAGATGGTGTATAGGGACAGGAAACTAACTGTACTTGTCTTTTTTATGGTCACTTCAAAACTCTTTTAAATCATCTAATCCAGCCGTTTCTATATCTAGAATCAGAAGCTCGTTACCAAGGACAATCAGGCATCAGTTGTGGAATATTTCTCCTTGTTACATAGCTTTCCAGGTCATCTGCTAATTTCACATAATGACTTTGCTCTTTCTTTTTTTTACATTTTTGTGGCACTGGATTCACCTGTTCATTGGTGCGAGTGAAGCCAAATGATGCTTTCAGCTGCTACCTCTTTGCCTTCCCTTGCAAGCTTGCTTAGCTCCCCCAGAAATTACACCGTCCCCCTGCTGGGAGTGAGTGGTACTACACAATTATCAGATGATCTGTTACTACAAAAGCCATCCAGTTCTACACAGACCCGTTCACAGAGTTACTCACCGAGCTCCAAATTACAATATTCACGGTAAAATAGCCAATGGAGGATTTAGAAACTGATATTTATAAAAAAGACTAAATAAAGTTTAACTCCCTCCTTGTTCATATTGAGCATATCTGGCTCTGGCTGTCATACGTTAACGGGGAGATTTTATAAAGGGAGAATTTAAAGTGAATTCAAAGGGAGTTTCAAATTTAAGGCCAGAGTATTTGAATATGAACATTGGTTAGAATGTTAGTCTCTCACGGCAGCCTGAGCAGTCACAGGATCGATGACGAGTCTCATGCAGCAGTCTGGCAAATAGATCTCTCTACCAGTCCTGCATTCACTGGTGTGACTCACACAGCAATGTTACAATAACTTTTCTTGCAGGAGAGCATGCACTGATAAGACACTTTTTTTCCCAGCCACACATTCTTTGATAAGCACCGCACAGTAATTTTGTAGAGCTCTTCCTCCCCAGCCATGCATGCACTGACAGCCCCCATCAGCAGCCTCGACTCTCCCTCCCTAGTCATGCATGCACTGACAGCTCCCATCAGCAGCCTCGACTCTCCCTCCCTAGTCATGCATGCACTGACAGCCCCTTTTTCAGCAGCCTCAGCTCTCTTTCCCAGCCGTGCATTCACTGACAGCCCCCATCAGCAGGATCGACTCTCCCTCCCATCTGTGCATGCACTGACAACCCCAGTCAGCAGCCTCGACTCTCCCTCCCCAGTCATGCATGCACTGACAGTCCCAATCAGCAGCCTCGGCTCTCCCTTCCCAGCCGTGCATTGACTGACGGCACCAAAAAGCAGGATCGGCTCTCCCTTCCCAGCCATGCATGCACTGACATCACCAATCGGCAGGATCAATTCTCCCTCCCCAGCCATGCATGCACTGACAGCCCCCATCAGCAGGATCGACTCTCCCTCCCATCTGTGCATGCACTGACAACCCCAATCAGCAGGATCAACTCTCCCTCCCCAGCCATGATGCACTGACAGCACCAATCAACAGCCTTGCCTCTCCCTTCCAAGACATGCATGCACTGACAGCACCAATCAGCAGGATCGACTCTAGCTTCCCAACCATGTATGCACTGACAGCCCCAATCAGCAGGATTGGCTCTCCCTTCCCAGCCATGCATGCACTGACAGCTACAATCAGCAGGAACAACTCTCCCTTCCCAGCTGTGCATGCACTGACAGCACCAATCAGCAGGATCGCCTCTCCCTCCCCAGTCATGCATGCACTGACAGCCCCAATTAGCATCCTGGGCTCTCCCTTTCCAGCCATGCATGCACTGACAGCCCCAATCAGCAGGATTGACTCTCATTTCCCAGCCGTGCATGCACTGACAGCACCAATCAGCAGGATCAACTCTCCCTTCCCAGCCGTGCATGCACTGACAGCACCAATAAGCAGGATCGACTCTCCCTTCCCAGACGTGCATGCACTGACAGCACCAATAAGCAGGATCGACTCTCCCTTCCCAGCCGTGCATGCACTGACAGCACCAATCAGCAGGATCGACTCTCCCTTCCCAGCCGTGCATGCACTGACAGCACCAATCAGCAGGATCGACTCTCCCTTCCCAGACGTGCATGCACTGACGGCACCAATCAGCAGGATCGACTCTAGCTTCCCAGCCGTGCATGCACTGAGAGCACCAATCAGCAGGATTGACTCTCCTTTCCCAGCCGTGCATGCACTGACAGCACCAATCAGCAGGATCGACTCTCCCTTCCCAGCCGTGCATGCACTGACAGCACCAATCAGCAGGATCGACTCTCCCTTCCCAGCCGTACATGCACTGACAGCACCAATCAGCAGGATCGACTCTCCCTTCCCAGCCGTGCATGCACTGACAGCACCAATCAGCAGGATCGACTCTCCCTTCCCAGCCGTGCATGCACTGACAGCACTAATCAGCAGGATCGACTCTCCCTTCCCAGCCGTGCATGCACTGACAGCACCAATCAGCAGGATCGACTCTCCCTTCCCAGCCGTGCATGCACTGACAGCACCAATCAGCAGCCTCATAGGGCTTTCTCCTTCCAGTGCATGCACCACTGATAAGCCTCATGCTCCAAGCGCTGACAAGGAGAATTAATGGCCTTGAAAGAAAAGGCTTGGAGCGAGGAGTCGTAAGACCTGTCAGTGCTCTTCAAATCCCCACAATTCTAATTTCAGTGAATACTCCCCGTGAGCTTCTGCAACACATTGTTTTCATTTTGCTCCGATGTGCCAAAGCGAAATAGTCATGGTACTCAAAATCTGAAATACAAATATGGCTAGAGAGGCAGGGCAGGGGCAAGAGAGGCTTTTTGACATGGATGCCATTTGGTTTATGACCGCTCCAAATAACAGCTGTTAGATAGCTCCATGTCAGACACTGCAGATGCCTCATGCTTTGAAAGCTGCCCCAAGCGTACAGAACGCAATATATGTTCTGACAGCAAACGAAACATGATTTTTACATTGCAGGGGATTGTCAAAAGAAAACACTGCAGTGAGGCCATCTAGTGTTCACCTGCTGCTAGTGCAAGACACAAATAAAAAAGTCAATTACAGAACAACGTTAATTGGGTTACTAGGTAATTTATTTTCCGTAATCTGCCCTGATTTTGTGTAATTTCAATGCATTTAGTGATGCACAATGTCACCAGTTTCAGCATATCTCTTATGACAGCTGGGAAGGAACTATATAAAAGCATTTTGTAACGTAATACAATTCGTGTTTTTAGATGATCTGTTACATTTAAGTTGAATATGTTAAAATGTAGCAAATAAATAAAATTGTTCAGTTTTGTTACTATTAGTCCAGACTGACCTCACAAATGCCTAAAGAGACAAAACCACATAAGTTAAAGGTACTCTCCAGGCTCCCGCACACGTTAGGTGCACTGTGTAGGTTAGGTTACAGTTAGTTATACTGGGTGGGTTTATATTATTAAAGGGACACTCCAGGCTCCCACACACATTAGATGCACTGTGTAGGTTAGGTTACAGTTAGTTATACTGGGTGGGTTTATATTATTAAAGGGACACTCCAGGCTCCCACACATGTTAGGTGCACTGTGTAGGTTAGGTTACAGTTAGTTATACTGGGTGGGTTTATATTATTAAAGGGACACTCCAGGCTCCGACACACGTTAGATGCACTGTGTAGGTTAGGTTACAGTTAGTTATACTAGGTGGGTTTATATTATTAAAGGGACACTCCAGGCTCCCACACATGTTAGGTGCACTGTGTAGGTTAGGTTACAGTTAGTTATACTGGGTGGGTTTATATTATTAAAGGGACACTCCAGGCTCCCACACACATTAGATGCACTGTGTAGGTTAGGTTACAGTTAGTAATACTGGGTGGGTTTATATTATTAAAGGGACACTCCAGGCTCCCACACATGTTAGGTGCACTGTGTAGGTTAGGTTACAGTTAGTTATACTGGGTGGGTTTATATTATTAAAGGGACACTCCAGGCTCCCACACACGTTAGGTGCATTGTGTAGGTTAGGTTACAGTTAGTTATACTGGGTGGGTTTATATTAATAAAGGGACACTCCAGGCTCCCACACACGTTAGATGCACTGTGTAGGATAGGTTATAGTTATACTGGGTGGGTTTATATTAATAAAGGGACACTCCAGGCTCCCACACACGTTAGATGCACTGTGTAGGTTAGGTTACAGTTAGTTATACTGGGTGGGTTTATATTATTAAAGGGACACTCCAGGCTCCCACACACGTTAGGTGCACTGTGTAGGTTAGGTTACAGTTAGTTATACTGGGTGGGTTTATATTATTAAAGGGACACTCCAGGCTCCCACACATGTTAGGTGCACTGTGTAGGTTAGGTTACAGTTGGTTATACTGGGTGGGTTTATATTATTAACCCCTTAAGGACCAAACTTCTGGAATAAAATGGAATCATGACGTGTCAGACATGTCATGTGTCCTTAAGGGGTTAAAGGGACACTATGGGCTCCAACACAGTAGGTGTAAGGTACGCAGCAGCTATTTTGGCCTGAAATTCACTTTGAATCTTTTGACAATTCACATATTACATTGACATTCAAGCTCCAAACGGTAAATGTAAGGCCAGTATTTCTGATTCGGAGAAATTCTCTAACATTGCTATTGTCACATACATATTTTTGCCAGAATTTTGCGAGATTTCAGATTTTTATTCACTACAATTCAGAATTTAGCGAATAACCCTTTTTGTAGGAAAAAAAAATTTCTTTCACTCTATTGTGCAGAATAAAATAGTTGGTTTGTCATGTCAAAATAGCTCTTAGCAGGGGGGCGGGGCCTGACAGCCAACATGGCCGGACGTGTTTCCTGCATCAGCGGGTGAAATACTGCAAAACCTACCCATGATAGCGGTACAAAAAGCCCCACAAACGGAGCAGGACTGCACAGGGAGCATACTGATACCCGTCATGTACCACGGCAAACAATGGGCACACGGACCGGCCACGCGGCCTACATACGAGCGGAGATTGAGTCCTGGGGGAGGCGGCCGACCCCCTGGCGCGACTCCCGACAACCGAGCGCTGACTACAGCCCTGCTACCCCCCCCTCTGGACCGGCGGGGGATATCCCGGTCCTCGCTGGGGACGGTTACCCCCAAAAAGCGGTCTAACCGAGCAAATATGATTGCACCCCACAGAGTTAACGGAAGCGCAATCAAAATGGCGGCAAGGGCGCGCCCGATGCCACGAGGCACCCTCATTCAGCAATCCAAACACACATAGGAGTTTTATGCCCGGCTATGCCACAGCCTATGGACAAAGCTCCACAACAAGGGCCAGTCCCTCTACCTAGCCATGAAAGCAGCAGCGACATGGATTCGGCCATCCACACGGCGGCGCCTGTGCAGTAACGCAACACGGGCCTCCGGGCCGACCTCCAGCCAGAAACGGAGCCGGGAGACAAAGTGGCGGGAAACGAAGAAAAAGCCATCCAACCCTGTTACACAGTCTCGCACGCACCACAGCGGGACCACCAAGCCCACTCACCACTCCGCAGCGACCGTAACCGTTCACTGGCGAGAGTCCCCACAGACGGAGATCCGAGCGCTCCAGACACAAGCCAGCGACAGACATCTGCGGAAAGCCTCCCCCAAACGAAGGGAGGACGGAGCCCTACAGCAACAACTATCCCACCGTTGTCCTCAGGGCAACCGCCAAGCCCCCATCGCAGACCGACCGGAACGGGTCGCGCAGAGACTAAACGCAGGAATCGGCTGAGTACTGATAAGGGGCCATCAAGCTGCATCTACCTGAGCATGGGACACAGAGATTAGCGGCTGCTAACTCCATATTACGAGACTCTTGTAAGCCAGCCGGATGAAGCACTTAAAATAGTTATTATACTCATATGTTTTATCCGTAGTCCATAGACTGCATGCTTAGTCTACTTATGCTTAGACTAGTCCAGTTTTCAGCGAGTGCTATACTCTCACGTTCCTTTTTATTTTTACTTGTATTTTTTCTTAACTTTCCTTACTTTAATGCACTCTTACTAATATGCTACCTAACAGTTAGGATCCACGAGCTATGTCTAATCTTTTAGTCAATCAGATTTAATAGATATACCTTTTTTCTTTTAAAAAAAATGTGCGCTTATCCATGTAGCTCCATGTACAATCAGCACATGTGCTTCGTCTACTTATGCTTTGGGAATGCCTAACAGATTGTGGTCTGCTAGGCGGACACAGTAAATGTTGACAGACAGGATCCACCGGTGTAAAACGTGCCCTTTTTTAACTTTTACTTTAAAAATTGGAACCTAGCCTATGCCGCGCTTACCTAACTTACTTATACATAGCGACTAATCTAAGCCTACGCCACACAAACTGAATACTCACCAAGCTTCAGTTTACCTATAGGATGTTTATATTGTACCAGCATAATTTAGACCACTTAAAGCTAAGTAACTGTTCCTACCTTATATTTACTCTAACACAGCCAACCTGTCAAGCATCATTCAATTTATTTTATTTATTACTACTATGCTACGAGCGGCTTACAACTTGTACCCTGGTATCAGGGCCGTCTTTAACGCGGGGCAAACGGGGCAGCTGCCCCGGGCCCAGTTACTCAGGGGGGCCCAAAGCAGTGCCCCGTGGGCCCTGCTGCCCTCTACTATTTTTCTTTCCCCCTCCCCCAGAAGACTAAGAAGGCTCACCGGGTGGCCCATGCACTGACGGCCACCCGGTGGGGCTTTGTAAGCAGGAGTCCGGTCGCACGCTGTGTCCCTTTAACAGCGCAACCTGCCCCATGCTTTTCGGCAGCACTGGGAGGAAACGGCCGAGCGTCACTTCCTCCCAGTGAAAACATAGAGCCGCGCGGGAGAGATCAAGGAGGCAGTGAGGAGGGGGGTTGGGCTGCGAAAGCCAGCCCCTAACTCACAACAGCCTCAGCCACCACTCTGGACACCATGGAAGGCACCCTTCAAGGTTGGAAACAGAAGGTAGGTTAAAAGTATATTGTGTGCATGTGAATGTGTGTCGGTATGTCTGTCAGTTTGTGTGTATGTCCATCACTAACGCAGTCAGTGGATGTTTCTGTGTGTGTCAATGTCTGTCAGTATGTGTCAGTATATCTGTTACTGTGTGTGTCAGCATGTCTGTCAGTATATGTGTGTGTCCGTATGTCTGTTTGTGTCTGTATGTCTGTCTGTGTGTGTTAGTATGTGTGTGTCAATATATCTGTCAGTAAATATATGTATGTCAGTATGTTTGTGTGTAAGTATCAGTATGTCAGTGTACATGTTTGTGTAAGTATGTCTTGTACCTCTCTACTTTAGTTCCCCCACTGTGTCATGGTGAAATGTGTGATTGCCCGCCAGGGAGTGGGGGCTGGTGGGGGGAAAGAGGACAGAGTACAGGGGGCCCAAGAAAATTATTTGCCCAGGGTCCAATTAATATTATAGACGGCTCTGCCTGGTATATGTCTCCTGTTAACAGCCCAAACTAAACAAGCATAACCCAATCTAATACAAGAGATTGTAACATTGTCAGACTTACTTTTATGTACCTCTAGCTTAATCAATTGACAATTTGCATGTCTTTACCGCTTTATTGTTCATATACTGCCTTACAACGAATAAGCTTGTGTCATTTAAAAAAAAAAAAAATGTTCACTGTTTCAATGCCATAACTATACGATAACTGTGATATGTTTAGACTTACAAACGCTGTTGTGGCGTGGTAAGCTGTCTTGTATCTTTCATGCACGCAAAAATAAAGAATTCAAAAAAAAAATAGCTCTTAGCTGTTCTTTTTCAAAAGAAACCTTGAAATAATATTTCCTGATTAAATTCTCCCAGCATCATATTGAAAAGAACTGCAGGACTCCCGTACTGTGCATGCGAACACACACAATACGTCCCAATCCTAGCCAGCTGCACGATATATAATATACAGGAGCCATCAATCTCAGCTACCTGCAATATATGCTTTCCCACCCACATGCCCTCTCCTTGCTGCGTTTCAGAATAGTCATCTGAAGTCGTGATTCGCGTATAAGCAGGTCAGATTTAAATACAAGGGATGTAGAGGCGAGTGGGAGGCCTTTAACCTCTGAATGTCCCTATTCCAAGGACAGGGTTAAACCAAATTCTCAACATGTGAAATATTCTAAACTGTGGTGCTTATTTATTAAATATAGAATCGCAGTGAATTAAACACTGAATTGCAGTTTTTAGGCTAAC
Source organism: Pelobates fuscus (assembly GCF_036172605.1). Lineage (NCBI taxonomy): Eukaryota > Metazoa > Chordata > Amphibia > Anura > Pelobatidae > Pelobates > Pelobates fuscus. The sequence continues at coordinate 160,675,563 of NC_086325.1, forward strand.
ATAGTCGCAGTGGGACTACATTCTAGCGGGAGTTTTGCCAAACCCACTAATGTTATCTGAAATGTGTCATTTGGCTATTAATTCACTACGATAAGTGTATCAGTGAATTAATCCCTGTGGGTTTTAACTTGAAGGGAAACTATAGGCACCAACACAATTTCTTCTTAATGAAGCAGATTTGGTGTATGGATCATGTCCCTGCAGTCTCCCTGCTCAATTCTCTGCCATTTAGGATGGCACCGCAAGGACTAGTGATGCTGAATTACATTCTCCTTGATGTGCAGCCAAACTGCTTCAATGACATCCTTCCTCAACATTATTTCTGACAGGTCTAACGTCTTTTCCTGGACACATATTGTTAATACATATTGAGGGGTCGGACATGTAAAGTCAGACGTTCAAATTCCGCAGGTAGAGAATCTATTCATTTTTAAGAGGAAACCTGCAGGATATGAATGCTGCATACTACAGGTCAGTACTTCCAGTGTGTTACCCATTGGTATGAAGAATGTATGCATGTCTAGGAAACCGTATGGAAAATTGCTGCCTTGGTGTATGTGGAATTCATATGCTGTAATATTCCTCTGTCATTTCTCAAATTTCCACCTGAAGAATATGAATGCTACATACTTGGGGGCAGCACTCCTGAATGCGGTTTCCTGGACACAAATCACTTGATCATGCCCATGTGTGGCAAGCTGCCGTGATGCCTTGCAGTATGCAGCATTCAAACGCTGCAGCATGTCTCTGAACAATTGATGCTCTCCTACATTTGAATTGTATTTAATAAATTGCAACACATTGTTGTGTTCTGCTTTGAGAAATATCACAGTTGAATGTTATAGCTCTGCACTGCACATATCAGATGAATCCTTAGTTTGGGTTAAAGCTTAGTGACCCACTTTGTATGGAGGAGTAGGTACCTTCTACGGCCATGCACAAAGCTGATTTCACAGATGTGGATACTTTAATGTGCAATTAAATATGCAAAATACACATTCTGCCCGTGGTGGTTTCTAAAATTTAATATCTTTACTCAATACACAAATACGTGCTTGGGGTGATTTTTCTTGGGTGATGGGGGGAGGGGTATTTTTTATCAAATTAAAAAAATATAAATTTTATTAAAATACATGCATAAAAAAAGAAGATTTCTTCCACAGCTACTAAACCGACAAATATAACAAAACCCATTGTACAGCGCTACGGATGTTGCTGGCACTATATAAATAATAAAATAATAATAATAATAATATACACATACACAGTATATAACAGGAGAACAAGGATTGGCGGATATTCAGCCACTCCTCAGTCCCTGCTGATATAGCAACTTCAGGGGATTCGCAGCAAACAAAGGATATTTATATAGGAGTATGTTTGAATTATTGATTTCTGTGTTTATTTAAAGGTAAGTGCATCATTTAATATGTTTTTATCTGGTGCTGAAAAACACTATTATTAAAGGACCACTATAGTGCCAAGAAAACAAACACCCTCAGGGTCTCACTCCCGCCGTGCTGAAAGAGGTTGAAAGGGGTTAAACACACTTAAAAACTGGGGACTCTCCTCCCTCTTCTGATGTCATCGGCTGAATGCGCATGCGCGGCAAGAGCCGCGCGCACATTCAGACAGTCCATAGGAAAACATTCTCAATGCTTTCCTATGGACGCTGGCGTCTTCTCACGGTGAAAATCTCGGTGAGAAGCGTGGAAGCGCCTCAAGCGGCTGTCAATGAGAACTGAAACTGCTTTGTGTACAGCTGCAGGGTTAATCCTAGATGGACCTGGCACCCAGACCACTTCATTGAGCTGAAGTGGTCTGGGTGCCTATAGTGGTCCTTTAACCCCAGAAGTTTGGTCCTTAAGGGGTTAAGTAACCTAAACTACCACAAATATCCAAAGGAATAATGCTGAAATTTAATATGACTTCTTGTGGAATGAGCATTCGGACGCCACGCACATATACTCTTATTTTAATAAATTTGTCAGATAATTCTTTTTTTACGTCTACAGAGAGATTTTGAAGCAGAAAAAAACTGTGCTGTTTTTTTTGAGTAAAACTATTGTTTCTGTTTTATCAAACATGAAGTTTTCTTCACATCTGTCAGCGGATCCGGCTCACTGACATGAAGGGTGCGGCAGATATTGAGATTTGAAGGAATGTCTGTCACATCGGATTGTTTCAATTAAAAAAGAATATTAATGTGTTGCTCTGCAGTCTGCGTTAAATTGCTGGGTATTGTCATTTTCATGTAGCGCAGTTTAAGGACATTTTCAATGATACAGTATTATTATTTTATTATTTATATAGCACCATCCAATTCCGTAGCGCTTTACAAAGGGATTTATCTATAATAAGGAAAATAAACCAGTGAATTACATTAAAGGTGAAATGTGTGTGTGTCTAGCTAGTGGGTTTTGTTCTTTCAGCTACAGCAAGTGATGACTAGTGTATAAATGTAAAGGGTTACTCAAAGTACCATAAACATCTCAGTAATTTTAAGTGGTGATGGTTTTTGGAGTCTGTTTGGGCAGTGTTTTTCTATTAAACGCCGCACATATGCAGCTTAATCTCTCTGTAACGCCGCCTCCGGCAGTATCATAGAATCGGCAATTAGCCCACCCAGAAAAAAAATTCTAAGTACCAAAAGTGAATTCTGTGCAAACATGGCGCCTGCCGCCAGCACGCACAGCAGGCTGGAGACAAACAGCAACTGGCGGCACAGTACCCCCACATTCATGTATTCCACTCCACACAGCTTGCCTGGCAAACCCCCTTCTGGCAAAGGGCCGTGACATCAGACGACGAGGATCGAGCTACAGGGAGAAATTTACCTCGGCGCTAGAACAGACTTAAATTGTTATTTTTTGGGTGGTGGTGACCAGTAGAGGAAGGATTATTCTGACCATCCATACACAGTGTTTTCTTAAATCTGTAATAACTCTTTAAGCATATGATATGCAATCTCCATAGACTGATACTGGTAGTAGCATGGTCTCTACGACACAGCTGAAGAGCTGCCAGTTGTGTTAGTATAACAGCAGCTCAGACCCAACATGGCCATGCCAACTCCGAGATTATAATAGAGTGATGAAATGCATAGTGTACACAAATTGTCCAAAGCTGTAGCACTCACTGCTAGGTTACAAAGTGTCAACATTAGTACAAGACATGTGTTGCGGACCGTTTCGCCCACAGCAGGATAAAACCCAGTTTAGGCGATATCCCCCTTTCCAGATACACAGGCAGCTACTGCAATCACCAATTTCCTGAACTGCAAACTGCACGTATTCACCAACTCCAACAAGAGACACACGAACCCTGGAAGCAGCCGAACAGGAAAAGCAATACGAACAGCTTACACTCCTGGCAATCTGCAGTCAAATTCCCCCCAAGAATGAGACAACACTTCACTTTGAGGGTTAAGCAGGATCTGAGGCTGGCACACCCAGCCTGTTTTTTATTACAGTTGTTGAGAATACAGGACCGCCCACAGGGAGGGACAAAACAACCAATCAATCTGTACAATACACACAGACACTCCCACACAAAATCCTCCCCTCTGCCTGTAATATGATTACTGAACACAATGGGTAATCTCATTATCACAGGCAGAAGAATACAGTTTTATAAAACATATCACAGGGAACCCAAAACATATAACCCCATATAAAGTATATCCTCAGAACCAGGGGATCTGAGTGAACCACATATCCAAAATTCACCCAGATCCATTCAGTAGTTTAGAAGATACAGTTTAATGCAGATTCCGCAGAACATATACAGATTATATAAAAAATAATTACTGTATAATGTGTCCCCTGTTGTATAGTTTGAAACTACTGCACAATGTCTTTGTGTACCAAATACCGGCGAGATGGCACCGTGTAGAAAAGTCACAACAATGTCTGTGAGTTAAAATGGCCGCCATCCATTGTTCTCACCATGTGCTTCATCCATTGTTCTCACCATGTGCCTCTGATACATGAAATGGTGGCCACCCAGTAACTCCACAGTATGTCTCCAGATGGTTGTTAAAGGGCCAGTAGCAGCATAATATAATACAACATGCCCAAATCAGTTTCTTAAAGGGCAATCTATCCCAGGCAGGGGCGGGCTGGGCCGGGGGGCAGGGAGGCAATTGCCCCCCAGGCCGCCCTAAGTAATTAGAAAAATGGCCACTGCAGGGCCAGTCCTGGGCGCCAGGAGGAGGGGGTGCCGCGCGGAGCAGGCTGATAGCCTGTCACAAGGAGCCCAGCAGGTGGCCAGCTGGCCACTTACGGTGCCCCAGTAGCAAGGCAGAGTAGGCACCTGCTTGTCCCAGATGGCAGGTGCCTACTCTGCAGCAATATACCGGCCGGGTGAGGAAGGAGGCATGCAGCAGCGAGGGAGCTCTGCTGATGATCTTCCTGCTCCCCCGCGCGCCCTCTCTGTTGTTGTCGGGAGCCGGAATATGACGTCATTCCGGCCCTGCATCACTAAACTGCGCGAGGGAGCAGAGAGGAGCAGGAATATCACGGAGGAAGTCACTGGACCCCGGGGAAAGGACCCAGAGCACTCCTAAAGGTAGGAGCAACAAGAAATAAAATAAATTTGTGTGTGTGTGTCTGAAAGTAAGTGTGTGTGTGTGTGTCTGTAAGTGTGTGTGTGTGTGTGTCTGTAAGTGTGTGTGTGTGTGTCAGGAAGTGTAAGTGTGTGTGTGTGTGTGTCTGGAAGTGTGCGCGTGTGTGCGTGTGTCTGGAAGTGTGTGTGTGTCTGGAAGTGTGCGTGTGTGTGTGTGTGTAAGTGTGTGTGTGTGTGTGTGTCTGGAAGTGTGTGTGTCAGGAAGTGTAAGTGTGTGTGTGTGTGTGTGTGTCTGGAAGTGTGCGTGTGTGTGTGTGTGTGTCTCGAAGTGTGTGTGTGTGTGTGTGTCTGGAAGTGTGTGTGTGTGTCTGGAAGTGTGTGTGCGTGTGTGTGTGTGTCTGGAAGTGTGTGTGTGTGTAAGTGTGTGTGTGTGTGTGTGTGTCTGGAAGTGTGTGTGTCAGGAAGTGTAAGTGTGTGTGTGTGTGTGTCTGGAAGTGTGTGTGTCAGGAAGTGTGTGTGTGTCTGGAAGTGTGTGTGTGTGTGTCTGTAAGTGTGTGTGTGTGTGTCAGGAAGTGTAAGAGTGTGTGTGTGTGTGTGTCTGAGTGTGTGTGTGTGTGTCTGGAAGTGTGTGTGTGTCTGGAAGTGGTCGTGTGTGTGTGTGTGTGTCTGGAAGTGTGTGTGTGTCTGGAAGTGTGTGTGTGTCTGGAAGTGGTCGTGTGTGTGCGTGTGTGTGTGTCTGGAAGTGTGTGTGTGTGTGTAAGTGTGTGTGTGTGTGTCTGGAAGTGTGTGTGTCAGGAAGTGTAAGTGTGTGTGTCTGGAAGTGTGTGCGTGTGTCTGGAAGTGTGTGTGTGTGTCTGGAAGTGTGTGTGCGTGTGTGTGTGTCTGGAAGTGTGTGTGTGTCTGGAAGTGTGTGTGTGTGTGTGTGTCTGGAAGTGTGTGTGTCAGGAAGTGTAAGTATGTGTGTGTGTGTGTCTGGAAGTGTGTGTGTGTGTGTGTGTGTCTGGAAGTGTGTGTGTGTCTGGAAGTGTGTGTGTGTCTGGAAGTGTGTGTGTGTCTGGAAATGTGTGTGTGTGTGTCTGGAAGTGTGTGTGTGTCTGGAAATGTGTGTGTGTGTGTCTGGAATTGTGTGTGTGTGTGTCTGGAAGTGTGTGTGTGTCTGGAAGTGTGTGTGTGTGTGTGTCTGGAAGTGTGTGTGTGTGTGTGGAAGTGTGTGTGTCTGGAAGTGTGTGTGTGTGTGGAAGTGTGTGTGTCTGGAAGTGTGTGTGTGTGTGTGTGGAAGTGTGTGTGTGTCTGGAAGTGTGTGTGTGTCTGGAAGTGTTTGTGTATGTCTGTCAGGGACGTCTTTCCGCATGGGGCCCTACCGCGCTGCCCAGCATGCCCGGCCGACAGGTGAGATCCTTTGATCTCCCCTGCCAGCCAACGGAGAGGTGGCCTTGTTTTCTGGCCTTGTGCCGATGAGGGAGATCTCAATTCAATCGGGGAGAGAGGAAGCTGCCTAGGACCCAGGGCTGCAGGAGAGGCCGACCTGTAAGGCAGATCGTTCCTCCCGCAAGCAGGCTGTGTGGAGCGTTGCAGCGCATTACCATTGCAATGCTCCACACAGCATTCTGCACGCAGTAGGACAGGAGATAGCCTGCAGCCAGTCGTGTGTATGCATTCAGCAGTCGGTGTGTGACTGCATTCGGCAGTCTGTGTGTATGTATTGAATGTATGCATTGCATTTGTTGGAGGTACTTCTAAATATAATCTTCGTTGTATCTATAATTTACATTTTTATTCCTGTAAGTTGTGTAGGCAGGGCCCCAGTGCACTGCTTTGCCCGGGGACCCATAATGTTGTTAAGATGGCACTGGTGTCTGTCAGTGTGTGTGTGTGTGTGTGTGTCAGCAAGTGTGTCTGTCAAGTAAGTGTCTGTCAGTGAATGTGTGTGTGTGTGTCTGCCTGTCAGTGTGTGTGTGTATGTGTCTGCCTGTCAGTGAGTGTTTGTCAGGGTTTGTGTGTGTATGTTATTGAGAGTGAGGGCCAGTGTGTCTGTCAGCAGGGCCAGCCTTTGAGGTATGCAAGCTGTGGGGTCATGTAGGGCGCAATAACAACAGAGGCGCCCGGCGGCCAACACAGCTCACAAGTTTTGGACACCAGCATATTTAATTTAAACGATTCCCTGGTGGTCCATTGGTGCGCACCAGCAGTAGGTGCAGTCAGATCATATCCCTTGTGGTTCCGGTGCTCAGTTAGTGAGTCAGGGCACAGGCTCAGAGATTCTCAGCCTGCGCTCTAACAACATTGAAAGTCGGAGCCGCAAAGGAGTGGGTATGGCAAAGAGCTACTAATTAGCATAATATCAATATCCGTTATAAAACCAGGAAAAGGTGGCCATGGATGGTGAGCTAATTCAGGGGTGCAATGGGCCACTTGACTGGATTTGCCCCCCAGGCCTGAGGCTGCCAGCCCTCCCCTGATCCCAGGGCCATAGTCGCAGGGCAGGAGGCTAGCAACCAGGCTCCTCCAGTGGACAGTGGCGAGGTTGGTTTCGCCACAACATGTTCAACTGGGTGTCATGAAAAGGGTTTCAGTTGCCTGTCATCTTCTTCACAAGTGGCCACCTGTAGAGCTGGGTGGCCAATGAACTCCAGTGCAATGAAACTATGTTGTTACAAAAAACGTTCTGCTGAGCTAGGTGTGGAATCATTTCATTGGATTGAATAGAACCCTGACATATTAACAACATGCACATGGACTGGAATTCTAAACCTCGTTAGTCCTCATCTCAATGATGAAATATGATGACAGAATCAACTGACCAGAGCATTGGACATTTTAATACAAAGAAACTAGTCCTGCACTCAAACTCCCATCACTCCTGGGCGGCAGCAATGACTGTAGTACACATCAGCCAAAATACATATAGTAAAAACCAAAGAAAAAAGTTACCTGCTCTCTTTCCACATCCCTATGTATTTTTAAACAAATGGAGGATTTTAGTTACCTCCAAGGCAGACCTCTTAGGTGGGTCCTAACGAGGGATCTGTTCACGGAACACAGAGATGTTGTGTATTGAAAGTAAATTGCAAAACTTAAACTAAAATAGCCGAGCTGTGACTAGAGGTGGATTGGAGAATTTTTAAAATGAATTCTAAATTCTTTACAATGTTTAGAGAACAAACCTCTAATGTCACATCTAGTCACAAGGCTTGCACTGAAATCTATCTTCTTTTCTTTAATAACTACATTCTGAATTGTCAGGAATTCAAAAAAAAAATTAAAATTTTACTCAAACATGGCAAATTTGAGTTAAAAAATATTTGAGAATTGGATTGCAGAGTGGATTTCTTCTCTAAAGTCTGAATTCTAGCAAATTGAAATCCCAATATCAGCCAAGCTGTAATTACAGCTGGTTTGGAGAATTGCTCATATTATTTCCTTCTGGATTTGATTTCTATACAATTCAGAGTTTAGTGAATATGCTCCATGGTATTGCAAGGAAAGAGGAATTCTGGGCAAGACCCCCCCTCTACTGGTGATAGTATGTATAACATACATATGCATAATCTAGTTCAAATGTTATTGTGGAAAACAAACACAAAACAGCAAAATGTAGTTATAAACTACTACCTGCAACCTTCGGCACTCCAGACATTTTGGACTACATCTCCCACGATGCTTTGCCAGCATTATAGCCGTTAGAGCATTATGGGGGAGGTAGTTCACAACATCTGGAGTGCTGAAGGTTTTTAATAATTTTTAGTCAAATTACACTCTGACATCATGCCTTTTGATAATGCATATACAGTGTACTTCATGCAAATGTACCCACTTTTTTTTACCATGAGCATTTATGATAAATAGTTTCAGTAAATATTATGCTTAGTTTTCTTTTTTTAATTGTTCCATTTTCCAACTGTTTATTCCCTGTTGACTCTGGTCATAAGTTTCCCTCATGGAAATTTGGGGAAGTGGAACCTAAAAATGAGTGAAATAGGCTTTGACACAATTTCTCTGTACCAGAGCATGATGGGAAAAGTAAGTGAATTTGCATTAAATGCCTTCCCTGTGCCTTTACAAGAGGAAGGTGTGATGTCAGAAAAGAAGATGGGTAAAGACATATAGGAACCAGTAAAGACACAGCAAAGTAAGCAATGCCTCACTTTCCTAAACTGCAGTGTGTAATAACACAGACAAACTCGTCATTAGGAAGCACAGCAAAGCATTTTGTGAGTGGTAGTCTGGCGTACAACTTTCAGAAGTAGAAAGCTGAAACTAAACTACAAGTTCCAGAAATCCCTGATTTGCTGAACTGAGACTGTGCACAGAGAACTTTGATATTTGCTAATCAGCATCTCACCCAAGGCTTTAACCCTCGCAATGCTAGGTTGAACATCCTCCTATCCGTTCAGACTCCATAGCCCAGGCTTCCTCAAACTCCGGCCCTCCAGATGTTGCTGAACTACAACTCCCATGAGTCTATGAATGAAATAGGGAGGCTGAGAGTCATGGGAGTTGTAGTTCAGCAACATCTGGAGGGCTGGAGTTTGGGGAAGCCTGCCATAGCTAGTGTTGCCTGAAATGCCTCTTGAATAACTTTTTCAAAATATCGATCTGTAAATCTGGCGTCAGTAATAGCTGAACACCCTGTATCTCTGGCAGTGTGTATCTTTTTACAGATATAGTTAAATGCAAACGTTAGTTTTTTTTTTTTTCTAATAAGATGCCACGGCTGAGTGATTTCAATCACGAACAGTCCCCGGAGCCTCTCCACCTTGCTGACAAAGCAGTGAGTAATCAGCTCAGAATTCTCAATGGGTCTGTTAGAATTTCTCAGGCATTCCAGAATTCATCATCCGCTTTTGTGAACACCTGGAAACCCTCGCCAGCTTTAAGACACGATTGGGTGCTACATCGTTCCTGCTTCCATGAACTTCGTAAACGAATATGATTTTACTGGAAGTGTTCAATGCGGTCCAAACCAAATCCTGACTGGAAGATTTGTTAAAGGTCAAATTCTTAAGTCAGAGAAGCTGCCCCTTTAAAAGCTATATATCTGTCGCCTAGTTTTTACTGTGACAGGAGCACAAAACATAGGACTGTCCTGGCAAATTTGGGGCAGTGGCAACTATGAATTCAAGGTATCAAGGGTTCCTGTCTGACCACTGCATCCTAAGTCACCACCCAAGGTCACTTTATGGCTAATCCTGCTGTGTATTATGGGAATATATTGGCATAACAAACTGCTAAATTTTAAGTTTAAAAGGACACTATAGTCACCAAAACAACTTTAGTGTAATGAAGCAGTTTTGGTGTATAGATCATGGTCCTGCAGTCTCACTGCTCAATTCTCTGCCATGTAGGAGATAAATCACTTTGTTTATACAGCTATAGCCACACCTCCCTGCAAGTAACGTACACAGCCTTCCTAAACACTTCCTGTAAAGAGAGATCTAATATTTAAACTTACTGTACATTTTCTAATCTCCTGCAGAGAATATTCCAGAAACACATCAAGGTCAGTATGCCACAAATTGGGACGTCAAAAGCAAGTCAAAGGAAAACAGAACACAGCATTCATCGGCAAAATCGACTATATACAGAAAAAACACATGAACAGATCTGACATTAAATGATGCAGGTATATAAAGGATTCACAGCAGTTGAAATGCATTTATTTACTGCTATAAAAAAGTAGAGCTTTTGATGCACATTGAGAGAGTGAGTTCTTTTTTTCAATATACGTAGTAACAGTGTATCCTGCAAGGACAATAGTGTCTGAACAGCAACAAATAAGCACTGACATACGTACTTAGAAAAGAGAAATCAGTGTCTAAAATAAAGAATTTAATCTCCAATTGAATATAGTTGGATAAGCTGTTCAAATGATTTCATACGTTTTGATACAATTTTGACATTATTTTTTTCAAACTATTAGAATATAAAAAAATGCATAATACAAATATTTATTAAAACAAAATATCACAACATTAAAATATTTTTCAAAATATTAATTTTAATGGTTTATCCAAAAATATGAAATCATTTAAAATGCTTATCTAAAATTATTTAAATCTGGGTTTTAGATGGCAGTGTGTATACCTCTGTTTGGTCGGTGGAAGTACATTGGTTTGATATACCATTCTGATGGCGATGTTTACATCAACATATTTATTGGGACGAATTCACAATAAACACCATCATGCAATTCGGACATTTCTTCTCTAATGATATTCATAAACTGTAATTACAGTAAATGTCACAAGTAGATTTCCTCATTCCAAATAAGCTGGAAGCTCTTTCAGGATGACTTGTTCAATAGCTGGAAGACACCGTGGTACATCTATCAGATTTCTGGTTTTCAGGCCATGGGACTAAGGAAATCGTGGTAGAACGATGGGGGAGAATTAGATCTCCAAAGATCTTCAGTCTGGTAATTAGTTTTTACAAACACATGTGACTGAAGACAATTTGAAACTCAGATGATTTCCTTATAATGCTTGATGCAATGTTTGGCAATAACAGGAGACATTTCTCGAATTCACTGAGATATAAAGAGCTCTCACAAATCGGTGAATTAATCGCAATTCACAGTAATAACATATCAACATGCGCAGAAAACATTAGCTCGATTTAGTGTTCATTCATACGTTTCCTTTGTTGACTGTATTGTCTGCAATTTGATGTGTCAACCAATTGCACAGCTTCCAGTAAACATTCTTACAGATTATTCTAGATCAACAAATAACGTTCTAAACAAATATCCTGCTGGGTCTTTAGAAATTTAAATAAATATATAATAACCCACCCCCTTCCCCTACTTTGAGTTTGACACTTCCCTGTGTGAGATGACGGCAGAATAATGTCGAACTGTCTCCTATACCCCACTGCCTAGTTCTTAAACCTCAACCCTGCCATCTGCAGTAATTTGATAAAAGTAACTCAAGCATGGAGACTATGTTTCAACTGAATTTATTCCACCTTCAACAGTGGACGGTGGACCTACTAAGATTTGAACCAATATGGTTTCTATCTTGTCTTGGCAAAGACATTAAAAGTCAACATGTGGCTGGGTAAACTTTTGAACGTTTGGTGAGGAAAAAAACCATAAGCAACATACATTATGGTGTGGTAGACTTATTTTTCTTAGGTTGCTACAATCATATGGTGCTTGGGTAGTGAATCTGTTTACTACGGGCCGTACAAGGACCCAGTGGAGGTGCCAAGTGTACAGGTCCATCCACACTGCACAGTTGTTACTGTCTGCCTCGAGTGAGTCTTACACGATTTTTACATATATATATATATTATTTGTATATATACACTACATCTTCTCATAGTAGAGCTATTTAACTCTTAAAAATCCAAAATAAATAAAATAAAAAAATAAAATCCATCACATGCATCATGTTAATTATGACTGCTATGGAAATGGTCCTTTATTCGAAAAGAAGCGTAAGTGCATTGAGACATCCTTACCCTTTATTAACCTGCGAAATACTTTGCTATTTATCAGCTGGACTGGTTTCTTCCCCTGAGCCAGTTCTAACCTTCGAACATCCTGAATCCACGCTTGAAATCACACGTGAGGCTCCTACAATCCCATACATCATGATGAGTTACACTGTTTAGAAGGTCATATATATACACTGACTAGCCACAACATTAAAACCACCAGCCTAATATCATGTAGGTCTCCCTCGTGCTGCCAAAACAGCTCTGATACTTCGAAGGCATGAACCCCACAAGACCTCTTAAAGTGTCCTGTGCTATCTGGCACCAAGACCAGTGTGTCTGCCCTGGGTGCAAAAACCAGGGGGATAGCACGGCACCGGCAAAGTGGCGGACTGGCCTCCGGAAGGCTCAAGAGGCCCATGCACTTAGGGCCACCTGATGACCATCATTAAGCAGGAGCCCGATCACATACACACATACTGCACCCCTAAAATACACACTACACCCCTCACACACACCCACTGCACCCCTCACACAGAACCCTCCAACACACTGCACCACATATATATATACTACAGCACCCCTCACACAAACACTGCCCCTCACACACATACTGCATCCCCTATACACACACTCTCTACAGCCACTAGCCACACATGTATTACATTACACCACAAACACAACACGACTAAAACCAGCCTTATTACACAATCCTACACCACAATTAGCTCACTCTACACACACGCAACCCCACAAGCAGACTCCAAACACATGCACAATACTCTTTCATGGCCCTTTTGTCTCCTGGTTTCCCATTTATAGAGACACCAGAGACAAGTTGCACGTGTACGTGATATTTCCCAGCAGAACATTGCCTCCGCCGGCCTGCTTTCTTCCCATAGAAAAATGACTTTGCCCACTAAGCTGTTCCAAATGAGTAGACTTTAAGTGTGGTTAGAGCAACATTTCGGCTCCAAAAATGTGCCTTTTTCAAGCTTAAAGATAGATTCAGTGCCACACAAATAGTGTTTATGCATGGAAATTAGATAAATCCGAAACCGGAAGCGGAAGTGACGGCAGGCGTAATGACGTCACTCGCGTCACTGTAAACGTTGCTATGGTAACTAGGGGGGGAATAAACAAGCTAAAAGAAGTTTGAGACCTCACGCAAGAGAGTACTCTAATCTCTAAAAAGATAGCATACAAAGTAAAGTTATTTTGTGAAAAAAAGAGTTCCTGTATTAATGAAGTCGGATTCATTATCTATCCGTCTTCACTGATAGAAGGACTCTTTTTTCACATAGCTCTGCATAGAAATCAAAACATTTCTGCAAATGCCTCAAATAAAAAAATATATAATTTTTGTTCTTTTTTTTTTTCCACAGCAGCTGTTGCCCAGTTTCTTTTTTCTGGAGGTAATCGTTTTAGAACTATATCACACCTGTGTTACTTTTGTTTCAGCTCGGCTTTTATACGCTGCCTTCTCTAATATCTTCATGAAAGACCCACATCTGTCCTATTTTCTAACAGTGAAACATCCTTATAGGCAGGCAGTAGAATAAGGTATCAGATATGTCCAGGAGCCCCCTCTATATGTCAGAGAGATCTGCCACAGTGAGCATTGCCAGCAGTGACGTTCTGAGGGCAGATGACAATAATCTCCTGGGAGCATGGACGCAGGATGAGGTTTAGAATGAACGCAGTCTATGATGTCCCATTATTGCACCTTTCACCTGGGGATACTGTATCTCTAATGACTGCATCTGTGCATTTCCCTCTGCGAGACAGTATCGTCAATGTGAAAAAAAAACAAATACGAAAACAAAACAGGGCTTAATCAGGGGTGTAACTAGGAACCACTAGACCCTCGTGCAATAATATTAGGGCCCAACCTAATTGGTTGAGTGTGTGTGGAGTTGGCTAAGAGTGATTGTGTGTGAGGTTTTGCTGGGTGTGATTGAGTGTAGGGATTGGCTAAATGTGATTGTGTGTGAAAGTTAGCTGAGTAGATTGTGTGTGAGGGATGGATGAGTGTGGAATTGGCTGAGTATGATTGTGTGTGAAAGCAGGCTGAGTGCGATTGTCTGTGATGGCTGGATGAGTGGGATTGTGTGTGGGGGTTGGCTAAATGCGATTGCATGTGAAATCTGGCTGAATGTGATTGTGTGTGAGAGCTGGATGAGTGTGCTTTAGTGTGGAATTGGCTGAGTGTGACGGCTGGATGAGTGTGATTTTGTGTTGGGATTGGCTAAATGTGATTGGGTGTGGAATTGGCTTAGTGTGATTGTGTGCAAGGTTTGGCTGAGTGTAATTCAGTGTAGATTTTGCCGAATGTGATTGTGTGTGAGGGCAGGATGAGTGTGATCGTGTGTGAAAGCTGGTTGTGTGTGAAAGTGTGATTGTGTAATTGTGACTTCTGAGACTGTAAATAAATCATATGCAAAGTCTTTCTAACAGTATTGATTCGTTTAGAAAAGATTGTTAAATCAAGAACATAATTAGCTTCAGTCTTACAGCCAAGTCTACCCTGCGGGCCCAGAGTTTTAAATTGCAAATATTTTAAATTTCTTGTCGAAATTTTGGGAATTTTTATCATATAATTTAAAAAAAAAAAAACATTGAACATGTTCCCTCCTTAACAGCTGTTTTTTTGTTATTTGCAGAGATTTTGTTATTAATTTTTCTAAGCACAAAGCTAAGTGAATCCAATTAAAAAGTGCATTTGTTACCAATGAGCTAATGTTTGCACAGCTCCGTGTCCCTAAAATAATGTCATTTCCATTTCCCGCACAAATACCAATTTGCATTTTTAATTTAGGTTTGTGTTGACGACTCTCTGCCAGTTGTGCCAGGAATTTAGTTTCTGCCCATTCGGTTTTTCAGACTGTGACCTTGCACCAGCAGTTTGTCACATTATCTTCAAGATTCTAGAATATTGATCAGTACGCAGCGCATTCTATTAACCCATTCAAGGCAATAGGGTACCTTATCAAGAATGGGTTAATAAAGTTCATGTTGGACTTGTCACATGTACAGAGTTGGCACAAACCGTCATTTTGACACAAATTACCTGGTTTATAAACCAATTAATAGGAGTGCGGCGGGTAGCATTGTAAAACGCGGCCAATCTCATATTCTTGTTACATTTTTATTGAGACTTGGTGAGTGAGATGGGCAGATCTCTGATAGCTGGGTGATATATTGTATAGGTTTATATAGCACAGTCACCTGCTTCACTAACTGTTAATATTAAACATTAAGGACGTTTATTATTCACTAGACAGTTAAATGCTGTGACCTAAGGGGAAAACACGGACCAAACGCAGCAATTCAACTGTCAGAGCATCACAATTCCCACCTTAGTAAATAACATTTTCCCCTCGAGACAGACAACCGACAGATAATACCTGTCTCTCATCAATTCATGTCAGGTTTCCCCGTGTCTCTGTGTTCTGCAAGACTTGGCCAGGTTTCTAGAAATTGATTCAGAGAAACTACTGTAATTAGTAATAATTGGACTTTACCACATTCCCTCACATTTTGAGAATTGTATCTAATTGTCTTGGCCTACGTCTTGACGCTTAGGTGCCGTCCCTTCACTGTGACAAATGTAAGCAGTGCCATTCCTGAGAAATTACAATGTTTACATGCCAGTCTGTGTCCCTCTAGAGCAGGCTTCCCCAAACTCCGGACCTCCAGCTGTTGCTGAACTACATCTCCCATGATTCTATGAATGAAATAGATAGCCTGAGAATCATGGGAGTTGTAGTTCAGCAACATCTGGAGGGCCGGAGTTTGGGGAAACCTGCTCTAGAGGCAGTTAGTCAGACAATCAATCACTCAGACCGCCACTAGAGGCATTTCCTCATGAAATACTTTTTTAACCCCTTAAGGACCAAACTTCTGGAATAAAAGGGAATCATGACATGTCACACATGTCATGTGTCCTTAAGGGGTTAAAAACACGAGAGTCTTTATGTTTGGCATCATGATGACATTGAACGCAGTTGAATGTTTTACTATAAGGAGAATAGCACTTTTTGAAAGGCTAGAGATGATCCATCTGATTATCTCACGTGAAGGAGGGGAGGCAAACTCGACAAGACCAGCACACCGCTGAATTAAATGTTAGTTATTATTATTATTTTACTCTCTTCAGGGGTCCCTGGATCTAAAAGGCTGCAGGAGCAATCTTACGTTATACTTCCCTATATGTTTTTATCAGATTAGGGTGTCCCTTTAAGAATCATTTTCAGAATATTTGTATCGAAGTGGTCTACTCAAAACATTCTAAATGGCAACAAGCTCTTTTTTGAAGACAATGTGCACGTTACAAAGTCTTCAACAAGCAATTTATATATTTGTTGTAGGGTTTTTTGTTTGTTTTTTTAAAGGTTTTTTGTTGTTGTTGTAACTACTGTGCACAATGGTAGCCGGTGTGAACAAGTGATAACATTTCTCTTTTGTAGTCAGACTGTCTCTGTCTAAGATAAAATGCTTTCAGTCAGCAGGAATGATTAACATAATAGCCTGTAACGAACAATTTAATTAATGATCATTATTCGCCTGCTAGTGTTTTATGTCTTTTAAGTCTTGCTATTGGATTAGTTGCTACGCAGTGATGTTTTTGGGGCAATATATTATGTACATGTGATTTTACTTGCTTGACGGAACTTGACAACTGAATTGCAAAACTCAGGCTAAAGTAGTCAACCTGTAACTTTTTTTCCCAAATCAGCTATTTTGGTCTGCATGCTGTTATCCAAATGTCAATTCACTATAATTTCACTGCTTAGTAAATAAACGTCCTTAGTAGTGGCTTCACAAATCTTAGGAATCTGGAATAAATATTTTCTCTTTCATTGTGGAAAATCCCAGAACACAACAATTCAGGGTTTAGCAAATAAACCCCTATTTTGAAAAAGTATTCTTACAAGATTGCTTTCCCTCAAAATTCACAGGGAATACAGTGACAAGGCCTATTTTTAAATCTATTTGCTTTTTTGCCTTTTGACAGGATCATTTTCCCCAAACTTGTTTGGAACCAAATAGGGCTTTAAAAACATACAGGGTGGCCCATAGATCCCTACCCATCCAGCACACAGATACACTGGATACATAGGACATATGGATGGATAGGGACTCATGGGCCACCCTGTAGAACTTTCCTTTCTAAGGGGGTGGTCTTGCTTCAGATACACACCCTCCCAAAAATAGGAGCATAAAAATGTGAGAAATCAGATTGTGTTATGGTGCTGCATTGAGTCACAGATTAACGAAGCATTGACCACTTAGCACAATGATAATAATATGGAATTAGGACAATGCTGTCATCTTGGCTCAAGCTCAGTAGAAATTCCATTGTCCTTCTTTGAAGCTGTAAATCAGGCTAGCGCTTCATGATGCAATAAATTAAATTAATTTTAGAAATGACAGAGAGGTGCAGATAACATATTTGCAGGGATTCACGTTAGTTTAAGCATTAAAGGGCATCACATCATGTCATGTGCTTATTGCAGGGTTCATATTGGTAACGATGATACATGTTTCTACAGAACCTCTTTTGAAGCACAGCTGCCAATAAGGCTCCTTAAAGTTTTATCCAGTAGATGGTTTGAAGACAGAATCCGACATTTCTAATTTCCATAGGAGCTCCTCTGGTCCCACACGCTGGTCTAGTTTTCTAGATTTGATTTTTTTTTTTAATATTTTTTATTTAGATTTTGTTTTCATATAAGAAGTAAAACTTCAATTAAACATTAAGCTACATCGGAAAATTATTGGTTCCAACCCGCCATCATAAAAAAATAATATATATATATATGTCAAGTTGTCTAACATATAAAGCTGCATTATTAATGCCAATCAGAAGTCAAGTGTGAGCCAGTGCATTTCTTATGGAGCATGGGGGTTGGGGGAGGGGGGGGCGGATTAAAAGGAGGATAAAGTAAAAGTACAGGGAGGTCAACAGATGAGGAGAAGATGTGTCCAGGATTAAAAAAAAAGGGCAGGTGATAGGAATAGGGTGTAGGTAGAGTGTTTGGGGTCCTTGTGATAAATATTATATTTCCCATGTTTAGCTGATGTGGGATGACATCCATACTCTCAGTAAATATTTTCATTCGGCCATGGGTCTCAGATTTTATGGAATGATTTAGATGTGTCTCGTAATTGTGTTGTGAGTCTATCCATTTCTGTAGCTCCTTGGTCTTCCAAATGACCATGGCTAGGAGAGGAACATTGGTTGAAGACCGACGTTCTCCAATTACTCTATGACCTGACAGTGCTGTTCTGGTTGCCATTTTGTTTTCGGCTCTGGTGAGAGAGTCTAGAGGTTTGGAAAGTAAAAGTGCCCATGTGTCTAAAGGATTATTGCTCATCTAAAATTTGTGATAATAAAGTTGCGATTTGAAGCCAAAGGGGTTTGAGCTTGGAGCATGTCCACCAACAATGTAAGAAATATCCTATTTCACCACAACCTTTCCAACTCAAGTTCGTGGAGAGCATCTGCATTTGTGACAGTCGAAAAGGAGTCAAGTACCAGCGGAAGAGCATCTTATATACCACTTCATCAGGATTGATGCATAGATAATTCCTCCCAAAAGTCCAACTAGTCACTAGACTCCACTGGAGGTCCCAGGTCTTTCCCCCATGCATTGATATAAGGCAATAATATTTGTGTAGAGTGCGTGGCTATAGCAGTGTATAGAATTGAAATCTGACCTTTTGGGTTGGGGCTTCCAGGAAAGTAATTTCAAAAGTGGTAATGGAAGCTTAACAATTGGTAGAGAGGCCAGGTTGTGCAGTTAAATGTATTGAACATGATCAAAAGTTGTTAAAGTAGAGGATGCTGGTAAGTCATTATAAACAACAATTTTGTGTTGGGAATATAAATGAAAGAATCAAGTCATGTCTCTGTCCAAGGGGGAACATTTTGTTATAAAATGGGATCTAAATAATGGGTAATGGCCGGGAAGGTGGGCGATATTGTCTTGGTATCCACATATAAAATGAGGGGATGTACACTCCAAAAATCTGTATGCTATTGTTGAATGGTGGGTAACTGAGTTGCTGTAAAGAAATGCTTAAAAAGGGGTAAACACCAATTTTCTAGATTTTAAGACTACTTTGAGTCAATATGTGGCCAGTAAGATTGACCATATCTCCAGTCAATCAGTCATTAAGCTGCCAAGTCTGCCTTCGGCTGCTGAAATATGGCTGTTATCGGATTCAACAGTAGTTCAGCTGAATTTACATTGTAAATGAAATGATTGTGAAATAATTAAAAGCCTCTCAAACACCTGCCTACAAAGATATCTTCCCCTAGGTAAATATTGACAAAGCCTTGTCCAGCCATTAATCTAGATCAATCCATGAGTCATTTCAATGATACGATAACTTAACAAAGGAACATAAAATCTGAGGAGAACTGGTACCTACTATTCTATCTACAATTGTTCTAATTTTATTTTTTATTTATTTATTAATCCTCTGTCCATCGCCGCTAAGGCAGATGAACTGCAGAACAGATTCGCAGGAAAGACATTAATCTGGCGTCCTGAGCACCCTTGCTCGTTATTAACAACGTTAAGTAAGTTATAATAAAAGTTAGAAGGTTTTATTTATGCAGATCTGCAGTAGGTTTACTACTTTGGCCTAAAAGTTGGAATTAACCTTACATTCAAGTTCCTAAAAATTCAGAATGATGAATATCAGCCAGCATAGGACTATGAAACTAATAATGATGAGGCCATTGGCTTTCCTTAGCAGATTAACTCTTGGACCCATAAAGGGACACTCCACTGCCAAAATACAACATTAAAAAAATAACTATTTAGTAGATAGACCACCAATGAAAACATGCATGCATTTACTTATTCATTTTTTTTTATTCATCGGGGTATATCTAAAACCAGCTTGTAAAGGCTGCAGATCTCTTGCAAACCCTCCCCTTCTAACCCTGCCCAGACTTTCTGTGGCTGTCCAATCACAGACTTCCCAATGCAGCTCGATGAGAAGTCTCAGCAAGGCAGGTGCTCTGGAAAATTGCTGTCTCTTGAGTTTAGCTCCACTGAACTAATCAAACCAGGAAGTAACAGGGCCGGTTGCCTGATTAACAGCCAGAGGGTGTAACAAAGTTAATTTATAAAAGTGCCAATTTCTATTGAAATTTGCACTCTTCATAAAATGAAAAAAACAAAACACACTCTTCATACAATAAAGCATTTCAGGAAGCTAGACTGCTTCAGGGGTCTAAAGTGTCCCTTTAATGTAAGTAAAATCTCAGATAATCTGTTCAGTCAGTTTTTTTTTTTTTTTTTCTTATACAAATTAAATGAAGGCAAGAAAAAATTGCAGTTATTCAACCAGTGAGCCCTGCAGATGAAATAATTGCATTTAGCAAGAATCATTTTTTCCTGAAAAAAAAAATTAACAGAATAATCGTGTCGCTAAACCATAATGACTTTGTAAATGGATTCCTGGTTGTAGCCTCTGCAATAATATTGTCTGAGAAACAAGTAGACATTCTATGAAATCATTACACTTAGTTTAGACGCGAGTGTAATTATGTGAATATAATATGTAGCACTTAGCAGCTTTTAAAATGACCATTTAAGTCTTTGATCCCATTTTTCAAATCTTTAGTTTGTTTTAGTTCTTTTTCAAATGTAAATTTTCCTGTAATTACAAATAACTATTTGAACAGTTTAACCCCTTAAGGACACACGACAGGTGTGACATGTCATGATTCCCTTTTATTCCAGAAGCTTGGTCCTTAAGGGGTTAAAGGCTATCTGGTCGTGCATAAAAGAAAAGAAAATGAGTACATTATGATAAACTGTAGTAGCATTTTCTAGCTTAAAATTCTCTTATTGCAGATTAACTTCTAAAAACGTGATTATAGTGGCAATAGCACAGTGCAATTCTGACGACCATAAATACATATTTTTTTCAAAATACACGTGTAAATATAGGTTTCAATATGGTTACGATTGTTTTGGCAACATGCAGTTACCTATAGTATTACCTTTGAGACACGGTCATAAACTTGATGTGTGTAATTCTATCAGCAATTGGATATTGTTGCCTCCAGGATAGACATACCCAATGAGGCTTTCAAAGCGAAATATGTGATTTAAGTCTATTCTCGGCAGAGTGATTAAAACTGAATGACTTATTCAAGATCACTACAGAGACAACATTAGTCTGAGTAAGTAAGATCAAAACAAAACATGGAACTCGTCTGAATTCCAAACAGAATTTTAATCAAAACATATTTACATCGATTTTCCACAAGAAATCAAGTCATCACATGTGACAATGTGAGGGTTGATTGCTGTCTACTGTTAGATAATGATCAGGATGTTAATAACTGGCGATGGACAAAGTCACGCTGTTCCGATACTTTTACTATCATTTGTTCCACTAAGCCAGGGATAGGCAATCTTCGGCTCTGCAGATGTTTTG
Source organism: Pelobates fuscus (assembly GCF_036172605.1). Taxonomy (NCBI): domain Eukaryota; kingdom Metazoa; phylum Chordata; class Amphibia; order Anura; family Pelobatidae; genus Pelobates; species Pelobates fuscus. The sequence goes on from NC_086325.1 coordinate 160,697,034, forward strand.
GACTACACCTCCCATGATGCTTTGCCAGCATTATGTGTGTAAGAGCATTATGGGGGATGTAGTCCACAACATCTGGAGAGCCGAAGGTTGCCTATCCCTGCACTAAGCAATGGAAGCAATGGAACCAATGGACGTTTATCAAATTCAACACCAAAAAGGGACTTGATAAATGACAGAAAACTGTTTTCAAAATAATTAAAGGGTTATTTCAATGAAAAAACTGTTTGTTTTTTTTCAGTAACCCAGTTCCTTCGTCCCCATCACCAAACTAAAAAAAATGCAAAATTAAAAAAAAACTAAAAAAAAAAAAAATTAAAAAAAAAAAAAAATTAAAAAACTAAAACAAAATTAAAAAAAAAATGTTGCATGTTACCATAACCACTTCGCTCAAACAGACAGGACCATTCCTAGATGGGTACATTTTATTTGTGATCTCAATCTCGTGATTGTTTGATTTACAACGATAAGTTAAGACTAGTTTTAAGACTATAATGATTTATAAGTTTAGTGGTAAATTTAAAAGAATCTGTTACTAAAATTTTACAACCTTAAGGGTTTAAGTGTGAAATTAAGGGAAATCAAAGCAAATTAAAAAAAAAAATAGATTTAAAATTTTAGGCCACGTTTGCCACATTAAAACGTGGATAATTTGAATAATTTTTCAAAATGGACTATTTTTTTTTAACCCCTTAAGGACACATGGCATGTGTGACATGTCATGATTCCCTTTTATTCCAGAAGTTTGGTCCTTAAGGGGTTAAATTCCCACTTTAGTAAATAAGTCTGCTAGCATCAGTCTCTTATCTAAAACTGAGAGACAGCAGTACTTTGTGTGAGTGAGTTACTTTCCTGGACTGGGCATCTTGGGATATGAAGTTCTCAAATACGTGCAATGAAAAGGATGACCATCAGTACTGGAAACAAAGCAACGCTTACAGTCGAATCACGATTGCAATTTAACATCTTCTATTGACAGATATAAAGAAAAAAAAAATCCTGACATTTTTTCTATTTACAATACTCAACCAGATGTACAGCGCTGTGGTATATGTTGGCGCTTTATAAATTCCAGTAATAAATAAATGTGCTATTTGGCCAGCATCAACATTCTTCTAAGTAGTCGTAACTTCAATAAACGACCTTGAGATCTTTTCATCTGCACATTTATAGCCTGACATTCAATAGTCTCACACTTAATAAGCATATATTACAGAGTACTTTTATACATATACAGTGTAGCTCACAAATACTTACTGCTGTTAACAAAACAGCTTCATTAACAACCCCAATGCATTGAGTAGTTACACTGTCAGTAAAACAAATCTGTACCTTAGGATAAAATTATTCTAATGAGTCTGGCAGTTCAATGCCAAAACATGGTGAGATATACAAGATCACATATTATACTGGAATTCTATAGGTCTAGGAAATAGGCAGATAGCTCACACATAAAACACACACATTACAAAACATTTAAAAAATCCCAGACAAATTAACCAGGAGAAAATATAACAAACTTATTTAACTATGATTGAGCCAATGGTTCCAGAAGCATTCCAGACAAACAGAACCCAGTGAGATTTCTAATTGACAGTTATTGGCAAGTTATTAAATACAATATATCACTTATAATACACAATAAAGTACACTAGCTGGTGTGATCAGTGTGTCTGCAGTCCTATCAATGTATCTGCATTCAGAATGTGGGGAGAGGGAGCTGGGGCTTTGATTTGCTCTGATGACAAAGTCTTACATTTTGACTGCTGTGTCCAGTCATTACCTCATTTTTCAGAAACCTTTAGTTACATTACTAGCCCCAAATTTCTGATAACTCTATTACTTTGATTATAGGAGGCAGCCCAGAGAGATCAGTATTTTAGCTCCATGATTTAGTAAATGCAATCTGTCAGAATAATCTCAATTTCACCCCCAAACCTGGTCTGCAGACTAACTGTGAGTGATAGAGGATGGCTAAGAAAGGGTTAACAGTGATTTTTATTGAAGACATTCAATGCTTTATTTTGTGTCTAGACATTATTGTTCTGACTTAAAATTCTTGCAAACTACACTTCCTCAATAACAGGGGTTCTCAACCTTGTCCTCAAGGAACCCCTACCAGTCCAGGGTTTAGGGATTACCTGGGTGTGTCTAAGGTGTTTTTTTCCCCTTTTTCTAAACACCTTAGACACAACCAGGTAATCCCCAAATCCTGGACTAGTAGGGGGTCCTGAGGACTGGGTTGAGAACCCCTGCTCTATAAGTTGAGGTTAGACTAAGCAATGAGAGACAAGGTCATATGGACTCAGATCCACTATTACTGAACCAGGTAAGTCTGGGATCTCTCCATAACCCATGGTGCTGAATACAAAGTATCCTGACATTAAACAAGGTAAATGTGAGAGCTGTCCTGACCCCTTTCTGTCGGGTACATTGTGATTGACCTAGGTAAGTGTGTGAGCTATTGGATACAGTGTGATTGATGCAGGTAAGTGTGTGAGCTATTGGATACAGTGAGATTGATGCAGGTAAGTGTGTGAGCTGACCCCATGCTATTAGATACATAGTGACTGATCAGGTAAGTGTGTGAGCTGACCCCATGTTATTAGATACATAGTGACTGATCAGGTAAGTGTGTGAGCTGACCCCATGCTATTAGATACATAGTGACTGATCCAGGTAAGTGTGTGAGCTGACCCCATGCTATTAGATACATAGTGACTGATCCAGGTAAGTGTGTGAGCTGACCCCATGCTATTAGATACACAGTGACTGATCCAGGTAAGTGTGTGAGCTGACCCCATGCTATTAGATACACAGTGACTGATCCAGGTAAGTGTGTGAGCTGACCCCATGCTATTAGATACACAGTGACTGATCCAGGTAAGTGTGTGAGCTGACCCCATGCTATTAGATACATAGTGACTGATCAGGTAAGTGTGTGAGCTGACCCCATGCTATTAGATACATAGTGACTGATCAGGTAAGTGTGTGAGCTGACCCCGTGCTATTATATACATAGTGACTGATCAGGTAAGTGTGTGAGCTGACCCCGTGCTATTATATACATAGTGACTGATCCAGGTACGTGTGTGAGCTGACCCCATGCTATTAGATACATAGTGACTGATCAGGTAAGTGTGTGAGCTGACCCCATGTTATTAGATACATAGTGACTGATCCAGGTAAGTGTGTGAGCTGACCCCATGCTATTAGATACATAGTGACTGATCCAGGTAAGTGTGTGAGCTGACCCCATGCTATTAGATACACAGTGACTGATCCAGGTAAGTGTGTGAGCTGACCCCATGCTATTAGATACATAGTGACTGATCCAGGTAAGTGTGTGAGCTGACCCCATGCTATTAGATACACAGTGACTGATCCAGGTAAGTGTGTGAGCTGACCCCTAATGCTATTAGATACATAGTGACTGATCCAGGTAAGTGTGTGAGCTGACCCCATGCTATTAGATACATAGTGACTGATCAGGTAAGTGTGTGAGCTGACCTCATGTTATTAGATACACAGTGACTGATCCAGGTAAGTGTGTGAGCTGACCCCGTGCTATTAGATACATAGTGAATGATTAGGTAAGTGTGTGAGATGACCCCATGCTATTAGATACATAGTGACTGATCAGGTAAGTGTGTGAGCTGACCTCATGTTATTAGATACACAGTGACTGATCCAGGTAAGTGTGTGAGCTGACCCCATGCTATTAGATACATAGTGACTGATCCAGGTAAGTGTGTGAGCTGACCCCATGCTATTAGATACACAGTGACTGATCCAGGTAAGTGTGTGAGCTGACCCCGTGCTATTAGATACACAGTGACTGATCCAGGTAAGTGTGTGAGCTGACCCCATGCTATTAGATACACAGTGACTGATCAGGTAAGTGTGTGAGCTGACCCCATGTTATTAGATACATAGTGACTGATCAGGTAAGTGTGTGAGCTGACCCCATGTTATTAGATACATAGTGACTGATCAGGTAAGTGTGTGAGCTGACCCCATGCTATTAGATACACAGTGACTGATCCAGGTAAGTGTGTGAGCTGACCCCATGCTATTAGATACATAGTGACTGATCCAGGTAAGTGTGTGAGCTGACCCCTAATGCTATTAGATACATAATGACTGATCAGGTAAGTGTGTGAGCTGACCCCATGTTATTAGATACATAGAGACTGATCCAGGTAAGTGTGTGAGCTGACCCCATGCTATTAGATACATAGTGACTGATCAGGTAAGTGTGTGAGCTGACCCCATGCTATTAGATACATAGTGACTGATCAGGTAAGTGTGTGAGCTGACCCCATGCTATTAGATACATAGTGACTGATCCAGGTAAGTGTGTGAGCTGACCCCATGCTATTAGATACACAGTGACTGATCCAGGTAAGTGTGTGAGCTGACCCCTAATGCTATTAGATACATAGTGACTGATCAGGTAAGTGTGTGTCTGCTGACCCCGTGCTATTAGATACATAGTGACTGATCCAGGTAAGTGTCCTGACTCTCTGGTGCTGAACACACTGAATCCTCTGAGAGCAGAGGCTGGTTCAGCACCAAGGACAGCCCCAGCTCCCTCCTCACACTGCGGCCATGCTCACAGGGAGAACCCCCTCTCCCCATCCACTTACCTGTCGTCATTCTGGAAGGTCTGATCCCCCAGCAGCAAGTCCCTGAAGCGGTACCTGGGGGGCAGTGGGGGCACCTCCGTCTCCAGCTCGTTCATTTTTAGGGAGCTGATGTCTAGGATGACCCCAGTCTTGTCAGGTGCCAGCCTGCGGGGAGGAAGCAGGAGGTTACTGCAAGTTTCTCAGTGTTTACAGAAATGCTCATTCAGACAAAGCCACCTCCCTCTCCTCCCAAAACAGCCCCCCAACCTCGGGCTTCTTACATCAGGGCTAGCGGGAGCCCAAAGCTGGCATGGCAGGAGTCCCCTCAGTGTGCAGCCACTTCCAATGCAGCATCAGTGACAATGTACTCAGCCCAGGCTCCCGGTGACAATGTACCCAGCCCAGGCTCCTGGTGACAATGTATCAGTGAGAGTGTACCCAGCCCGGGCTCCTGGTGACAATGTATCAGTGACAATGTACCCAGCCCAGGATCCTGGTGACAATGTATCAGTGAGAGTGTTTCCAGCCCAGGCTCCTGGTGACAATGTATCAGTGAGAGTGTTTCCAGCCCAGGCTCCTGGTGACAATGTATCAGTGAGAGTGTTTCCAGCCCAGGCTCCTGGTGACAATGTATCAGTGACAATGTACCCAGCCTAGGCACCTGGTGACAATGTATCAGTGAGAGTGTACCCAGCCCAGGCTCCTGGTGACAATGTATCAGTGACAATGTACCCAGCCCAGGTTCCTGGTGACAATGTATCAGTGAGAGTGTTTCCAGCCCAGGCTCCTGGTGACAATGTATCAGTGAGAGTTTACCCAGCCCAGGCTCCTGGTGACAATGTATCAGTGAGAGTGTACCCAGCCCAGGCTCCTGGTGACAATGTATCAGTGAGAGTGTACCCAGCCCAGGCTCCTGGTGACAATGTATCAGTGACAATGTACCCAGCCCAGGCTCCTGGTGACAATGTATCAGTGAGAGTGTACCCAGCCCAGGCTCCTGGTGACAATGTATCAGTGACAATGTACCCAGCCCAGGCTCCTGGTGACAATGTATCAGTGAGAGTGTACCCAGCCCAGGCTCCTGGTGACAATGTATCAGTGAGAGTGTACCCAGCCCAGGCTCCTGGTGACAATGTATCACTGAGAGTGTTTCCAGCCCAGGCTCCTGGTGACAATGTATCAGTGAGAGTGTTTCCAGCCCAGGTTCCTGGTGACAATGTATCAGTGAGAGTGTACCCAGCCCAGGCTCCTGGTGACAATGTATCAGTGAGAGTGTACCCAGCCCAGGCTCCTGGTGACAATGTATCAGTGAGAGTGTACCCAGCCCAGGCTCCTGGTGACAATGTATCAGTGACAATGTACCCAGCCCAGGCTCCTGGTGACAATGTATCAGTGAGAGTGTACCCAGCCCAGGCTCCTGGTGACAATGTATCAGTGACAATGTACCCAGCCAAGGCTCCTGGTGACAATGTATCAGTGAGAGTCTATCCAGCCCAAGATCCTGGTGACAATGTATCAGTGACAATGTACCCAGCCCAGGTTCCTGTGACAATGTATCAGTGAGAGTGTACCCAGCCCAGGCTCTTGGTGACAATGTATCAGTGAGAGTTTATACAGCCCAGGCTCCTGGTGACAATGTATCAGTGAGAGTGTACCCAGCCCAGGCTCCTGGTGACAATGTATCAGTGAGAGTGTACCCAGCCCGGGCTCCTGGTGACAATGTATCAGTGACAATGTACCCAGCCCAGGATCCTGGTGACAATGTATCAGTGAGAGTGTTTCCAGCCCAGGCTCCTGGTGACAATGTATCAGTGAGAGTGTTTCCAGCCCAGGCTCCTGGTGACAATGTATCAGTGAGAGTGTTTCCAGCCCAGGCTCCTGGTGACAATGTATCAGTGACAATGTACCCAGCCTAGGCACCTGGTGACAATGTATCAGTGAGAGTGTACCCAGCCCAGGCTCCTGGTGACAATGTATCAGTGACAATGTACCCAGCCCAGGTTCCTGGTGACAATGTATCAGTGAGAGTGTTTCCAGCCCAGGCTCCTGGTGACAATGTATCAGTGAGAGTTTACCCAGCCCAGGCTCCTGGTGACAATGTATCAGTGAGAGTGTACCCAGCCCAGGCTCCTGGTGACAATGTATCAGTGAGAGTGTACCCAGCCCAGGCTCCTGGTGACAATGTATCAGTGACAATGTACCCAGCCCAGGCTCCTGGTGACAATGTATCAGTGAGAGTGTACCCAGCCCAGGCTCCTGGTGACAATGTATCACTGAGAGTGTTTCCAGCCCAGGCTCCTGGTGACAATGTATCAGTGAGAGTGTTTCCAGCCCAGGTTCCTGGTGACAATGTATCAGTGAGAGTGTACCCAGCCCTGGCTCCTGGTGACAATGTATCAGTGAGAGTGTACCCAGCCCAGGCTCCTGGTGACAATGTATCACTGAGAGTGTTTCCAGCCCAGGCTCCTGGTGACAATGTATCAGTGAGAGTGTTTCCAGCCCAGGTTCCTGGTGACAATGTATCAGTGAGAGTTTACCCAGCCCAGGCTCCTGGTGACAATGTATCAGTGAGAGTGTACCCAGCCCAGGCTCCTGGTGACAATGTATCAGTGAGAGTGTACCCAGCCCAGGCTCCTGGTGACAATGTATCAGTGACAATGTACCCAGCCCAGGCTCCTGGTGACAATGTATCAGTGAGAGTGTACCCAGCCCAAGATCCTGGTGACAATGTATCAGTGACAATGTACCCAGCCCAGGTTCCTGTGACAATGTATCAGTGAGAGTGTACCCAGCCCAGGCTCTTGGTGACAATGTATCAGTGAGAGTTTATACAGCCCAGGCTCCTGGTGACAATGTAACACTGAGAGTGTTTCCAGCCCAGGCTCCTGGTGACAATGTATCAGTGAGAGTGTACCCAGCCCAGGCTCTTGGTGACAATGTATCAGTGAGAGTTTATACAGCCCAGGCTCCTGGTGACAATGTATCACTGAGAGTGTTTCCAGCCCAGGCTCCTGGTGACAATGTATCAGTGAGAGTGTACCCAGCCCAGGCTCCTGGTGACAATGTATCAGTGACAATGTACTCAGCCCAGGCTCCTGGTGACAATGTATCAGTGACAATGTACCCAGCCCAGGCTCCTGGTGACAATTTATCAGTGAGAGTGTACCCGGCCCAGGCTCCTGGTGACAATGTATCAGTGAGAGGGTACCCAGCCCAGGCTCCTGGTGACAATGTATCACTGAGAGTGTTTCCAGGCCAGGCTCCTGGTGACAATGTATCAGTGAGAGTGTTTCCAGCCCAGGTTCCTGGTGACAATGTATCAGTGAGAGTGTACCCAGCCCTGGCTCCTGGTGACAATGTATCAGTGAGAGTGTACCCAGCCCAGGCTCCTGGTGACAATGTATCACTGAGAGTGTTTCCAGCCCAGGCTCCTGGTGACAATGTATCAGTGAGAGTGTTTCCAGCCCAGGTTCCTGGTGACAATGTATCAGTGAGAGTTTACCCAGCCCAGGCTCCTGGTGACAATGTATCAGTGAGAGTGTACCCAGCCCAGGCTCCTGGTGACAATGTATCAGTGAGAGTGTACCCAGCCCAGGCTCCTGGTGACAATGTATCAGTGACAATGTACCCAGCCCAGGCTCCTGGTGACAATGTATCAGTGAGAGTGTACCCAGCCCAAGATCCTGGTGACAATGTATCAGTGACAATGTACCCAGCCCAGGTTCCTGTGACAATGTATCAGTGAGAGTGTACCCAGCCCAGGCTCTTGGTGACAATGTATCAGTGAGAGTTTATACAGCCCAGGCTCCTGGTGACAATGTAACACTGAGAGTGTTTCCAGCCCAGGCTCCTGGTGACAATGTATCAGTGAGAGTGTACCCAGCCCAGGCTCTTGGTGACAATGTATCAGTGAGAGTTTATACAGCCCAGGCTCCTGGTGACAATGTATCACTGAGAGTGTTTCCAGCCCAGGCTCCTGGTGACAATGTATCAGTGAGAGTGTACCCAGCCCAGGCTCCTGGTGACAATGTATCAGTGACAATGTACTCAGCCCAGGCTCCTGGTGACAATGTATCAGTGACAATGTACCCAGCCCAGGCTCCTGGTGACAATTTATCAGTGAGAGTGTACCCGGCCCAGGCTCCTGGTGACAATGTATCAGTGAGAGTATATCCAGCCCAGGCTCCTGGTGACAATGTATCATTGACAATGTACCCAGCCCAGGCTCCTGGTGACATTGTATCAGTGAGAGTCTATCCAGCCCAGGCTCCTGGTGACAATGTACCAGTGACAATGTACCCAGCCCAGGCTCCTGCTGACAATGTATCAGTGAGAGTGTACCCAGCCCAGGCACCTGGTGACAATTTATCTGTGAGAATCTATCCAGCCCAAGCTCCTGGTGACAATGTATCAGTGACAATGTACCCAGCCCAGGCTCCTGGTGACAATGTATCAGTGACAATGTACCCAGCCCAGGCTCCTGGTGACATTGTATCAGTGAGAGTCTATCCAGCCCAGGCTCCTGGTGACAATGTACCAGTGACAATGTACCCAGCCCAGGCTCCTGCTGACAATGTATCAGTGAGAGTGTACCCAGCCCAGGCACCTGGTGACAATTTATCAGTGAGAATCTATCCAGCCCAAGCTCCTGGTGACAATGTATCAGTGACAATGTACCCAGCCCAGGCTCCTGGTGACAATGTATCAGTGAGAGTGTACCCGGCCCAGGCTCCTGGTGACAATGTATCAGTGAGAGTCTATCCAGCCCAGGCTCCTGGTGACAATGTATCATTGACAATGTACCCAGCCCAGGCTCCTGGTGACATTGTATCAGTGAGAGTCTATCCAGCCCAGGCTCCTGGTGACAATGTACCAGTGACAATGTACCCAGCCCAGGCTCCTGCTGACAATGTATCAGTGAGAGTGTACCCAGCCCAGGCACCTGGTGACAATGTATCAGTGACAATGTACCCAGCCAAGGCTCCTGGTGACAATTTATCAGTGAGAATCTATCCAGCCCAAGCTCCTGGTGACAATGTATCAGTGACAATGTACAAAGCCCAGGCTCCTGGTGACAATGTATCAGTGAGAGTGTACCCAGCCCAGGCTCCTGGTGACAATGTATCAGTGAGAGTGTACCCGGCCCGGGCTCCTGGTGACAATGTATCAGTGAGAGTCTATCCAGCCCAGGCTCCTGGTGACAATGTAGCAGTGACAATGTACCCAGCCAAGGCTCCTGGTGACAATGTATCAGTGAGAGTTTATCCAGCCCAGGCTCCTGGTGACAATGTAGCAGTGAGAGTCTATCCAGCCCGGGCTCCTGGTGACAATGTATCAGTGAGAGTTTATCCAGCCCAGGCTCCTGGTGACCATGTATCAGTGAGAGAGTACCCAGCCCAGGCTCCTGGTGACAATGTACCCAGCCCAGGCTCCTGGTGAAAATGTATCAGTGAGGGTGTACCCAGCCCAGGCTCCTGGTGACAATGTTTCAGTGAGAGTGTTTCCAGCCCAGGCTCCTGGTGACAATGTATCAGTGAGAGTGTTCCCAGCCCAGGCTCCTGGTAACAATGTATCAGTGACAATGTACTCAGCCCAGGCTCCTGGTGACAATGTATCAGTGAGAGTGTACCCAGCCCAGGCTCCTGGTGACAATGTTTCAGTGAGAGTGTTTCCAGCCCAGGCTCCTGGTGACAATGTATCAGTGACAATGTACCCAGCCCAGGCTCCTGGTGACAATGTATCAGTGACAATGTACCCAGCCCAGGCTCCTGGTGACAATGCATCAGTGAGAGTGTACCCAGCCCAGGCTCCTGGTGACAATGTATCAGTGAGAGTGTACCCAGCCCAGGTTCCTGGTGACAATGTATCAGTGATAGTCTATCCAGCCCAGGCTCCTGGTGACAATGTATCAGTGACAATGTACCCAGCCCAGGCTCCTGGTGACAATGTATCAGTGAGAGTGTACCCAGCCCAGGCTCCTGGTGACAATGTATCAGTGACAATGTACCCAGCCCAGGATCCTGGTGACAATGTATCAGTGAGAGTGTTTCCAGCCCAGGCTCCTGGTGACAATGTATCAGTGACAATGTACCCAGCCCAGGATCCTGGTGACACTGTATCAGTGAGAGTGTTCCCAGCCCAGGCTCCTGGTGACAATGTATCAGGGATGACACTGAAAGAATGGCTAGATATCCTTTGATGCTGACTGAGATTCATGGCACAGGTAGTCTATAGATCAAGAATGCTATTATTTCAGTAAATTATTGCTAATCACATAGTCTCTTGTTAATATATATATATATAATTATTATTTTTATTATTGTTAGTTTGTTTTTTGGCTACTGAGGAATCTCATCTCTCTATAGAAGAGTGACCCCTTTTCAAATAATTTTTGTGAAGAATTTTTAGAAAACAGACTTTCCCAGTCATTAAACTGCCATATATGCTAATATCATTATATGTGTTACAAAACCGCATCACGGTATACGATCGCCCCTGTGTACATTTCTTGGAACGGATTTTATAATTGTTCGTTAGAAATAAATTAATATTGAAACTGGCACGTTGTAACTTTAGCATCTGTTAGTAAATCTGTTAGTGAATCAAATTTGTTCTGGTTTCACGTAGTGTCATTTTTCTTGTGTTTGTTAAACAATGAGTATAGAAACATAGAAACATAGAATGTGACGGCAGATAAGAACCATTCGGCCCATCTAGTCTGCCCAGTTTTCTAAATACTTTCATTAGTCCCTGGCATTATCTTATAGTTAGGATAGCCTTATGCCTATCCCACGCATGCTTAAACTCCTTTACTGTGTTAACCTCCACCACTTCAGCTGGAAGGCTATTCCATGCATCCACTACCCTCTCAGTATAGTAATACTTCCTGATATTATTTTTAAACCTTTGTCCCTCTAATTTAAGACTATGTCCTCTGGTTGTGGTAGTTTTTCTTCTTTTAAATATAGTCTCCTCCTTTACTGTGTTGATTCCCTTTATGTATTTAAATGTTTCTATCATATCCCCCCTGTCTCGTCTTTCCTCCAAGCTATACATGTTAAGATCCTTTAACCTTTCCTGGTAAGTTTTATCCTGCAATCCATGAACCAGTTTAGTAGCCCTTCTTTGAACTCTCTCTAAGGTATCAATATCCTTCTGAAGATATGGTCTCCAGTACTGTGTACAGTACTCCAAGTGAGGTCTCACCAGTGTTCTGTACAATGGCATGAGCACTTCCCTCTTTCTACTGCTAATACCTCTCCCTATACAACCAAGCATTCTGCTAGCATTTCCTGCTGCTCTATTACATTGTCTGCCTACCTTTAAGTCCTCAGAAATAATCACCCCTAAATCCCTTTCCTCAGATGTTGAGGTTAGGACTCTATCAAATATTCTGTACTCTGCCCTTGGGTTTTTACGTCCAAGATGCATTATCTTGCACTTATCCACATTAAATGTCAGTTGCCACAACTCTGACCATTTTTCTAGTTTACCTAAATCATTTGCCATTTGGCTTATCCCTCCTGGAACATCAACCCTGTTACATATCTTAGTATCATCCGCAAAAAGACACACCTTACCATCAAGACCTTCTGCAATATCACTAATAAAAATATTAAAGAGAATGGGTCCAAGTACAGATCCCTGAGGTACCCCGCTGGTGACAAGCCCAAGCTTCGAATATACTCCATTGACTACAACCCTCTGTTGCCTGTCACTCAGCCACTGCCTTACCCATTCAACAATATTGGAATCCAAACTCAAAGATTGCAGTTTATTGATAAGCCTTCTATGTGCAACAGTGTCAAAAGCCTTACTGAAATCTAGGTATCGCTTTCTTCACCTTCTGGTAAGCCACAAAGTCAGACCACAGTGATAGCTTTATAAATATATTTATTGATCTTAATAAATAAAATAAAAACCCTTGATCTATTGGGAAAATTCAATGCAGAATTGTGACTGAGGATATTCCCAGTGACAATCAATAGATCCCATTGTACAGCGCTACGGAATCTGATGGCGCTATATAAATAATAAAATAATAATAATACTTGGTCACATAGAAAATAATTCTGTATACATTTCTTTGGATAAAATATTAGCAAAATCAGGTTAATTCCTGGTAATGTGTTAAAGTATATTTTTAAACCATTCTTGATATCGGAGAGTGATAATCAGAAAAAAACCCAACTTTTTTTCTGATTATCAGCAAACTACTTAAACAAAATATTCTTAACACGCTTTTTAATACACCTCTATTTCTCGCTCTTTTTATTTATTTATTTGAATAAGCCTCCGTTTTTTTTCATTATACATAAGAAGATGTAGCAACTACTTTTCCCTCATGGGAGGGTGATTTTAGGCAATTTTTGGCAATTGGTGGAACATAAGGAATGTTTTATTTCAGTTGCTAAGTTACAATCCATCAGTCAATAGAATCCCACAAAATGGCACACTGCTGGCATCATGGACAGAGGAGAACAAAATGGCTGCTCCCAGGTATTGTGGAAGAAAAAAATAATACATTTAAATAAAGGTAAGTGGCAACGGGGGGAATATTATCATTAATATACAAGAGGTACAAGGGAAGAAAACTTGAAAAACAGATATAATAGAAAACCAATTGCATTAAACACTTTTTTTTTATTTGTCACCTCAGGCGGGTTTCCTTTGCAGTCTCCACTAGCAAACATTCTCTACATATACATCACAACATACATTTAAAATGTACAAACCGGCTGTCATAAGCCCCCATAGCTGCACCCTCCTCCCTATAATTCACCAAGTTTTCTTTTCACAGGATGCTGACAGTCTGTTTTTGCACAAATGCAACAGTTCTCAAAGGGTTTTAAAAGTGCCAAAGACATCATTGTAAAGTTGAGAATGGCTACAACAAAATGGAGGACAGGCCTGCAAGGATTGGGTGGTCTCAACTCCAACCAGATGATCAGAAAAACAAAAATCCTTCCAATTGGGAATTGAGTAGAAATAACAGGGAATTGCAAAGTGTGGACCAAAATAACTGATTTGAAATAATTCTAGTGAAATCAAAGGTCTTTATGGGAGCAGATTTAAAGCACTGTATGGTATGTTTGCAGAGCAGGCGTGAATGTACCAGTTAACAAACTGTCACAAGGTCATACCCCAACTTACAGGAATGGCAAGTCCCACAACCAGAGGTTCTGGATAGACCTATAACCGGGCCTTATAGTGGCCAGACTTAATGTGAAAAAAAGATAAAGACAAAGTCAGTAATAGCCAATGTCAGTAATGTAGAAATACAGATAAATGGAATTACAAGCCAGATCAGGATATTAGAAATACATAAATTCAGAAACAAGCCGAGGTCAATATCAAAATATATCAAGAGAGACTTACTATAAGCACTAATGTGTTTCAAGGCAGAAACCATGATAGGGCAATGAACAAGGACCAAGGTGAACTTAATACAGGCTAACAGACTTTCTGAGCGGTCCACGTCATCTCTGTGACTCCAAATTGATAGAATATGGGGTCGCCTAGATGACATGGTCACGTTAAGGGTGGGCGTGATTTGGATTATAAAAGGACGCAACAAAACAGTGGCCTGCATCCGAAAGAACAAAGGGAAAAAGCGTCCTTAACACAATAATCTTGCGCGAAGCAGGAGGAGGAGCGGTTCGCTGGTCAGTACCATTTGTATTCCCAGTTCAAGTTGCCCAGCTGCGTAAAGCATTCGTTCCGCACGAACTGAGAAGGGGAGTACGTGGCCGAGTGAAGCATTCAGCTCAGTAAAATAATAACATAAAACTTATTCGTTCCGCACGAACTGAGAAGGGGAGTACGTGGCCGAGTGAAGCATTCAGCTCAGTAAAATAATAACATAAAACTTAATAAGTACTATTAGATACTCTGAAACTAAAATACTTAAAGATACGGTCATACATTTTAAACTTTTTCCCTTAAATAATTTTTTTTCATAATTAGTTATATACAAGGACTAATCATGCAAAACAACTGTCCAGTGCCCCTATGGTTTTATTTCTGAACACTGTTACCTCTAAGCATTGTTTTGTGAGCTCTCCAGCACTGCACGGTTTAAGAAGACAAATTTCTTCACTATAACATTACCGGACGGCTCACAAACAAAAGTGCTTATAAGGAACATGCCTATATCATACATATGGCTTAAATTGATCTTCTACAGGAATACATTGTGGATTTCGTTTTTTTTTTTAAACTGGTGTTTTTAAGTAGCTTTGTAAGATTTAAAACTGTACATTTCATGTATAAATATTATATATATTTTGGCTTTTTAAAGCAACACCACTGTTTAGAAATATATGTTCTGTGTCCCCCAAAAATGCATTATTTTCTTACCGTGTTTAAAGACATTTCCAAATCCTTAGAAATAGCCATTAACAAAATGTGAGGTTTCATTAAACATTCCGAACAAAGCACTGGGAAAGGTAAGAACGTTCGTCCTACATTCGTTTATTCTCTTAAGCAAATTTATCAAGGCGGATTGTTTAGTAAATAATCTACTACCCGTTAATACTAAAATAAATACTCACAAGACTAACAGGCAGACCTTATAAATCATTAAACCATATCTATTTTGTTAGATTTGCTATAATAAAAATAATAATAATAATAATTATTATTATTATTATTATATCCCAGTGGTGTTTCCATGCTCATGAAACTTTTAAGGTTTATGCATTAAAGTCCAAATTGTAGCAAAATAAATTGTGAATGGCAAAATGTCGACACATAAAGCTGATCTGGGTAAGGTCTACACCTGTAAAAATGTAGCCATAGCTATCTTTCTCGGAATTTTGTCAGCTGATTTCAATTCACTGTGATTCAGAGTATACTAATTAAAACTCTTTGTGTTCTTCCCCACATCTGTAAATATATTTTAATTAATTATTGATAAAAAATTAACTACTCATTTATAATTTAAAAGAAAATGATTATTTTATAAATGGATTGATTTATACATATTTCATGTTGTATTTCATAAATAATTAGCAATTCTGTATGTTAAACGAACAGTCCAAGTACCATAAACACTACTGGTCACGTTAGTGGTTATGGTGCGAGGAGTGTCCTAGCGCTCCGCACCACTATTGTAAATAGTCAAACTGTTTTAGGATGGTTTGGTGTCTTGCCTGGGGTCCGCCGGATACCACTTCTCAGCTTCATTACTAACACTGGACAACCAGATGTTCCTAATGCAGAACTTAGCTCACTGGCTGAGAGCAATCAGCTGACGCTCATAGCAATGAGCTAGCCCTGCACTGTAGGCAGAGATTGGCACCCCGGCAGACCCCCAGGTGTATTATATGTGGTCTGCTTATCTTGTAGATAAATATTGCAAATCTGTGTACTGCTTGGGTTGTAAAATATTCTGCTCCATATAAAAAAAAAAAACATGGCTCCATATGACAAGCATCTAAAGATGACCATAACTTTAATTACAGTATATTATTTGGTCCTACAGCTGGGATGACGAATGTGGCTGTCAAAAAGCTCGAGAATCATAGATGATACAGTCTATCTCATACGAGTAAACAGAACAGCTAATTCCCATGGGAAGCTCTGGATTATTTCTCAGTTTGACGATCGGGATCTACATTTGCAAGTTATCTGTTGGCCCAGCAGAACTCGCTCTTTGGGGAATGAAGTCGATATTCTTAGCATTTGGTCAGACCACAGCTTTTATTATAAAGCAAAATATTATTTTAAAAAAAGTGCTTTCACTTCAAATGAAAAAGGCTTGTGGTTTTTGTGTAGGAGTATGTGCATGTGTGTGCTCATTCATATCTGTTTGTCTGTCTGGATGTACATTCATGTCTGTGCGTGTTTGTGTGTATATTTATGTCTATGTCTGTCTGTGTACATTCAAGTCTATGTGTGTGAGTGTGTGTGCATTCATGTCTGTGTGTGTCTGTCTGTATATACATTATGTCTGTGTACATTCAAGTTTATGTGTGTGTGTGTGTGTGTGTGTGAGTGTGTGTATATTCAAGTCTGTGTGTGTGAGTACATTCCTGTCTGTGTCTGTCTGTGTATACATTATGTCTGTGTACATTCAAGTCTATGTGTATGAGTGTGTGTACATTCGTGCCTGTGTCTGTTTGTGTGTACAATCATCTCTGTGTGTGAGTACACATTCATGTATGTGTATGTTTGTGGATTCACATTAATGTTTGTGTGTTTAAGTGCACACCTGAAATAAAAGTATTTTAGATGATTTAAAATGTTTGGGATTTGATGTTAAAGATTCACTACTGGACGATAGTGAAATGAAAACAGTTTTTTTTTTCTTCAAAATTTTTCTGTGATATTGCTGAGTAACATTTAATGATTTAGTCTGTATATTAGTGTTTCATTAAATAAACATTGAATGGCAATGCATTAAAAACCTCATTCCAAAATGTAGACACATTTAGCACAATAAAAGGGAGTAAAAGGGAGTTGAATTACTTCCTCAAATTTAACATTTTTGCCTAAATACTGCAAAGCAGATTTCAAGTTACTAGAGTTGAACAATGTACCAAGATAAATTCAAAGAAAATAAACCCACACTGTCCCCACCATCAACCCCAGCATCACAGAGAGGGGCGGCCTTCCAAAATCTAACAAGAAAAGGTTCTGGTTGTTCACAGAGGTTAACGGTCATATTGGATTTCATCCCCAATACAATATACGTCTTCCCAACACCTGGCCGGTCCAAATGGTTTTTATGCAATACAGCTGCTAATAACTATACGATGTTGCAGGCATTGTAAGTGTCTGGTATCGGCATGCACAGAATGATGTCTGTGATTTTATAAGGGAGTCAAATGTCCTTTATCTTTAACTGTAAAAATATAAATAAAAGAGACAGTTTTTGCACCAAAGATCGCTCTGCTCCGCTTACTTCGATCAGAGCAATGCATTGACGACCAGCTGGCGAGGAAAGGGTTGTCAGCCAAACGGCAGACGGTTTACATTAGTAATTCAAGGTTTGCACTGTAACGGCAGACATGGCATAGCTCGCCGCGACACAGCCCAACTGCTCCAGAAAATCACTAAAGTGGAATTGAAACCCTCCCGCAGATCCAAGGCCGTCTCTCCAGCTGCGGAAACCTCTGTGTGCCCCTGGGGGCAAGTGTGGATTTATAGTGCTTGGGATGTAATACCTTGCTCTGATTAAAACATGGTCTGTTTGCAGTGTGACAGGGCATGGGGAAGTAAGTGTGACAGAATTGGAGGAGGTTAATGTGACAGTTAATGTGAGTGTGGCATAGTTGGGGATGTATCATAGGTTGGGGTGAATGTGTCATGTTTGGAGGAGGCAGTGTGACAGAATGAGGGGAGTGTGACAAGATTACGGGGGTTAATGTGGCAGGATTAAAGGCCTTAATGGAAAAGAGTGAGTGTGCCAGGGTTTGGGGTGAGTGTGGCACAGTTGGAGGGCAGGATTGGAGGGGTTTATGTGGTAGGGTGAGTGTGACAGGGTGAAGTGGATGAGTGGGACAGACTGATAAAGGATGAGTGTGACAGGGTTGGGGACTGTGTGCGACAGTGCAAGAAAAGGTTAAGTCAGACCGGATTGGGGGGGGGGGTTAATGTCATAGGGTAATTGTGATAAAGCAGGGGCAGGTGAACTTGGTATGGTTGTAGGGGGTGAAAGTGTCAATGTTAGGAGGGTCTAATGTGAGTGCGGCTGGGTGAAAGGGATGACAGTGTGTGGGGCTGAAAGTGTTTTTTGAATGGTGTTAGTGTAGGAAGTAACCGTGTGTGCCTGTGGGGGTGACAGTGTGTGCGTGTAGGGGTGTCAGTGTGTGCGTGGGGATGATAGGGTGGGGGTGATAGTGTGTGTGGAGGGGTGTCAGTGTGTGTGGGGATAATAGGGTATGGGTGGGGGTGGCAGGGTGTGTGGAGGGTGTTTTTGACAGGGTGTGTGTGTGTTGAGGAGCTGTGACAGGGTTTGTGGAAGGGTGACAGGGTGTGTGGGGGGCTGTGAGAAGATGTGTGGGTGGCTGTGACAAAGTGGGTGTGGGATCACAGGGTGTGAGGGCTGTGACAAGGTAAAAGGGCTGTGACAGGATATGGGTGGCTGTGACAGGGTAGGGGGGTGACATGGTAGGGGGGACTGTGAAAAGGCAGGGGCTGTGACGGGGGCAGTGAGAGGGTGAGGGGGCTGTGACAGGGTGGGGGGCTTAAGAGGGTAGGGGGGCTTGAGAGGGTAGGAGGCGGTGAGAGGGTGCTTGAGAGGGTGAGGGGGGCTTGAGAGGGTAGGGGGGCTTGAGAGGGTAGGGGGTTGTGAGAGGGAAGGGCTGTGACAGAGTGGGGACTTGAGAGGGTAGGGGGACTTGAGAGGGTAGGGGGCCGTGAGAGGGTGGGGGGCCGTGAGAGGGTGGGGGCTGTGAGAGGGTGGGGCGGGGGCTGTGGCAGGTTAAGGGGGCTGTAAGAAGGTAAGGAGGGCTTGAGAGGCTAGGGGGTGACTAAAACAGGTTAGGGGGCTGTAACAGGGTGGAGGGGTGAGAGGATAGGGGTGGCTGTGAGAGGGTGGAGGGGGCTGTGACGTGGTGAGGGGGGGCTGTGACAGGGTGGGGAGGCTGTGAGAGGGTAGTGGAGGGACTGTGAAAGGGTGGGGGCTGTGACGGGGGCTGTGAGAGGGTGAGGGGGCTGTAACAGGGTGAGGGGCTTGAGAGTGTAGGGGGGCTTTAGAGGGTGGGGTTCAGTGAGAGGGTACAGGACTGTGACAGGGTGGGGGGGCTGTGACAGGTTATGGGGGCTGTGAGAAGGTAAGGGGGGCTTGAGAGGCTAGGGGGTGACTAAAACAGGTTATGGGGCTGTGGGAGGGTAGTGAGGGGACTGTGAAAGGTTGAGGGGGCTGTGATAGGGTTGGGGGTGCTTGAGATGGTAGGGGGGCTTGAGAGGGTGGGGGGCTGTGACAGGGTGGGGGGCTGTGACAGGGTGAGAGGGCTGTGACAGGGTTGGGGGCTTGAGAGGGTAGGGGGGCTTGAGAGCTGTGAGAGTGTGAGGGGCTGTGACAGATTAGGAGGGCTGTGACAGGGTGGGGGTGAGAGGATAGTGGTGGCTGTAAGACGGTGGAGGGGGCTGTGACATGGTAGGTGGGGGTTGTAACAGGGTAGTGGGCCCTAGATGGACTAGGACAGGGTGGGGGTGGAGTGGAGGGTCTGTGACAGGGTGTAGAGGAAGTGAAATGGCTGTGACAGGGTCTAGAGGGGGTGGAGGGTCTGTGACAGGGGTAAGTGGGGTGGAGGCGCTGTGACAGGGAAGGGAGGTGGAGGGCTGTGATAGGGTGTAGAGGGGGTTAAATGGCTGTAATAGGGGTAAGTGGGGTGGAGGTTCTGTGACAGGGGTAAGTGGGGTGGAGGGGCTGTGACAGGGTAGGGTGGTGGAGGGGCTGTGATAGGGTGTAGAGGGGGGTTAAATGGCTGTGACAGGGGTTAGTGGGATGGAGGGCTATGACAGGGGTAAGCTGGGTGGAGGACTGTGAAAGGGGCAAGTTGGGTGGAGGGGCTGTGACAGGGTGTAGAGGAGAGTTCAATGGCTGTGACAGGGGTCAGTGGGTTGGAGGGCTGTGGCAGGGGTAAGTGAGGTGGAGGGGCTGTAACAGGTGTAAGTGGGGTGGAGGGGCTGTGACAGGAGTAAATGAGATGGAAGGCTGTGACAGAGATAAGTGGGTGGAGGGCTGTGGCAAGGGTAAGTTGAGTGGAGGACTGTGACTGGGGTAAGTGGCGTGGAGGGGCTGTGACAGGGTAGGTGGGGGGTACCTGTTTTTCCCCTTCTTTTACTGATTCCCTGGTTGTCCGGTGGGCTCCCTATCTGGTCTGCAGCTCCGCGGGGTGTGAGCTGCAGACCACGTGGTAAGTCTCACAATCTCTAGCCAGTCAGAGCGTTGCAATGGTAACCCGCAGCAACGTTCTCACAGGCTGGAGATCGCAAGACACTCTTTTCTCCCAGGGCAGACTGACTGGAGGGGCCTCGCGCCCGGCTGCATAATGGGCAAGCTACTGGGCGCCCTCCTGTGTCTGGCCCCCGGTCAGAGACCAAAGACCCGACATGTCAGTTTTCCCTAAGGTGATTTAGGCTAATCGCTAATTAGAGAGCCGTCTCTGCATCCAAGTGCTAAAACAGCAAAGCTCTTAGTAGCTCATAAAAGTGTGAGTTAGTTATCTACATATCCAATTAGCTGTAAAATTGACAAGACATTCTATGCTATTTTCGGTTTATTCCTGTTCTATTTTGAGGTTTTCCTGTTATTGAAAAACTAAAGTATGTTACTCCAAGGAGAGTACGTATATATATATATATATTTATTTATAACACACCACTGGGTCACTGTTAAGTACTAATTTCACCTGTGTGATTTTCTGGTTTTGTTTGGCGCGGTAGTTTATCACATTGTTTTGTCACATTTCTGTATGATACGCAAGGTCTGGGAATCCTTGTAGATTTACTGCGGCCTGTCCACATTATAGAGAGCGCCTATAATAGCTATTTTTTGGTATATATATATATATAATATCAATTCCACAAACACTGAGAGATATTATAGTGAATTGTAAGTGACACAGTAAATAAAGATTTGTCAGAGTGCGTGTCTCACTGCGTTTTCAAGGTTATCAATTAAAATGTGAATTGTCAGAAATTGAAAGATCGACGTGTATTCATTTAAACTACTTTGAGCTAAAATTTTAAATTCACTTTGATTTTCTGACAAATCCCACTTCAGTTAATGACCCAGGCAGCAACAGAACAGAGTTCGCAAAAAAAAAAAAAAAAAAAGATTCTGTCATTTTAACGAAAGTCAGACACACAAATAATTAAACAGACGGCTTACCTGGGAGTGCCGGAGATCCGTGTAATCAAACACACCCTCGGAACGCGTCGCCCCTGTCCACTGTGACATTTCAACCCAGAATCTTTCTGATGCTCCATTTAAACCAATCTTAATATGATATTGAATCTGAAAGGGCCTTGTTCCCTTTAGCCCATCGAAAGTCAAACTGTGTGTGTTCCTCTAGTTTATACAAATCATGATATCCCTTATTCTTGGTATATAATTATTCTTGGACCACATTTTTACATAAATCCTTGTCATTTCTATGAGTACTCTGGGGTCAAGAGAATTGGATGAAGGATTTTTTCTCACAAGGATTCATAGTAGCTGGTATTGGAACCGAAGCAAAAAATTATATTTGGGCAAAAACAAACAAGAAACATGGAGACATAGAATGAGACGGCAGATAAGAACCATTCGGCCCATCTAGTCTGCCCAATTTTCTAAATACTTTTAAATAGTCCGTAATCTTAAGCCTCGTTGCATTCCCACACCAAGAGGAGCGCAGGAGGGGAGAAACATCATCAAACAAATACTGCATTTATTCTTTAGACTAAGGGAGTTGTAACATTAACAGGGATATGCACTAAAAATAAATTGTAGAAAATTCTAACTGAATGACAGATTTAAAGGAACACTGTAGGCACTATAACAACTTCAACTTATACGTTGCTATAATGCCTATGGCTTATGTAGAGTTTAAATGGCGTGAGAACAGTGAAACACCATTGCATACTGTATTAAGAAAAACATTTTTATTTTAAATTAACATTTAGACAGTAAGGCTTTCCTAGAAGCATGGTTTATGTAGTTTTCATTAAATATCTGTGAATTTTGGCATGCCAGTGTACAGAAACACTAAGGGCAGCTTGCGCAGACGATCGCTGGCGAAGTGCACATGCGCTGAATGAACCGTATATATTGTTCTGGTTGCGTTGCCGTGGCAATGAAATGGAAAACGTATCCTTTTTGTTGCTCACAGAAACCGATCAGTGTCTACAACCACCTGTGACCCACAAACTGCTCTGATTCCCAGAGGGTGTGTGAAACCAAACTAGGTTAGCAGATTTAGCCTTGTGCCTGAGCCAATTCAAAGACCAAGAAAACTTGGTCCCAAAACTGATTTCCTGTAAAACAGATTGTCAGTATCAGTAAAAACTGTCCAGTAGCTAATAGGCTCGGTCTATACTGCGTACATTAACAGGAGTGCTATAACATAGGGACCCCCAGTGGTCAAATGTGGTAATGCACGTTAAATCATTTTTTTTTTTTAAGTAATATTTGTAGTGTAAAGTCATTATTTTTCTGCTATCCCCCACTCTGTGGACTACATCTCCCATGTTACTCGGCCAACATGGTGAATTCACAATTTGTAGAGATGCTCTCACAGGCTCATCACTGCCCTAGTTAGATATTTATCACTATAAACTGGTGTTCAAAAGTCTAATTTAAAGGACACTCATGGCACCCAATTTGGTGGCAACCTAAAGCCAAGTGGGGCGACTTGGTTACCCTAAAACCTATGTGCTGCAACCTGTCCTTATCTAAACCCTTGTGCTGTCAAGTAAAATATCTGCTTACTGTGGCACTCCTGGCTTCTCGTTGGTCTTAAAGGGGTTAAACAAACTTTTCAGGTAAGAAGCACAAAAAAACAGAATAATTGAAACTATCACATTACGGATGGATAGAATTCTAAACACTAGAGTACGTGCAAATCCTTCATGTCTATATATCAATATATCTCCACTTTGAACTTGTTGCCATGGTTGTGTAGCCATTGCAGCTTCTACAAAGGATGTTGTTACCAGGCAGTGAACATCGAACATCACATAACAGAATCTCCCACTGTTATGAATGCAGAAGCACCTCTAGCGGCTGTCTGGAGGGAGACCGCCACTGGAGGTATGATTAACCCTGCAATGTAATTATTGCTGTATCTACTAAACTGCAACATTTTAGATTATAGGACTAAAACAAAAGGGGTCACTGCACTCAGACCCCTTCATTGAGCTAAAGTGGCCTGGGTGCCTTTAGTGTCCCTTTAACCCCTTAAGGACCAAACTTCTGGAATAAAAGGGAATCATGACATGTCACACATGTCATGTGTCCTTAAGGGGTTAAATGTATCTTGTTTATGTGTATTGTCCTGCATTCATTGCTTTGTGTAAGCGATAGGGATCGGTGAGGATACTCCAAAGACTTTTAAGTCCCTCTAAAGCTTGATCGCAGTCTGCAAAACATCTTATCCCAAAAAAGCAAGTTACAGTGTATCGGCCCGTTTCCCACATGACTTCCTTGTAGAATAAATCATTATCTCGATCAATTTCACCGGCGTTGAGATATCAGACGCCCTGAGATTTGAACGCCTCATGCCCCCAGGGACAGCTACCCATCCCTCTGTACAGCATCTAACGTGACCATTCTCAGCTAAATTCTTTGAACTCTAGATTTCGTTTCTCGCCACTAACCATGGGTCGCTTTAATTATTCATTTCTGGTAAAGTAGAGACCTTTTTTTTCTATTTTTTTTCTCTCTTGTTATGCATTATTCCATTAGCAGTCATTTCATGGCTGATTTGCTGTAATTAAATATTACCCTGTGCATATGTCAGGTTTATAAAATGCTCTGAGGGCAGTTCTATGGGCTCCTACCGGTAATAGGATTTCTGTCAGCTAAGAAAAACAGCTATCATAGCTCCCCAGATATTATTGAACTGGATTTCCCAAAATTGCAACGTTGTGCATCAATGCAACAGACTCTTCTAACCATTATTTGACCCATGATGTTATTCACAGTTTGCAAGAATACTGTGGGCGCTGCTTCTGGTCGGTAAACAAAGAGACTCGAGAGTTGTGTATCTCTAGTGAATTGTTTGGAGAAGTTTGGAATTTCTCGTTTTTTTGTGATAAATCAGATGTGAGGCTTTTTAGAATGGATGTATCTGAGTACCAGTCTTGTTGTTAGTGCCATTTTTTTTGTTTGAGACATTTTTGAGCAATAAGGTGGCATAGTAATTGGATATATAAGGCATTGTAATGTGACATTATTAGGGTGAAAGGCATATAAGGATATCTGGATTATTCAATAAATATAGATTCTAGTGGAGCTCTGAGAGACATGAAGGGGAACATGCGACTGACCATGTTCCGTAGGCTAAAAATGACACGTCTTTCCTGGTGATTAAGTCTCCAGTTGTGCCAAGGTGGGCATGATTATGCGAGCCATTCAGTTAAGTTTTGTGCTCCCAGCTTACAGTCACCACAATGAAAGTTGGAGCAGGGAGTGTGTACTGTTCAGGGGTTCAGAAATTTTATGGAAGTCATAGTTTTTACCGACAGCAGGCATGGTCCCATAGCCGAAAATAGTTCCATAGAATCGCGGCTAAGTGCCGCTGGAGGACCGACCAGGAACCGCAAAGAGTGTGTACTGTTCAGGGGTTCAGAAATTTTATGGAAGTCATAGTTTTTACCGACCGCAGGCATGGTCCCATAGCCGAAAATAGTTCCATAGATTCGCGGCTAAGTCCCCCTGAAGTCTATTCGCGGTTTTGGTCCATGCGAACAAGATGACCGCCATGCCGTGGTCGTCTATAGGAATTGCGGCCACCCAGACAAACACTTAGACCCCAGAGGTGGGATTTGCAACAATGTATCTATTAAGCTTAACAATCTCCAGGGTGGTCTCCGGTTCGTGCGGCTGTTCGTTAAACGAACCATATAGTCCCAATTGCACGAACAGAGCTTATTTTAAAGTATTTTAGCCAGGTCTATTGCAGGGGCCATAGTCACAGGGTAGGAGGCTGGCAAACAGGCCCCTCCAAAAGCCAGTGGCGAAGTTACTTTCGTCACATAGAGGATATGTGTACAGAGAATACGTGTATGATCTGCACTACCCTCCTCAGAAATCACTATTCTGCTTTTATGTACTCATTTAGCGTGGTTAATGAGCCACTAGGTTTATTTAAATCAATATATTTGGGATTGGATATCAGATCACTATCATTTTAAATTGTCGGGGCATTTAATGAAATCAATACAGTAAAGGAATGTCAGATTTGGTTGCAACAAAGTGGCATTTGGAGTCCATCTGGAAGCTTTTTAATTATTAATCTCCGCAACACATCTGCTATCACGACCACTTGCATTTGGTTTTGATGGCCATTAAATGCCTCGTTAGGAAGTCTGCTCCGTCTGCTTAGATGTTAGTCATTCCCAGAAAAATAGAAATGGCCTTGGATAATTAGATTTAATCTCTTGTTCTTCACATTGTATTTTGGAATCAATCCAATTCAAGTGTGTGATCAAAATCTTTTCATCAACCACAGGATATGCTTACGTGTGAGCCACATTGTTCAGATAAAAAGTCCATCTTGTCCATAATTAAAAAGGTTTCTTATTGAGAAACAGGTAACAAGTAACTTGTGGCTGTTTCAGCTGGGGTGATTTAATATCTGGAAATTGGGGAGAATTGATCAATCCGTTGCAAATTTTATTCCGGAATAGACAAAGTGAAAAATTACCAGGAAAAACTCCCTTTCCTGCAGCAAAGGGGTTAATTTCTGAATTAGCCGTGTTTTAAAGGGAAAGATTGCACATATTGAATTCAAGCACCATAACCACTTCAATCACTAAAGTATTCGTGTCGCTTGGAGTAACCGTTTAATTCCCAGCGATTATATTACCCTGCTTGATTGCAATCATCTGCCCCTACGTTTATTTTCTTAGCAAAACTAGGACTGTACGAAACAAATGTTTGCAAATTAATTTATTATAATATATAAGATATTTATCAACAGTTTATTATTATGCAAGTGCTGTTACTCGGGCTGAAGAATATACAAAACATAAGCTCTGTGAGTGTAAGGACAATAATTACAAGTTTTCTTAGAAATTAAGACAGATTCTGCAGAAATTCTTTAAAGCCTCTTTTTCTAGCAAGCACTGGGGGATTGTAACAAAAAAAAAATCATTAAACGTGCACTCGTTAAGCATGTCAATAGCAGCACACATGCATCATGTATATTAGTCCCAGCGCAATAGAACACAGAAATGAAATTATCAGGGTAAACCTAGGCTATAATATTGAGAGGATTCTCACGGAAAATCCGCGGATTCAGGTTAAATCTGAGAGTATGCCTTATGAGCTGGGACTCCCCTTATGGCAAAAATTATGGTAGGAGACGCACTCAATCCCGGAAGCCACCCGGTGCTCTGGAGCAGGACCAGCAATCCCACAACAATAAGGCAACAAAGAAATTCCCCAGGCACTCAGGGTGTTGAAGCTGCAGGCTATTTTAATGAAACAAAAAGAACAGTAACGTTTCGACCTACTAAGAGGTCTATTTCAAGCAAAGCTGGAGAATTTCTTTGGTGACTTCCCTTATGGCATGTGGGGTGATGCTATCTGTAAGAGGTTATATATACTCTTTGAGCACTATTAAATGACCAACATAGCCAGCTCAATTAAGTGGTCTGGGTGCCAGGTCCCTCAGGTTTTAACACTTCAGATGTAAACATAGCAGGTTATCTGAAACTGCTATGTTTACATTTGGGGTTAATCCAGTCTCAGGTGGCTGTCTTCCTGACAGCCATTAGAGGCGCTTCCCCAACGGTCAATGTGCATTCAGCGTGCAGAACGTCCATAGGAAAGCATTGAGAAATGCTTTCCTATGGGCGTTTTGAATGCGCGGGCGGCATGTGATTGAGAGAAGGAGAGGATTCATAGATATATGTTTGTCCTGAGGAAAGTTCCTCTGTGGAACTGAAATGTTGGCTGTTTGTGACACTTCTTTTAAGTAAATAACCTTTTTTTGGAAATCCTTGGAGTGCTGATAATTTATATATATATATATATATATATATATATATATATATATATATATATATATATATATATATTTATTTATATATAAAAAATTCAAGGTATATATACAGTGGCGTACACATGACCCATGGGGCCCCGGTGCGAAAATTGATCCGTGGGCCCCCCCCTCGCGCTTACTCTGCGCGGGCCAGGGCAGCAACACATGGCGGCGGGCACCTGGTCGCAGGGGCTGCGACCGCGGTATGTACGCCAGTGCATGCAGATGCACACACACTTAAAGGACCACTACAGACACCCAGATCACATCAGCTCAATGAAGTGGTCTGGGTGTCAGGTCCCTCTAGTTTTAACCCTGCAGCTGAAAGCATAGCAGTTTCAGAGAAACTGTTATGTTTCACTGAGGGTTAATCCAGCCTCTAGTGGCTGTCTCCCTGACAGCCGCTAGAGGCGCTTCCGCCATTTTAAGACACTGAACGTCCATAGGAAAGCATTGAGTAATGCTTTCCTATGGGCGGTTTGAATGCGTGCGCGGCTCTTGACGTGCATGCGCATTCGGAGCTGAAAGGCGGAGAGATCCCCAGCGCCATGGGAGTCCGGCGCTGGAGAAAGGTAAGTGCTGAAGACACACACACACTCTCACGAACAAATGCATACACACTAGCTAACAGACACACACATTTACTGACAGAGACACACTCAGCGGCAGACATACATACACACTCACAAAACATACACTCTCACTGACAAACACACACTCACTAACAGACATCAAACAGACTCACTAACACACACACACACACAAACACACTCAGTAACAGACACACAGTAACACACTCACTGACACTCACTAGCAGACACACACACTCTAACACAAACACACACTCACACTAACACACACACTCACACTAACACACACACTCACACTAACACACTCACACTAACACACACACTCACACTAACACACACACTCACACTAACACACACACTCACACTAACACTCACACACACACTAACACTCACACACACACTAACACTCACACACACTAACACTCACACACACTAACACTCACACATACTAACACACACACACACACACACACACACTAACACTCACACACACACTAACACTCACACACACACTAACACACACACACACACTAACACTCACACACACTAACACTCACACACACTAACACACACACACACACACTAACACTCACACACACACTAACACTCACACACACACTAACACACACACACACTAACACACACACACACACTAACACACACTAACACTCACACACACCAACACTCACACACACTAACAAACACTCACAC
This sequence comes from Pelobates fuscus, assembly GCF_036172605.1. Taxonomy (NCBI): domain Eukaryota; kingdom Metazoa; phylum Chordata; class Amphibia; order Anura; family Pelobatidae; genus Pelobates; species Pelobates fuscus. The sequence goes on from NC_086325.1 coordinate 160,725,666, forward strand.
ACACACTAACACTCACACACACTAACACTCACACACACTAACAAACACTCACACACACACTAACACTCACACACACTAACACTCACACACACTTACACATGTTTTTTTTTTAATTTAATCCCCCCAGCCTCCTTACCTTTTGGAGTGCTGAGGGGATTCCCTGGGGTCCAGTGGTGCTGCTGGGCTCCTGGGGGGCGGTCACCCGGCGGGCAGTCAGTCAGGCTGGCCGGTGCGCGAGGGAGCACTCTGCCCTGAGTGCTTCCTCTTCAGCTCCCTCGCGCGCCGCGTAATGATACCGGCGCCGGAAGATGACGTCATCTTCCGGCTCCGGTATCAGTGCGGTGCGCGAGGGAGCTGAAGAGGAAGCACTCAGAGCAGAGTGCTCCCTCGCGCACCGGCCAGCCTGACTGACTGCCCGCCGGGTGTAAGCAGGGCCAGCCTCGGGGGGCCCGGAGGTGGCCGGCTCCTGGGCCCCCCAGGAGAAGAGGCTGGCCCAGTGGCTACATACAGGGTCGCAGGGGCGGCCGGGCCCCCTGGTGGGCCGGGCCCGGTCGCAGCCGCGACCCCTGCGACCCTGGTATGTACGCCACTGTATATATATATATATATATATATATATATATATATATATATATATATATATATACACACACACACACACACACACACATACACTATACCATAGGCCTGACCCTAAATGCTGAGAGTGGATAACCGGTGGGGGGGAAGGAATGTATATGTAATTTTTTTATAGGAACACTCCAAATACTATAACCACAACAGTGCACTGTAGTGGTTAAGTTGCACGAGTGCCCTCATGCCCCCATTGTAAGCAGTCAAACAGTTTGACTTCATATATAGGTCAACCAAGCGCTGTTTCCCCCATCTCTGTAGGGCCGGTGCTAGGATTTTTAGTTACACAGGCGAAGATGCATTTTGGCGCACCCCACCCTCCTTTAACCACTTAAGGACACATGACATGTGTTACATGTCATGATTCCCTTTTATTCCAGAAGTTTGGTCCTTAAGGGGTTAAAAAAAATGCATCTTCACCTGCGTGTATTTCCTCCCAAGACAAAGGCATCATTTTTCAGTCACATAGTCAAAGTCATACAGGTACACTGTCATACAAACACAGAAATAATCATACATGCATACAGAGACATGCAGGCATATAAAGACATACATACATACATACTTACAGAGGCATATCGTCATACAGACACATACAGAGACATACAGGCATACAGAAACATACATACAGAGACATACAGACATGCAGACACATACATACATACAGGCATACAAAGACATGCACGCATACAGAGACATGCCGTCATACAGACACATACATATATACAGGCATACAGAGACATACATACAAAGAGATACAGGCATACAGACACATACATACTTACATACAGAGACATAAAGAAACATACATACAGGCATACAGACACATACAAACATACATACAGAGGCATACCGTCAGACACATACATACAGAAACATGCATACAAAGACATACAGGCATACAGAGACACACAGACACATACATACATACGTACATACAGAGACATAAAGGCAAACAGTTACACACATGCATACAGAGACATATATACAGACATTCAGAGACAAACATACATTCAGTTACATACATACATGGATACAGAGACATACATACATACAAAGACATACATACAGAGACATACATACATACAGAGACATACAAATAGAGACATACATACATACATACAGAGACATACATACAGAGACATACATACAGAGACATACAGAGACATACATACATACAGAGACATACATACATACATACATACAGAGACATACATAATTACATACTTACATCTGTTAAATCTTGTCCCTGGCGTGCATACTGTCCGGATCTGTGGAGTCCCGGCCAGCAGCCCAGCCCAATCACTGGGCGCCAGCCGCGCTGTGTGGTACACAGGGAGCAGGGATATGATAGTTACGTAGTTACATAGTTACATAGCTGATAAGAGACTTGCGTCCATCAAATTCAGCCTTCCTCACATATGTTGATGCTGTTGATCCATGATGTCATTCATATCCCCGCCCCCTCCAGACATCAGGGTAGGAGGTGGGCGGGCAGTAGGAGGCTAGGCTCCGCTGGTGGAAAGACCTGGGCTGCGCTCGGCCACGCTACAAGAAATAACCAGCTGGGGGGAGCGCAGTACGCTTCCCTCCTCCCGGTCAGCCTGATGTTGCGCCCCCAGGGCCGGTGCGCCCTAAAGCGGCCGCCCGGGCAGCCTTATGGTAGCACCGGCCCTGCATCTCCAACACAGCTAACAGAAAGGGCATTCCAAAATTACGACAGGGTGTTGTAGTGCTTATGGTGCTTGGAGTGTGTCTTTAAGAATATATATATATATAAAGCAAAAACCATAAAGGTTATGGTGGGGAAAAGTTGTGATTGAAAACCCCTTCCACCTGAAGTCTGTGGATAGTTAATACAATGTTAAACAAAAAGCTGCACACCAGTCAAGCCATAAGACTTGCTTTTGATTTATGTGGGAAAAGCAAGTGTTATGGCTTGACTGGTGTGCAGATTTTTGTTTAACATTGTATTAGCTATATATATATATATACACACACACACACACTTTTCTGCACATACAGTGTAGCGATGAAATATTAACGGTTTCATTTGAGCATATACTTTGTATACTCTTGACAGACACTCTAATCCAGGGATGCCCAATAGGTAGCTCCCCATATGTTGTAGTACTACAACTCCCATGATGCTTTGTCATCCTAAAGGCATCCTAAAGGCATGCAAAGAAAATTGGGAGCTGTAGTTCTACAATATCTGGGGATCTACCTATTGGGCAGTCCTGCAGTCTAATCTATAAGTTCAGATAGAACAATATATGTATTATATTTAAAACAACCCTTTTCCGCTATGCGAGTTATTTATAAAAAAGCTCATTTTAAAAGGCTATATAAAAGGCCTTATGAACACCTGCGTCTATGATACATTGTCTTGCTGTAAATCCAGATGATGTTGTACATTTTTAACTTCATGTTTAGTTCTCTTCTCTGCTTACTTTCTCAATTGTTGTATTCTATTCCCTTGTTTTGCTCTCCCCCTCTTCTCCCTTCTACCCCTACACCTCTCGAATCCCCTTCTCCCTCTGCGCCCGATACCTCTCGAATCCCCTTTCCCTACTACCCCTACACCTCTCGAATCCCCTTCTCCCTCTGCGCCCGATACCTCTCGAATCCCTTTCTCCCTCCTATCCCTACACCTCTCGAATCCCCTTCTCCCTCTGCGCCCGATACCTCTCGAATCCCTTTCTCCCTCCTATCCCTACACCTCTCGAATCCCCTTCTCCCTCTGCGCCCGATACCTCTCAAATCCCCTTTCCCTCCTACCCCTACACCTCTCGAATCCCCTTCTCCCTCTGCGCCCGATACCTCTCGAATCCCTTTCTCCCTCCTATCCCTACACCTCTCGAATCCCCTTCTCCCTCTGCGCCCGATACCTCTCGAATCCCCTTTCCCTCCTACCCCTACACCTCTCGAATCCCCTTCTCCCTCTGCGCCCGATACCTCTCGAATCCCCTTTCCCTCCTACCCCTACACCTCTCAAATCCCCTTCTCCCTCTGCGCCCGATACCTCTCGAATCCCCTTTCCCTCCTACCCCTCTCAAATCCCCTTCTCCCTCTGCGCCCGATACCTCTCGAATCCCCTTTCCCTCCTCCCCCTACACCTCTCGAATACCCTTCTCCCTCTGCGCCCGATACCTCTCGAATCCCCTATCCCTCCTACCCCTACACCTCTCGAATACCCTTCTCCCTCTGCGCCCGATACCTCTCGAATCCCCTTTCCCTCCTACCCCTACACCTCTCGAATACCCTTCTCCCTCTGCGCCCGATACCTCTCGAATCCCCTTTCCCTCCTACCCCTACACCTCTCGAATACCCTTCTCCCTCTGCGCCCGATACCTCTCGAATCCCCTTTCCCTCCTACCCCTACACCTCTCGAATACCCTTCTCCCTCTGCGCCCGATACCTCTCGAATCCCCTTTCCCTACTACCCCTACACCTCTCGAATCCCCTTCTCCCTCTGCGCCCGATACCTCTCGAATCCCTTTCTCCCTCCTATCCCTACACCTCTCGAATCCCCTTCTCCCTCTGCGCCCGATACCTCTCGAATCCCCTTTCCCTCCTACCCCTACACCTCTCAAATCCCCTTCTCCCTCTGCGCCCGATACCTCTCGAATCCCCTTTCCCTCCTACCCCTACACCTCTCAAATCCCCTTCTCCCTCTGCGCCCGATACCTCTCGAATCCCCTTTCCCTCCTACCCCTACACCTCTCAAATCCCCTTCTCCCTCTGCGCCCGATACCTCTCGAATCCCCTTTCCCTCCTCCCCCTACACCTCTCAAATCCCCTTCTCCCTCTGCGCCCGATACCTCTCGAATCCCCTTTCCCTCCTCCCCCTACACCTCTCAAATCCCCTTCTCCCTCTGCGCCCGATACCTCTCGAATCCCCTTTCCCTCCTACCCCTACACCTCTAGAATCCCCTTTCCCTCCTCCCCCTACACCTCTCGAATCCCCTCCCCCCTCTATGCGCTGTCTTTTGTTTTTTAATGCCCTGCTGCTCCCTCTAGGTAACATGTTTACAAAGTATCCTCTCCTGATGAACATCCATAATGTTCTCCTTGTATTGTACACCTGACATTAAAATTGTACTGTTTGAAAGCAGGGGGTGTATATTTCTTTTTTTATTTTTTTTATTCTTTTTTTTTTTTTTATTCTTTTTTTTTTTTTTTTTATTCTTTGTTCTTTTTGTTGTTGTGTTTAACAAAATAACATACAGGCCGACAATGCCAAGATAGCAGAGTCTAGCATATAAACGTTTACATAGTAAGACATTGTTGTGGCATGCATATCATTTACACTTTTTTGTTTAGATGAGAGGAGAATATGCAGAACATATATTACCTTTCAAAAACAATGCTAAATATTATGCAATAACATGTTTCAACGATAGAAAGATGAAGCGACGGATGAAAGTATATAAACTAGATTCAAAATGTACTGTTTCTGGTAAAGGATGAGAAATTTTAGGTTTAAAAACAATAGATCGCTACAAAGTATTCCCCAATCTAAGTCTCGTTATACTCACCAGAAGGTGTTTGTAAATTGAATTCCCATTAGTAGCACATGGAATGAATAAAACGTTGTGTCTGCCATTGGCAGAGGCTAAATGGAAATATTTCACTCGCTTAATTATGTAGAGAAGGAGCGTTTTCTAAAAGATAATCCCACGCAAGGAAAAGTATTGGCAATGAAACATGCGGAAAAAAGATACAGGGGGATTTCACGTCTTCCTACGTAGATTAAATGTTAGAGCATTTAATTAAATTAATTGTAAGATAGACACTTCATCATTAAATATGGAACACAATTCACGCGGTGTATGTAAATAAGTATTGGTCTTTACGAACAGAAGATGTATCTATACGTTTCAGAAGTCCCAGCTCCCAATAAGTGAAAATATGCCCTATGTATCAAAAATTTAACCTTACGTCAGAAATGTTTTATCACCCAATCACAGATTTGAAGGAAAACTATAGTGTAAGCAATAAATATTTAGGCTCCCGTTCCCCCTCAATGTGGTGATTAAAAGTGAGTTTGCTGGTCTCACAGCAGTTAGCCCCGCCTTCATTGCTGAGATCATCAATCTTAATGATCTCAGCCAATCCAATGCTTTCCCAAAGGAAAGCATTGGGAGGCTATTGAGCATGCACAGTAAAAGTCAGCACTGCACCAATCAGCATCTCCTCTTAGAGATGCATTGAATCAATGGGAAAGTGTGCAGCACTGAGATAGGATGCACATCTAGAAACATAGAAATATAGAATGTGATGGCAGATAAGAACCATTCGGCCCATCTAGTCTTGGCTGTCTGAGTGTCACTAGTCAGAGGTGTCACTAGTCAGCATTGCAAACACTACCTTTTCTCTGAAAAGGCAGTGTTTACATTTAAAATCCTTTAAGGATATGCTATAGACACTAGAACCACTACATTAAGCTGTAGCGGTTTTGGTGACTATAATGTCCCTTTAGGAATAAACTTTACTCAAAACAAAAATAAATTTAAATGAATGACCAACAAACGAATGTTTGTTTTAATATTATTTTGCAATTGTGTTTTAAATATGTATATAGATATTGTAGCAACTTTGAATTTTTTTTTCCTGAAATGCAGCTTTTCTCATAAAATAGTCTTACGGTTTAGTTAAAACCTAATTATAAGGGAGAATTTTGATCTACACTCCTCTTTATGAGCAATGCTTAGACAAAACAGGACAACAAAAACTTAAACCTAAATTAAAAAAAAAATACAAAACAAATACAAGCAAAAATGTAAAAAACTAAAAAGTGGGAGGAATTTGAGAATTCTCCCGAAGGGCATCCAAGTCTCCACAGCCACCGATAATTTTTAGTTTTAATAAGTCATGATCACAGTGGTAAAAAGAAAAAAAAAAAACACAAAACAAAAAACGTATACGTTGAATTAATTATTTTTCGGAATTTTCCACTGGCGTAATTCTCTGTAAGGGAAGAAAATAGCTGGATGCAGCAATGAAAACACAGGAGTAGTTTGCATAAGAAAAATATTTTCCAAAGATCTGGACCTTTGGGTCTACAGTGTGTTGTTTTGTTTAAGCATCAAAGAAAAGTAGGACAGAGCAGTATTGAGCTCTCTCGTATGCTTTACCCCGTGTCGGCCAACTGCACAGAAAGATGCGGCACAGCAGGACAAAAACCAGCAAGGGAGGTCTGTTTACCAAAGACAACCTGCCAAAACAAGGGAATGTGCAACACTAAGTGTTATTTTTGACATCCTGCCATCACAGAGAAACAGACTATCTTTCATGGTGTTGGTCTACCAGAAATACTCATGTCAGAATGGAGATGCAAGTTGACCCCAGCAGAGGGGTGCAGGAATTAATTATTCCTGGTCCAGACAACTGACCATCATGAGTCTTTGAACGAGAAGATTCCTGATAGTACCTCCTCTTCATACAGCTCGCTAACAGCTATTAATATTCTTTTTATGCAGGTTCCAAAATTACGTGTTTGTCACAAGTTTTAAGACTAATTTTTTTTTTTATTGAAAAAAAAATATCTTCTGACCAGTACTTCAAGTCAACGTGATTATTCATTTCTCTGTGTCTGGAGGTCTTCATCTTGGAGAGTTCATACAGCTACTGTAACTGATTTATTGTGGGTGTTGGCTTGGGCGAGATGGATAGGATGTGATGGTTTCATCCAAAAGGTATTCATAGAATATCATCTACAGAAAATGGTGTGTGAACCTAATTTGGGGAAGTAACAATCAGTGGTGAAGAGGGCGTAACCATCATATAAGGAGGACTAATTGATTTCTTGGGGTTGTCACTTATGTCTCCAGAGGTCCAGCAACAGCTGACCAGTTTTACTGCAGTAGTATGTGAGGTGGTTGCCATGCTTTTGCTAAAACCCTCACAAGTTTCCAAAGCACATGCTCTAGTAAAATACATGGATTTCTGGCAGTTTAGTAATGTGATCGGATGGAGGTGCCCATGTTTATATTATTAAAGGGGCTCTCTAGGCTCCCACACACGTTAGATGCACTGTGTAGGTTAGGTTGCAGTTAGTTATACTGGGTGGGTTTATATTAATAAAGGGACACTCCAGGCTCTCACACACGTTAGATGCACTGTGTAGGTTAGGTTACAGTTAGTTATACTGGGTGGGTTTATATTATTAAAGGGACACTCCAGGCTCCCACACACGTTAGATGCACTGTGTAGGTTAGGTTACAGTTAGTTATACTGGGTGGGTTTATATTATTAAAGGGGCTCTCTAGGCTCCCACACACGTTAGGTGCACTGTGTAGGTTAGGTTACAGTTAGTTATACTGGGTGGGTTTATATTATTAAAGGGACACTCCAGGCTCCCACACACGTTAGATGCACTGTGTAGGTTAGGGTACAGTTAGTTATACTGGGTGGGTTTATATTATTAAAGGGACACTCCAGGCTCCCACACACATTAGATGCACTGTGTAGGTTAGGTTACAGTTAGTTATACTGCGTGGGTTTATATTATTAAAGGGACACTCCAGGCTCCCACACACGTTAGATGCACTGTGTAGGTTAGGTTACAGTTAGTTATACTGGGTGGGTTTATATTATTAAAGGGACACTCCAGGCTCCCACACACATTAGATGCACTGTGTAGGTTAGGGTACAGTTAGTTATACTGGGTGGGTTTATATTATTAAAGGGACACTCCAGGCTCCCACACACGTTAGATGCACTGTGTAGGTTAGGTTACAGTTAGTTATACTGGGTGGGTTTATATTATTAAAGGGACACTCCAGGCTCCCACACACGTTAGATGCGCTGTGTAGGTTAGGTTACAGTTAGTTATACTGGGTGGGTTTATATTATTAAAGGGACACTCCAGGCTCCCACACACGTTAGGTGCACTGTGTAGGTTAGGTTACAGTTAGTTATACTGGGTGGGTTTATATTATTAAAGGGGCTTTCTAGGCTCCCACACACGTTAGATGCACTGTGTAGGTTAGGTTACAGTTAGTTATACTGGGTGGGTTTATATTATTAAAGGGGCTCTCTAGGCTCCCACACACGTTAGGTGCACTGTGTAGGTTAGGTTACAGTTAGTTATACTGGGTGGGTTTATATTATTAAAGGGGCTCTCTAGGCTCCCACACACGTTAGATGCACTGTGTAGGTTAGGTTACAGTTAGTTATACTGGGTGGGTTTATATTATTAAAGGGGCACTCCAGGCTCCCACACACGTTAGGTGCACTGTGTAGGTTAGGTTACAGTTAGTTATACTGGGTGGGTTTATATTATTAAAGGGACACTCCAGGCTCCCACACACTTTAGATGCACTGTGTAGGTTAGGTTACAGTTAGTTATACTGGGTGGGTTTATATTAATAAAGGGACACTCCAGGCTCCCACACACGTTAGGTGCACTGTGTAGGTTAGGTTACAGTTAGTTATACTGAGTGGGTTTATATTATTAAAGGGACACTCCAGGCTCCCACACACGTTAGGTGCACTGTGTAGGTTAGGTTACAGTTAGTTATACTGGGTGGGTTTATATTATTAAAGGGACAATCCAGGCTCCCACACACTTTAGATGCACTGTGTAGGTTAGGTTACAGTTAGTTATACTGGGTGGGTTTATATTATTAAAGGGGCACTCCAGGCTCCCACACACGTTAGGTGCACTGTGTAGGTTAGGTTACAGTTAGTTATACTGAGTGGGTTTATATTATTAAAGGGACACTCCAGGCTCCCACACACGTTAGATGCACTGTGTAGGTTAGGTTACAGTTATACTGGGTGGGTTTATATTATTAAAGGGACACTCCAGGCTCCCACACACATTAGATGCACTGTGTAGGTTAGGTTACAGTTAGTTATACTGGGTGGGTTTATATTATTAAAGGGACACTCCAGGCTCCCACACACGTTAGATGCGCTGTGTAGGTTAGGTTACAGTTAGTTATACTGGGTGGGTTTATATTATTAAAGGGACACTCCAGGCTCCCACACACGTTAGATGCACTGTGTAGGTTAGGTTAGTTAGTTATACTGGGTGGGTTTATATTATTAAAGGGACACTCCAGGCTCCCACACACGTTAGATGCACTGTGTAGGTTAGGTTACAGTTAGTTATACTGGGTGGGTTTATATTATTAAAGGGACACTCCAGGCTCCCACACACGTTAGGTGCACTGTGTAGGTTAGGTTACAGTTAGTTATACTGGGTGGGATTATATTATTAAAGGGACACTCCAGGCTCCCACAGACGTTAGGTGCACTGTGTAGGTTAGGTTACAGTTAGTTATACTGGGTGGGTTTATATTATTAAAGGGACACTCCAGGCTCCCACACACGTTAGATGCGCTGTGTAGGTTAGGTTACAGTTAGTTATACTGGGTGGGTTTATATTATTAAAGGGACACTCCAGGCTCCCACACACGTTAGATGCACTGTGTAGGTTAGGTTACAGTTAGTTATACTGGGTGGGTTTATATTATTAAAGGGACACTCCAGGCTCCCACACACGTTAGGTGCACTGTATAGGTTAGGTTACAGTTAGTTATACTGGGTGGGTTTATATTATTAAAGGGACACGCCAGGCTCCCACACACATTAGGTGCACTGTGTAGGTTAGGTTACAGTTAGTTATACTGGGTGGGTTTATATTATTAAAGGGACACTCCAGGCTCCCACACACTTTAGATGCACTGTGTAGGTTAGGTTACAGTTAGTTATACTGGGTGGGTTTATATTATTAAAGGGACACTCCAGGCTCCCACACACGTTAGATGCACTGTGTAGGTTAGGTTACAGTTAGTTATACTGGGTGGGTTTATATTATTAAAGGGGCTCTCTAGGCTCCCACACACGTTAGATGCACTGTGTAGGTTAGGTTACAGTTAGTTATACTGGGTGGGTTTATATTATTAAAGGGGCTCTCTAGGCTCCCACACACGTTAGGTGCACTGTGTAGATTAGGTTACAGTTAGTTATACTGGGTGGGTTTATATTATTAAAGGGACACTCCAGGCTCCCACACACGTTAGATGCACTGTGTAGGTTAGGTTACAGTTAGTTATACTGGGTGGGTTTATATTATTAAAGGGACACTCCAGGCTCCCACACACGTTAGATGCACTGTGTAGGTTAGGTTACAGTTATACTGGGTGGGTTTATATTATTAAAGGGACACTCCAGGCTCCCACACACGTTAGATGCACTGTGTAGGTTAGGTTACAGTTAGTTATACTGGGTGGGTTTATATTATTAAAGGGACACTCCAGGCTCATACACACGTTAGATGCACTGTGTAGGTTAGGTTACAGTTAGTTATACTGGGTGGGTTTATATTATTAAAGGGGCTCTCTAGGCTCCCACACACATTAGATGCACTGTGTAGGTTAGGTTACAGTTATACTGGGTGGGTTTATATTATTAAAGGGACACTCCAGGCTCCCACACACGTTAGGTGCACTGTGTAGGTTAGGTTACAGTTAGTTATACTGGGTGGGTTTATATTATTAAAGGGGCTCTCTAGGCTCCCACACACGTTAGATGCACTGTGTAGGTTAGGTTACAGTTAGTTATACTGGGTGGGTTTATATTATTAAAGGGACACTCCAGGCTCCCACACACGTTAGATGCACTGTGTAGGTTAGGTTACAGTTAGTTATACTGGGTGGGTTTATATTATTAAAGGGGCTCTCTAGGCTCCCACACACGTTAGATGCACTGTGTAGGTTAGGTTACAGTTATACTGGGTGGGTTTATATTATTAAAGGGGCTCTCTAGGCTCCCACACACATTAGATGCACTGTGTAGGTTAGGTTACAGTTATACTGGGTGGGTTTATATTATTAAAGGGACACTCCAGGCTCCCACACACGTTAGGTGCACTGTGTAGGTTAGGTTACAGTTAGTTATACTGGGTGGGTTTATATTATTAAAGGGACACTCCAGGCTCCCACACACGTTAGATGCACTGTGTAGGTTAGGTTACAGTTAGTTATACTGGGTGGATTTATATTATTAAAGGGACACTCCAGGCTCCCACACACGTTAGGTGCACTGTGTAGGTTAGGTTACAGTTAGTTATACTGAGTGGGTTTATATTATTAAAGGGACAGTCCAGGCTCCCACACACGTTAGATGCACTGTGTAGGTTAGGTTACAGTTAGTTATACTGGGTGGGTTTATATTATTAAAGGGACACTCCAGGCTCCCACACACGTTAGGTGCACTGTGTAGGTTAGGTTACAGTTAGTTATACTGAGTGGGTTTATATTATTAAAGGGACAGTCCAGGCTCCCACACACGTTAGGTGCACTGTGTAGGTTAGGTTACAGTTAGTTATACTGGGTGGGTTTATATTATTAAAGGGACACTCCAGGCTCCCACACACGTTAGGTGCACTGTGTAGGTTAGGTTACAGTTAGTTATACTGGGTGGGTTTATATTAATAAAGGGACACTCAAGACTCCCACACACGTTAGATGCACTGTGTAGGTTAGGTTACAGTTAGTTATACTGGGTGGGTTTTTATTATTAAAGGGACACTCCAGGCTCCCACACACGTTAGGTGCACTGTGTAGGTTAGGTTACAGTTATACTGGGTGGGTTTATATTATTAAAGGGACACTCCAGGCTCCAACACATGTTAGATGCACTGTGTAGGTTAGGTTACAGTTAGTTATACTGGGTGAGTTTATATATTAAAGGGACACTCCAGGCTCCCACACACGTTAGATGCACTGTGTAGGTTAGGTTACAGTTAGTTATACTGGGTGGGTTTATATATTAAAGGGACACTCCAGGCTCCCACACACGTTAGGTGCACTGTGTAGGTGTCAGGGTACCTGTAGTCTCTACCTCTGAGAGAGGTAGAGACTTAGACGTTTATCCTTCCAGAAGGGCTGTTCCTCCCGTTCCTCGCGGTTCTCTCTGCCATTTACACGCCGGCCGCGAGGGATCCACTTCCATTTATAACGCGACGCTCAACAGCCGACGTCATGACGCCAATCCAGCTCGATCTGTCAATCAAATCCTGAACACGAATCAGGACTCGTCGGGGGTGTGATTACCTCCTAGAACCGGGGTATTTAATAGAGCTTCCCGCATTTGCTCATTGCCCTGTCGTGGTTCTAGCCTGTCTAGTCACTCAGTGCTCTTGTTTTCTAGTTGTCTCTTGGTTCTGATCCGGCTTGTTTATACTACCCTGCTTATCTCTGTTACCCTTTGACTCGGCTTGTCTCTCGCTTACCTGTCTTCTCGTTCCCTCGACCTCGGCTTGTCTCTGACCATTCTCTACTTACTCCTTACGTTAGTCCGGCCATTCTAAGGTCCGGTATACGTACCTTACTGTCTGTTTGTACTCTGCGTGTTGGATCCCTGACCCGATCCTGACAGTAGGTTAGGTTACAGTTAGTTATACTGGGTGGGTTTATATTATTAAAGGGACACTCCAGGCTCCCACACACGTTAGGTGCACTGTGTAGGTTAGGTTACAGTTAGTTACACTGGGTGGGTATATATTATTAAAGGGACACTCCAGGCTCCCACACACGCTAGGTGCACTTTGTAGGTTAGGTTGCAGTTATACTGGGTGGGTTTGTATTATTAAAGGTACACTCCAGGCTCCCACACACATTAGGTGCACTATGTAGGTTAGGTTACCATTCGTTACACTGGGTGGGATTATATTATTAAAGGGACACTCCAGGCTCTCACACATATAAATCCTACAGCGAAGAGCTTTATATTGTGAGAATTACAAGACCCAGACCTACATTTTGATGCATAGTATGTCTCTGAAATATTAAAAATGAAGGCACAGTCGCAGTTTAGAAATTGCCCTTCAAATTTGAGGTGGCTAGAGTGGAGTTTCAATGAATGTCAATGGACTGCGTGAGTTGCAAACAAATGGTCATATCGTGAAAGCTATCAGGCTTAGCCGTACACATTTCTAGTGGCAGCAGGGATAGCTGAACATTTTGATATAAGATTTGTGTAGGTGGGCTTGAAAATGAAGGAGTGGTGGCAGTTTAGAAATCATGTCCTGATTTTTCAGCTTTTGCCAGCTCCCAGGGCTGCCATCAGAAATTTTGGGGCCCCTGACAAAGCACAAGGTCTGGGCCCCCCCCCCCCCCCGCCCCCACCCCCTCCCTCCCGGGCCCGCCCATGCCCTACCTAGTCCGCTGACAATGATGCGGGACTGCATGTGGTGTGTATAGTGGAAGTGAATTAGAATGTGTGTAATGGATGTAGTGTTTGTGTGTATTAGATACTGTTTGTGCAGTGAATGCAGAGTGTGTGTTTGTGTAGCGGATGCAGTGTGTATAGTGAACGCAGAGTGTGTTTGAGTAGTTTATGTAGTGTGTGTACAGTGATGTAGTGTGTGTTTGTGTAGTGGATGTAGTGTTTGTATGTACTAGATGAAATGTGTTTAGTGGATGCAGTGTCTGTAGTGGATGTAGTGTGTGTATTAGACGCAGTGTCTGTGTATAGTGAATGCAGAGTGTTTCAATTTGTGGTTGATGTAGTGTGTGTACTGTGAATACAGGATGTTTGTGTAGTGGATGCTGTGTGTACAGTTAATGCAGAGTGTGTGTCAGTATAGTGAATACAGAGTGTGTGCATAGTTTAGTGAATGCAGAGTGTGTGTTAGTGTGTAATGAATGCAGAGTGTGTGTTAGTGTGTAGTGAATGCAGAGTGTGTCAGTGTAGTGAATGAAGTGTGTGTGTTAGTGCAGTGAATGCAGAGTGTGTGTAAATGTGTAGTGAATGCAGAGAGTGTGTTAGTGTGTAGCGGATGCAGAGTGTGTGTTAGTGTAGTGAATGCAGAGTGTGTTAATGTGTAGTGAATGCAGAGAGTGTGTCAGTATAGTGGATGCAGTGAGTGTGTTAGTGTGTAGTGTATGCAGAGTGCATGTTGTATTAGTGTATGCAGTGTGTGTTGTGTCAGTGTATGCAGAGTGTGTGTTGTGTTAGTGTATGCAGTGTGTGTTGTGTTAGTGTATGCATAGTGTGTGTTGTGTTAGTGTATGCAGTGTGTGTTCTGTCAGTGTATGCAGAGTGTGTGTGTTGTGTCAGTGTATGCAGAGTGTGTGTTGTGTTAGTGTATGCAGTGTGTGTGTGCTGTGTTAGTGTATGCAGTGTGTGTTGTTTCGGTGTATGCAGAGTATGTTGTGTCAGTGTATGCAGAGTGTGTGTTGTGTTAGTGTATGCAGTGTGTGTTGTGTCAGTGTATGCAGAGTGTGTGTGTTGTGTCAGTGTATGCAGAGTGTGTGTGTTGTGTCAGTGTATGCAGAGTGTGTGTTGTGTTAGTGTATGCAGTGTGTGTGTTGTGTCAGTGTATGTAGTGTGTGTGTCGTGTTAGTGTATGTAGTGTGTGTGTGTGTGTCGTGTCAGTATATGCAGTGTGTGTTGTGTCAGTGTATGTAGTGTGTGTGTGTTGTGTCAGTGTGTGTGTTGTGTCAGTGTAGGTAGTGTGTGTGTGTGTTGTGTCAGTGTATGTAGTGTGTGTGTGTGTTGTGTCAGTATATGCAGTGTGTTGTGTCAGTGTATGTAGTGTGTGTGTGTGTTGTGTCAGTGTGTGCAGTGTGTGTGTTGTGTCAGTGTATGTATTGTGTTTGTGTGTTGTGTCAGTGTATGTAGTGTGTGTGTGTTGTATCAGTGTGTGTAGTGTGTGTTGTGTCAGTGTATGCAGTGTGTGTGTTGTGTCAGTGTATGTAGTGTGTGTGTTGTGTCAGTGTATATAGTGTGTGTGTGTGTTGTGTCAGTGTATGCAGTGTGTGTGTTGTGTCAGTGTATGTAGTGTGTGTTGTGTCAGTGTATGTAGTGTGTGTGTGTTGTGTCAGTGTATGTAGTGTGTGTGTTGTGTTAGTGTATGTAGTGTGTGTTGTGTTAGTGTATATAGTGTGTGTGTGTTGTGTCAGTGTATGCAGTGTGTGTGTTGTGTCAGTGTATATAGTGTGTGTGTGTTGTGTTAGTGTATGTAGTGTGTGTTGTGTCAGTGTATATAGTGTGTGTGTGTGTTGTGTCAGTGTATGCAGTGTGTGTGTTGTGTCAGAGTATACAGTGTGTGTGCTGTGTCAGTGTATGTAGTGTGTGTTGTGTCAGTGTATGCAGTGTGTGTGTTGTGTCAGTGTATGTAGTGTGTGTTGTGTTAGTGTATATAGTGTGTGTGTGTTGTGTCAGTGTATGTAGTGTGTGTGTGTGTTGTGTCAGTGTATGCAGTGTGTGTGTTGTGTCAGTGTATGTAGTGTGTGTGTGTTGTGTCAGTGTATGTAGTGTGTGTGTGTGTGTAAATGTGCAATCTGGGGTGAGGGGGGGCGGGGGCATTTTAACATAATTGTGTCTAGGGAGGGGGAAGATTCCATCCCCGGTGCCCGGTGGTCCGGTGGCATGGTGGGGCCCCCCGGGTTCTCTGTTACCGCAGAGGGGGCCCAGGCAGCACACTGCCTCTTCTCTCCTCCAATAACTCTCGCGAGACCCGCGGAGCGTTGCCATGGCAACCGGGTCTCGCAAGAGTTATTAGCAGAGACGAGAAGAGAAGAGGCAGTGTGCTGCCTGGGCCCCCTCTGCGGTAACAGGGAGCCGGGGGCCCGCGGCTGCACACATAGATAGCGATATTTGCTATCTATGTGTGCAGGGAGGGAAAGTGGGGCCCGGGACTGCCAGAGCAGTTCAGGCCCCCCAGGGGCCAGGTTCCTACGGGACCAATTTCGCCACAAAAACAACGATATTTTGTGAACCATTCGGCGAAATGTTCCACAAAGCAAAAGCACAATAATCGTGAACAATCCGCACGTTTCGGTATATTACTGTCTATGGCAGCTCACATCAAACTATGAAATGCAGGAACTTCAAATGTAAGTCTCTTATTTCTTCTTTTTTTCATTATTTTAAATTTTTTGGTTTATATTTATATTTTAAGTCACTATCCATATAAAGCCTTGCGGACTGATGGGGTTACTTTGTGTCCCATTAATGCACTGCAGGTTTCTCCAGGCAAGGTATTGTTCTGTACACCTGACCTTGACATCGTGACGAGGAAGTTACATACATTCCTGTAAGAGAAAGCTCGTTGGCGTAAAGCGAACATCCCCGCCTAACTCGTTAATCTAGGTCGCATTCAGCAGTCAAAGGTTTTTTTTTCCTATTAAACTGCACGAAATGCATTTTCTTGTATGTCTACACAGCTATAGTCTCTCTCTTTCTTGTTTCTGTAAAATTTCTATATCCTGCATAAAATGCAAAGCCCAAACCATCAGGGGGAAACGCGGCCAGCCCTGACGCTCTTTCTATTCAGTGTAATATTGTTATTATTTTATTTACAGCCATCTGATTGCAAGCCTGGGGCAGCCTGAAAGCTCATTGCGTTTTGTTCTTGACAGGTGGGCTCGTCTTTGTTTGATGTCATCGCTTTCTGCTCTGATCTACTTGTCTCGCCTTGTGGGATTTTCGCCGTGTGGATTTCAGCTGCGGCAGAGACTGTGACACATCTGGAAAAGTTAAAGGAAAAAAACAAAAAAACAAACAAAAACAATTTGCAGATGTCTCAGTCACCTGCATTGTTAAGAGGAGCTAAGAAGGGCAATATATTCCACTGTTTATCTTGATTTGGACTTCATTAAGGGAGGGGGGGGGGGGGTCCATTATTGGGCCTAAAACTACCAGTGGACTAGATTTACCACAATTCACTGCTAAGTTAGTTGAGAATGATGGGAATTGTAGTCCATTGACACAATAAAGGCTTGTAATACACATTACTGTGTCACTCGGCCCTAACTTTGAATTAGGGCCTCAAAAGATGGTCGCAAGAGGTCTCCTGTGTAAAATGAAGAGTTTATTAACTCTTACTGTGTAACATTGTTTATTTGTTAATCTGTAGTTATCTCTACCTTATAAACCAGAGCTGAGTAGAGGTGATACATTGTATCTCACAGAGTACAATGCTGGCGGTATAAGCACCCAGCTTCCCTTTTTAAAAAGAAGGATTCTGGGATATTTAATAAAACCTTAATTTTTGTCCTAAAACATATTTGACAATGAAATGTGCCATAAACTCTTAAAGGAGATGAGTGATAACTTCCATATAAAACTCAATTACAGTATAGAACTCCATTATAACACTCAGTGTCAGTATAGTACCCCCATATAACACTCAGTGTCAGTATAGTACCCCCATATAACAATCAGTACCAATATGGTACCCCCATATAACACTCAGTGTCAGTATAGTACCCCCATATAACACTCAGTGTCAGTATAGTACCCCCATATAACACTCAGTGTCAGTATAGTACCCCAATATAACACTCAGTGTCAGTATAGTACCCCCATATAACACTCAGTGTCAGTATAGTACCCCCATATAACACTCAGTGTCAGTATAGTACCCCCATATAACACTCAGTGTCAGTATAGTACCCCCATATAACAATCAGTACCAATATGGTACCCCCATATAACACTCAGTGTCAGTATAGTACCCCCATATAACCCTCAGTGTCAGTATAGTACCCCCATATAACAATCAGTACCAATATGGTACCCCCATATAACACTCAGTCTCAGTATAATACCCCCATATAACACTCAGTGTAAGTATAGTACCCCCATATAACACTCAGTGTCAGTATAGTACCCCCATATAACACTCAGTGTCAGTATAGTACCCCCATATAACACTCAGTGTCAGTATAGTACCCCCCATATAACACTCAGTGTCAGTATAGTACCCCCATATAACACTCAGTGTCAGTATAGTACTCCCATATAACACTCGGTGTCAGTATAGTACCCCCATATAACAATCAGTACCAATATGGTACCCCCATATAACACTCAGTCTCAGTATAATACCCCCATATAACACTCAGTGTAAGTATAGTACCCCCATATAACACTCAGTGTCAGTATAGTACCCCCATATAACACTCAGTGTCAGTATAGTACCCCCATATAACACTCAGTGTCAGTATAGTACCCCCATATAACACTCAGTGTCAGTATAGTACCCCCATATAACACTAAGTGTCAATATAGTACCCCCATATAACACTCGGGGTCAGTATAGTACCCCCATATAACAATCAGTACCAATATGGTACCCCCATATAACACTCGGTGTCAGTATAATACCCCCATATAACACTCAGTGTAAGTATAGTACCCCCATATAACACTCAGTGTCAGTATAGTACCCCCATATAACACTCAGTCTCAGTATAATAACCCATATATCACTCAGTGTCATTATAGTACCCCCATATAACACTCAGTGTCAGTATAGTACCCCCATATAACACTTAGTGTCAGTATAGTACCCCCATATAACACTCAGTGTCAGTATAGTACCCGCATATAACACTCAGTGTCAGTATAGTACCCCCATATAACACTCAGTGTCAGTATAGTACCCCCATATAACACTTAGTGTCAGTATAGTACCCCCATATAACACTCAGTGTCAGTATAGTACCCGCATATAACACTCAGTGTCAGTATAGTACCCCCATATAACACTTAGTGTCAGTATAGTACCCCCATATAACACTCAGTGTCAGTATAGTACCCCCATATAACACTCAGTGTCAGTATAGTACCCCCATATAGCACTCAGTGTCAGTATAGTACCCGCATATAACACTTAGTGTCAGTATAGTACCCCCATATAACACTTAGTGTCAGTATAGTACCCCCATATAACACTCAGTGTCAGTATAGTACCCCCATATAACACTCAGTGTCAGTATAGTACCCCCATATAACAATCAGTACCAATATGGTACCCCCATATAACACTCAGTGTCAGTATAGTACCCCCATATAACCCTCAGTGTCAGTATAGTACCCCCATATAACAATCAGTACCAATATGGTACCCCCATATAACACTCAGTCTCAGTATAATACCCCCATATAACACTCAGTGTAAGTATAGTACCCCCATATAACACTCAGTGTCAGTATAGTACCCCCATATAACACTCAGTGTCAGTATAGTACCCCCATATAACACTCAGTGTCAGTATAGTACCCCCCATATAACACTCAGTGTCAGTATAGTACCCCCATATAACACTCAGTGTCAGTATAGTACTCCCATATAACACTCGGTGTCAGTATAGTACCCCCATATAACAATCAGTACCAATATGGTACCCCCATATAACACTCAGTCTCAGTATAATACCCCCATATAACACTCAGTGTAAGTATAGTACCCCCATATAACACTCAGTGTCAGTATAGTACCCCCATATAACACTCAGTGTCAGTATAGTACCCCCATATAACACTCAGTGTCAGTATAGTACCCCCATATAACACTCAGTGTCAGTATAGTACCCCCATATAACACTAAGTGTCAATATAGTACCCCCATATAACACTCGGGGTCAGTATAGTACCCCCATATAACAATCAGTACCAATATGGTACCCCCATATAACACTCGGTGTCAGTATAATACCCCCATATAACACTCAGTGTAAGTATAGTACCCCCATATAACACTCAGTGTCAGTATAGTACCCCCATATAACACTCAGTCTCAGTATAATAACCCATATATCACTCAGTGTCATTATAGTACCCCCATATAACACTCAGTGTCAGTATAGTACCCCCATATAACACTTAGTGTCAGTATAGTACCCCCATATAACACTCAGTGTCAGTATAGTACCCGCATATAACACTCAGTGTCAGTATAGTACCCCCATATAACACTCAGTGTCAGTATAGTACCCCCATATAACACTTAGTGTCAGTATAGTACCCCCATATAACACTCAGTGTCAGTATAGTACCCGCATATAACACTCAGTGTCAGTATAGTACCCCCATATAACACTTAGTGTCAGTATAGTACCCCCATATAACACTCAGTGTCAGTATAGTACCCCCATATAACACTCAGTGTCAGTATAGTACCCCCATATAGCACTCAGTGTCAGTATAGTACCCGCATATAACACTTAGTGTCAGTATAGTACCCCCATATAACACTTAGTGTCAGTATAGTACCCCCATATAACACTCAGTGTCAGTATAGTACCCCCATATAACAATCAGTACCAATATGGTACCCCCATATAACACTCAGTCTCAGTATAATACCCCCATATAACACTCAGTGTAAGTATAGTACCCCCATATAACACTCAGTGTAAGTATAGTACCCCCATATAACACTCAGTACCAGTATAGTACCCGCATATATCACTCAGTGTCAGTATAGTACCCGCATATAACACTCAGTACCAGTATAGTACCCCCATGTAACACTCATTGTTCGTATGGTACCCCCATATAACTCTCACTGTAACTATAGTACCCCATTATAACACTCAGTGTCAGTAAAGTACCCCCATATAACACTCAGTACCAGTCTAATACCCCCATATAACACTCAGTGTCAGTATAGTACCCGCATATAACACTCAGTTGTAAGTATAGTACCTCCATATAACACTCAGTCTCAGTATAATACCCCCATATAACACTCAGTGTAAGTATAGTACCCCATATAACACTCAGTTGTAAGTATAGTACCTCCATATAACACTCAGTACCAATATAGTACCCCCATATAACACTCAGTGTCAGTATAGTACCCCCATGTAACACTCAGTACCAGTATAGTACCCCCATGTAACACTCATTGTTCGTATGGTACCCCCATATAACTCTCACTGTAACTATAGTACCCCATTATAACACTCAGTGTCAGTAAAGTACCCCCATATAACACTCAGTACCAGTATAATACCCCCATATAACACTCAGTGTCAGTATAGTACCCGCATATAACACTCAGTTGTAAGTATAGTACCTCCATATAACACTCAGTACCAATATAGTACCCCCATATAACACTCAGTCTTGGTATAGTACCTCCATATAACACTCAGTTGTAAGTATAGTACCTCCATATAACACTCAGTACCAATATAGTACCCCCATATAACACTCAGTGTCAGTATAGTACCCCCATATAACACTCAGTACCAGTATAATACCCCCATATAACACTCAGTACCAATATAGTAACCCCATATAACACTCAGTCTCGGTATAGTACCTCCATATAACACTCAGTGCCAGTATAGTACCCCATTATAACACTCATAGAGTCAGGAATGTATCCTAGATGGTCCAGTTTCCCACTTAACCCTCATTGTGCCCCCCCCCCCCTCATTATTACCCCATCTCTCTGTTAATTAGACAAGAATGACGTTTAATTGAGATGAGATGTCATGATTAACCCTCCCATTGCCAGCAGTTAATGCATTGCTATTAGTGAGTTACCTGGAGGTGTATTTTTGGGAGCTCCCATCATCATAGATAAAACTCTGGTTGGTGTAGCACTCACTGCACATCCTTCTCCCACTTTCCCCAGGCTCCAGCTGGTGGTGGTGGTGGTGATGGTGGTGAAGGGCAGTGGATTTGTAGATCCCTTGAAGGCTCCTATCTTCAGTGGTAAATGGCATCTGAGAGTTGGTTTAAATCCCTGATACTGAGAGTAAGGGAAGCCCCTCTCCAGCCTTTATTCTGATATTTTGGTCTTTTCTTCCAGCTGCTCCTGAGCCCTGCATGCACTAGATCTGCTCCAGTTTAACCAATGAGGTGTCACCCCACCACCACTACCAATACCTTCCCCAGCCTGTTCTCAAGTCCTGCAGGTGGGGACAAGCTAGCTCATTAGCATAATGGTCCTTTAAGTAAGTCAGCACACACAGTCCCACTATAGCAGGCTGCTCTGACTGCTCCTACCACCTGCCTGGGATCTCTAAATATAAATAATCAATAATTCTCTTTATAAAACCCTTTCTGGGACTTTCACCCAACCAGCTTCCAAGACAATCCCATCCTTCCTGCTTTCAATAGTGTCAAGTGGCTGCAATCCAGTGGCACCTTTATCTTAAAGCCACTTAGGGAACAAAAATGTAAAAAAGAAACTCTTTGTTGATCTTTCGTAAATATTGTGTTTTTCTTTCGTTCTGTTATTTTATTCTCTCCTTTTTTTTTTTCTATAGAATTATTTGTCCATTTTACACCATGGGGAAAGGGGGATTCAAATCCCCCTATAGAGTGGTGTTTTGGCACCACCTGCTGGTCATGCTAGATATTGCAGGTTATAGATCCCAAGACACATGTTGAGCTGAGCTATTGTGTATCATTTATTGTAAATATTGCAAAGGCAGAATGTCATTATCCAGAATTTCGTTTCCTTCTTCCTTGAGCCAATTTAATACAAAGTGCAGAGTCAGATGATCTTCCAGCCAATGGCTGTATTATCATAGTATCTCCCAGTGTTAATTTCCAATTGATGTAGAGCTTCTCTAAGTCTGATTGTGCATTTCTTGGTCCTATCAGATTTCCCAAATGTTCCTGAGCTATTCCACATAATGCTGACAGCAGAGGAAGCTCCAGTAATCGTGGATGGTGGGTGAGATGAAGTGTTTCTTGTATTAACCCTTTCTCGCCCTTTTCCCAGCCGCAGCAGAGCCCTGTACGCCTCCTTCGGTGGGCCCCATTGGAAAAGGATGCTGCACAGCCCATGTGACACAGTGATAGCAGAACACAATGAACTGGGGATGAGCTATAATTTATCAGAATCAGCAGCTGTCATCGTGACAACTTGTCATCTCCGCACAGTCAAAGTATTGATTATTTATATAAAAATAGTGCATTTGAGAAGTCTTCATACCTCTTCATTTTTCTTTTCACATTTATGTTGGCGCCTTCTGTTGCGATTGTTTAAACAGTTTTTGGTTGTTTGCTTGTTTGTGTTTTTTACATCAGTCTACACGCAATATCCCATAATGACAAAGCATTAACCAGATTTTTGAAAACTTAGTAAATGTATTAAAACGAAAATAAATAAACAAATATATCACATTGACACAAACATTCAGTCCCTTTGCTATGACACTAGAAATGTAGCTGAGATGTATCCCGTTTCTCTGGATCATCGTTGAGATATTTCTACACATTGATTGGAGTCTGCCTGAGGTACAATTCAATTGATTGGACATGATTAGCAAATGTACACATCTGTCTATATTATATTATTATGTTATTATTTATATAGCACCAACACATTCTGCAGCGCTTTACAATGGGTGGACCAACAGACATGTAGTTGTAACCAGACAAGTTGGACACACAGAAACAGAGGGGTTGAGGGCCCTGCTCAATGAGCTTACATGCTAGAGGGAGTGGGGTAAAATGACACAAAAGGTAAGGATAGTATTAGACTAGTGACAGTTGCAGAAGAGGAATCAATCGGGAGCTATTAACAGTTTAATTGATACGCTTTTATGAAGAAGTGGGTAAATTAATTTCAGATCAAACACAAAGCCATGAGAGCAAAGGAACTGCCTGGCCAGAGGAGAGATATTTTTTTGTGATACAGGTGTGGGGAAGGCTACAAAATAATTTGGTGACATTGAAGGTTCCCAAGGACACAATGCCCTACATAATTCTTAAATGGAAGTAGCTTGGAACAACTAGGAGCTTTCTAAAGCTGGCCGACCGCCAAACTAAGCAATCGGGGAGAAGGGCCTTGAAAAGAGAGAAGATCGTGAACCTGATGGTCATCCTTGGTTGAGCTCCAGAGATCATTTGTGCAGATGGGAGCAACTTCATGATTACTGCAACATTTCCCCAATCTGGCCTTAATGTCGAACTGACCAGACAGAAGTATCTCCTCGCTGCAAGATACATGAACGACAGCTTGGAGTGTGTTGGGATGTGAAGAAAAAAAAACATCTAAGGGGCTCTGAAACTGTGAGGAACGAGATCCTCTGGTCTGATGAAACAAAGATTGTACGGTTTGTCCTCAATTCAAGCATCATGTCTTGAGGAAACCAGGCAGCGCTCACCACCTATGCTATACCCCCCCAAACATGGTCGTGGCATCCTGCTTTAGAGGGTGTATTTTTTAGCAGCATGTACTGGGAGACTGGTCATGGTTGAGAGAAAGTCAAACACAACGAAATGCAGTGATATCCTTAATGAAAACCTGGTTCTGATGCTCAGGACCTCCGATTGGGCAGAAGGTTCACCTTCCAACAGCACACAACCAAGGCAATGCAAGAGTGGCTCAATCAGAGTCCGTACTTGAACCCAATCGAAAAACTCTGGAGAATACAAGTGTCCACCGATGGTCCCCATCCAACCTGACAGAGCTTGAGAGGATTGACGGAGATGACTGGAGGTAACTACTGAAATCTAGGTGTGCAGAGCTTGGCACATCACGCCCAAAAAACATGAAGGTGTAATCGCTGCCAAATATGCTTTAGCCAAATAACTATATCAACGTGATATTTTATTATTTTCATATATTCACAAAGTTTTTAAAAATAATGCATTTTTTCCTTTTTATTATTGAGTAATAAGTGCAGATTGATGGGGGGAAATGGAGGTTTAAACAATTGTAGCATAAGGCTTTCTAAATATGCTGTAAAAACGTGATTCTTTGTATATTAATGAATCCAACATTTTTATTCTTAATAATTTCATGTGAGACTCTGCTTAAAAATATATATTTCATTCATATGGGCTGAAATAGTTTTCACCATCCTTTTAACCCCTTAAGGACACATGACATGTGTGACATGTCATGATTCCCTTTTATTCCAGATTATTATGGTGAGTTTTATTGCTGTGGAGCTCTGGCATACATTTATATTATTAAAATTCAGTAATATAGGCTGAAAGATAGGCATCACATTCAGCTGTTCACAATCTGTATTACTACCTGTGAGCTCTGAGATACAATCACACACAATACAGTGAGTTCTGTTTCTGTGCAGCTCTGTGAAAAGCTTGCATCTCACTAATTATTGTGAGTTCTAGCACTGTGGAGCTCTGTGATAGACTCATAAACATTACTGTGAGTTTTATTGCGGTGGAATTCTGAAACACATCCATTAATCACATATAAGAGCAATTTGTTTTGCAGAGGAGTCAGAATCATATTAAATGACTCCACTGCGTATAACCTTAACATTCCAACTGCAACTGCTCTAAATACTTCGAATGAACCAGGTACTGGTGGCACGTAGTTCTGTCGAATATTAGACCATTTGTCCTATGTCTCGGCCTTCCAAACCAGTTTAAACTTTATTTTCACGACTGGTCACTAAACAATGAATTTCAGTGAATTGAAAATGAAGTTGCAAAGTCTAAGATAAAATATCTAAGTGGTGTCTTTGGCTAAGTCGGAGAATGTTTCCAAATCAGCTAGTTTGTCCTGAATTTTACAATACAGTTTTAAGTTCACTAAAATTCTTTGTATAGTGAGCAAACCCTTTCCGTGTTTGCGATGCCAGTCAGCCCCCCACTGCAATAAAAACATCAGTTTGCATTCACTGGGCATGTGCCACATATTAAAAGGCAACTTTCATCAAAGGTTCGCCTTAATTTTTTAAAGGTTTATTCCATTAAAAGAAATGTAATCATATCTTTTTTAATAATCTATATGTTTTCTTTGTTTGTTTGTTTTTGGAGAAAATCTTGCTTATCAATCTTATTTATGTGGCTGAGCGGCCATGTTGGGTCAGACTCTACGGTTATCTGACCAACTGCTGCTCAACCTAGCTTGCTGCTGCTGTGATTGCTCTGTGTGAACCTACAGCAGACGGCAAGTTAGGTTGAGCAACATTTGATCAGATAACCATGGAGTCTGACCCAACATGGCTGCTCAGCCTGATAAAAAGGTACATTTTCTTAAAATATATATACATTGTAACAGAGCTCCCTGTACCCCTGGCTGGGTACCGCCGCAAGGACTGCTTCCTAGCTGGAACAGGGGACAAACCACTCCTGCCCCTAGTTGCCGAGACTTGACGGGGGTCCTGGAACCACTCCGTCCTGGAGCCGAATGGGGGAACTCGTTCTATCCACCCCCAGGCACTGGACGACACTCAGTCCTGGGAGCTCTAGTCCTTACAGGGACTTTCCCTGTTGAATCCTCCACACTGGAACAAGCTGGAGTAGTGATTAGCCCTTTCCCCTCCCAGTAACCAGACAACACATAGTTCTAGGAGTACAAGCTGGAATATTTTAATCTGGCCAGATGGCCTGCTTTTATACAATTTCAGACACAGTTAAGCACGCCCCTGACACTCCCACACAAATAGGATAATCCCTCCCCCTAGACCTGAGAGGAGACTAGTGTCAGGGTACCTGTGGTCTCTACCTCCAAAAGAGGTAGAGACTTAGCTGTTCCACCATCCAGACGGTCTGATGACTCCCTTCCCCGCGGTCTATCCGGTCATGCAAGGCCGGCCGCGAGGGAGTGACTGCCTTTTACACCATCTAGGCAGGAAGTCATCATCAGGACACTCCCCCGGATCGACCTGTCAGTCAATTGCTGCAGGACCAATCAGGACGTCTCGGAGGTGTGGTTACTGCTCTGAACAGGGTATTTAACAGAGCTTCCTTCATTAGCTCATTGCCCTGTCGTGGTTCTAGCTTGTTCTAGTCACTCAGTGCTTGTGTATTCTATTATCCCTTTTGGTTTTGACCCGGCTTGTTTACCTTACTCTGCTTATCTCTGTTACCCTTGATTCGGCTTGTCTCTCGCTTACCTGTCTTCTGTTACCCTCGACCTCGGCTTGTCTTTGACCATTCTATACGGTACTACTTACGTTAGTCCGGACATTCTAAGGTCCGGTATACGTATCTGGCTACTGTTTGTACTCTGCGTGTTGGATCCCTGTCCCGATCCTGACATTACGACAGGGCCAATGGATCCTGCAAGTACAAACAGTCAGCTGGCTTCTCCTGATCCTAGGTTTGAAGCCATGGATCACAGAATGGATCAGATGGCGCTTGCGCTACAGGCTCTATTATCTCATGCCAATAACCCACCAGAGGAGATACGTAATACCCCTGTTTCTCCTGTCAGTTTAGGTCTAGAGGTAGCAACAGTGGGTGCTTCTTCTCGCATTACCCCCCCAGTACGCTATGGTGGGGCTCCTGAGAAGTGTCGTGGTTTTTTAAACCAAATTAGTATCCACTTTGAATTGCAACCCCGCTCTTATCCTACAGATAGGGCAAAGGTAGGATTTATTATCACCCTACTTATTGAGAAAGCTCTGAGATGGGCCAACCCACTATGGGAAAACGATAACCCATTAGTGTATAACTATAACGCATTTGTAGCTGCTTTTAGAAGAACATTTGATCCTCCAGGTAGAAAGGTTAATGCAGCCAGATTACTGTTGCGCCTGAGACAGGAGAACCGAACACTGGTGGATTATGCACTAGAGTTCAGGTCTCTGGCGTCAGAAGTCAAGTGGAATGAGCAGGCGTATATGGATGTATTTTTGAATGGCCTATCTGAAGTAATCCTTGATGAGGTTGCTACCAGAGAACTCCCTGAGAATTTAGAAGATTTAATTTTGTTCATCTCTCGTATAGATGAACGTTTAAGAGAGAGACAGAACACTCGAGAGAGGAACCGGAGACCTTCTTTTAGGTTAGCCCCCGCTTTTCCAAGTCCTGACTCCACGGTATCTTTGCTTCCTGAACCTATGCAGATAGGTTATACCCGCCTCTCTGAGGAGGAAAGACAGTACAGGAGAAGAGAGGGTTTGTGTATGTATTGTGGAGCCAAGGGTCATTTACTTTCGAACTGTCCTAACCGTCCGGGAAACGCTCGCACCTAAGTCTCTCTAGAGGACAAGCCTTGGGTGTTTCTATTTTGTCCTCTACTCCTAATTATAAAGATCACAGGCTTCTGCTACCAGTTTCCTTAACTTGGGAGAAGGAAGTAGTAAGGGCTATGGCATTGATAGATTCCGGTGCTGCTGAGAATTTTATCGACCAAGCCTTTGCTATTAAGAACAATTTCCCATCCCAGCTAAGGGAGACACCCTTGGCCGTTGAGGCCATAGATGGTAGACCACTACTAGACCCTGTTATCTTTCGTGAAACCATACCCATTAGTTTAAATGTTGGTATCCTACACGTGGAGAATTTATCTCTTTTGCTCATTTCATCCCCTTCCGTTCCCATAGTTCTGGGGTACCCATGGTTGAAGAAACATAACCCTATTATCGATTGGGAGTTAGGGGAGATACTCTCGTGGGGCCAGGGTTGCCAGGATAGGTGTTTATGCAAGGTTTCTCCATTAGCTAATGTTAACATACCTGAGACTCCTATTCAGTCCACAGAAAGACAGATACCAGACCTTTACCTAGACTTAAAGGGAGTATTTGACAAGAAGAATGCCGATTCTTTGCCGCCACACAGGCCATTTGATTGTAAAATTAAGCTTCTACCTGGGACTATGCCTCCGAGGGGCCATGTATATCCTTTGTCTGTTCAGGAAAACTTGGTTCTAGAGGAGTATATTCGGGAGAATTTAGAAAAGGGATTCATTAGGAGGTCTTCTTCCCCGGCCGGGGCTGGGTTCTTTTTCGTTAAGAAAAAGGATGGCACGCTGAGACCTTGTATCGATTACCGAGGCTTGAATAAAATAACTGTCAGAAATGCCTATCCTATTCCACTTATTACCGAGTTATTTGATCGTCTTAAGGGCTCCAAAATCTTCACCAAGTTAGATCTCAGAGGGGCATATAATTTGGTGAGAGTCCAGCAGGGACACGAGTGGATGACAGCGTTCAATACTCGGTACGGTCACTATGAATACACAGTCAGGGCCGGTGCTAGGATTTTTGACTACACAGGCGAAGATGCATTTTGACGCCCCCCTCCCCCCCCCCCCCCACCACCCAAAAAACCCAATGCATCTTCACCTCTGTGTCTCGTAGCCCCCCTTTTGAATTTTACCCCCATTAGTGTTGCATATCCACTCTCTTACCCCTCTGGTCCCTTTGTGCCTTACACCCCCCTTTAGTGTGTCTCATACAACCCCTCTTATGTATTTCTTACTTCCCCGTCAGACACTTTCTATCTCTCTTTTTCTCCCATATAGACATAGACATAGATACAGGCAAAAATACATACATGCACAAATACACAAACATACAGACACACAACCATACAAGCACACAGACATAATTATTCAGGCACACAGTCACAAAGATATACAGACACACAGTCATAAAAGGCACACAATCAAACAAACACAGTCATACAATCTACACATTCAGGTACATTGTCGTACAAACACAGACATACATTCATACAGACACAGGCACACACAAAAATACAGACACAGACATAAAGAAACATAGAGATTGGCATATAGAGACATACATACACAGTGATACAGAGACATACATACGCAGACAGTCATAAAGAGACATACAGACAAGGCATACAGAGACATACAAAGACAGACAAACAAAGAACCCTGCACACTGATACCGTGTAAATGCTCCGGCCATCCACAGTGGTAGTTGCTCCGACGTGAGGCAGACATCGCTGGATCCACCAGTAAAGTCTTCAAAAGGAATAAACGCAGGCAATACTCCAATAGTAAGGATGGTATATTTATTGATAGGTGACCAACCCCATAGAAAGTGTGATGTTTCGGCTCAGCAGAGCCTTAATAATGCAATAATGCTCTGCTTAGCCGAAACGTTGCACTTTCTTTGGGGTGGTTCACCTATCAATAAATATACCATTATTACTATTAGAGTGTTGCCTGCATTTATTCCTTTTGAATACATACACAGATCATCATACAGAGACATACAGACTGTATGTCTCTGTATGACGGTCTGTGTATGTACACAGGATGGCTAAAAGATAGACCCCCATCTGTCGTGCAACTTTAACAATGCTTTGAAAGCTGGGGCTCTACCGATTCCCCATGCTTGCAGGATTGTATTTAGCACGGAGCGTGTTTGACTGTAAGTATGTGTTGATATAGAGTATGTTTCTGTGAATGTAGGGGTGAGTTTGTATGTAGTGTTTGAGTTTGAATGCAAGCATGCATTTACGTGTAGTGTTGGGTTTTTGAATGCAGGTGTGTGTTTATATATAATTTTGGTGTCTGATACAGACGTGTGTTTGTATGTAGTGTTGACATTTGAATGCAGGGGTGTGTTTGTATGTAGTGTTGAAGTTTGCATGCAGGTGGTTATTTGTGTGTAGTGTTGGTGTTTGAATGTTGAGATGTATGCACATATACACATACACTGCCACACACGCACACACTGACACACATGCAGATACACATATACATAAACGGATACACATTCAGATAGACAGACACACATATACAGATACACACAAACACTGACAGACATACAGATAAACACACACTGACATACAGACACACTGACAGACATACAGATACACACATACACAATGATAGACATACAGTTACACACACAGACACACTGACAGACACACACACACACTGACAGACATGGATACACACAGACACACTGACAGACAGATATATACACACACAGACACACTGACAGACAGAAACACACACAGATACACTGACAGACATACAGGCACACTGACAGACATACGCACACACACATACACACACAAAGACACACTGACAGACATACACATACAGACACACTGACAGACATATAGATACACACAGACACACTGACAGAAAGATATACACACACACACACACGGACACTGACAGACAGAAACACAAGACACTGACAGATAGAAACACAGACAGACATACAGGCACACTGACAGACATATACACACACAAAGACACACTGACAGACAGACATACACAGACACACTGACAGACATATAGATACACACAGACAGATATATACACACACAGACACACTGACAGACATACACACACAAACATGCTGATCAAAATATACACTTTTCTAGCCATACACAGGAGGGTGGCTTACCTGGGATCTAGAGTGCTGGCTCAGGTAGTTGGGAGTTAGTCCCGCCCAGCCCCCCTGCTCTCTGCATTCTGCTCTCTGCAGTCTTCTTGGGAGGAAGTCCTCCCATGCTGAAATGAAGGTGGCCAGCGTTAGCTCTGCCCCTGCTGGGCGCGCTGTGTGCTACAGAGGGAGCAGGGATATGACGTGTTCATATCCCCGCCCCCTCCACACAGTCCGCGGCACTGTAGGGAAGAAGGCTGATTTGTGGGGATGCTGCTGCCGCTCGGCCACGCTTCAAGAAGTGACCGGCAGGAAAGGGACGCTGTGCGCTTCCCTCCTGCCGGTCACCCCGACATTTGCGCCCCCGGGCCGGTGCGCCCTAAGGCGGCCGCCTGTGCCGCCTTATGGACGCGCCGGCCCTGTACACAGTTATGCCGTTTGGACTTTGCAATGCTCCTGCAGTATTTCAGGATCTGATTAATGAGGTACTTAGGGAGTTTCAACATGATTGTGTCATTGTCTACCTAGACGACATACTGATACACTCTAGGGAGATTGAAACTCACCATAGACAGGTCAGAGCGGTATTACAGAAACTTCTGCAACATGGTCTATACTGTAAATTGGAAAAATGCAGCTTTGATCAGTCTCAGATAGATTTTCTTGGTTACGTGATTTCTGGGGAAGGTTTTAAGATGGACCCTGACAAACTCCAGTCTATTTTAGATTGGCCATTACCTAAGGGACTCAAGGCTATTCAGAGGTTTATTGGTTTCTCCAATTATTATAGGCGCTTCATTAAGGGTTACTCGTCTATTATTGCGCCCATTACCAATATGACCAAACAGGGGGCAGAAACTAAGACGTGGTCTCCTGAAGCTCTCGCTGCTTTCAAGAGGCTCAAAGAACTTTTTGCTTCTGCTCCAATATTAGTCCATCCTGATACGACTTTGCCGTTTCTACTCGAGGTCGATGCCTCTGAGACAGGAGTAGGTGCGGTTCTGTCACAAAGATTAGCGGTAGATAAACCATTACACCCGTGTGTTTTTTTTCCAGGAAACTTTCTGGGGCTGAGAGCAGATATGACATCGGAGACAGGGAACTGTTAGCAGTCATTAAAGCCTTAAAGGAGTGGAGACATTTGTTGGAGGGGACCCTACACCCTATTACGATTTTGACAGACCACAAAAACTTGTCATATATTGGGGAGGCTAAGCGCTTATCCTCTAGACAAGCTCGTTGGTCCTTATTCCTGACTCACTTCAATTATGTACTGACTTACAGACCTGGTTCTAAAAACTCTAAAGCCGATGCATTATCTCGCCAATATGAACCTTCTACTGTACCTGAACCAGTTCTTTCTTCTATAGTTCCGAAGTGCAATATCATTGCTAATACGAATCTCAGGATTCATTCTCCATTACTGGCCGAGATCATTAAGTTGCAACATCTCGCACCTAAACAGACCCCTGCGGGTCGTCATTTCGTTCCTCCTGCTTTTCAACTGGAACTTTTACAGTGTTTACATAATAGCAAGATGGCGGGACATCCTGGTATTCGCAAAACTTACGCCTTGATCTCTAAGGACTTCTGGTGGTCTACTTTACGGAGGGATGTTGAGGAGTTCATCGCTGCATGTGAAGTTTGTACTAAAACCAAAAAACCCCATACGCTTCCATGTGGACTCCTGCAACCCTTGGAGGTTCCAGAGAAACCATGGTCCTGTTTGGCCATGGACTTTATTGTCGATCTACCTATCTCTAAAAGACAGACTGTTATCCTCACCGTGGTTGACAGGTTTACTAGGATGGCACACTTCATTCCCCTGCCTAAACTTCCGTCTTCTCCCGAATTGGCAGAGATATTCGCCAAGGAGATTTTTCGCCTACATGGCATACCCTCTCAAATTGTATCGGACAGAGGCTCCCAATTTGTTTCCCGCTTTTGGAGGTCCTTCTGCTCTCAACTTGGTATTAAATTAAACTTTTCTTCTGCCTATCATCCTCAGTCTAACGGAGCTGCTGAACGTACCAACCAGAAAATTGAACAATATTTACGATGCTTTGTTTCTGAACACCAGGATGATTGGGTCGGTTTGATTCCTTGGGCGGAGTTTGCACACAACAATCTCGTTTGCGATTCTACTCATTCAAGCCCCTTCTTCATGAATTATGGTTTTCATCCGTCTATTCTTCCTTCGGATTCTCCTTCCCAGGGGGTGCCGTCGGTTGATGTTCATGTTGCCAATTTGAGGAAGTTGTGGGATCAAACTCGACAAATCCTTGTGCACAACTCTATGTTGGTCAAGAAACACGCTGATAAACGTAGAAGGGCGGCTCCGGTCTTTGTTCCAGGTGATAGGGTATGGCTGAGCACGAGGAACATCCGTTTAAAAGTGCCCTCCATGAAGTTCGCTCCTCGTTATATTGGACCCTACAGGGTGCTGACCCGTATCAATCCGGTTGTGTATCGTTTAGCTCTTCCTAATACCTTACGCATTCCGAACTCGTTTCACGTTTCATTGCTGAAACCACTCATATGTAACAGATTTTCCTCCACAATAGCCCCTCCTCGCTCCGTTCAGGTGGAGGGTCAGGAGGAGTATGAGGTCAACTCTATTATTGATTCTCGAATCTCCCGGGGGAGAGTACAATATCTGGTTGATTGGAAGGGATATGGTCCTGAGGAGAGGAGTTGGGTACCTCAGGAGGATGTTCATGCTCCCCGTCTCCGCAGTGCGTATCACTCTTGCTTCCCATCTCGTCCCGGTTCATTCCGCCTGGTGGGCGTATCTGAGAGGGGGGGTACTGTCAGGGTACCTGTGGTCTCTACCTCCAAAAGAGGTAGAGACTTAGCTGTTCCACCATCCAGACGGTCTGATGACTCCCTTCCCCGCGGTCTATCCGGTCATGCAAGGCCGGCCGCGAGGGAGTGACTGCCTTTTACACCATCTAGGCAGGAAGTCATCATCAGGACACTCCCCCGGATCGACCTGTCAGTCAATTGCTGCAGGACCAATCAGGACGTCTCGGAGGTGTGGTTACTGCTCTGAACAGGGTATTTAACAGAGCTTCCTTCATTAGCTCATTGCCCTGTTGTGGTTCTAGCTTGTTCTAGTCACTCAGTGCTTGTGTATTCTATTATCCCTTTTGGTTTTGACCCGGCTTGTTTACCTTACTCTGCTTATCTCTGTTACCCTTGATCCGGCTTGTCTCTCGCTTACCTGTCTTCTGTTACCCTCGACCTCGGCTTGTCTTTGACCATTCTATACGGTACTACTTACGTTAGTCCGGCCATTCTAAGGTCCGGTATACGTATCTGGCTACTGTTTGTACTCTGCGTGTTGGATCCCTGTCCCGATCCTGACAACTAGTTGCAAACAAACATCTAACATACTTCTCCCCTGAGATAATTACCTGAGCACACAAACATATAATTTAATTATCTCTCAGTACAGAAACAGGCAATATAACAAAAAAAAAAAAAAACTACCGCCAAAACACACACAAAAAAACAAAAAAGTCCCATCCCCTGATAGCCCCGATCTGGAGGACCAACATATCCAAAAATCACAAAGATCGGTTCAGGGATGCAGGATTTCCATGGAAGTCATAATTTTGACCGACCGTGCACATGGTCCTATGCACAAAACAGTTCCATGAAATCAGTGCTAACGGTCAGTCAAGTTCAGTAGTTTGAAACCGAACGGAATCCACAGTTCTACCCTGGAACACAGTGTCAAGTGGGCTTAACAAGCTCCCGAGTGATCTCTAGTTCGTGCGGTTGTTCGGTTCCCGAACAACATATTCCCAAATCACACGAACAGAGTAGTTTGCAGGGTATTTTGTATGGCCGATAATCCTGGGGTAGGAGGCTGGCTAGCAGGCTCCTCCAGGAGCTCGTTGCAAACAACCAGACCACATGGCATTAGTCACATATGTGATTTGATTAAATGTAATACAATAACAAAAATGAGAAATGAAAGTTTGATAAAAGCTGTCCTTTAATATATGGAAAATATTGCAATAAAAGTGAATCTGGTTTTTATTTGTCCTTTAATATATGACACATACACAGTGAGTCACGTTCTACAATAATTGATGGTTTTATCTTGTTAGTAAATATTTCCAATAGTCCTTTATACTATAATTATTAATAATGTGTTGCTATGAAGTAATCCAGTATTTAACACACAGCAGTTTATTCATTAAACTGGGAATTACTGAGAGTTAACAAGAGAATTGCAAATAGGATAAAAATAGCTGAATGGGACAAAAGTCCAGTCTGGTTAAAATCTGCAATTCTCATGTCAGCGATTCAGAACTCCTAGTTTAGTGAGTAAATCCCCGTGTGACATTGACCATCTATAAGCCAATACTAACACATTCTGCATCTAATGGAAGGTTGGGGGTAAATTAATGTCAGAATTGTCACAATAAAGACTACCGTTCACGGAAGGGTTAAGAGGTTCACACACTGGCTACCTGGGATGATAAAACACCTTGTGTTTTAGTACCACCTAGTGGCAGTTAAGAGCACTGCAGCCAATGGAAGGCATGTTCTAAAAGGAATTGTATAGAGAACAATTTAATAAATATAAAATCGAAATATAAAAGTATCGTTACACCATTTATAAATTAATACCGGCAATACTTATTATGGTGTTTGTTCAGTTCTTTAATTCTGTAAATTAAATGTATTGTTCTATTATATATATATATATATATATGTATAGAAACGTGCCCTTTTTAACCCTCTTTTTTTTCTTTATTTTTCCTTTCTTTTTTTATTCACCCTTTTGTTTTTCTTTGTTAAATGTTTCTTGTAAAATAATTTGAAACATTTCTTTAATAAAATTATTTGAAAATAATTCAGTTATTTATAGAATTTTACACAGTGTATGATGCCCCCTTTATTTGAGCGTAGTTTAAAGTGGAGTCTGCTGAAAGTGGACACAAGAATATAATTGTGTTAGTGTTGTCTGTAATAGTACCTTGTTAGTACTGTGATAAAATTATCAGTACTTTGTTAGTATTGTGATAGTACTGTGATAGTATTGTGATAGTACTGTGCTAGTGTTGTGATAGTACTCTGTTAGTAATGTGAAAGGACTGTGTTAGTATTGTGATAGTACTGTGTTAATATTGTGATAGTACTGTGCAAGTATTGTGATTGTACTGTGTTAGTATTGTGATAGTACTCTGTTAGTCATGTGAACGGACTGTGTTAGTATTGTGATAGTACTGTGTTAGTATTGTGATATTATTGTGTTATAATTGTGATAGTACTGTGTTAGTATTGTGAAAGCAGTTTGTTATTATTGTGATAGTAATGTGTTATTATTGTGATAGTACTGTGTTAGTATTGTAATTGTACTGTGTTAATATTGTGATAGTACTGTGTTATTATTGTGATAGTACTGTGTTAGTATTGTAATTGTACTGTGTTAATATTGTGATAGTACTGTGTTATTATTGTGATAGTACTGTGTTAGTATTGTAATTGTACTGTGTTAATATTGTGATAGTACTGTGTTATTATTGTGATAGTACTGTGTTAGTATTGTAAAAGCACTTGGTTAATTTTGTGATAGTTCTGTGTTATTATTGTGATAGTACTGTGTTAGTATTGTGATAGTACTGTGTTAGTATTGTGATTGTACTGTGTTATTATTGTGATAGTACTGTGTTAGTATTGTGATAGTACTGTGTTATTATTGTGATTGGACTGTGTTATTATTGTGATCGTACTGTGTTACTATTGTGATAGCACTGTGTTAGTATTGTGATAGTACTGTGTTATTATTGTGATAGCACTGTGTTAATATTGTGATCGTACTGTGTTATTATTGTGATAGCACTGTGTTAGTATTGTGATAGTACTGTGTTATTATTGTGATAGCACTGTGTTAGTATTGTGTTATTATTGTGAAAGCACTGTGTTATTATTGTGATAGCACTGTGTTAATATTGTGATAGTACTGTGTTATTATTGTGATCGTACTGTGTTATTATTGTGATAGTACTGTGTTATTATTGTGATCGTACTGTGTTATTATTGTGATCGTACTGTGTTATTATTGTGATAGCACTGTGTTATTATTGTGATCGTACTGTTTTAGTATTGTGATAGCACTGTGTTAATATTGTGATAGTACTGTGTTAGTATTGTGATCGTACTGTGTTATTATTGTGATCGTACTGTTTTAGTATTGTGATCGTACTGTGTTATTATTGTGATCGTACTGTGTTATTATTGTGATTG
Source organism: Pelobates fuscus (assembly GCF_036172605.1). NCBI lineage: Eukaryota > Metazoa > Chordata > Amphibia > Anura > Pelobatidae > Pelobates > Pelobates fuscus. The sequence continues at coordinate 160,763,372 of NC_086325.1, forward strand.
TACTGTTTTAGTATTGTGATAGCACTGTGTTAATATTGGGATAGTAATGTGAGTAATATTGTGATAGTACTGTGTTATTATTGTGATCGTACTGTGTTATTATTGTGATTGTACTGTTTTAGTATTGTGATAGCACTGTGTTAATATTGTGATAGTACTGTGTTAGTATTGTGATAGTACTGTGTTAGTATTGTGATCGTACTGTGTTAGTATTGTGATAGCACTGTGTTATTATTGTGATCGTACTGTGTTATTATTGTGATCGTACTGTGTTAATATTGTGATAGTACTGCGTTAGTATTGTGATAGTACTGTGTTATTATTGTGATAGTACTGTGTTAGTATTGTGATCGTACTGTGTTATTATTGTGATCGTACTGTGTTATTATTGTGATCGTACTGTGTTATTATTGTGATCGTACTGTGTTATTATTGTGATTGTACTGTGTTATTATTGTGATAGCACTGTGTTATTATTGTGATCGTACTGTGTTATTATTGTGATAGCACTGTGTTATTATTGTGATCGTACTGTGTTATTATTGTGATCGTACTGTGTTAATATTGTGATAGTACTGCGTTAGTATTGTGATAGTACTGTGTTATTATTGTGATAGTACTGTGTTAGTATTGTGATCGTACTGTGTTATTATTGTGATCGTACTGTGTTATTATTGTGATCGTACTGTGTTATTATTGTGATTGTACTGTTTTAGTATTGTGATAGCACTGTGTTAATATTGGGATAGTAATGTGAGTAATATTGTGATAGTACTGTGTTATTATTGTGATCGTACTGTGTTATTATTGTGTTTTTATTGAGGAATGCAAAACATAATACAATGTAAATCAGAGAAATACAGAAATATCAGCAAGTTTGAGATACAGAACTAGGGCGATACAGTAACATATAGCTCTGGGTCAGTGCACCAGCTCAATATATCGACTACTTCCAAGCTCAAAAACATGATCAGGATAATGGAAAAAATACATTGTATTAAAAAAAAAGAGTTTAGTTAATATCATGATAACGTATGTAACAGGTGATACAAAATATAAAACCAGTTTTACTAATTATGTGATAAATTATTAACTAATTAAAGATAACTATTTGTTTATTCTTACGTTTTGCTTCTCTTTGTTGTGTAATCCTAGAGAGCCTTCCATTTCATTATTTTAATTTATTATAAAATGAGTATATATATGGATATAGGTGGGGTGGGAGGGTGTGATGTTTAGTTAACAGGAAGTAAAGAAGGTTGCGAGGAAGTAACGGTGGTTGTATATCTATTATTGGGGGGTTACTTATGTAGCTTTTGGGGAGGTGGGGTGCAGCTGGACCAGTTTATATAAGAGCAGTTGTAAGATAGTACAATATGTCTTTTGTTGTCGGTGATAGTGGTGTGTAGAAATATACCCACACATGAGAAGAGTGATCCCAATCTTATTTTAAATGTAGCTACTCCGTCAATTTACAGTAATGTTATTGAGTTGTTATCCTGTGTTGTCCATCGTTCACAGATTCTGTTATGTGTCGTAACTGGGTCACTACGTTTTGGAGTTAGTTCTTCCATATTATAAATGAACCATGCTTTGCGAATCACAAAACTTACAAACGGGACGGGCGCCGGAGAGCCCCTTATAACCAAAATCCTGCAACCTGATGATTTGTGTCTTCGCTGTCATTTTAAACGCCCATAACCATTGCAAATAAAACAAACACACAGCCCTGAGTTCAATGTTCAGTGGGATAGCAGAACAAACGAGTCACAGGAACAAACACCAAATATGGAGTAACGGATACACCGGTGGGGTTTATCCACTGTAAAACGAATCGGAGTGGAATGAAACCGATTTGCCAAATTTGTGCTATTACTACAAATAAATTGGATCATTTTTCAAATCAGTCCTTTTTTGTACTAAATAATATATAATTTCCATTTTAGATTTGGCCTAAAAATTTAAATTTACTTTGAATTCCTGCCAATTCGCACTTAATTGAATAACCTTGCCAAGGATTTTTTTTATTTAAAATCCAAAGTGCGGGAGTAAAAAAATAAATTAAAAAATTATGATTTGCGTCAATGTCCAAGTATTTACAGATGAACTATAAGTAACCAGAAAATAATGGTCACGTATCAAATTTACATATATAAAGTAGGGGTGTCCATCTATCCCTAACCCCCTCTTTACTAGACTACCCCTCTCTCGCTGTACCCTGCACGCTGTAGCTGTCCGAGAGTTATGGGAGATGTAGTCCAAGACTTGGCCATGTTGGACCGTAGCTTGAAGTCTTAGAAGCCTGGCTTGTTGTACGTACAGAGCTGTAGACTCTGTTAGGACTATATAAATAACAGACAAAAATAGCTCTGGCTCTTAAAGGGATCACAGCACCAGCAGGCAGTATGCAAGGTTTTGCAGACTGTTGTATAGGTAACTGTGAAACCTTTCGATGTATCCAACCTCCCCCTCTCCCTCCACTAGCATGTTATCCCTCCCTTAACCTCTGTGATTGATCAACTCTACTTTGTAACCACATGTGTACTTTGCTTTGCTCAGCCTGTCTAGAATATACAAAATTTATCTTAACTACTGGATATAACGAGCTATACTCTTTCTCTTAACCATGGTCCAGTTTCTCCTGTCATTATTGGCATCTACCGTGGCATGGTGTGGGATCTGTGTGGCAGGGAATATCTCGGAGGTAATGTCCCAATTTGTTTTAAATGCATAATTTGTTCTGGTGTTTACTTTTCGAGTACACAGCTAGTAAACTGGAATATGACCCACGGCCTCGCTACTGGGAGACATTCGTGCTGGTCAGGATTCCAAAACAGGACTTAATGCAAGTTAAACATATCACTACTACGAACCATGAATAATCTTTGCAATAGTGTGAGAAACTATACAGGTTATTCACTATAGTGTTAGCTGTCAGAAATTCTAAGTAAATTCGAAGTTCACAGAAAATTCCGATGTGCCTCATTTGTTTTCTTTTTCGTTGGAATTGTTCATTTCAATTTTGGAGACTTAATATTTTTGTAGATGGTGCTGAGTTTTAAAGAAGAACATCTTTGAATACAATTCTCTTCAGAATTGTCATTTTTTTCTAATCTTTATTTTGAGGGACAAACAAAAAAAGCATCTTTATTTTATGTTTTACTCAAAAGCAGTCTCTGTTTGCAATGTTAAAGACAACATTTTTTTTTCTGTGCATATGGAATAACAGACATTGCATGGGGCACCCCAAAGGCAATCCTCATGCTGTTCATACATTAGTTACAATGGGGTATATATTCGTATTTGCACAATTTTGTTTTTAGTTAAGTAATGAAGTCACGTTCTATGAAGATGAGTTACAAAGTGTATAGTTGGGAAATCGGCTATACCATCAGATACATAGCTTGCTAAAACATTGAGTGTATCGGCATTAGTGATTTGTGTTATTAGTGAGTGCCGAAATAAGAAGCATAAACTTTGCCATTAAACTAGTGGCATGCTTGATAACATGGATTAACCATAATAGATGAGCCAAGGAATTACATAGATAGACTATGGTAGAGGCTTCGATTTTAGTAGTGCCTATACAGCATATAAACTAGATGAGGGTGCACAGTTAACAGGCTAGAGCAGGGGTTCTCAACCCAGTCCTCATGACCCCCTACCAGTCCAGGATTTAGGGATTACCTGGGTGTGTCTAAGGTGTTTAGGAAAAAAAACAAAAAAACACCTTAGACTCTCTCTTAGACGCACTCAGTTAATCCCTAAGTCCTGGACTGGTAGGGGGTCCTTGAGGACTAGGTTGAGAACCCCTGGGCTAGAGCATGTTTAGTTACTTAGATCTCATTCTAAGCTATACGAAAAGGTTACTTGTAATGCGCTTGTCATAATACACATACAGAAGGTGGAACATGCTATGTGTTGTACAGGTTAACACGATGAGACATACTTTTAGACTGAGCGGGTAGCTGATCGGCTAGGTATGAGTTAAGCTGACAAAATTGTATTGCGTCTCGCTAGGTTGTTATGTAACATGCATATTAGATCGCATATACTAAACAACAGGTGTATATTCGATTGGGTGAAGCCTGCTGCAGAGGGACAAGATTCAAACTTTAATTAGGGCCCAGTGGGTATGCTCTGAAGTCCATGGTCGCCCTGGGTGAGTCATGTCCCGGATCTAGGGGGCCTTGTTCAGATTCAGTCAACTCCTAGGCTTGGGAACTCACTGGTGTGACTGGAGGACAGTTCCTGGAGGGGGTTAAATGTGGCAACCCTCCAGCCCCAGGCTGTGGGGAGGGCCTGCATCGGTGTCCCAGGGACTCGGGTACTCACAGCTGAGTCCAAGTCCATTCCTGGAGGGATACGGCAGTGTCGCTGGGGTGGTCGCTGCTTGCGGGGAATTTTCTGCCTCCGTGGGTGATGTGTAGGGGGATTACCCCTGGCGGCTCTCAGCCCAGGTGGGCTCAGTGCTGAATTTGTTACTGCTTGGTGAATGTTTGTGCCCGAGGGTGGCGCACGGACCCCCCCTCTGCTCTTCCTCCCTCCACTTTCTCGGCTTTGAGTTACTGCCTTGCTTCGGGCCTCCAGTTGTGCCCAGAAACGGGCAAAGATTGCGTCTAGTCGCTGGTCTAGTGCTGTGCGTCCAGCTGGCGCTTCATGCTGCCTCAGGAGTTCAAGGTTAGGAGACCCGTCCGCCATCTTGAGAGGAGCCTTGTGGTTTGTGTCCCAGTGGAGATTGTCGCGTTAGGTAGGCAGGATACGTGGAGCCGGATCAGCGGGGAGCGGGATAACCCCCACCGGTCCGGGGGGGGGGAGGCTCGGATTGCTTGTTACTGCTGAGGGCAAGGAACCAGGTGAGCGGCCGTCCCACCTCGGTTCGTTCAGACGTAGGCTGCAAGCCTCGGACTGGGCTGTTCAGGATCCGGGGCGCTTATGTTGGGTATCACCGTGTAGTGAGGTGTCCCACGGTCTCAAATATTTCCGTTTGCAGCCTGGATATTGCGGGTAGCAGGGGTTTTTGCCCCAAAATCTGTTGCCAGTCGCGGGAGCTCCAGCCAGGCATGTCTGCTCTGCTCGGTAGATAAGCACCGCCCCCCATAACAGACTAATTTCTAATCAGTAGTTTCATATTTGTGATAGTTATATCATTCTGGCAAAATAATAAAAGTAAAGAAATTTAGATTTTTTATGGAAATAAATTTGTTTTCCAGTTATTCCTGCACAGTTTGCAAGAAGATGAGTTACTGTCATATTTTGGAACAAAGACCATTGCAGGTACGTTTTTGTGGTGGGGGAGTATGTTAGAAGAATCTGTGAAAACAAACTGGCCTTTCAGTGGCGCCCCAGTCGGAGGCTTCCTGATTTCAAATTTAGACTTTAGACCAGAAATAGCTGGGCAGAGCAATTCAACATTTTGGGGTTAAACTGTTCGTTAATGGTTTAACCTCTTGAGGAAAGCTGGCTCACAGGTTCCTCCTCGCACCATAACACCTTTATTACAATGAAGTTTTGATGGTGCCCAGAGTGTTCCTTTAATTTATCCAAAGTCATAGTGAAAAATAAAAGCAGAGAATATGTAGACAATGATCCTACGCATTTCATAATGTCTTTTGGGGGATTTTTCTATTTTTGTCGACATCTTACAATTCAGAGCATTAAAATTAAGCTCTATATGCAACGCACTTTGCTAACGTGATGTTATTTGTTGCTTTTCTTCAGTGAAAAAGAATGTATTTACCCTACGCATTTCATGGTCTTTAAATACTTTGCAACCTTACATATGTAAGATCTGAGCATTTAGTCTACAGGACGTGACGTTCCACCCGTGTTATAATCATTTTATATTTTTTATTCCAGGACTTTACATTTTTGGTTTAAAACCCAGGCATTTTTTTTTTAAATACTGCTTGGATAGCAAAATATTTGAATTACTGTTATATCAAACGTAAACAGACGTTCAAATTAGTGGCAATATCAGGGCAAAAATCGATTATCCTTGTGTTGTCCGCAGAATCTGATATTGACATTATCAATCTTACGTGTTCTTGTGATAACCTTGAGATGCTCTGGTCATGCTCGGTCAAAACCTGCACCTTAAAACAAAATGAAGAAACCTATAAATTCAGATTTATAGACGCTCAGAGACCGGTCACTACAGAGCGTGTTCTCAATTCAACTGCGCACTCTCTGAAGAATTTCCCAGAAGGCTGTGGGGCACCTGGCATCATATTGCACCCAGCAAGGGCGAGTTCCATCATCAGTTATTGCGAAGGAGAGTTGGTGAGCCCTATTCCCACTGAGCTTACAATCTATTTAGAGAAAACAAAATACACAATGGGAATTTAACTGACATTAATTAATATAATTATGTTATTTTCATTATTTATAATAGCCAAATATTTTTTATAATGATGTACTCTTGGAGTGGGTTTGCAGATCAGCCATTGACCTTTCAGTCTTGAAATGTCTTATTAGCTACAGTATTGCATAAATAAATTAGACGTGTTATACACCCTATAAATAAAACGGAACAGCATTGTTCAAATCTGTAAAAACCTCTGTGGGTCAGCGTCCTATCCAATTTCAGGGTGTATTTGGCATGTTAAAGGGATACTCGCACCAAAACAATACAGATCTACAAAAATTACATCTTCAGAAATGAAGTGCTCTTTAAAAAAAACTATAATATAATTGGCAAAAGCTAGTGCTATACAGCCTGGGAGAAATAAAAAAAAATAGGTTGAGGGTAATTCCACTGAAATGATGAAGAATTTTGGCAAACAAACTGAGCTGTACAGACATATTGTTATTAGCAGGGGGGGGTAAGCTGGAATCCTGAAAGACGCTGTTATCGATGATGAAATCATGTATTCGCTGTCAGTGATTCACTAAATCTGTGTTTCACAATATACGAAAGGGACAGACAGAAATTGCCACATGTTTGTTGTGCTTTTCTGGCATAAAAAATAAAAACAATACTAACTGATTTTTCTTTTTTTTAAATCCTGCCCGTGGCACACTATTGCTGTATTCACTGTTGGTCAGCGTGGATTTGTCATCGTGGCTGGGGAGCAGCTATTTATACAGCCGGTGAAAAAAAACCATTTAATGTCCCTGAAAGAAAATAAATTGTCAAATCCTCATCTTCTGTATCGAGCAGGATTTTCATTATCTGCGAATATCGGTAAGAAAACAGATTTTTTTTGTTTTTTCCCACCAGTATCAGCACATGCATACAGTATATATAATGTAAATACAGATTGCAAGCTCTTTAGACTAGATAATATAATAGAAAAATATTTACTGAATGCTTTTTAATCCTCTTTTGCCTAGAGACGCAATCTTAAACTTAGCCTTCTCCCACACACTACAGCAACGTTTGTAGGTCAAACTTTATGCCTACATTGCAGGGAACATTCAATGCTCCATATAGTGTACACTGTTCACAACACTAAAACCACATGCCTAATATCGTGTAGGTCACACCCATGCTGCCAAAACAGATCTAATGCTTCAAGGCATGGACTCCACAAGCCCTCTAAATCAGGCCACTACAATTTTCTTTTTAGTGAACAAAATCCTGGTTATACATCAAATCTACCCTTGTGTGTTAGAATTTGCTATAACATTATTTGTTTTATCTATCTTGTGGCTCTTTATCTGCTTTCCATATTTCTGACAAAGGCATCCACAGGACTTGCGTTTTCGCAGACTGCGCCGGTTTTCCACGCAGTGTGTATTTTAAGCCTATCTGTCTATTTTTTTTTTTTAATTGCAGTGTCATCTCCCACCCCTGACTTTCACTCAATAAAAAAACGCTCACCAGCCGACGTGAAGCACTTGGAGCTGTTAGTGGTCGTAGGTCACGACGTATTCCAGATCCACCAGGAGGACACAGAGCGATACATTCTCACCAACCTTAACATTGTAGGTAAAAGAAGTAATTAGTTCTAATAGCCGTGACTGCCACTCAGGGTATGATAGTCAAGCCATGTCGTTCATCTAAATTTTCCTTCTTAAAGGGTTTTACTCCATATACCATGACCGCCGCATGGAGTTGAAGTGATTATGGTCCCTGGAGTCTTTATGCGTAGTGGTTCGCTATGAAATTGCAGGGAGAACAAATTTTTTTTCCTAGAGATAGAAAATATTTTTGATTTCTCTCCCCACCCTCCCGCCCAAGTTACATAAAGATTCTTGCCAGGCAGGTGACTCTTCTTACAGATGTTGTAAATTACTAGGGACATGCCTGCGGGGGCCCAGAATCCTCCATCTCTCATAAACTAGTATAGTAAATCACCTTGTGAGATACTAAACAATGCTTTATCAGTAAATATATTTTATACGAGAAGTCTCGGTCAGCACTTAGAGTAAGAATGGAAAAACAAGGTTACGCAGTTTACATTAGTTTGGACTTTGACTTTCTCATGTAAACAATGTATTTAAACAAACAAACAAACAAAAAATTCTCCCTGTTTTCCTTTAAGGTATGTTTTAAATTTTTACAATCATTGGTTATTCACCTGCTCCTGTTACCTTTTTGCATTGTGTTTTTCAGGGTTCAGAGCTGTTAAGAGATGTGTCGCTTGGAGCTGCATTCCGCGTTCATCTTGTGAAAATGATCATCCTGACGGAACCGGAGGTAAAGCTTTTGAAGGGTTACTCCAACCACCAAAACCACTTCAATGACAGGCTGTAGGAACTACCAAATCAATAAACATTAGGCAGAATAGACTACTATCTCCATGTAAAATGGATTGCTAGCTTTTAGGGACAGAGTGCAATTTATAAAATTAGCGTGTGTGTCTGGAAGAACGGGGGGTTTTGGTTGGTCAATCACTATTTCTTAATTTTCACTGTGTTTCTTTCTTTGCGTCTGGAAGTGGGATTACAAACCACACAGTGATTTTATTGATAGCAGTGACTATACTTACATACACATTCACCCATAAAGGGTTATTTGCGAAAATAAAAATTCTAAGTAATTTCAATTTTATGGTTAAAATAGCCGAAATTTCATAATTCTCCAAATCAGCTATGCTATCGGTTCAACTACTCTGAGCTTAAAACTAAAATTCTTACTGGATTCTCACTTTTGGAATTAAACCTGATATCATTTAATTGTATCTGTGGCAGAACCACTGCCTAGTTCCTTCCTTATTGTTTGTGTTCCCCTGTAACTTCTGTATACTGTGCTTCACTTCCTGTTAGGGAGAGCTCCCACGAAAGAAACTCATTCGTCTCCCGAACAGGGACCACCACCATATCCCATTTAAAACACTGGTTTGAATATTCAATTAGAATGTTCTCACATCGCTCGTCTGTGCAAATCCGCAAGACAAACAATTAATGAGTGCTTCCCTGGGTGGCCGCTACAGTACAAACAGCCAGGAGGAGCGTTCGTGGATTGTTTCCCGACTAGTTCCCCTCCCCAGTGCCCCATTAGAACTTTCCCACCAATTAATCTGAACGCTCGCACTTGCAACATAAGTGTGAAACCGCAAAGTTCGCACTGGCAACATAGTGTGAAACCGCAAGGGAAGTAATTAATGGGTGGTCCCCTGGGTGGCCGCCCTTTCGTATAGACGAACGCCAACCAGGGGGAACATTTGTACCCCGAAAGGAGACACTTCCCTTGCAAGTTTCAGCACCGGAGCTTTGCGAACGAAGAGTGGTCAGGTAAAGTGCCTTGGTGGGAAGGCTTTTGTAGCACTTGCTACTTTGGCGGGCTTTTCTGTGCCTGGGAGACAAAGGAACAGTTTATTTCCCCGTGCCTTGGCTCCCCGACACAGAGGATCCTGGGTTGATGACCCCCTGTCTGATAGGGTGGGAGACCCCTTGGATGTGTGGCGGTCTTTCTGTACCTGGGAGACAAACGGACAATGACCTCCTTTCCCGTGCTTTGGCTCCCAGGTGCAGAGGCTCCTGGGATATGACCCCTGTTGGTTTAAGAGGAAAACCCCTTGCACGGGGACATTGTAGCGGTACTTACCTTATCCGGGGGCCGGACGCGGTCCTCTCTTCAAGCCGCGCGCGGTCCTGCGGCTGCACGAGCCGCGCGCGGCTCGTCCGACTGTTCTGACAGGAAGGCGGGCAGTGACCGCGAGAAGCGGTCACGTGTCCCGCCTGCAGCTAAGAGCGCGCCGCGAATCTCGGGCGCGCTCTTAAAGAGACAGTGGGAGCCTAAATTGCAAAAAGGCTCCCATTGGCTCCTGTCATGCCAATCACCCCATACACTTACCTGTTGGGGGAGTGGAAGTGACAGGAGCCAATCACATTAGTTTGAAGGCTACTTATACTTACCCTTTTCCCTTAGTTCCTTGCCCTATCGTGGTTTCTGCTACAGTTCCCTTTAGTGCTTGTTGTGTTCAGTTGTGTTTCTCCGTATTTGACCTTGGCTTTGTATTCTGACTTCGTTTTCGCTTTATCCTTTTCTGTACTGTTTGCCGGCTTGCTGATTCCTGTGTACCAGTCCCCGGCTAGTTTTCGTTTACGCTGTCTCTTTGTGCCCTTGACCTCGGATCGTTCCTGACTCTGTCTTATCCTATTACGTCGAGTCCGGCCACTCTAAGGTCCGGTAGACGTATCTCTCCTCTGTACTGTCTTCTGTTAGGCTGGATCCTGCGTGTAGGGGTATATACTCGTTACATTACGATAGGGCCATGGACCCCGCAGATTTAGCTCAACAGATGGCGACCCATGAGGCTAGATTTGTAGAGCAGGATCACCGTATGGATCAAATAGCTCAGGCTCTCCAGACGCTCTTAGCTAGAACCATTCCAGCAACCGCACCTAACCCTCCTGCACCCCTGCTTCCTGAAGTATCGACTATGCCTAACGCTACAGCACATTTAACGCCTCCTCCTAGGTATGGAGGGGATTCTAAGACATGCAGAGGGTTCATTAACCAAATAGAGTTTCATTTTGAAATGTATCCACGTTCATTTCCCACAGAGAGGTCTAAAGTTGGGTTCTTTATGCACCAACTTACCGACAAAGCACTTGAATGGGCAAACCCTATTTGGGAGGCTAATGGACCTATGGTGCATAACTTTCACAGTTTCCTAACAGCTTTTCGCAGAACTTTTGATACTATGAAAAGGTCTAAGAATGCCGCTAGAGCATTAATGAGGGTTAAACAGGGTTCTAGGTCTGTGGCTGATTACGCTATACAGTTTCGTACCCTTGCCTCACAGGTCGATTGGACCAATAATGGGTTAACTACGGCCTTCATGGAAGGTTTATCAGACTCTATATTGGATGAGGTAGCAGCTAAGGAGCTTCCTATTGCCTTAGAGGACCTTATTGACTACCTCATCGATATAGATAATAGGATTCGTGACAGGCTCTATACTAAGAACAGGAATAGACGTTTTGTTACACCTATTCAACCCAGAGTTAATATACCGGAGAGTGTTAAAGTACCTGAAGAGGAACCTATGCAATTAGGGGTTGCCAAACTCTCAGATACTGAGAAATTACATAGGAGAAGGGAGGGACTCTGCCTATATTGTGGTAAGAGAGACCATATGGTAAAGGAGTGTCCTCTGCTCCCGGAAAACTCTCGCACCTAAGACCTTATAGGGGACTGGCCTTGGGTGTGATTTCTAAGTCTCCTACTTTGCCTCCTAACCGACTGCTTCTCCCTGTTTCTTTACATATGGGAGAGAGTTGTATAGTTGAAAACATAGACGCCCTGGTTGATTCTGGGGCAGCCGAGAACTTTATAGACTCTGGTTTTGTAAAGAGAAACAATATTCCCATCAGAGAGAAGGAGATACCCTTGGCCGTTGAGGCCATAGATGGTAGACCATTGATATCTCCTGTTGTTACTCACGAGACTGCACCGCTACACATGTACACAGGGGTTCTACACTATGAAACCATTCGGTTCCAGGTCATCACCTCTCCCTCTTCACAGTTGGTGTTAGGGTATCCATGGTTACGTGCCAACCAGTCTCTTGAGCAGTACCTCCGTTGTTTTGTGTCTCACCATCAGGACAATTGGTCTGACCTGCTTCCTTGGGCTGAATTTGCTCGGAATAATGCCACTCATGATTCTTCCGGCAAAAGCCCTTTTTACGTTGTCTATGGCCAGCATCCCGTTGTTCTTCCGGCTGCATTCTCCTCTCAGGGCATGCCAGTTCTGGATGAGCATTTGGCTGGTTTGCGTAATACTTGGGAGCAGGTTCAGCGTTCTTTGGTGGACTCTGCTGCCCGCCAGAAGGCTCAGGCTGACAAGCATCGCAGAGCGGCTCCTTCCTATGTTGTGGGGGACAGGGTTTTGCTTTCCACACGGAATATTCGCCTCCGGGTGCCTTCTATGAAATTGGCTCCCCGCTTCATTGGTCCTTATCGCATTATACATAAGGTTAATCCCGTTTCTTATGCCTTGGGTCTGCCTAAGAATCTGCGTATACCCAATGTATTTCACACCTCTTTGTTGAAGCCTTACGTACACAACCGCTATACCCGGCATACTCCCCCTCCCCCTCCTGTCTCTGTGGAGGGTCATGAGGAGTTCGAAGTATCTGCTGTTATTGACTCTCGTTTTCTTAGGGGTCGGCTTCAGTACTTGGTACATTGGAAGGGTTATGGGCCTGAGGAGCGCAGTTGGATTTCTGCGGATGCTGTTCATGCTCCCCGCCTTGTACGTTCTTTCCATTCGCGTTTTCCTGCCAGGCCTGGTCCTGCCCGCCCGGAGGGCGTGTCCTCAGGGGGGGGTACTGTAGCGGTACTTACCTTATCCGGGGGCCGGACGCGGTCCTCTCTTCAAGCCGCGCGCGGTCCTGCGGCTGCACGAGCCGCGCGCGGCTCGTCCGACTGTTCTGACAGGAAGGCGGGCAGTGACGGCAAGAAGCGGTCACGTGTCCCGCCTGCAGCTAAGAGCGCGCCGCGAATCTCGGGCGCGCTCTTAAAGAGACAGTGGGAGCCTAAATTGCAAAAAGGCTCCCATTGGCTCCTGTCATGCCAATCACCCCATACACTTACCTGTTGGGGGAGTGGAAGTGACAGGAGCCAATCACATTAGTTTGAAGGCTACTTATACTTACCCTTTTCCCTTAGTTCCTTGCCCTATCGTGGTTTCTGCTACAGTTCCCTTTAGTGCTTGTTGTGTTCAGTTGTGTTTCTCCGTATTTGACCTTGGCTTTGTATTCTGACTTCGTTTTCGCTTTATCCTTTTCTGTACTGTTTGCCGGCTTGCTGATTCCTGTGTACCAGTCCCCGGCTAGTTTTCGTTTACGCTGTCTCTTTGTGCCCTTGACCTCGGATCGTTCCTGACTCTGTCTTATCCTATTACGTCGAGTCCGGCCACTCTAAGGTCCGGTAGACGTATCTCTCCTCTGTACTGTCTTCTGTTAGGCTGGATCCTGCGTGTAGGGGTATATACTCGTTACAGACATGCGTAAAAGCCGAGTGTGGCTCAATAAAATTGTGTTGTACCTCCAGGACTGTGTGTCATCCAGGTACTGGGGGAAATGGGTCTCTTTATACTCTAAAGTGGTTCCTGAGCGGCTGAAGGAAGGTAATGGCTGAGGTAACGGTCTGGTTACCCGGGGTCCGCTACGGTATCTTTGATCTACTTTTTGGCCGTGGATTAGGACTGTGACTTAGGGGTAAGGAACTGTGTCTTAGGGGCAAGGGCATATAAGTTACCTTTTATGTGTTTAAAGGGATTCAAAAGGCAGGAATCAGTCCCCTGTCTTCCTTTAATGCATTGTAGATGACACTGTTACAAACATATGCAAATAAATATATGAAAATAGAAAATAATACCTATCTTTAAAGTATCTAAACATGCATTCGGACTATATCAGTTCCAACACAGGCCAGATCTCGGTTGTGAATGATATATTAAAAACCTTAGTTGACATTATTTTCCCATAATGTACAGCTCACTGTGACGTCTCATTTCTCTATATATTTAGATATATTTTTGTTGGGTTTTTTTCCAGGCAGATATCAAAATCTCACCGGATATCAACTCTTTCTTAGTGAGTGTGTGCAAGTGGAGTAAGACGGTGAATCCCCCGGGAGATGAAGACCCCTACCACGCGGATCTTGTTCTATATGTGACCAGGTTAGGTGGCGAAAAAAGGTCTAAAAAGGAAGCAATCACCATGGAAACCGGTGGAATCACCAAAAACATCCCGATCGCTCAATTTGTCTATTAGCAACGCTTTAATAAAACTCCCTTTACAGTTTCAACGTTCATTATCCCATCACTGTTCTTTTCTGTAGATTTGTTTATTTTTTTCTCATTTTTTTTTCTCACTGCAGGTTTGATCTTACAAATGGAGAGAGGACGCTTCGTGGTGTTACCCAGCTGGGCGGCGCATGCACCTCTTCTTGGAGTTGTGTCATAACTAAAGACACTGGTTTTGACCTTGGGATCACCATAGCACATGAGATTGGGCACAGGTAATCTAAAGGTGCTTTATATTGCGTGGCTTGATGAGCATCCTTGGCCAAAAATAATATAAATACAGAGACAAACTGATGTGTTTTTCACAAGGTTAATACGGAGAATGCATTTTGTAGGGTTACGTCATTTAACCCTTGGGCTCATCGGTACTCTCTTTAACCCTTGCAGTTTTGGAATAAACCACGATGGAACGGAGAACCACTGCAGTGGCGATGGGAACATCATGGCGATGCAGGAAAGTCACAACAGTGTCCATCTGACGTGGTCCGAGTGCAGCAGAGAACAATTCCTCCGATTCCTGGGGTATTATGACAGACACTGATAGAAGGATTTGTTCTTTCTATATATCCATGTTCATTTCCACTATCGGAGGGGCTTCAAGCATTTATGTAAAAGGTCTGGGTAATGAGAGCTGAGAATAAAAAAAAAAAAGATTAATGTCAAAGAAAAGCTCTATACCGATTGACCGCAAAATACAACAGGAGTTTAAAGGGTCAGTTTAAGCACCAAAACCCCTTTAGATTTATAAAGTAGTTTTGGTGCATAATCATACCCCTGCAGTCTCACTGCTCGAGTCGAGTCTCAGACATACCTCCTCTGGCTGGGACTCACAACACCTCTCTACACACTTCCTACACACTTAGGCCAAAAGGTGTGTTTTTATAGCTTCCAAATGTACCCATTGTGTCCGCATTGCTTCTCTAAGACAAAAATTGACTGGACACTACCATGAGCGAGGAAGTTTGTGCTTATCTGAAAATAACAGGAACAACGCACCCAGACCACTTCAATGAACTGGGTACCTATAGTGTCCCTTTAAGATAAAGGCAATACATTTGGCGGGGGCTGGCTTTGAGCATTCAGGTCAAACCTATCCTAAACAGCTTGACATAAGACTGGTGAGAGCCTGGCACCAGGACCCTCTGGGTACTATAAAATTAGCGTGCAACTCTAGCAAGATTGCTTTCTAAAATTTGCCACAATTAACTGTTTAGTGAGTAAAACACTAAGATTTCCCAAGTAGCTTGTATTGGTAATTGTAAATAATATGCATTTCTATAATGTTCCAGTTTTTCCCTTTGGTAGTTTACTCACTGTTCGTTTATTTAGAATTAATAGAATTTAGAACTATCCTCACACTCTTTTTGTCTGTACTCTATGGACCTGACAGTAGTGGGCAAGCGAACTGCGTTAACGACTTGCCAGCTCTGGAAAGCTCCATCCCTGGGTGGAAACCCGGCCATTACTACGGCGCAGACGAGCAGTGTCAAATCGCGTTTGGAAGTTCCGCCATCGCATGCACTTTCTCCAGAAATGATCTGGTAGAGTATTCCATTTGCTTCTAAAATTACATTATTTCTCCTTTTCAAATCTATATCAATATTCACGAAATCCTTCTACAACATTCCCAAACTGAGACATAAACCATTAATTACAACTTGTGCTTAACACTTTATGAGACTCTAGAGAGATCTTACTTTTTTGATAGTATATGACGATGTTTTAGAAAAAATTCTTACATTCTGTTAAGTGGTGTAAATGTATACATATTCTAAAAAGATTGCCGTGAGACCAAACACAATAAAACTCATCGCAGTCCAAAGAGAAAAAATCACTGTTATCTATCCCCTGCATAGCTCAAGATGGACTTTGGAAAGTCCCCCAGTAATGCACAACAGTAAATTTTCTAATTGCATGGTGGGGATTTGTATTTATTGTGTTTGGTCTTACCACAATCTTTTTGGCACCTAGCTATACACTCTCGGAGACTAGAACGGGTGCCATGCTGACCCACAAGGTCAAACATTTACAGTCCATGACTGGTTGCTGGTCACTGGTCCTTTTGGATCACAACCCGTGCTATGGTTAAAAGCAGCTATATTAAAAACAGTGTCCATTGCTATTACAGAAATGTAATATGATGTCTGAAACACAATACCCATTTGTTCTCATTTACATATCAAGCTGGGAACTCTAAGACAGTTGTGGGAACATAATTTGTTGAGATTCTATGCCCAATGGGGACTTTCCAAAGTCCAACTTGAGATATGCAGGTCATGCACAAAAGTCATATATATATATATATATATATATATAACTACTAAGGATAAGAATTGTTTAAATCTTTTTTCCCATAGGATACATGTAGCGTTCTTTCTTGCCACACAAGTCAACAGGATCGGAAAAACTGCAAGCGGATCCTGGTCCCACTTCTCGATGGTACAGAATGCGGAGACAACAAGGTCGGGTTTGACATGCAGTATTGGGCATATATCATTTATTTCGAAAACAGTACAATGGTCCTAATAGATCACTTGCTTAGTGACTATTTGAATGTCAAGGTTTCAGGTTTGATTCCCTTCCCTTTGAGGTCATTAAAACAAGTAAAACAGACCATAGGATGCCAAGGCCATTTAGATAAATTGTTTAAGAATTTTAAGAAAAGGGGCAGAGTCCCTTAACTTTAATTTATACTCTTGTTTAAAAAATAGTAAGATTTTTCAGGTGCACTTCGTGATGTCAGTATCAGAATGAGTTTATATAACTTGAGGAGAGCTGAAAAGCTCTATATTGGAGAAGTGGACTGACCATCTAGACGGATCTAGTAAGGTCGAGTCATACGTAACGTAAGTACAGTTACAATGGAGACTAATTGACTAACAGAGTGTGGCATCTAAAGTAGTTAGACCAGCAGTCAGCACTAGTAAAATGTGAAATTATGGATTTGAGAAAGCTAGCAATTTGCAGGTAGCTTAGTATTCTCTTGGCCAAGCTGTCCACACAGTTCACATCGTCGTCAGATCTACTCTCAACCACACTGCCAGGTCTATATTTATAGAAACTAAAACGCCAAGATTTTTTATGTGGTTGCTCTGTCATTGTAGGCGAAAGAGCCTAGTCATTGTTTTGGAACCTAAGGTTAACACTCATGTTTTAGAATGATTAACTTCAAAGCTTAGCACTTGACCATGGGTTTTAAGCAAATATATGATAGTATGGATAGTAGAGCGAGGGTTGGTGACATATAATAAAATGTTGATGGCAAATGCTATAAGTCTAAGGATGGACTTGCCAATCAGAATGCCTGAAAAATGTAACGTGTATGAGTAGGTCTAAAGATACATAAAAAGAAGGGAGCATAAAGAACAAACCTGACGTACACCCAGGACATCATTACCCGCTCCCATTTTAGGCCATTAGTAGATATTTTGGTAAAAGAGTTATAATAAAGATTTCTGGTTAAGTTAAAGAATGGTATACCAAAATTGTAAATTTTAGGATTCTGAAAATATGTGGTCAGGCAACCAAGTCAAAAGCCTAATGTGCATCCAGGCTAAGAAGTAGAGAGGGGTGTGGTTTGGAAAAGTTTTGTACAAAGGGAATAGCCACCTTTGGATAGATTGTCTAGTCCAGACAATGCCCAAATATTGAGAATAAAGATTTGGTAAAATGGCTGCAACGATATTTTGTTTGGATTTCAATATCTTGGTGCAATATAATATTACAATAATATATGTGTGAAAACAACATAAATCCATTCTTCCCATTGTCCTATCTTTCAGTGGTGCCATAAAGGTCTCTGTAGTTCTCTAGAGGAGTTGAATCCGGTGGCTGTCGTGCACGGAGCCTGGTCAAGCTGGACTTCTTTCTCTTCCTGTTCCCGCAGCTGTGGCGGGGGTGTTGTGACTAGAAAAAGACTGTGTAACAATCCCAGGTGGGCTCCTGTCTCTACCTACCGCATAAAGAACAAGGACAATGCCGACCCAAGGCTGAGTACTGCCCTAATACCACTATCACTTCTTCATGATAATGGATTATATCAGAGCTGTGAGGGGTCACATTTTTAAACCTTTTTGCAGTAGCGTAAGGTGAATATTTGTGTTTTGGGGTATATTTTGTATGTTGAATTGCGATTTTTATCTTCCTGTAGGCCTGCATTTGGGGGGCATACATGTGAGGGGCCCAGTCTGCAAGCTGACATGTGTAACACCCAGGTGGGTCTCTATCAATGTATTTGTTTGTTTCTATCCCATGGTCCCATGGCGCTAATCATAAAGACCCCCTTATGGACCTTTTCTTACATTTAAGAAATGGGCACGGCTCAAATGTATCACAATTCCGTTTAGCCCCTGTTTATTAGTGTTCTGACTTCTGAGTCTCCAGCAAGGTGTCTGCCTCAGATAGCTGTGGAGTTTAAAGCTTCTTACCATTTTCTTTTTAGGCCTGTGAGACATCCCAGTTAGATTTTATGAACCAGCAATGCTCTGCCACAGATACTGAACCCCTTTACCTCACCCCTGGGATACCCACCTTTTATAAATGGACGGCAGCTGCTGGCTTTGCAAATGGTGAGTACATTTTGAAAGTCCATGAAGATTGCTGGCACAAATACCTGGAATCTATGACTTCCATCCCTCCCCTCTAACCAGAAATCGAGAAAGACCACCAGTACTGGCAGGAGGTCTATGGTCTTGCTAGAGTCTTGAATAATTTTAAAAATGTCGAAAGGCTAATTTTAACCATTACGCTGTGATGGTTGATAACATGAGATTTGTCTATAATATATAGTAAGAAGTCTTTAACTTTTTTTTTTTAAACTCAGGCGACTCTCTCTGCCAGCATTTGTGTCGTGCCCATGGGAAGAATTTCATGGTGGGACGCAGAGACCGATTTATAGATGGGACACGCTGCGAGCCAAGTGATGAATCTAATGCTCCCTTTAGCCTGTGTATAGCTGGGAGTTGCAAAGTAAGTACAGGGCTGGGCTTACATCGCCAGATTGTCCACTCTCAACCTCAGGAGGGGCCAAAAGGTAGTACCTTGTCTGTCATTCACCCACAACTTCCATGATAGCCCAGCTTCCCCTGTTGGCCCAAATAATGAAAACAATTTACAAAGGGTAGAACAGGGGATGGCAGCAGGGGGCATTATTATAAATACAACATGCTGTAGTAGTTATGGTTCTTAAAGGGCACTTTTAAGATCAACGGGAATATCCAGTGGGGTAACTATGAAGGTAAAGGGCTCTATGCTGAGTTTCTATTACTTATCAGAAGGCTGAGCACTGAGTTTTAAATACTCTTCACATTAGAACACCTTCAGTAGGGTCAGGAAACTATTGCGATATGTGTACTGAAAACGACCTTCAAGAGTTGGTTGCAAGATTTGGAGATGTTTAAGCCCTTAAGGACACAACTTCTGGAATAAAAGGGAATCATGACGGAATATTTACATCATGTATCCTTAAGGGGTTAAGCCTTTTCAAACCAATGTTCACATAACAACCCTTGTCTTTAGGCCTTCAGCTGCGATGGTGTGATGGATTCTACGATGGGGTTTGACCAGTGCGGGGTCTGTGGTGGGGATAACAGCACCTGCAAGAGAGTCAGTGGCAGCTTCTCTGAAGGAAGAGCGGGAGGTGAGTTGCAAAGCCACCGACGTAGAGACTCAGAGAATGTTACCAGGCCCAGAATGTCCCTTACTGGAGAAAAAAGTATCTCTAGGGTCCGTGAGAAGGTGGTGAGATTTACTAAACTCAAGGTACAGATTATATAGATCTCCAGCCATTGTTTAAATCTAACTCTTATGATGCTTGGACAGTTATAGGTCATTCTAGGACAATGCTTCTCAGTTAAACCCAATACACCTGAATGAGGAAATGCCACTTAGATTATTCCACCAGCCAGTGACTGTCCAACCTGTGTTCAAGCAGGAATATCCAACAATTCGCCCTGTTAGGTGTAGTGGGGGAGAGGGATAAGAACTATACTGTTCAATGATGTATAGAAGTTATGGGAGTTCCCCAACATGAAAACCATGTTCTGTAGCAAATGTTGTAAATTATGGAACATTCCAATTGCTGTTGGACTTCAACTCTTATCATACTTAGGGTGGCCATAAGTAACTTCGGTGGTAATGCAGATTTAAATATTCTCCAAACAGTGATGTGGGATTTTTTGGTCCTAAATGTACGGTACATTTCCCTGGATAATTCCTAACATTTCACTGTTTATTGAATAACCCAGTGAATGTGACCAATTGCATTTACTTTCCTGATTTTTATTCTTTGCAGTAATAGTTCACTGGGAAAACCCATGTGTATCCAAGTGAAGTCAGTAATTTATTAATCCACCATCTTATCGATTACAGTTTACTCCACGTTCCTGACAGTTCCCATTGCATCCATTGGGATAACCGTAACCAATCAGAAGCCTCTCTTCACACATCTGGGTAAGAAGTATGTATATGTGACTAGATAATTAATGTTTCTTTATCAAATGTTCTACAAGGAAGAATACATTGAGATTTCTCTTATATTTCAGTATATATATCTCCATTCACAAACCGATGTGTTACTTTTTTGGCACCTCCCCCATTTATTTTATTTTATTTCCAGCTGTTAAGGAGAATGGCACATACATTGTAGCTGGAAAAGGTAAAATCTCTATAAATGTCACAGTACCCTCTGTTCTGGAAGACAGACGGATAGAATATCGACTGAAGCTGACCAACAACATGCTTCCACACCTGGAACAAATCCACATTGATGGTCCTACCGAAGGGGACATCGAGATCCAGGTAAGAACTTCATACTGTGACAAAGTTACTGACTGGATTTGCTTCAAACCTAAATACTATCTGTTTCAATTGGAGAAGTATCTACACTTAGAGTCACCAAAAGGTAGATCTCCACGTTTTGTAGAACTTCAAAATGGATTAGATTTTGGCAGCCTTAGCTCCACAGCAATTGGGAACCTACATTTTGGGGCCCCCTACTCTAGGTGTTTGATGGGGTAATGCCCTGTTTGAGAAGGGTCATTAAAGCACGATGCTTACATTTTGCTTCTGAGTAGGTTTACAGGAAATATGGACAGGAATATGGAGAGGTCACAAATCCAGACATCTCGTACAGCTACTATGTCCCCAGGAAGGAGGAGACCTACGTGTGGTCGGCAGTGAGAGGTCCTTGTTCTGCTAGCTGCGGAGGAGGTGAGAGAAGAGCCCAACTCAACCATGCCACAGTAAATGTCAGCACTATGTAAACTATTAATACTTTTTGTTGTTGTCAGAGTAACCTTCCCTTTCCTTTCCCCAGGTTTTCAGGTGGTGACCTACGTCTGCATGGACCAAATGATCCAACAGCAAACCCAGTCTGCATTCTGCTCAGATTCTATACTTCCCACCACATTGCACGAAAACTGTGGAAATGAACCATGTCCCCCCAGGTCAGTCATTTTTCTTGGAAACAGTCGTCACCAACATGTGGCTCCATAGCCATTTCTGGACTGCTATTCCCACCAAGAGACTTAGAGCAAATAATGAAACTTGTAGTTCAACAACACTTACATTAGCACAGGTTGATGACTGCTGTCTTCTTCAAGCTACAGATATCCTTTGTAGTCCACCACTCCTTGTAAGTTGTCTTTAACATCTTTTTCTACAGGTGGGTCATCGAGGACACCTCCCCATGCTCCGTGTCTTGTGGCGGTGGGGTCATGCTCCTGAATGTGTACTGTGCAAGCAACCAAAGAGGCAATGAGACCATCCTACCTGATAGCCATTGTGGCCACTTAGCTCGTCCAAAGGCCTTCTCAACCTGTGGCCAAGTACCATGCCCAGCCAGGTATTTCATTCAACTAAAGCTTAGAAGGTCTTGATGTTGTAGAGTTACATAATTTTTATTGTTATCCACTATGAATTCTGAATTTATAGATCAATTTTTTTACAATATCACATCCATTCTTTAAAACATTTTAAAGATCATATGCTAAAATATGCATTAATATTAATAAAACGTTTCTGCAATGCTGGTAATCCTAGGCCTACCAGGTTTTGTGTTGAGTTCTGCCCAGACCAGGAAGGGACTCAAATACTCATTTAACATTCTATAGCACTGCACTGAAGTCAGCAGGGGTATCTGGGAGTTGTAGTTCCATTGTCAGCTCTCTGTGTTTAAAGACCTTGTGATGCTGCTAAAGGCGATTTCCCTGTGTAGATGGGAGATGTCAGAGCCAGGTCTATGCTCAGCGGTGTGTGGATATGGCGTGGCTTTGAGGAACGTATCATGTGTCCAGTCTCAAGCTGGTTGGGATGTCTTGGTGGATGATTCTCTGTGCTCGGCTCAGGAGAAGCCCCCAAGTGTGGTCCAGTGCGTGGTCAGTGTGTGCCCAGTGGGCTGGGAAACGGTGAGCAGTTATATCTCTATGTGGCACTAAGCAATGGAGGCTGTTATAATACATAGAGCTGTTACATGCATAACTTATATTAAAAGATAATTTAGTGTATACACAGGGTGAGGTTGGTCCTGCTCATAGGAGCTTGCAATCTAAAGGTTAACTACCTAGCGTGGATAAACGTTATTTGTTTATTTTGGGTGCATATTAGTTTAATGCCATTTAAAAAAGAATAAAAATATTTAAAGTGGATTTTTTTTTTTTTAATCAGTTAGTTTGATGGATATTTTATTTAACGGGGGGCGTGGTTTGACTGCAGAGTGGAGCGGTCGCATGTCGCGGCTGCTCCCGCTTCTAGAAGCGCTTACCGGCGATTATAGACGTGCGGAGGCCTCGAACCGACTCCTAGTGACGCCCAAGCGACAGAGGTTACCGAGACCTACGGGCCGACACCAAGCAGGTAGATGTCCGCTCCGGTTTCGACCTTCCCGAAGTTGCGGCCTGCAAGCATGGCGGCGGTGGGGGAGACGGCCGCTCTCCCGCCGCAGAAACACTCAGCAAAATGCAGTTTGGACCTCCGTTCCCCCCCCTTTGGACCGGTGGGGGTTATCCCGGTCCCCATCGACTGGACACACGCGACAACTTGGGCTGCAGTTTCCCGCTCAGGTCCGAGCTCCGGATGCTCCGGGCCCGGCCTAACCAATCGGACTCACAGTGCCCCTGAAATTGATGCTGAGGTAACTGCCACGCCACTCAGGGAGAGCACAAAGGGCCCAAGAGACTACCACGCAGAACAAGCTGCACAAACTGCAAGACTAGCAGCGATATTTGAGGCGTTCTGGACTAAACTGGAGCGGCGCATGCAGCAACATGCCAAGCAAACACATGGCGCCCGCTCACAAAAGCACCCACGAAGAGAGCACAAAATGGCCGCAGCGAGACGACCTCAGCGCCTAAGGGGCTTACTCACTCGTCCAACCTCCCACAAACAAAAAGCGACTACCGTTACTCACCGTAACCACAGACGGAGAGCCGCAGGAGTGAGCTCCCCGGAGCACAGAGTACACCCACGGAGGAAGACACCACAGGGCACTGCGAACACTACACCGCACCGGCGCACTAATATGGGCGATACACGCAACCGGACAAGCATGGACCGTGGTCCCACTCAAGCCTGGAGCAGACGGAATCTCAAGTTGGGGACAACGCTCCAGCTGCTGCTCAAGCGGAGACCTGCTGGCTTTCTTATCTGGCGACAGCCTATGGGGGACAGACAGACCCGGATTACCAGAGTCTCCAGACGCAAGTCACCGACCAAGCAACAGATCGTGAAAAACAGAGCCTGCCGCCTTACCAAGCAAGCACGGCGCCTGAAACACGCAATATGCCGGGCTCCTGACGGGATGAGGCCTACAGCATGCCCTCACTCACGTGCGCTGCCGGGACTGGGACTCTCGCAAAAGGGCCATGTGTCCCGAATAGGCGATCGTAAGCATGAACACATCTTACCCCCAAAGGGTGTGGGATGAACACCGGGACAGATTACTCACTGCTCACTCCATGTTTGTTTGTTTTTTGTCTTCTCCTTTTTAATTTTATTTTTTCAACGGAGTGCGACCATATAACTGTATCTACATGTCTTAATTATTAGCTATATGCCTTTACTTAAATGTACCTAAATTTAATCTGACCACCGGCAACGCATCCTAGTCTGGAGGCGATAGACCAGCATGTTAATTAATGGAGACTCCCATTAGCACCATACTGACTCCAATGCCCAGTATCATACCAGCCACATGAGCATACTGCTGTTATCCTACCACTGGGCTTGGCAACTCAGAACTGCTAGAACAGATCACCCGCACGCCCCCCACTAGACTAGATAAAACCGATTTAATCAGATACTAGCAATGCCTGTTAGGCCCTATTTGCATTAGCGTTATTAGTCTAGCCAGTCTGCTCACATGCCCCACCGCGTCTTACTGTTAGCAGCGAGAGGAGGCATGTCAGTTTTTGACAGTACTTAATCATTTATTGGGCTTATCATTTTTATTTTACTAAATATTACTCTGCAATGTGTATTAGCGTGTTAATCGTAGCATAACATACCCTCATGCATTATGTCCTTCCCGCTGCATTTACCCAGCTAGTTAATTTATCTTTTGGAAACTCTAGACAGCGGGATGTACACTTCTCTCCCTTGATTATTGTTTTAGCTAAGCTTGAAACAAATGTAAAGAAATGTCTATGTTTTTTCTTTAACAAAACTAAAAAATTGTGCCGTATACTCATATGCCACGTTATGTATTAACTGTTCGTTACATTACTGCTTGTGACCGCTGTTGTGGCTGCACAAGCTTGTTGTTATAACATGCACGACAAAAATAAAGAATTAAAAAAAAAAAAAAAAAAAAAAAAAAAAAAAAAAGATATTTTATTTAACATTATTTTGACTTTAGCAATAATAAAACCAGGATTATAAATTGAGGAAGTATAATTTACTTATTGCATTTACAGAAAAAAAAGAGGGATATGGTATCATTTAGGCATGTGCATGGGGAAAATATTCGGTTCGGTTCGGCATTCCGAAAATCGGGATTTTCGCAATTCGGGACTTCGGTAATTCGGCACTTCAACACTTCGGAACTTCGGCACTTTGGAAATTCGGCAACTTCAGCATTTCGGCACTTCGACACTTCGGAATTTCTGGACTTCGGCACTTCGGGACTTCTATTGCAGCCGCTTAGTAGATAACTCCCTAATTCCCACGGTATTAGGGAGTTATCTACCAAAAGGCTGAAAGACCTACATTGGTCTTTCAGCCAAATTTACTAATACTAAGTAAAAATTACTTTGTATTAGTACATTTTGCCCCTACTCGCTATACCGCAAGTAGGGGCATCTCTATTAAACAGTGCGCAGCCTGTGGCTGCTCACTGTTAAAAAAAAAAAAAAGACGCGCGAGTGGGGGCTTTTAAACTAAAGGGGGGACCTATTGCCCCCCCCCAGCCCCCACCCCTGAGCGGCGGGTGGGGGCCCTAAAGTAAAATGATGGGGGGGACCTATTGTCCTCCCCCCCGGCCCCCACCCCTGAGCGGTGGGTGGGGGCCCTAAATTAGAATAAGGGGGGGAGCTAATGTGGCCCCCACCCCCTGGCCCCCACCCCTGAACGATGAGTGGGGGCCCTAAATACTGATAAGGGGGGGACCTAATGTCCTCCCCCTGTCCCCCACCCCTGAGCGGTGGGTGGGGGCCCTAAATTGGAATAAGGGGGGGACCTAATGTCCTCCCCCCTGGCCCCCACCCCTGAGCGGTGGGTGGGGGCCCTAAAGTACAATGATGGGGGGGACCTAATGTCCTCCCTCCTGGCCCCCACCCCTGAGCAGCGGGTGGGGGCCCTAAAGACTGATAAGGGGGGGGACCTAATGTCCTCCCCCTGGCCCCCACCCCTGAGCGGTGGGTGGGGGCCCTAAATACTAATAAGGGGGGGACCTATTGTCCTCCCCCCGGCCCCCAACCCTGAGCGGTGGGTGGGGGCCCTAAAAGCCCTAGTCACCCCCTCCCCCCAAAAAAATATTTTCCCCTACCTACCCCCCTCACCCTAAAAATAATGAGGTGGGGACCTTTAACTAAGTACCTGTAAAAAAAAAAAAAATGTTTTTTTTATGTTTTTTAACAGTGAGCCGCCACAGGCTGCTCACTGTTTATAGACATGCCCCTACTCGCGGTATAGCGAGTAGGGGCATAATTTACTAATACTAAGTAATCTTTACTTAGTATTAGTAAATTTGGCTGAAAGACCAATTTAGGTCTTTCAGCCTTTTAGTAGATAGCTCCCAAATGCAGTGGGAATTAGGGAGTTATCTACTTATTCATTCCTGTCATTATATTGACAGGCTAAGTAACTTACATTTTATATGAATGTATGTCACTTGATTGTTGTAAGTGTTGCAAATGCTTACAGCTGAATCCTGGCTGTTTGTATACTTTTTATTTAAAATTGTATACAATATAACATTCTTCTTTCACTGGGTAAGTATATTAGTACTTAGGCAATACTTTGCTTCAGAACTTCGGAACTTTGACATTTCGGAGCTTCGGCAACTTCGGCACTTCGGTAATTTCGGAACTTCGGGACCTCGGCAATTCGGCACTTCGGCAATTCGGCACTTCGGAAATTCAGACATTCGGAGGTACCCGAATGTCCGAATTGCCCGAAATTCGTCTGGATTCATATTCGGAACAAAACAAATTGCACATGTCTAGTATTCTCTTAAAACAAAATGTTGTAGTAAACATCTCAGTTAGAAATTTCAGATTTTTTTTTCTTATATAGATATTCAATGGACATTCTTCTAATTAAAATGTTTTTTGCTTGACCTTCCACGCTCTACTTTTTTAAAATACATTTTTTTTTGTCAGCTCCCAATTTCTCCTCTTGGGATGCAGTTAATGGAGCCACTTTTAAGTGAAAACTCTTCTCTCCTAAATTCACCTTCCGGAAAGAAGATAGAGGTGTTTGTGTGGAGCCCTGTGCTAGGGGAGTGCTCTGTTACCTGCGGCTCAGGTAAAGTTTAGTTAGCTTCTGTTAGACATTCGCAAAATTTCGTTTTAAGGCATTCGTCCTACTAAAACAGCTTAACGTTGAATGTATCAATTCCGCAATGTAGTACTTACATAATGAAACAAATTGTCCAATAACCCATACACGGAAGGGTCGTGATTCAGTTAGATAGCCAAATTTAGGAATCAATTTGTTCGACGTTAAGGTGTTCATTTAGGACTAAGGCCTTAAAACAAATATTTGCACATTAACTAGCTGCCATTAACCTCCTTGAGTTCAGATTAAGGGGGCACGGCCTTGGATAGCATTTCAGATGAGTGTCAGCTTAAACCTGGAATTTTATTGGTTTTTCCTTTTTTAATTGCTTCATCAAAAAACATTTCTTTTAGTTAATACAAATACAAAAAGATAAGTCCGCTCACTCCCATCACTCCTGGGCGGCAGCCAGGGCCGGCGCGTCCATAAGGCGGCACAGGCGGCCGCCTTAGGGAGAGGGTAGTGGAGAGGGTAGTGGATGCATGGAATAGCCTTCCAGCTGAAGTGGTAGAGGTTAACACAGTAAAGGAGTTAAGCATGTTTCGGATAGGCATAAAGCTATCCTAACTATAAGATAAGGCCAGGGACTAATGAAAGTATTTAGAAAATTGGGCAGACTAGATGGGCCGAATGGTTCTTATCTGCCGTCACATTCTATGTTTCTATGTTTTAAAAACCAAAGAAAAAGTTAGCTGCACTCTCTCCTTAATCCCTATGTATATTTAAACAAATGGAGGTCATTTAGTTACTCTAATGGCCACTGGAGGGAATGCCCGCCTGCCAACGTCAACCGTTAATAGGGAACACATGGGATGGGCGGCAGCAATGTAACCTAGCTGTGTGATACAAAAAGTGAATACAAGTACAAAAAGATAAGTCCTGCGCTCACTCCCTTTCTGTCTCATTAGAGATATCTTTGCCAGAAGCTCAAGGAAGCAAGCTGAAGGGTCAGTGTAGGACCCGTCTAGGGGGTCTGCCTTGACGTTGGCAGGCGGGCATTCCCTCCAGTGGCCATTGGAGTAGCTAAATGACCTCCATTTGTCTAAAAATACATAGGGATTAAGGAGAGAGCGCAGGTAACTTTTTCTTTGGTTTTTAAAATTTCTTGTAAGTTTTAAATTTCCATTAGCATTCATTTGAAACTAGTATTCTAGATTGGAACACTAAGCGTAATCCTAATTATTGTTTCCTTTTAAATGGTAATTTCCTTGTTACATTTACGAACATTCTACCTGCTCGTCCCCTGGTTCTCAGGAATGGCCGAGCTCCACTATATATGCATTGAATTTTACACCAGAGAAGAGGCACTGGAGGAAAACTGCAACCAATCGCTGAAACCGAAACACCGTCAGAATATCTGTAACCCGCAAAGCTGCCCCCCAGGGTGAGCAAACCAGATATATATTAAAATGCATGTGTTGCTGCTAACTGTAAATTAGGAAGCAAAACGAAATGTAATGTCATTTAAATTCCTTATAACCTTCCCTTGTTCTAATTAACATATTACCTCTTTCTTCCTCTGCCCTCGGTGCAGTTAGGTGGTGGGTAATATTAACCTGGTGGGCTACCCCTGCCTCTACCCATTGGCCTGCAGAGTGGAGGGTTAAATGGTAGAGGGATTTAGGGGTCCTTGAGCCAGTAGAAGTGACGGGATGCCTAGCCTAGGACAAAAAAAAACTACAACCCCCCCACCCCCCCAACCCCACAGTGGCCAGGCCTCCCTAAGTGATTATGGTGGATATTAACTTAGAGGACCACTTTCACCTCAAATCTATTTTGAATATAATAATCCTTTCACCAGGTATTGAAAGGAAACCTATATTTTTTTAATGGTGTATATGTAAAAACAAATGAGAAAAACAAACTCATCTCTATCTTTAGTATATGACAGGTTCCGGCAGCCATATACATACACCTTGGGTCAGACAGTGCTTGGAAACAAACAATTAATCTCTATGGTCTTTCTTGCTTCTGCGCAGTGAGTGAAGCAGGGAAGATCATAAAGACTAAGCGTTGGTTTCCAAACATTGTCTGACCTGAGGTGTATGTATATGGCTGAATGATCCTGTCATAAACTAAAATTAGGGATAAGATTTTCTTATTTTTTACATATTTCCTTTCAAAACTTGATGAAAAGATTATTATATTATATATTATGAAAAATTAGTTTTGAGGTGACAGTTGTCCTTTAAGCTCAAGGGATCCCCACTGGGTGAAAGAGAAATGTTTGAGGATTTTAGATTCCACTCAATTTAATCTGATTTCACCAAGAACACGTGTGACTTGCATTACACAGTTTGTGTAGCACAATAATTAATCCATTCTTCCTACGTACATTACAGGTGGGAGGTGAGGGAGCGTACCCCGTGTCCTGTCACCTGTGGAGGAGGGACAATCCAACTCGAAGTCTTCTGTGCAAGGAAGGAAAATGGCATCCTGCGTCGACTCCCTCATGCAAAGTGCAGTCCAATCCAGCGCCCAAATGGCACCAAAACATGTGGAACTCTACCCTGTCCAGTCCGGTAACAGTACAACCACCATGTCTGGGGGAGCACATAAACGGCTGCCATCTTGGAGAAACGTGCAGCATATTTTTGTGCTTATATTAGCCTGGAGTTTCTCCAATGTAAAGACCCTGTATTAAATAACTCTGGTATTCGGCTACCTCTAAATATTATTAGTCATCTCTGAAGATGTCCGGTATTTGGGAAACAAATTAGTGGATAGCTGACTTTTTCCATTCACATAAAATGTGAAATTCACTTTTAAATCCTGACAATTTACACAGTAGTGAATAACTTTGAATGTGTTTATTAGTAGGGGTCAGACCCTCAATTTTTGAGCCCCCCGAAAAAATTAGTTGTCACTCAAATGTTATTTCCTTTGTATCGCCTGCAGGTGGCACTATAAATCTGGGTCATGCAGTGTCAGCTGTGGCGGTGGCATCTTACTGAGACTCCTTTACTGCGTTAGAGAGGTCACGGGAGGAGATAGTAAAGAGCAAATCGTTGGAGATGCAGAATGCCAGCATCTACCTCACCCACAAGGACAAGAACCGTGCAACCAGAATCCCTGCCCCCCCAGGTACGTTAACTGTTTAATTTGCGGTATTAAGGTGTACATGACCATTCCACGGCTTGACACAACTCAGGAGCCAAAAAAAAGGGTCAAAGGCACTTACATACTCTAGATCCCTTATATTTGTTTCTGGCACCTAAATACTAACATTCATCAAGCCCTGGGTTATTCTCATCCATTGGGTTCTTCTGTTGGCTTGACGATTGAGAAGATGTCTCAAGGTTCCATTTCTCCTCAGGTGGAAGGTGACAGAGACCGGTCAGTGCTCCTCAGCCTGTGGATATGGAATATCCAAGCAACATGTGGCCTGCGTGCAGACAGTTTCCAGGGCTGAAATTGAAGTGAATATAACAGCCTGCAGCCCTCAAGAGAAACCCCCCTCCATCATCCCCTGCTTTGTTACCAACTGCATTTACCTATGGGAGAGTGGTGAATGGAGTCAGGTGAGGTCGATTTGTAACTGTCCAAACATTTCCAGGTTGGTTCCTGGAGCCTGAGACATGCGCGGTGAACGTGTCTTTAAAGAACCAAGTGATATCCACTTCTGATACATTAGATTTGATCTAAATATATTAGGTCACTATTGGATGGCACAGTACTACAGAAAGAAAAAATGGCAAATTATTAAAGTGGACATTGTGTCAGTTTTCTAATATTTTTTTTTTTTTTTTAGATAAGATGATATATACACTATTTTAAAAGCAAATAATATAATACTCTTTAACAAGTTATCACCAAGATAGTATTTATGAATCAACATTTTATGAAAATTTTACTTATGTCAAGTTCTGAACAAAGATAAAACAAAGGCTTAAAGTATCTGAATTGTTTATGGTTCCTGGAGTTTGTATGTACAGCAAAGGCTGCGCAACCAGAGTGGAAATTCACCAGCAGAAGTCATTGGTGTGTCATTAGCCAGCCCAGAACTAGAATTCCCAGCTGGCTAATGTCAATTCTGTGCCAATTTCATCACACAGAACTGCATTCATTAGAGAGCAGCAATGGTTTAACCCGACTTGGGGCACCAGCTCCCAGCACTTCTACTTCCAGACTTCCATTGCTCTCTGCAGTGCGGTAAGAGGAAGGGTTACCCAGGCAAGCGCTGATAAACTGATATAATCAGGTCCTGTATGTCAACTTTAGCATTGACGCCAAGCTATGTCTATCATCAGGGGACAGTCATAACTTGACAAGGGACTTGTAAAACTTCAGGCCAAAATAGTTGATCTGGAAAAATAGCTGACTTTACAGTTTAGCTACTTTGGTCTAGAATTTAAAATGCTCCTAGCAGTTCTCCAGGTTAATGAATAGTCCCTCCAGTAATTGCTTTTCACTAACCTGTGCCGTGGTGCCTCTCTCTCTCTTGCCACATACAGTGTTCAGCTACCTGTGGAAATGGCATCCAAACGCGGCATAGTTTGTGCGTCAATCGGAAGACTGGTCAGCAGGTGAGCCCCACGTTCTGCGGACACACTGCAAAACCTCTCACAATGCGGGGTTGCTCGGGGCATTCGTGCCAGGAAGATAGTTTAATGCCAGGAACACCAGTGCCACCCACCGACGTGCCAGTTGTGGAAGCATCAGATACTCCCTACATGAGCACTCAACACAAAGTTACAGCCATCCCTCCTGATAACCTCCCTGCAGTCAGATCACGTGGAATGGAGGAGCAGTACACAGACAGCAGTAAGTATTGTTAAATCAAAAGCCTCAGTGTACATGGATCCCCCTACCCCCTGCCCCACTATTTAGTACCATTACCCTCTGTTCCAGCATCTAGTATCGTTACCATCTGCTCCAGTATCTAGTACCATTACTTTCTGTTACAGTATCTGGTACCATTACCCTCTGCTCCAGTATCTAGTACCATTACTCTCTGTTACAGTATCTGGTACCATTACCCTCTGTTCCAGTATCTGGTACCATTACCCTCTGTTCCAGTATCTGGTACCATTACCCTCTGTTACAGTATCTGGTACCATTACCCTCTGTTCCAGTATCTAGTACCATTACCCTCGTCTCCAGTATCTAGTACCGTTACCCTCTGCTCCAGATCTGATACCATTACACTCTGCTCCAGTATCTGGTACGATTACCCTCTGCTCCAGTATCTGGTATCATTACCCTCTGTTCCAGTATCTGGTACCATTACCCTCTGCTCCAGTATCTGGTACCATTACCCTCTCTTCCAGTATCTGGTACCATTACCCTCTGTTCCAGTATCTAGCACCTTTTCCCTCTCTTCAAGTATCTAGTACCGTTACCCTCTGTTCCAGTATCAGGTACCATTACCCTCTGTTCCAGTATCTAGTACCGTTACTCTCCGTTCCAGTATCTGGTACCATTACCCTCGTCTCCAGTATCTAGTGCCGTTACCCTCTGTTCCAGTATCTGGTACCATTACCCTCTGTTCCAGTATCTGGTACCATTACCCTTTGTTCTAGTATCTAGTACCGTTACCCTCCGTTCCAGTATCTGGTACCATTACCCTCATCTACAGTATCTAGTGCCGTTACCCTCTGTTCCAGTATCTAGTACTATTACCCTCTGTTTCAGTATCTAGTACCGTTACCCTCTGTTCCAG
Organism: Pelobates fuscus; assembly: GCF_036172605.1. Lineage (NCBI taxonomy): Eukaryota > Metazoa > Chordata > Amphibia > Anura > Pelobatidae > Pelobates > Pelobates fuscus. The sequence goes on from NC_086325.1 coordinate 160,796,236, forward strand.
TATCTGGTACCATTACCCTCTGCCTCAGTATCTGGTACCATTACCCTCTGCCTCAGTATCTGGTACCATTACCCTCTGCCTCAGTATCTGGTACCATTACCCTCTGCCTCAGTATCTGGTACCATTACCCTCTGCCTCAGTATCTGGTACCATTACCCTCTGCCTCAGTATCTGGTACCATTACCCTCTGCCTCAGTATCTGGTACCATTACCCTCTGCCTCAGTATCTGGTACCATTACCCTCTGCCTCAGTATCTGGTACCATTGCCCTCTGCCTCAGTATCTGGTACCATTACCCTCAGTATCCAACTATCTTTACACTTGTAGCAGCCATACCTCTGCATTCCTATGTTTTAGCTCCACTTTTCTCATATCCCCATTGCAATGTGTCTTGAACTCTGTCTTACCCGTACTGTCCCCACCAGGTATCTGCGGGCAGCTTTTCCTGAACTCATCAGGAATATTGAGCACAGTTGGATTAGTTGGTAGTTCCTGCATGTTTTCCATCGGACGCCCACTGGGAGAGGTGATCTTCGTTAAGGTGCTCGCCAGCTCTCTGAATTGTTCTGCCGGTACGTCTACTTAAGAGGAGCTGTGTGCATTGTCTATCTTTGTAGCAGGGAAAGCACAGGAGGACTGCCAAACTGGGGCTCCATGTAATATTATTGGATACGCTTTTCAAATGATTTAATATAATGACAAATATTTTAATTTTGTAATATATTGATATTTTTTGATGTATTGACATATTTTTTTTTATAAGTTATATATATTTTGATATTTTGAACATTTTAAATAAAACCATATAATTAAAAAACATTTGAAAAGTTTATCAAAAATATTAAGTCGAGGCCCTGGTTGGGGAAAAAAAAAGAAATTTTCAAATCTTGGGAAGAACAAAAACTGAACAAAAGAAATTTGAAATCAGATCAACAGAACATAAAGTCTTCAAAGTTAGAGCATTTCATAGATGGCTGTTTGAGGCCAAACTCAACACACCGTCAAACTAGAAACACGGGTGACTTGGGGAATTTTTCTAGTTTGGCTATTTAACCCTAAATTGTAATTTCACTTTGAATTTTTGACACTTTAGTGTTTAACTATGCTGAGTATGGAGGAATAGAAGTATTAAAGTGTATCTACGGACAGGCTACATGCGTCCATCAAAGTTTAACGCTGTGCGTTTCACACCATGGACTGTCTGTTTAACCCCTTCTGCCCTGCGCTCGCAGGAGATATGCTGCTGTTCCACGGACGGACCATGTGGCAGAAGAAATGCAACCGTCTAGCCGGGGTGACTATCAACTCCAGATCGAACATCCTGACGGTGAGACAGCGGCAAACTCACCCTGGAAACGGAGTGGAACTGGAATACTGGAGCGAACGAGCAAAGCAAAACCAATCCAGGGGTATTGTATGCTGATCGCGAAATATCCATGTACAATGCGTTATCTTCCGAATAATGCGGAATATTGTTTTGGGGGAGGGGATGTGGAGATATCGTAAGATTCAAGGTACATTATACGTACTACGACTACTTAATCGCATTGAAGTGGTTATAGTGCCTGGAGTCCTGTGGCGATGTCTCTCCAATCATTTTGAGCAGTTTAACACTAAATAAGGGTCCCCGGCTACCACTAGAGATGTGGCAAAGGCAGAGATCACACACTTCCTTGTAGCCATACCAATTCATACCAGCAATGGGCATTGTGATTGGCGGAATGCAGTCAGCTGACACCCGCAGCCAATCACAGTAACCCATTGATGCTCTGGCTAATACTTCCTCATTAGTCCACACAGCACAGAGAGGATGGGCTACTGGGGACTCTCGTTTAGCATTAACACATTATAAACGGTTTAACACTGGAAGGACAGCGCCAGGGGACTCCAGACACTATAACCACTTCAATGAGATGGAGTTACATTATTTACAATGTCCCTTTAATATGAACTGCACCCAGTGATTCCAAACTCATGCCTTGATCTAACATTATCTACATTATTACATTATTTCATGTCCTGATCTATCCATTGCTAAATATATACGTGTGTTCTTTGTGTAGGTTTGTGTTTGCTATCTGACTTGCCATTATTCCAGTAATGATGTTAAATATTGGGATTAGGTGTAACTGTAGCTATCATTCTAAGATTTAGAGAAGTATATTTTTATCTGTCGCCATACTCTGTTTGTTCTTGAAGACTGTGATGTCCAGCTCTATGGAATGCATGGTATTATACAAAATCCTGTTCAGTCTTGGCAGGATGGATGGACCCCCGCATGCCGTATCTTCATTGATGTGCCCCCGCAGTATAATATCTTCATACATGCTCTGTACATGAACCTCGAGACGGGAAGTAACGAGACGCACTCCAACTATATACTGGTGAGACCCCCAGAGATACTGACAGTGTTAGTTATAAGCAGCCATTGGGTGATCAATAGGGGCAAAACATAAATGAGCCCCACCCTGGTTATTATTTAGATTATGGGTTAGCTCCTCCCACTCCACTGGCGGACCAGGAAATTAACTTAAAAGAAAACAAATAGAATATAACTAATTTTTAAAAAGACTACTGATCACTACAGCATATTGCACAGCTTTTTGTAGGGGTTTTTGGGCTGTGACTGTGGGTACCATCCATTTAGTTTTTACTTTGTTATGGGAACACTATGGTGTGTACCATAACCACTTTACCAGCGTCCTTTTGGTCCCTCTGGCGCTTCTCGATGACTCCGTGAGCTACAGCCGGCATTCTGAGTCGTTGACTAAGTTCCAGAACCATAAAGCACTCTTAAAGTTGGCTGTACCTGAAATTAGTGTTGTTATGGTACTTAGAATGTCCCCTTGGATACAAAATAAGATGAATTAGTATGAAATGTTGTCGTTCATTCACCTGTACTTTTTTACCATCTAGATCCGTGACCTAAAAACTTCGACGGCATTTCACGGAAACCACATGTTTCTTTGGAGCTCCTCAGGAAGCCAGGCAGAAATAGAGTTTCACGGGGAATTTTCGAAAGAGGTTGTCAGCTTCCAGGCCGAGTACTGGGCGCAAAATCAGAGGCAGAGGAGCAGGAGACGAGCTACCCATGGCTGACATGAAAACATTCAATTTCCAGAAACAATTCGTCAATCACAACCTTCAAACTACATTTTATATCATCTTATTTATGGTTAAACACACATTTAGAAAGGGATCGGAAGCAGTGCTTATTTAAGGGTAATAAATACATAGTATACTTTATAAAATGTTATAAATAATGAGAAAACATAAACTCAGCTGTGGAAAATATTTATTTTATTTTTATAGTCGTTTACTCATTGAGTGCCATGGAGAATTTTCTGACGCAGTGTTACTTCACACGACTTTTGTGACTTTGCAATCCGTCTCAAACAATTCAACTTCTACACAGCGTGAGCGTACAGAGAGCAATCCATTTGGAGTATCCAAATTTATATGGAAATATAGAATTTTAGATTTAAAAAACAAATTATATATATATCAAATTCATCACATACAACATTTTAGCATCTGCCGAAAGAAGGCAAATCCGACCCCGATAATCGAGCAGGAGATTGAGAGGAGAAGATCTCACCTAATCGTTTTAAAAATGAGTACATTTTAAATTTAAGGTCAAAATATCCAAAGTACAAAACTCAACCATGCTACCAGTTTAGCTACTTTTAATTAAATTTGAAATAACCCTGACAGTTTTTACATTCCTATAACTTTATTGCGTAATTGTGTTTTTGTGAGAAATTGCATTTTTATAGATCTATAATAATTACTAATTTAGGGAGGTTAAATACGCCTATGTGATAGGGTACAATTTTGCTCATATAATATTCCATGGTTACGTAAGGAATATTTGTTGTAAGGGTCCGCCCCGCCAGATTTCCTTTGGTTGCTATGATGATGCTCGTTTAGAAAAACTTGCCCTGAGTTAGCGTAACCCAGCGAAAGCATAATAACATGATTTTGCTGCTCTTTATGCGGACACCATTCTAAATTATTTGACCATTTTTATCTATCTATTTTTGTTATGTCTACTGTAAATGACCAAACTGTTATATGAGCTGCCATCAGACACATATTACCCATTAACCAGCGTAGGTGGGTACCTGACTGAGCCTAGAGTACCAGCTCTCTCTGTGAGGGGCCAGACCTGGGCTCTCCATCAGGTAAAACAGGCAAATGCCCGGTGGGTCAGAATAGCCGTGGGCTGAGACCGGCAGGGAGTTCATATTATTTGCTCTGCCTGACCAAGAGCTATCCAAGCACCGGTCTTGCTGTGTGCATTAATGGGCCAGTGACTTCGCCAGTCCAAAGAATAATACTGTGGTGGTGGTTGGGGGCTCGCGGGAGGCTATAGCTGCACCTCACATGGGGACAGACAGAGTATTGCTCCTGTGAGCTTTGGCCTGTCACATGGAACTACCAAACACACAAACTACAGCCACTGTACACACACTGAATCCCCTACACATACACTACATTCCCACACACAAACTACAGCCACTTTACACACACTGAATCCCCTACACATACATTACATTCCCACACACAAACTACAGCTAATTTACACAATGAATCCCCTACACATACACTACATTCCCACACACAAACTACAGTTAATTTACACAATGAATCCTCTACACATACACTACATTCCCACACACAAACTACAGCCACTATACACACACGGAATCCCCTACACATACACTACATTCCCACACACAAACTACAGCTAATTTACACAATGAATCCTCTACACATACACTACATTCCCACACACAAACTACAGCCACTTTACACACTGAATCCCCTACACATACACTACATTCCCACACACAAACTACAGTCGCTTTACACACACTGAATCCCCTACACATACAATACATTCCCACACACAAACTACAGCCACTTTACACACTGAATCACATACACTACATTCTCCCACACAAACTACAGTCACTGTACACACACTGAATCCCCTACACATACACTACATTCCCACACACAAACTACAGCCACTGTACACACACTGAATCCCCTACACATACACTACATTCCCACACACAAACTACAGCTAATTTACACACTGAATCCTCTACACATACACTACATTCCTACACATAAACTACAGCCACTATACACACACTGAATCCTACACATATACTACATTCCCACACACACACAAACTACAGCCACTGTACACACACTGAATCCCCTATACATACACTACATTCCCACACACAAACTACAGCCACTGTACACACATTGAATTCTCTATACATACACTACATTCCCACACACAAACTACAGCCGCTTTACACACACTGAATCCCCTACACATACACTACATTCCTACACATAAACTACAGCCACTATACACACACTGAATCCCCTACACATACACTACATTCCCACACACAAACTACAGCTAATTTACACACTGAATCCTCTACACATACACTACATTCCTACACATAAACTACAGCCACTATACACACACTGAATCCTACACATACACTACATTCCCACACACACACACAAACTACAGCCACTGTACACACACCGAATCCCCTACACATACACTACATTCCTACACATAAACTACAGCCACTATACACACACTGAATCCTCTACACATACACTACATTCCCACACACAAACTACAGCTAATTTACACACTGAATCCTCTACACATACACTACATTCCTACACATAAACTACAGCCACTATACACACACTGAATCCTCTACACATACACTACATTCCCACATACACACAAACGACAGCCACTGTACACACAATGAATCATCTATTCCCATTATTACGAATTATGGGAGTTGTAGTCCCCTTACTGTGGATGATGGGCGTTGTGGTCCCCTTACTATGAATGATGGGAGTTGTGGTCCCCTTACTATGAAAGATGAGAGTGGTAGCCCCCTTATTATGGATGATGGGAGTTGTGGTCCCCTTACTATGAAATATGAGTGTGGTAGCCCCCTTTATTATGGATGATGGGAGTTGTGGTCCCCTTACTATGAAAGATGAGAGTGGTAGCCCCCTTATTATGGATGATGGGAGATGTGGTCCCTTACTATGAAAGATGATAGTGGTAGCCCCATTATTATGGATGATGGGAGATGTGGTCCCCTTACTATGAAAGATGAGAGTGGTAGCCCCCTTATTATGGATGATGGGAGTTGTGGTCCCCTTGCTATGAAAGATGAGAGTGGTAGCCCCCTTATTATGGATAATGGGACATGGGGTCCCTTTACTATGAAAGATGAGAGTGGTTGCCCCCTTATTATGGGTTATGGGAGTTGTGGTCGCCCTGCTATGGATGATGGGAGTGGTGGTCGCCCTACTATGGATGGTGGGAGTGGTAGCTCCCTTATTATGGAGGATTGGAGTTGTGGTCCCCTTATTATGGATGATGGGAGTTGTGGTCCCCTTACTATGAAAGATGAGAGTGGTAGCTCCCTTATGAATGATGGGAGTGGTAGTCCCCTTATTATGGATGATGGGAGTTGTGGTCCCCTTACTATGAATGATGGAAGTGGTAATCCCCTTATTATGGATGATGGAAGTTGTGGTCCCCTTGCTATGAAAGATGAGAGTGGTAGCCCCCTTATTATGGATGATGGAAGTTGTGGTCCCCTTGCTATGAAAGATGAGCGTGGTAGCCCCCTTATTATGGATGATGGGAGTTGTGGTCCCCTTACTATGAAAGATGAGAGTGGTAGCCCCCTTATTATGGATGATGGGAGATATGGTCCCCTTGCTATGAAAGATGAGAGTGGTAGCCCCCTTATTATGGATGATGGGAGATGTGGTCCCTTTACTATGAAAGATGAGAGTGGTAGCCCCCTTATTATGGATGATGGGAGTTGTGGTCGCCCTGCTATGGATGATGGGAGTGGTGGTCGCCCTACTATGGATGATGGGAGTGGTAGCTCTCTTATTATGGATGATGGTAGTTGTGGTCCCCTTATTATGGATGATGGGAGTGGTAGCGCCCTTATTATGGATGATGGGAGTTGTGGTCGCCCTGCTATGGATGATGGGAGTGGTAGTGCTCTCTTTGTAGAGGGAGTCCCAGGACAGCCTCATGCAGTGACGTCATAGTCCCGCCCCCCGGGCAGTTCCTCCCACAATGCAGCTCGGCGCTGACTGACGTGGAGAGAGGATCATCGGCTTATTGTCCTCAGACACCGGGAGCGGGGTGAGTGCACACTGACTGAGTGAGTGTATACTGACTGCCGAGGACTGAGTGTATACTGACTGAAACTGAGTGTATACTGACTGAAACTGAGTGTATACTGACTGACTGAGTGTATACTGACTGACTGAGACTGAGTGTATACTGACTGAAACTGAGTGTATACTGACTGACTGAGTGTATACTGACTGACTGAGACTGAGTGTATACTGACTGACTGAGACTGAGTGTATACTGACTGACTGAAACTGAGTGTATACTGACTGACTGAGACTGAGTGTATACTGACTGACTGAGACTGAGTGTATACTGACTGACTGAGACTGAGTGTATACTGACTGAGACTGAGTGTATACTGACTGACTGAGACTGAGTGTATACTGACTGACTGAGACTGAGTGTATACTGACTGAGACTGAGTGTATACTGACTGAAACTGAGTGTATACTGACTGACTGAGTGTATACTGACTGACTGAGACTGAGTGTATACTGACTGACTGAGACTGAGTGTATACTGACTGACTGAAACTGAGTGTATACTGACTGACTGAGACTGAGTGTATACTGACTGACTGAGACTGAGTGTATACTGACTGAGACTGAGTGTATACTGACTGACTGAGACTGAGTGTATACTGACTGACTGAAACTGAGTGTATACTGACTGACTGAGACTGAGTGTATACTGACTGAAACTGAGTGTATACTGACTGACTGAGACTGAGTGTATACTGACTGACTGAGACTGAGTGTATACTTACTGACTGACTGAGTGTATACTGACTGAAACTGAGTGTATACTTACTGACTGAGACTGAGTGTATACTGACTGACTGAAACTGAGTGTATACTTACTGACTGAGACTGAGTGTATACTGACTGACTGAAACTGAGTGTATACTGACTGACTGAGACTGAGTGTATACTGACTGACTGAAACTGAGTGTATACTGACTGAGTGTATACTGACTGACTGAAACTGAGTGTATACTGACTGAGTGTATACTGACTGACTGAGACTGAGTGTATACTGACTGACTGAGTGTATACTGACTGACTGAGTGTATACTGACTGACTGAGTGTATACTGACTGACTGAGTGTATACTGACTGACTGAGTGTATACTGACTGACTGAGACTGAGTGTATACTGACTGACTGAGACTGAGTGTATACTGACTGACTGAGACTGAGTGTATACTGACTGACTGAGACTGAGTGTATACTGACTGACTGAGACTGAGTGTATACTGACTGACTGAGACTGAGTGTATACTGACTGACTGAGACTGAGTGTATACTGACTGACTGAGACTGAGTGTATACTGACTGACTGAAACTGAGTGTATACTGACTGACTGAGACTGAGTGTATACTGACTGACTGAAACTGAGTGTATACTGACTGACTGAAACTGAGTGTATACTGACTGACTGAAACTGAGTGTATACTGACTGACTGAAACTGAGTGTATACTGACTGACTGAAACTGAGTGTATACTGACTGACTGAAACTGAGTGTATACTGACTGACTGAAACTGAGTGTATACTGACTGACTGAGACTGAGTGTATACTGACTGACTGAGACTGAGTGTATACTGACTGACTGAGACTGAGTGTATACTGACTGACTGAAACTGAGTGTATACTGACTGACTGAAACTGAGTGTATACTGACTGACTGAAACTGAGTGTATACTTACTGACTGACTGAGTGTATACTGACTGACTGAAACTGAGTGTATACTGACTGAAACTGAGTGTATACTGACTGACTGAGACTGAGTGTATACTGACTGACTGAGACTGAGTGTATACTGACTGACTGAGACTGAGTGTATACTGACTGACTGAGTGTATACTGACTGAGACTGAGTGTATACTGACTGACTGAGTGTATACTGACTGACTGAGACTGAGTGTATACTGACTGACTGAGACTGAGTGTATACTGACTGACTGAAACTGAGTGTATACTGACTGACTGAAACTGAGTGTATACTGACTGACTGAGACTGAGTGTATACTTACTGACTGACTGAGTGTATACTGACTGACTGAGACTGAGTGTATACTGACTGACTGAGACTGAGTGTATACTGACTGACTGAGACTGAGTGTATACTGACTGACTGAGACTGAGTGTATACTGACTGACTGAAACTGAGTGTATACTTACATGACTGAGACTGAGTGTATACTGACTGACTGAGACTGAGTGTATACTGACTGACTGAGACTGAGTGTATACTGACTGACTGAGACTGAGTGTATACTTACTGACTGAGACTGAGTGTATACTTACTGACTGACTGAGTGTATACTGACTGACTGAGACTGAGTGTATACTTACTGACTGAAACTGAGTGTATACTGACTGACTGAAACTGAGTGTATACTGACTGACTGAAACTGAGTGTATACTGACTGACTGAAACTGAGTGTATACTTACTGACTGAAACTGAGTGTATACTGACTGACTGAGACTGAGTGTATACTGACTGACTGAGACTGAGTGTATACTGACTGACTGAGACTGAGTGTATACTGACTGACTGAGACTGAGTGTATACTTACTGACTGAGTGTATACTGACTGACTGAAACTGAGTGTATACTGACTGACTGAAACTGAGTGTATACTGACTGACTGAGACTGAGTGTATACTGACTGACTGAGACTGAGTGTATACTGACTGAGACTGAGTGTATACTGACTGACTGAGACTGAGTGTATACTGACTGACTGAAACTGAGTGTATACTGACTGACTGAGACTGAGTGTATACTTACTGACTGAGACTGAGTGTATACTTACTGACTGAGACTGAGTGTATACTGACTGACTGAGACTGAGTGTATACTGACTGACTGAGACTGAGTGTATACTGACTGACTGAGACTGAGTGTATACTGACTGACTGAGACTGAGTGTATACTGACTGAGACTGAGTGTATACTGACTGACTGAGACTGAGTGTATACTGACTGACTGAGACTGGGTGTATACTGACTGGCTGAGTGTATACTTACTGACTGGCTGAGTGTATACTTACTGACTGAAACTGAGTGTATACTTACTGACTGACTTAAACTGAGTGTATACTTACTGACTGACTTAAACTGAGTGTATACTGACTGACTGAAACTGAGTGTATACTGACTGACTGAGACTGAGTGTATACTGACTGAGACTGAGTGTATACTGACTGAGACTGAGTGTATACTGACTGAAACTGAGTGTATACTGACTGAAACTGAGTGTATACTGACTGACTGAGACTGAGTGTATACTGACTGACTGAGACTGAGTGTATACTGACTGACTGAGACTGAGTGTATACTGACTGACTGAGACTGAGTGTATACTGACTGACTGAGACTGAGTGTATACTGACTGACTGAAACTGAGTGTATACTGACTGACTGAAACTGAGTGTATACTGACTGACTGAAACTGAGTGTATACTGACTGACTGAAACTGAGTGTATACTGACTGACTGAAACTGAGTGTATACTGACTGAAACTGAGTGTATACTGACTGAAACTGAGTGTATACTGACTGAGTGTATACTGACTGACTGAGACTGAGTGTATACTGACTGAAACTGAGTGTATACTGACTGAAACTGAGTGTATACTGACTGACTGAGACTGAGTGTATACTGACTGACTGAGACTGAGTGTATACTGACTGACTGAGACTGAGTGTATACTGACTGACTGAGACTGAGTGTATACTGACTGACTGAGACTGGGTGTATACTGACTGGCTGAGTGTATACTTACTGACTGGCTGAGTGTATACTTACTGACTGAAACTGAGTGTATACTTACTGACTGACTTAAACTGAGTGTATACTTACTGACTGACTTAAACTGAGTGTATACTTACTGACTGACTGAAACTGAGTGTATACTGACTGACTGAAACTGAGTGTATACTGACTGACTGAAACTGAGTGTATACTGACTGACTGAAACTGAGTGTATACTGACTGACTGAAACTGAGTGTATACTGACTGACTGAAACTGAGTGTATACTGACTGACTGAAACTGAGTGTATACTGACTGACTGAAACTGAGTGTATACTGACTGACTGAAACTGAGTGTATACTGACTGACTGAAACTGAGTGTATACTGACTGAAACTGAGTGTATACTGACTGAAACTGAGTGTATACTGACTGACTGAGTGTATACTGACTGACTGAGTGTATACTGACTGACTGAGTGTATACTGACTGACTGACTGAGTGTATACTGACTGACTGAGACTGAGTGTATACTGACTGACTGAGACTGAGTGTATACTGACTGACTGAGACTGAGTGTATACTGACTGACTGACTGAGACTGAGTGTATACTGACTGACTGAGACTGAGTGTATACGGACTGACTGAGACTGAGTGTATACTGACTGACTGAGACTGAGTGTATACTGACTGACTGAGACTGAGTGTATACTGACTGACTGAGACTGAGTGTATACTGACTGACTGAGACTGAGTGTATACTGACTGACTGAGACTGAGTGTATACTGACTGACTGAGACTGAGTGTATACTGACTGACTGAGACTGAGTGTATACTGACTGACTGAGACTGAGTGTATACTGACTGACTGAGACTGAGTGTATACTGACTGACTGAGACTGAGTGTATACTGACTGACTGAGACTGAGTGTATACTGACTGACTGAGACTGAGTGTATACTGACTGACTGAGACTGAGTGTATACTGACTGACTGAGACTGAGTGTATACTGACTGACTGAGACTGAGTGTATACTGACTGAGACTGAGTGTATACTGACTGAGACTGAGTGTATACTGACTGAGACTGAGTGTATACTGACTGAGACTGAGTGTATACTGACTGACTGAGACTGACTGAGTGTATACTTACTGACTGAGACTGACTGAGTGTATACTTACTGACTGAGACTGACTGAGTGTATACTTACTGACTGAGACTGACTGAGTGTATACTTACTGACTGAGTGCATACTGACTGAGTGCATACTGACTGACTGAGACGGAGTGTATACCGACTGACTGAGTGTATACCGACTGACTGAGTGTATACCGACTGAGTGAGTGTATACCGACTGAGTGTACACTGACTGAGACTGAGTGTATATTTACTGACTGAGACTGACTGAGTGAGTGTATACTGACTGAGTGAGTGTATACTTACTGACTGAGACTGAGTGAGTGTATACTTACTGACTGAGGCACAGGCAGTGGGGGGGGCACAGGCTGAGTGTGAGCTCAGGCAGTGGGGGGAGGCAGGCTGAGTGTGAGCTCAGGCAGTGGGGGGAGGCAGGCTGAGTGTGAGCTCAGGCAGTGGGGGGAGGCAGGCTGAGTGTGAACTCAGGCCGTGGGGGGGACAGGCTGAGGGACAGTGAGATAAAGTATGTAGATTTTTGGAGGTGAGTAGGATATAGTAGCACTCACAGTACAGAGATTTATATCAGGGAGCACTTCCTTTACAGTGGTTTTGGTGGAGGGAGATGTGTACAGTTTGAACTCACACTATGTTACAGTGCTGTGATTTAGGGTCCAGGGGTGATTTAACTAGGGGAAGTTTGTCACGTAGATGCTGCACAGTGACAGTGACTGAGTATATACCCAGTTCATGCTTTAAGAAAATGTTTTTTTTATTTTTCTGAAAACCCAAAGGGTCATCACCATTCAGGAATGCAGCTATTACCCTAGAATCCACTCTGGGAACGGCTACAACACTACAAGGAAGGACAGACTAAGGAGTCTGGGTATCCCAGCTAAAACACCTTCACTGGGACTCCTGGAGGGATGAACAACGTGGAGCCAGACGCTACCGCCCCAGTGGAACCAGCAGCTCAAGTTCAGGATGACGGTATGACCTGGTGGTACCGATGGCTGTGCCGGCTAGCTGGGGTCGTTGGCGGGATATGTAAGTATGGCAATCATAGAATGCTTTTAAAGTTACAATGTATCCCAAATCACTTCGGCTTTGAAAGAATTGGGACATTTCTAATCACTAAGTTGAAAATCAACTCCGCATGAGCTTAAACAGAATATTATTTTTACTAGCTTGGGTATTTAAACCATACTTTTTACACAACTGACCCAAAATTGCATTTCTTTCTTGCAGTTCTATGTGGGAAAAAAATACAAATCTTAGTTTTGAGCCATAGTGGGCTATTGTGTCTTGTAAGACATAGATATCTGGGTGATCAGAGATAACTGGAGTTGTTATGTAACCGGTCACATTGTGTGAGGGTTGTAGATACTGACTCATTTGGGGAGGTACAAAATGACTATATGACTAATCTATCACATGGGCTCTTTGTTTATATTTGTGACTTGCAGTTTGTGTAGTGGAGTCTGACATTGCTTTATAAACACAAGTTAACAAAAAAGCCAGTTGTTCCAGTATTAATGCCAAAGCCATTATTTGTCTACTTATCTATTTAGATAAAGGGACTCTTTGCCAAGCTTGGATTGTGCATTACAAATTGCTACATTTCTATATTCAAGCCAAAAGGGTGCACATTCGGAGATTGTCTTCAAATTCTTCAATGCATGCTACAAAAAAAAAAAAAAAAGACTAAAATGTACCTTGGACACTTATTAAACTCAAGTTTGTTTCAAATTTGGCCATGAATTCATTACTTTGAGGTCAATTCACAGATTTCACTTTGCTGGCCGCAGTCCCAAGTAGTGAATAATAGTACAAAGAGTTAGTCATTGATTTCACTAACACTTATCCCTTCTGTCCCATAGGAGAGACAATATAGAGAATTTATTTACCTGCTTGTTTATTTATTTTTGTACATAGATCAGTCACAGAAACAAATCCACTTCACGTCAAATTTCAACTAACAATTCAGATTTTTTTTTAATATATTGATTTATTTGAGCTATATTGGCATCCAAATTCTGCATTGTAAAAACAGTAAAATCCTTTATGTATTTTAAATGGAAAATATATTGGCTTTTTTCCCCTTGCTGCATTAATAGAGTTTTATATATTGGATTTTAGGCTACAGGTACAGTTTATTTAACTTTCTTTCCCCCTGCAGAGCTTCTAGAAATATCTGGAGAGTTAAAGAGGAATTTGCAAATTCACCAGACCATTAGAAATCATGAATAGGCCAGACCTTTACGACATGTGAGATTTAGCACCACAGCAGCCAAATTGACCTTGGCACAACTGTATAATTGTGATCTACTTTTCACAAGATTCTCTGCCAGCCTTCAAGCCAAAAAAGCATTATGTGAAAAGTTAGTACACCAGCATCTTTAGTGCCAAGATTTACATCGCCAGCCTAAATCTTCCTGTAAACAACCTGGTTGACTGGCTGTAAATATATTGAGCTGAGATACTTGATCCTGAAACCGTTTTACGATGCCCACAGTCCTTTGCATGCTAGAGGAACCCAGCATGTAAAAAATGTAACATCACTGATGTATATAGCTGCAGTGGTTAGCCACCCACTGATATTATGTACTAAGCTATAGAGCATGCTGTTTTCTTATAAACACAGTATTTCCCCCAGCTATACCCTGTCTCTTTCCTCCCCTCCCCGGCAGCTGATATTTCACTTGGGAGAAATGTCAAGCGACACTCCTACTGAGCGCTGTCAGACGAGAACCGTGCGTGTATCGTATGAATAGGAAACCATGCATGTTTAATGAACATGTGGGTGCTGTGACAAAGCCGAGCTAGGTCCCCAAAGGCCAAGGCAGCTTTTGTGTTCCAGGAATGCGGTTTTCCACGTAGAGACACAGGAAATTCTTCTTCTTGGAGAAAACCTGTATTTTGCTGTTAGATCTGTAGTTATCTCTTGTGTCCATTACTCTGCGTAAAGAAATATAAAGTACATCAGGATGAATGCTTTAGCATTTCTGGGATCTCTGCATTCTTGTAAAAGAAAAGACGAGTCTGCAAATGTAAGGCTACAGAGTAGCCATCTTGCTTTTCTAGCCTACGGTTGACAATTGTAGTTTTTGTGATAATATTGCTTTACAGGTTTACTGCTTTCAGAGTGGTGTATATAGTTACTATTACTGTCCAGAACCCCCTGCAAGCTTAAATAATATAGATTTATTCTATACTGGTGTGCATAGTGGAAGCAACACATTTAGAGCGTGCAGTTTTGGTAGGTACATTTTGAGAACAGTAAATGGTTGTTTTTTATGCCATCTTTTTTTCTTTCTTTTTTAAAGAGTTAACAAATTATGTCTGTGTAACCAAGAGCAATGTTTGACATCTTAGTCTGGAAACGTGGGGCTGCTTGTTTCCTTGGGGGTTTAGTGTAAAATCCTTTTAGTGTCCTTGTCATCATTATCCTGCAAGTCTTTTGTGGATTTTTAATGGTTGATTTTTTTTTGAATATTTATGTTTTGTTAATACATGTCAATGATAAGATATTTCACTGTAAGCACAGTTTTAGTATTTATGGCCACTTACCATCGATTAGTGACGGCTGTCCCTGCTGTTCCCTGTTATGTGCCATGCTTAGCTGCCATGCACACATCTGGGGTACCACAATTAGACTTTTTTGCTTCAGAACTTTGTTCTTTCAACCTGTTCAGCAGTCCAAGAACGTTTTATACCCTGCCTGATTTAGCACAGGTGAGTCCATCAATGGCTGCTGTTTTTTTTTTATTGAGAAAAAGGTAACAGTATGTGCAACCTGAATCCTGTTCTGAGAGTATTACATTCAACAAGTAGCCCCCATTGCTTTCTCAGAGGGGGATTTAGGCTGTGCATTAACTATAAATACAGCATTTCACATTCCAAATGACCTATACCTCTATATTTTAAAGAACTGTAGCATTCTATTTTCCCCACCTAATCTTGGAACCTCTGTACAATAGTAATTATTATTTTTACTAGTAAATAATTTTACTGTATGTATATTGTCTTTTATAAGAAATAGTCAGGGCTATTCACTGAAGTGTTAATTATGGGTACCGTAATTCAAAGTGAATTTTATATTTAAGGCCAAAATAGCCCCACTCCAACCATAACTATTGAATTTAAATTTCATGTTTTAGTGAATTATCCTGCCATGCTTGTATCTAGCACGTGTGGTTGTTTATAAGCAGTATGGAGAGTTGAATTATTGATTGTACATTATGTGTTGTTGGAATTTTATTATTTGATTTTTTTTTTTTTTTTTTTAATGTTTGTTGTTTTTTTTTCAGCCTGCGCCATAGCCGGTTTGTGGAACTGCGTTACCATCAATCCACTAAATATAGCAGCTGGAGTGTGGATGATGTGAGTATATAGGCAACCCAACACCCCTATAGTCCAGCCCCGCAGATAATTTTATCCCTAACAAAGCCATTGACTATATTTCATTTAGAGTTCTAATGCCAGAGGAGGTACTTTACAATGCATGGATCGAAATGTATTGGGAAGGGTAGTCTGGCCCATTGACAGCAATGTATCTAATGGGTTAATCAATACAGAGTTTATACACAGTGGATGTCAGATTCTAGGCCACAAAGCCGTACTGGAACAATTCTCCAACTCGGCTATGTTAGTCTGGCTGTATTGACGTAAAATTAGAAATTTGCTACACCGGTTTTGTCCACAAGTTTAGTTAATTTCAACTTAGGCTGTACATATCTTAAATTCAGAACACTCATCTACTGTGGAGAGAACAAATTCAGTAGAAACCATCTGCATGTCCCCTGAAGGACCCCGCACTTCATCTCAGATCTCTACAATATACTGATTTCTCCGGTTGAGCCATCTCTACCAAAGTATGTGGCCCAATGGGGGGAGAGTTGGGTGAATCCCTCTCTCCAGCGCAATAACAAATCATATTCCTTCATATACATGGAAGTGCTCTGTATCCTTGAAGCTGCAGGAGACCGCATTTAACTGTTATCACAATGTTACCACCTCTCTGACAGGTGTGGGGAGGGTACGGGAACTTACACACACATTTGGCAGTCATGTCCTCCTTTATTGGAGCACTAGCCCAACTATTATTTCTCATGACTTGGACACTAAGTTTACCTCGGAACTAGCATTGAATTTTATTGCACCATACTGGATGTTCCAGCAAGAAATATAAACATTCTATTGTTGGATAATAAATGTAGCTTAGCTGCCATCTGTTGGTGAATAGTATAACAGCGTGAGGAGATTAAGTCGATGGAGCTGTTGGTGGCCTCCTCTCATGGCAGATCAGACAAAGTGGCCCCTGTTATGACATACAAGATCCAGCACACTCACTCGTTCACTAAACCACAATTTCAAGTTTCACAGAACTTTGCCTGTCAGAGCATCAATGGAATCTGTTTGTAGTCTCTGAAACCTTGAGGTCCCTAAATCTATCTGCAGGATAGCTTTAAAAGAGTCACATTAAACAGACAATCTCAAGCTTTGTATGATAGGACCACTTTTACAGCATTCTTTACTGTACGTCTTACCTCTGTACCAAAATGGTCAGATTTCTCCTTTTTACGCACGTTCTTTTATTTTCCAGGCTAAATGCCTTTGTGCTATTTCTCTGCGAAGCTCCGTTTTGCTGTCAGTTTGTTGAATTTGCGAACACAATCTCTAACAAGGCGGACAAGCTGAAACCCTGGCAGAAGGCGTTCTTTTATTGCGGGTAAAGATTAAATTCTTCCTAAAATTTCAGACTCTGTAAGACGAGGGAGAGCATGGAACCTGTAAAATGTTTTATTTTGCCAATATTTCTGCATAGGGTGAATTAATACATAAAAATTCAACGTGTGTACATTTACATCATTTTGTATGTATCCCTGATTTGATAGAGAGATAAAGATAGATTGATATATATATATATATATATATATATATATATAGATACATACACACTATGTTTCTGTTTTATTCTTCATTTGTATTCTTGGTTGTTTTAAATGTCACACTTATGTATGTCATTTTTATTATTGTTATTGTCTGTGACCGTTTACACGGTGTGTAGAGCATAGAAATACATTTTATTTGCAATCAGAATTGTTACATGTTTAGACTAGACAATGTAATATTGAATGACGTTTCCCATAATGCACAGCTCCCTCCTCCCCCTCCCCCCCCAAATATCTGCCTTTGTATTACTGAGTGTAAATATCAAACAAGAACAGAGCCCATACTACGTGTTGATCCATATACACTCCGATCTTCACTAAAAATAATAGATAATTCTGTATCTTGCAGATCTCCCACCACAGGAGGTTTGATATCAGGAGTGCAAATTTTTGCAATGCAGTTTAACAAAGCAGTTCTGCAAGCTTACTAACCATAGCAGCAGGACCAGGGTCCAAAATTGACTTAGTCCTTCTAGATCACTCAGACAGCAATATCTGAAACCTCTTAAAAAAATCTTCATCACTTGACTAGCTGGCCTACCCTGCTGTTATACTGAAAGTTAATTATAGCCCACTAGGTGGCAAGCTTCACACACAAACCTCAGATTGTTGCACCATCCTTTGTTTAAAGTATGTGTGAATGTGTATATATATATATATATGTGTGTGTGTGTTTATTTAAACTTTATTTGTGCTGTCAACAGTAACTGTCTGAAAAGAGTTTATTAGAGTGGAAAGGTGTGGCCATGTGTCTTGTTTTATCTATTATACAGCAATGTGGATTATGTCAGAAAAATATAAATAATTGAGATTTCTCGTATCCTTTGTGTTTTTAAAACCTGCATTCCACTTTCTTCACCACAGGATGGCAATCTTCCCAGTTTTTCTCAGTCTAACACTAACCACCCTCTTTGGCAATGCTATCGCCTTCGCTGCTGGAGTGCTATATGGCCTCTCTTCACTGGGGAAAAAGTAAGAATATAGATATTCTAGCTAAAGCTGGTTTGATCTGCAAACTGTGGCACTGTTTATGTCTGCGGACTACTGGTGCTTGGCGAAACCCGAACGATATCTGCTGTTGGCCATCACTGGTCTCTATAGAGATCAGGTCCTTCCTGCTGTATATCGTTTCTATGGTTCAGATGCAGTTCTATACATGGTCCATTCCAAACTGCTGCCAACGGCAGATTTTTTTCAATTTTTTTTTCTTTGTTTTAACTCAATTTTTTCCGTAAGTTTTTTTTATTTTATATATATATATATATATATATAGAACTTGCGCCCTTCAGGTCCAACTTTCTGTCATTGCATCACAGCTTGTGATCTGAATCTTATATTTCCAGGGCTAAGCTTATTGTTAATTGCAGACATATATAATAAAACTTTTATTGATCTGAAACTTTTCCGTTCCTTTGATAACCAATTATTTCTGTGTTGCGTTACAGGGGAGACGCCATCACTTATGCAAAACTTCAACAGGCTAAGAAGCAACCAGATGAAGAAAAGGCAGAAACGCCATAAAAACTATCAAGAACGCCGGAGATCGCCATCCGTGGGAAACGTACACCTTTTAGATTTAACAAATTAATTTCCAGGATTGGTTCTGGTATTTTTTTTTAATTTTAACTGGATTTTTGCAGTGATATTTTTTTTACAACAAAAATCTTTGCAGTCCTGTGAGAAAAACCAGGGTGAAAAAGGAAGAGTCATCAGGATCTGAGTATCTTTTCTATAAATTGATGAACAAAATGTCAGACTAAAGGTTTTTTGGGTGCTTGAGATTATGAAAACTCTTTCTAAAAATCACATTTTTGTTCTTAACATTTTTCTTTCAGACTTTTCAAGTTTGTGGTTTTTTTTTTTTCTCTTTCAAAAATGTTTTTTCATTGTCAGGAAAACAAAACTATTCTGTACGCATCCTACATTAGCAAATTTTAACAAATGTTTAAAAAAACATTTCCTACAGTGAAACACAGACGTTACTTACGGTACTTTGAATTCTATTCTGTGTTTGCAGAGGGGTGTATTCACTTACCTCTTTGTGTCTAAGGGCTTCTTGTACAGGATCTATCCCTCCAGTAAGTGTTTTGAAGATTATGTGGGGTTTCAGTAGGCTCGCAGTGCCTAGAGTGATATTGGCTATACCTCACTGATGATGCCTAACAACAAGGTTGAAACGATCGTCTGGGGTTACTGTATCTCTCGTGCAGAGAGAGCTGGCCTGTATTTTAGAACTGTTCTGCCCTTGTGGGTGGAATAAGTCTGAGATGCATGTCCTGGTTGTCTCTCTAATGGCACAAGTTGAGCTAAAACCAGCTTGAGATCTGAGCCGACACCCACCGAAGGGCAAGCTAATTGAGCTGTTGTCCGTTCTCAGAACTCTCTTGCGACCTGTTTTTTGCTCTCCTTCAGTGGGGAATTGTTTTATTTAATTCGTTGTGCATTAATGGAAAAACTCTAAGGGGCCCTAATATAGCACATGTTTCACTCTCTGATCAGTCTATTTACAGTGAACAAGTGGTCATATAGAGAATATGCTTTATCATTGATCTAAACGTTAATAATCATGAATACTTTAAAAGGCAATGAGAAATACTGTAACTCCTTTGCTGCTGTTGGCATTGGTTTCTGATGCAAGCAAGGTCATTACAAAGGATAACGGACTGTTTGTGGACACCATGAGTTGTTGCTGTTTCTCCCGATTCACTGTACTTGGTTTTTAAGGCTGTAAAACAGTGCAGAATAAGGGATGACATGACTGGGGGTAGTGAGAATTGTAGTCAAAGTGATGGCAAGCTGCTCGTTTTGTTGTTGTATCTTATTAAAAGATTTATTAAACAATGAAATTGTGAAGAAATTGGAGATTTTATGCCACATTAACAAGCTGTAAAGATAGCTCAATGGGAGAATTGTTTGCCGTTCTGGCCTAAAAAAAGTGCAATTCTTAATAAATGAACCCCCCCTAAATTACGTAACCTTATGACGGCAGCCATGCCGCCTGCTACATACTAACGTGAAACAAGTACGAGCTGTTTAACCCCTTAAGGACCAAACTTCTGGAATAAAAGGGAATCATGACATGTCGTGTGTCCTTAAGGGGTTAAACATCTCACACTACAGTTTGCTTACTGAAATTTGGAATCATGTCTGCCCCGACAATAACATTGTAAAAGTGTTACCTGAGTGTCTGTGTAATGACTGGACAAAATGCTGGTTTTAACACTAATGGTTGAAGGGATTTTGCACTATGGTCACCAGGTTCCTGCTGCTCAGGGCTGGTTATCAATCTCATTCTGTCACCTTTTACTAATCTATAAACGGGAAAGCTTCAGGATGTAAATCTGCATGGCCAGATTCATAGCGAAAATGGGACCTAGCGCTACACTGATATCTGGTCTCTGGATTTATCATTTTCTTAAATCAATGCTGCATTTATATTCCTCATTGCTGGATGCTAGGGCGCTCATTATATTTCAGCTTTCTTATAATGAAAGCTACAGAACATCTCAGGTCAGTAGTAAAATCAACGTATTTAGGAATAACTGCTGCTGTGTGTTTTAATGCAGCCCACCCCCCTCCTTTTCCAGCACAATGATGTCTCTAAAAAAAATTGAATAAACTCTAGTCACTTAGTAATGACAGCCGCAAAACAATTGCTATCCCAGTTTTTTTTGTAGCCAGTTATTCAAAACTGTCTTTGATAATGTTTTATTTAGTTAAATAATAACTGCACAATAACATCCAATTGCTGTTTTCATGAACTGTTTTTATATTGTATTGTAGAATGGTATTTATTAGAATTGGATAGAAGTTTGACAAACATTGGTAACTAGCTATACTGTGAAGAAGGATGAACTCTGTTTGTTTGATGCTGTGTCTCCAATTTAGGGATGTGGGTACATACTAACTGTGGCAATGCCGAAGGGCTGGCTGAGAAATTGTCAAATATCTGCCTTGCCAGGGGTAGCTATTAAATCTACGGCTGTGTGCAAACCATGCTTTTTAAAAAATTTTAAACTGCCTGTTTGACTTTGAATTTAATGGTAACTATTTGCTTTTCGTATAGTTAGTGTATTTTGTAATCTGTTTTTACATTCTGTCTATGCAGTGAATTAAAGAGATTACATTTCTACCTCCTACAATGTGGGCTCGTTTCATTATGGTCTCATTGTAAACATCCAAATGACTTACTGTAAACGTTTCAACTGCTCTCCCATGATTCTGTGCTCTGCTGCAGGTTACCTACCCAGTCTGAAACATATCAGCACACATCATTTAGCAGTTTTCTCTTGTATCTATAATGGAGATTTTCTCTATTGCCATTCTTTGGACACCGGAGTTGGAAGATAGGCGTTTGTGGGGTGTCACTAGTTATGTGAGCTTAAAATAAACAAAGTTTTTGAAAGTTTATTAAGTTTAACAGGAACTGAAAACAACACAGAAAATACAATTATGGCTGCAGGTGTAAAAATAAAAAGGGAATACAACAAAACACTAACCGTTTTTCATGTTCTTAGACTGCCAGAGAGCATGGCTCTGCTGTTGGCGTAGTAGGAGGAGCTGCATCTAGGGTACATTTGGGAGACTCCCTTCCAAGTCCCCACTCCAACTAAAGACACACAAACATCTTTGGCTTTTAACATTTTTATTTTTTCCCCTCCCTGGGTCATTTCCTGCAATTAGATTGCCCCCTGCTAGGATGCAAGGCTCTAAGGCACCACAGGAGGCAATTGATGGACCTATTAAATATTTTCTTTTTTGCCAGCCCATCTCCTTAGTTACCTGCCTCTTAGCAACGGGGCGTGCCCCAATGCTGACACCTTTATTTCCCATAATGCACGAGGGCTGCATGTAGAAGGTGGTGTGTCACCCACCCCCTTCTTTAGGAGATTTTTGTTTCACCAGACACATGGTAAGACATGAAGAAAAAACAGGGTATATAGGCGCTCGCTATAACATAAAATAACAATAGGGGCTGCTGTATACAATACAAGGATTCCCAAACCTTGTGTTATGGTGAAACAGAAAATATAAAATATGGCGTATACTGCGCCCAAAATATTATACATACATACACCTCTGCGAGGAATAGTTGGTAAAATACCTCGAAATAATAAAACAGAAAAAAATAATAGTGCAATACAGTATATAACAGTGTAAATATTTGTGCTCGGTAACTGTAAGAAAAACACTCACATACGGTAGAGCTATATAAGAGCTCTACTATTTTCAGCGTGGACGGTATAATCCCCGTCTAAGGATACAGGATGGTAAAGATGGTATTGGTCCTCCAAATGCGCAATGGGGATAAAAGAGAAAAACGCTCTGATGGTGTAGTAAGTACTATAAAATCAGGGTAATAGGATAAAGTAATGTACTTACAATTTGTAGAGCAAGGACCTGCTCTAGTTTTCACAGCATGGGTGGTACTATCCCCACCTAAGGATATGATGGCACCAGGTAGTTAACAGGACATAAAAAAGTAATAGTATAAAATAATAAAAGATAAAAGTCTAAATGTATTAAAATAGTACGCACTTACAACACAAGAAAAACACAACTCTCAAACAAATGGAGAAACGATGATGGTCACACAAAGAATACATACACGGCTCCAAATAGGAACTACTTTAGACAAAGAAGACTGCAGAGTAATGACTACCAGAAACAACACTTTCCCCAGTACAAAACATACCAAAGATACAGATCACCGAAAAAATTCACAGAGCCACCTAATAGAAACTACAGACCACGGACCAATCACGAAGAGAAACCCCTAAAAAAATCTTTTGAAACCAAGTCAAGTATGACCTCTGCACACCCAATCACTAACAGAAGAGACCATTACAGATATAACTACAAACATAGCACAGACGAATCACCCCTAATAGTGAGACCCAAAACACACAAATTCACTTACATACCTGATTCACCCAAATTCAAACCCAGAGAAAGAAAGAACTCATGGGAAAGAGTTAGACCACTAGAACACACCACAGACACGAAGAAGTTAAACCAAGCTCACCAATAGATGATATAAAAAACAACAGATACCATGCACTCTCATTCTGCGAACCATTTGATGAGACTTCTTTTTTAGAAATCCGCACAAACAGAGAGAAACACACAAATCGTTTGAACATCACACCCATCAAAAGTCGCAAACGAGATTTAGAGGAAGACGATCTGGTAGAAGAGAACAAAAAAGGAAGAATAGAGATATTTTAGACAACGATAGTAATAAAAGCCCTACCGGTATTTTTAACTTATCAGGAAAACCTCTGAATAACACTCAAATGAATATATTGAAACAAGGTCTAAAGTTTGCCCCAACCAAAAAGTATGATCCCTTCCTGGCATATATTGATATTAATAAGTTCGTTAGGAATGCCACCTTAAAACGCTTTTATATGGGCAAAAATGACACTAATACCATTAATACAAATAGTAATGACAACAAGACCACCTACATTAAAAGTTTTTTAAAGAATAAATCTACCTTTTATCCAGCTCACTGCAAATCTAGCGCTTTAGAGATGTTTGAAATAAAAGTATGTAAAGATCTAAAAACCTTGAACAGCAAAACAAATGATAGAGCCAACATAAATAAAAAAGAGACAAATATTAAAAGACCTCTATAACGATCCATCGATAGTAATCAAGCCCGCGGATAAAGGCGGAGGACTTCTAATCTTATCAAGTGAAAAATACGAAGCTGAGGCCTACAAACAACTAAAGTACACATCCACGTACATTAAATTAAAAAACAACCCCATTATTGATATTAAGAATAAACTAAAAGCCTATCTAGATAGAGGAAAAGACTGCGGCATAATAGATGACAAAGAATACAAATACATTTACATAATACATCCAAAAATTCCAGTCATATATTTTTTACCCAAAATCCATAAAGATCTTAACAACCCCCTGGGTCGTCCTATTGTGTCAGGTATAGGATCACCGCTTTCCAACTTGTCTGAATATATTGACATTATGCTACAACCTTATGTTGTTAAAACCAAGTCCTATTTGAAAGACACGATTGACCTTATTAAAAAACTAGAAGCAATAACATGGCAAGAAGATTACACTCTAATGACTTGTGACGTTAAATCACTTTATACAATCATCCAACATGACAAAGGATGTAATGCAGTGAGAACAATACTAGAAAAGGATAACTATATGCCTCAAGAACAGATAGACTTTGTAATAGAGGGGATAGACCTGATTCTGAAAAACAATTTATTTTGGTTCAAGGACGGGTTCTACCTACAAAATACTGGTACAGCCATGGGCACCAGGTTTGCACCCAGCTATGCCAACCTCTACATGGCCGATTGGGAAGATCGCATGGTCTGGAGTGGGCATGGCTGGGTGGATAGCCTGGTAGCCTATGTGAGATATATTGACGATCTCCTCTTCATATGGAAAGGCCCTGTGTCCTCAACACATGAGTTCATATCCTTCCTTAACACCAACAACGAGGGCATCAGTCTAACAGCTAATATTAGCACCTCAACAGTGACATATCTTGACCTAGACATATATATTAAAAATAATGAAATACATACTAAAACCCATTTCAAGGATGTTCATGTTAAAAACTATATAAAGACCAATAGCTGCCACAATAAAGTTTGGCTCGATAACATACCTAAGAGACAAATGTTAAGACTCAGAAGGAACTGCTCTGAGACCCCGATTTTTAACAAACAGGCATATGAGCTAAAGAGAAGATTTATACAAAAAGGTTATAAGGATATTAAAGTAGAAGAGACTATTAAGGAGACTTTGGTTTTAAATAGGAAATAATTGGTGCACAGAAAGAAGAAAGACGCTAAACAAAGTTTTACACTACCTATTGTAATGGATTTTAACAATAAAAACAAACAACTTAGATATATTTTAAATAAACACTGGCACCTTTTAAAAGAAGATGAGGTATTAGGTAATATTATACCCGACAAACCAAAAATAATTTTAGAGGTGCCCCCAATCTAAAGATGCACATTACAAAAAAATTTACAAAAACAGACACAAAGAAAACAGATAATTTCATGACAACAAAAAAAGGCTTTTTGAAATGCAATTGTTGTATAGCATGCAAGAAAACTAAATTAACATCTAAAGTAACTACCGATTTTAGATCCAGTAACACCAGAAAAATTTACAATATTAAAAACATTATTACCTGCAATAGCAAAAATGTAATTTACTTGTTAGAATGCCCATGCCGGCTTCAATATATCGGTAGAACGATCAGACCCCTTAAAGTTAGAATAGCAGAGCATTGCCGAAACATAGAAAAGGGCTTTGCCAACCACGCTGTTTCTTCTCACTTTTGCATGCATAATAATAACCCTAAACTGCTTACTTTCACGGGCATTGCAATTGTCAATAAACACTGGAGAGGCGGCGATATCATTAAACAGATTGGAAAGACAGAGATGAAATGGGTATACTATTTAGATACCCTGCACCCTAAAGGATTAAATATTGATTTTGATTTATATAACTTTTTATAACTTCTACAAATTTACTAAATATATTTTTACCTTTTTACCAAAAGCCCCTTACTATATATATTAATCCCTCCCCCTTTTTTAATTACTCCCCTTTTATCCATATTATTATCATGATCATTGCTATATTCATATATTCATTTTTATATTCATTTTTATAATCTCTTTATACCCTTAGGGTTAAACCTCCCCTCTCCTTTGTGCAATATATCTCCTCCTCTCTTACCACAATATACCCACCATATCTATTTGCACTGTATATCTGCTGCTAGTTTGTCCCCCTGTTTTATATATTTATATATCAGACATAATGATGTATCTTATTGTATATATTCCTATCTCATTTATAGCCCATATATATGGCTTCATATACCAATAGACATTCTAGATATGTGTTATGATTATTGTGTATCTGTTACTCTCCCCAGATCATGTTTGTATATGATGTTTCATATCATCCCCATGTTATACCAACACAAAGATTAGCTTATTTATACTTATTTCGCCCTTTTGTATTATCTCCCTATGTCTTTATATGGGAGATATAGGTTTTTTTACATTTGAAACGCAACGCACGCCGTTTTGATGCGTGCGTTCCAAACAGAAGACATGTGACCGCAAAGACTCTGAACATGCCGCGTCACTTCCGGTTATGACGCGTGCGGTCCACAGTGATATGCAAATCGAGGCCAGCACTCACTGATCGCCTCCTCTTCTGCCACATCACTTCCGGTACGCATCACGAAACCGGAAGAAAGACTCACCAGGTAGCGTTCTGCAATCAACTCACCCATACATATACAGGACATTGAGGAACCACCCCACACTTTTGATAAAGCCTCTGGAGAGGCGAAACGCGTCAAGTGGGACCCCCTTCTTTTGGACATTTGTACCTATATATATATATGCTATATTTTATAATAAATAGTCTATTTTAATACATTTAGACTTTTATCTTTTATTATTTTATACTATTACTTTTTTATGTCCTGTTAACTACCTGGTGCCATCATATCCTTAGGTGGGGATAGTACCACCCATGCTGTAAAAACTAGAGCAGGTCCTTGCTCTACAAATTGTAAGTACATTACTTTATCCTATTACCCTGATTTTATAGTACTTACTACACCATCAGAGCGTTTTTCTCTTTTATCCCCATTGCGCATTTGGAGGACCAATACCATCTTTACCATCCTGTATCCTTAGACGGGGATTATACCGTCCACGCTGAAAATAGTAGAGCTCTTATATAGCTCTACCGTATGTGAGTGTTTTTCTTACAGTTACCGAGCACAAATATTTACACTGTTATATACTGTATTGCACTATTATTTTTTTCTGTTTTATTATTTCGAGGTATTTTACCAACATGGTAAGACATCCATTTTCTGGGCGTCTTATCTGTCAGCCATCTGGCTTTCTGTTGCTAAACAAAATACAGGAGGAAGTTTTGAAAGGTGGTTTGTCGCATTCCTCCCTCTACAGGTTGTGATCTTGAGACGCCAACACACATAATTGTCTGCCTCCAAATCACAAGATCCATGTATAATAGAAACATAGAAACATAGAAACAAGTTGTCTCCAGTAATTCAATGTCTCAAGGTCTTCATTGGGTGGAACAGGCAACCATAGCTTAAAGCACGTCCAGTGAATACACCTAATACTTCATTAAAGTGGAAGAAAAGTAGAAAGCAGCCTTCACTCAGTATTCAGTATGGCAACTAGAAGTTAAAGTCCACTATCCCCAGTGGACAATAGTGTGCTCCCGTACTTGAATGTTTGGGTCTCTGGAATTGGATGGATGACCTCCTTTAGTGTCTTGAAGCGTTATTAATGTCTTTCTGTAAAATGGTCAGTGAGAGTGATGGACGTTTGTTCTCCTATCTCATGAATGATCGACGTCCTGTTCTAAAGAAGGACTCGATTTGTTCCAAGGTCCGTCCTTTGGTCTCCGGAACACAGCAGAAGGAAAAGAAGAGACCACAACAGCAGACAACCGTAAAGAAAAAGAAAAGTGTCTCTAGTCCCAGGGCATTCTAAAGGGAGAAAAATGAGTTTACTTTTAGACAGGTTGTGTCAGTCTGTATGTTTAGAGCGTTACACCAATCACTCGTGCTGCAGTGAATATGTTGCCGGTAGGTACCTTGGCCCCATTTCCTGGTAATGGTGCAAAACATTTTGTAACAGTTTGCTCTCTTACCTGGGTCCTGTGGCCACTCATGACTTCCAGCTTCTGTAGAAGACAGAAGTCTACCCTGCCATACATTGATTGGCTGAGAGAGATATGCACAGAATTGACATTAGACAGCTAGGAACTACTTCCAGGCTGGCTAATGACGCCCCTATGATGCTGTCGTAAATGGCGTTACTCTGTATTTTGCAGCATTTCAAAACACAGCATATACAGACTCCAGGTACTTCAAATTACTGACATGGTCAAGGTGCTTGGAGTAACGATTCAACTTTTTTTTTTTTTCATGGACACTACCATGGTAGAGGAATCAGCCCTCAAGCCATGCACTAGATACACCAACTTATTACAGCAGCCTGACCACAATTGTGTCCTAAATTACGAAGTCCATACACTCACACCAGGGCAGACCAACTTCTTCTAAACCATAATCCAGTGTGTCAAACCTGTGGAAGACCAGACTTTTTCCAGTGTACATTTCCATCCGTACACGTGCATATCAACCATCACTCTCCACTGGACAACACCCATAAACACCATACAAGAACACTTCTAGGATATGCCCAAATCAAGCCACAACCACTTGGTATCAATGGGCAGCTATTACTTACAGCAACTGGGAAAAAGGCCTCTGTGACAACGAACCCAGTGATCCAACTGACAAAGACACAGAAGCCAGAAGCCAATCCTCGTGATTTCAAGGGAAAAATCTCTGACATGAGTAACCAAGTAATGGGTCCCCAGCCAAAGGCATAGCCTGAAAAATAGAGAGTGAGAGATAAAGTCTACAGAAGATCGAATGGATCTTTCATCTTCCTTCTTGTAGGAGAAGCTCTTAGTCACCACCTATCTACCCATCCATAACCACCCTCTATATCCCGATTTCCTTATGTTCTACATGGAATCACTGTAACATGTAAAATGTGCAGTTCATTGGACAATGTCCCAGCCATATTCAGGTGATGATACATTTCACTACGTGGAAATCATTTCAGGAGCTGTAGAGCATTTTATCATCCCTGATGCTCACCTATAACATAGACAATAATACAGATCAGCGGAATGAAAGACACATAGTTAATGGGATCTGGACATGAGCCTTGGTTAACTGTGATGACCGTGAGATTGGTGGAATCGTGACGATGGTCGATGTCCTTCGTAAAATGGATGTATAGTCCCATGGCAAGAGAAGAGGCCAACATTAATAAACCTGAAAGAAAACAGAGTTCGTGTCATAATGCAAACAAATACGGCCATGGATTCCTCTTGAGTCCCATGACCAGAGAATAAGGAACTAACTAATTGCATCATAGTGTGGTTTCCCTGTGTCAGGGTACCTGCAGTCTCTACCTCCGAAAGAGGTAGAGACTTAGCTGTTCCTCCATCCAGACGGCCTGATGGCTCCCTTCCCCACGGTCTATCCGGTCATGCAAGGCCGGCCGCGAGGGAGTGACTGCCTTTTACAGCATCTAGGCAGGAAGTTGTCATCAGGACACTCCTCCGGAACGACCTGTCACTCAATTGCTGCAGGACCAATCAGGACGCCTCGGAGGCGTGGTTACTGCTCTGAACAGGGTATTTAACAGAGCTTCGTTCATTAGCTCATTGCCCTGTCGTGGTTCTAGCTTGTTCTAGTCACTCAGTGCTTGTGTATTCTATTATCCCTTTTGGTTTTGACCCGGCTTATTTACCTTACTCTGCTTATCTCTGTTACCCTTGATTCGGCTTGTCTCTCGCTTACCTGTCTTCTGTTACCCTCGACCTCGGCTTGTCTTTGACCATTCTATACTGTACTACTTACGTTAGTCCGGCCATTCTAAGGTCCGGTATACGTATCTGGCTACTGTTTGTACTCTGCGTGTTGGATCCCTGTCCCGATCCTGACATTACGACAGGGCCAATGGATCCTGCAAGTACAAACAGTCAGCTTGCTTCTCCTGATCCTAGGTTTGAAGCCATGGATCACAGAATGGATCAGATGGCGCTTGCGCTACAGGCTCTATTATCTCGTGCCAATAACCCACCAGAGGAGATACGTAATACCCCTGTTTCTCCTGTCGGTTCAGGTCTAGAGGTAGCCACAGTGGGTGCTTCTTCTCGCATTACCCCCCCAATACGCTATGGTGGGGCTCCTGAGAAGTGTCGTGGTTTCTTAAACCAAATTAGTATCCATTTTGAATTGCAACCTCGCTCTTATCCTACAGATAGGGCAAAGGTAGGATTTATTATCACCCTACTTATTGAGAAAGCTCTGAGATGGGCCAACCCATTATGGGAGAACGATAACCCATTAGTTTATAACTATAACGCCTTTGTAGCTGCTTTTAGAAGAACATTTGACCCTCCAGGTAGAAAGGTTAATGCAGCCAGATTACTGTTGCCTCTGAAACAGGAGAACCGAACACTGGTGGATTATGCACTAGAGTTCAGGTCTCTGGCGTCAGAGGTCAAGTGGAATGAGCAGGCGTATATGGATGTATTTTTGAATGGCTTATCTGAAGTAATCCTTGATGAGGTTGCTACCAGAGAACTCCCTGAGAATTTAGAGGATTTAATTTCGTTCATCTCTCGTATAGATGAACGTTTAAGAGAGAGACAGAACACTCGAGAGAGGAACCGGAGACCTTCTTTTAGGTTAGCCCCCACTTTTCCAAGTCCTGACTCCACGGTATCTTTGCTTCCTGAACCTATGCAGATAGGGTATACCCGCCTCTCTGAGGAGGAAAGACAGTACAGGAGAATGAGAGGGTTTGTGTATGTATTGTGGAGCTAAGGGTCATTTACTCTCGAACTGTTCTAACCGCCCGGGAAACGCTTGCACCTAAGTCTCTCTAGAGGACAGGCCTTGGGTGTTTCTATTTTGTCCTCTACTCCTAATTATAAAGATCACAGGCTTCTGCTACCAGTTTCCTTAACTTGCGGGAGGGAAGTAGTAAGGGCTATGGCTTTGATAGATTCCGGTGCTGCTGAGAATTTTATCGACCAAGCCTTTGCTAGTAAAAACAATTTCCCATCCCAGCTAAGGGAGACACCAATGGCCGTTGAGGCCATGCCATAGATGGTAGACCACTACTAGACCCTGTTATCTTTCGTGAGACCATACCCATTGAGTTAAATGTTGGTATCCTACACGTGGAGAATTTATCGCTTCTGCTCATTTCGTCTCCTTCCGTTCCCATAGTTCTGGGGTACCCATGGTTGAAAGAACATAACCCTATTATTGATTGGGAGTTAGGGGAGATACTCTCGTGGGGCCAGGGCTGCCAGGATCGGTGTTTGTGCAAGGTTTCTCCATTAGCTAATATTAACATAAAGGAGAATCCTACTCAGTCCACAGAAAGACAAATACCAGACCTTTACCTAGACTTAAGGGCAGTGTTTGACAAGAAGAATGCCGATTCTTTGCCGCCACACAGGTCATTTGACTGTAAAATTAAGCTTCTACCCGGGACTATGCCTCCGAGGGGCCATGTATATCATTTGTCTGTTCAGGAAAACTCGGTTCTAGAGGAGTATATTCAGGAGAATTTAGAAAAGGGATTCATCAGGAGGTCTTCTTCTCCGGCCGGGGCGGGGTTCTTTTTCATTAAGAAGAAGGATGGCACGCTGAGACCTTGTATCGATTACCGAGGCTTGAATAAAATAACTGTCAGAAATGCCTATCCTATCCCACTGATTACCGAGTTATTTGATCGTCTTAAGGGCTCCAAAATCTTCACCAAGTTAGATCTCAGAGGGGCTTACAATTTGGTGAGAATCCAGCAAGGTCACGAGTGGATGACGGCATTCAATACCCGGTATGGCCATTACGAATACACTGTTATGCCATTTGGACTATGCAATGCTCCTGCAGTATTTCAAGAATTGATTAATGAGGTACTTAGGGAGTTTCAGCATGATTGTGTTATTGTTTACCTGGACGACATACTAATACACTCTAAGGAGATTGAGACTCACCATAGACAGGTCAGAAAGGTGTTACACAAACTTCTGCAACATGGTCTATACTGCAAATTGGAGAAGTGCAGTTTTGATCAGTCTCAGGTAGACTTTCTTGGGTACGTGATTTCTGGGGAAGGTTTTAAAATGGATCCTGGTAAACTCCAATCTATTTTAGACTGGCCTTTGCCCAAAGGACTCAAGGCTATCCAAAGGTTTATTGGTTTTTCCAACTACTATAGGCGCTTCATTAAGGGTTACTCCTCTATCATTGCGCCTATTACCAATATGACCAAACAAGGGGCTGATACTAAGTTCTGGTCTGAGGAAGCTCTTGGTGCTTTTAAGACTCTCAAGGAACTTTTTGCCTCAGCTCCCATTCTAGTTCATCCGGATACGACTCTGCCTTTCTTGCTCGAGGTCGATGCTTCTGAGACAGGAGTTGGGGCTGTTCTGTCTCAAAGATTAGGGGTGGATAAACCGTTACACCCTTGTGGTTTCTTCTCTAAAAAAATTTCTGGGCCTGAGAGCAGATATGACATCGGGGAGAGGGAACTGTTAGCGGTCATTAAGGCTTTAAAGGAGTGGAGACATTTACTGGAAGGGACACTACACCCTGTTACTATCCTAACGGATCATAAGAACTTGTCTTATATTGGGGAGGCTAAGCGCTTGTCCGCCAGGCAGGCTCGCTGGGCTTTGTTCCTCACTCACTTTAATTATGTACTTACTTATAGACCTGGTTCTAAGAACTCTAAAGCCGATGCTTTGTCTCGTCAATATGAACCATCCACTATAACTGAACCACTTCTGTCCTCCATAGTTCCTAAGGGGAATATCATCGCGAACACGAATCTCAGGATTCACTCTCCATTGCTTTCTGAGATCATGAAGTTTCAGCATTTGGCACCCAAACAGACTCCTGGGGATCGACACTTCGTTCCTGCCGCTCTCCAACTGGAGGTGCTACGCTGTCTCCATAACAGCAAGGTGGCTGGGCATCCTGGCATCCGCAAGACTTATGCGCTGGTCTCTAAAGATTTTTGGTGGCCTGACTTACGCAAGGATATTAAAGAATTCATCGGGGCATGTGAAGTTTGTACCAAGACCAAGCTACCCCATTCGCTTCCATGCGGATTTCTGCACCCTTTAGAGGTTCCTGAAAAGCCTTGGTCCTGCCTGGCAATGGACTTCATTGTTGATTTGCCTATCTCTAAAAAGCAGACTGTCATCCTCACTGTGGTAGACAGATTTACTAAAATGGCTCACTTCATTCCCTTACCTAAACTCCCATCTTCGCCCGAATTAGCGGAGATATTCGCCAGGGAGATTTTCCGTTTGCATGGGATACCTTCCCAAATTGTCTCTGACAGAGGCTCCCAATTTGTTTCCCGTTTTTGGAGATCATTCTGCTCCCAACTAGGCATCAAATTGAATTTCTCCTCTGCCTATCATCCTCAGTCCAATGGAGCTGCTGAACGCACTAACCAAAAAGTTGAACAATATTTACGTTGTTTCGTTTCAGAACACCAGGACGATTGGGTCGGTTTGATTCCTTGGGCGGAGTTTGCACATAACAATCTCATTTGTGATTCTACGCATTCTAGTCCTTTTTTCTTGAATTATGGCTTTCATCCTTCCATCCTTCCTTCGGAGTCTTCTTCTCAAGGGATACCGTCGGTGGATGTTCATGTTGCCAATTTAAGAGAGTTGTGTGATCAAACTCGACAAATCCTTCTGCACAATTCTACGCTGGTTAAAAAACACGCTGACAAACGTAGAAGGGCAGCACCGGTGTTTGTTCCAGGCGATAGAGTATGGTTAAGTACTAGAAACATTCGGTTAAAAGTGCCGTCCATGAAGTTTGCTCCTCGATATATTGGACCTTACAGGGTACTGTCTCAAATTAACCCAGTTGCGTATCGTTTAGCGTTGCCTAGTGCCTTACGCATTCCTAATTCATTTCATGTTTCCTTGCTAAAACCATTAATATGTAACAGGTTCTCCTCCACGATCGCCCCTCCCCGCTCAGTTCAGGTGGAGGGTCAGGAGGAGTATGAGGTCAATTCCATCGTTGATTCTCGAATCTCCCGGGGGAAACTGCAATATCTGGTCGATTGGAAGGGTTATGGTCCTGAGGAGAGAAGTTGGGTACCTCAGGAGGAGGTGCATGCTCCCCGTCTCCGCAGGGCGTTTCACTCTCGATTCCCTTCTCGCCCTGGTGTATTCCGCCCGGTGGGCGTATCTGAGAGGGGGGGTACTTAGAGACTTAGCTGTTCCTCCATCCAGACGGCCTGATGGCTCCCTTCCCCACGGTCTATCCGGTCATGCAAGGCCGGCCGCGAGGGAGTGACTGCGTTTTACAGCATCTAGGCAGGAAGTTGTCATCAGGACACTCCTCCGGAACGACCTGTCACTCAATTGCTGCAGGACCAATCAGGACGCCTCGGAGGCGTGGTTACTGCTCTGAACAGGGTATTTAACAGAGCTTCGTTCATTAGCTCATTGCCCTGTCGTGGTTCTAGCTTGTTCTAGTCACTCAGTGCTTGTGTATTCTATTATCCCTTTTGGTTTTGACCCGGCTTATTTACCTTACTCTGCTTATCTCTGTTACCCTTGATTCGGCTTGTCTCTCGCTTACCTGTCTTCTGTTACCCTCGACCTCGGCTTGTCTTTGACCATTCTATACTGTACTACTTACGTTAGTCCGGCCATTCTAAGGTCCGGTATACGTATCTGGCTACTGTTTGTACTCTGCGTGTTGGATCCCTGTCCCGATCCTGACACCCTGGACATCAGGAGTATCAAATATTATTGGTGTAAAAATTCTCCAGTTTTTCCTTTTTTCCCAGTTTAGATATTTTAACTTTATTTTTATTTTTTTATTCCCTTGTCTTCACAATTCCTGGTTTAGTGAATAAATCTCATTGGTGTTTCTGGGCCCTCGATTACTGGAGTTTGACATTGCCACAACAAAATTGCAATCTCCCAAATAGATTGCATTAAATAGTTTTCGTTCCTGACTATTAGTCTACAAGGCCACTCACCAGACGTAAAGAGTAGTATTCTCCTGCCAACTTTATCCATAATGACTGCGGCAACCATCACCGAAGCTAACCTCGCAACTCCCACTATGGCAGCGTCAATTCCACCTTTCTGATGAAAAGACAGAAAATATTGAGAAGAAAGGTAAGAGGACAATAGATCCACCCTAGATCTAATCTTATAAGCAGAGTTTAGCTTTGACAACAGGTAAGAAGCATTTGTGCCACCCAGTGGCCTGATCTCCATCTACATTTCAATCTATCTGCTCAACACCAATGATTTTAAAACTTTCCTACTTCATGAAACTGCTACCAACTCTCCGGGAAGGCTATTTTTAAAGTCTCTACCACCTCTCTAAGACCAAGTATTGATATGAACTGTTAGAAGTCATGAAGACACCAATTATTTCGGGGGTCGCAAACAATGTTCCCTCTTTATTTTAGTAGTTGGTGAGTCAGAGATTATTTTCCTATTATAAGTGTGTGCGCAAATAACCGAACCATGAGCAGGAAGGCAAGGGGAGACGCCGGCGAGCCCAGGAGGGCTCGAGGCGGGGCCCCGGGGAATGGCAGACTGGAGCGGCAGCGGAGGGCGCAGCCCTGCCGACCCACAAGATACCCCCCTCCCTTCCACCCCTCACCCTGCACGGAACACCACATACAGATCAAGGACCACAATCACCAACAATGACCTGGACACATCAACATATGACCCTAATTGCACACCAACGGAACCCGGGCACTGAGCCAGGGGACCACACACCACCCAATGACACCAAACACGCCACCACTACCACGAAACGTAAAATCAAGACCCATGGACACCCACGACACCACACACAACCCAATCACTACCTAAAAACACGATCCAGATAGGGTAGCCTACACAACCACAATGAACCTGGACGGAACAAGGCTCAGTGGGTCATAGAGAGGTGCCCCATGTTATAGACTAGAGGGAACCAACACACAATAAACCCACTCCAGCTACTCTGACTCCTCACACTGGGGAGAAGCAGACATACGACAAGCAAACAGGCAACTACAACACCACCAGTATGACTACACCCACACCGAGACATCAACTAACTACCAGCCGATATTAACCATAGCCCCCGAATCACGGACAAACAGAGAATACACATACGCATATGAGCACCAGCCAACTACAACGCACCCTATATAAGAACTCACAGATAGGACCACGAAACCCGCATGCCATATGATAAGTACCTGCCAGCAGGGCTCTGACCCGACATGCTATAGGTGCCGACACCCACAGATACTAAGTTAACTAAACCCGACAAGCAACACACCAGGACATACAGCGTGGCAACAACTCAGATCAACACGCTAACCCTGACGAAGAATCACCTTAGATGGTAGCAGCACCCTAGACGACCCAACTACACACACGGGTCACCCCTCATCGAGATCAAGCTCATATGACCAAGCACCCAACGACTAGAACACTCTGAACCCAGACACTATAACCCATTCACACGCCACGCACTGAACTATACGTGGTTACATAAGTTTTGTTCCTTTTAGTTAGTAGAAATAGACCACCATCGAAAGCAACCAGGTTATTGCACGGGTAACACATACAACTCTATGAAAATGCAAAGTAATGCCTTATATAGCCTCTGCGTAGGCACATATGCTAATGCCCTTGCTAAATGAGCAGAGCCTCTGTGTAGGCGATGATGCAGAATCTGTTTGAACGTGTTATGTGTGCGCTAAAGCTATGCCTACAAAATAAAAACCATTTAACACAAAAGTGTGTGCGCACAACACACTGAATGCTTTTGCGAATGTAAACATGAAATAGTTTCAAGATAATTTTGTCACAGCCACTGTCTCATGGCTAATAAAACTGTATTGCCATGTTAATATCATATTCAATATTCGTAACAGGAACTGATGTGCCTGGTTCCTGACTTGGGATGCAGACCTGTCCTGCTACGTTTCCCTTCTCTAAGCATGATTTAAACCCTCTGCCTGCTCCCGACACTATTTTATAAAGACTCTTTTTGGCTCTGAGGCTTAGTACTTTTACCCAGACTCTGATGCCAAACACCAGGCAGATGTGCAGCCAGAAGACAGGCCCACTGACTTTGCCACTGGGCTCCGGGAAAGGACCATTTTATAAACAATGTTCTAAAGGAAACTGGTTTATTCTTTATTGTTTATATTCTTTTAACAAGTCTACTTTAACCTTCTAGAGCTCCAACAGGTTACAAACTTCAAAATATAATGATTTTTGTGAATAATGGCCACAAGTTGATCTACTTTTTTTTGTAGATTTTGGAAAAACGTTATGGAGAAATGCTAATTATAGATAAAAATTGCCAAATCTGAAATATCTTCTAATTCAGCTATGTTTGCATCTTGCAATTGCCTGAATTCTCTACAATACCTAGTTTAGTATTGTAGAGTAATATTCACTAATCCATTAATATGGAATATGAACATTTCCCCCCAAAATAGTTCCTTTGGAAAAATTCTCCAAGCTGGACATCTCTTAATCTTGGTTATTTTTTACCGTAAAGAGACAATCCAAACTGATAAGTGCCGACTTCATAGACATTGGCACTTTTATAAATAAATCTTGTTACGCCCCCTGGCTGTCAATCAGACACCGGTCTACTGCGTGAATTTCACATTTAAGGCTACATTTATTTAATTCTTATCAAAGGTATGTAAACAGTCTCAACCCCAACAGCTCTGAGTGAGTGAGTATTAATTCACAACCTGGCTGCAGACAGTCAGAGAAATTGCAAACAGGCAGTGATATCCTTATATGTTTTCCAGGTGTCCTCAGGTTGCTTCGTAGCGCAGATCATTCAGTGATGTTGGGGTTGAGACTGTGTACATACATTTGATAAGGAAGTATTTTTCTGGAGTGGGGAGGCGTGGCTAAGGAGGCAGGGCTTATGGAGCAGCATTCTGCAAAACATTTATTTTTTGGTACAAAAAATATTAAGGATTTGAGCATGCAAACAAATTACAGCTTACGAATGCAGCTATAACCAACAAATGTATTAACGTTGTATTGGTACTTGGATTGTCCTACTAAGTGCAGGGCAAAGACACAGGTTTAAGGTTCTCACCAAAGTCACAGAGGTCCTCTCAAAGATGGGCTCCAGATATGTTAAGATTGATGAGATACCAGAGAGCTGTTGCAGGAATCTCATAAGAACAGCAATGAGGATGGGCTTATAGTAGTATGGGTCCACGATTTCAGCACATGACAGTGAGTTAGTCTAGGGGGATGGAAATGGACTTCATGAGACATCAGTGATCAAGAACCCTACCTTAGACCTGCTGTCTTGCTACACAACTGCAAACAGAGTGTTTCAGAGCCGTATTCAGTATAGAGCAGGCAACATTTGTCACTCCATATGTTGTGGACTACATCCCCCATAATGCTCTTACACCTATAATGCTAGCAAAGCATCATGGGAGGTATAGTCCAAAACATCTAGAGTGCCGAAGATTGCCTATGCCTGGTATAGAGTATCATATCTTATTTAATATTATTTAAAAAAGAAAATAACAGTAATTTATTCTAAGCAGAGGGGTTTTGTAAGGTGTCTTTCCAAAGGATAAATTACATTTGTATAAACATTTTTATACAAATTGGTACTTAGAGTAGCCAAAGGTAAGATCATGGATGGGAGGTGTCATCAACCTAGATGTTCTACTACAGTCAAACCTACCATCCGCGCTGTTCCTCCTCCGTAGCTGGCTGGCTGGCTTGGAAAGTCAAGATGGGCACATAAGGTATAAAACCTAAGACATGCAAATTACAGGTGTGTTTACTGGGTGTCAACATCTAAGTTTGAGTTAGTTGCCAATTTTCCTGCTACCTAAAAAAAACAATGTAAAGGTATTTTTGATTGCAAAGATATTTTTCTAAATTGTTTTTTGTGGGTCCTTAAATCTATTTTGGTGGGTATAACCTAAGTAAACAAGTAGCGGGCAATGCAGGCACACTGTGATATAAATGTTTGGGGCACCATTTAGCCTCTACAAAGGAATATCCCATCCAAAACCTGTCCATCTTTTTCTATGTTCCTATTACTTATAGCCTGCTTTGCATTCAGTATATTGATTCAGGTTCTCCAGGATACTATACCATGCATATGGTGTTATTAATTCTGTCACATTCTTCTTGATACGCAGCGTCAGCCCCTCGAAGCCACCGCAGGGCATCAAGTGCTTCATCTTCTTTGCCTTTGGAGATCAGGAAGCGAGGCGATTCAGGCATGAAGCACATAAGGACAAGCATTATAAATACAGGAACCTCGCCAACCACGGCCAACCACCGCCATGACAAGAAATTCCCTACGGTGAAAAATGTAAACTTCAATAAGTGACAAAAATAAGGAGGATTGTGTCGCAAATGAAAATGTAATTTTGTTGTTGTGAGATCCTTGAAAAGAGCTGCCCCACAGTATGTAGAATCCCCATGCTTCCAGAGAGAAATACAGGCTTTAAACATGGTGGTGCCCATGGGACTCTGGCTGTAATTGATTTCCACCTTCAAGGCATACCTATTCATTAACCAACAGCATGTGGAACTTACAGATTTGGCCAATAGTATTGGTACCCTTACATATTAATCAAGTAATGCACCATTCACTCTAAGAAAAAAGCCCGACTGGAGGTTGCCAAAATGTATACTAACAATGCCCAGTCCTTCTGAGAGAATGTCCTTGGGAGAGATGAAACAAAAAATAGATCTTTTTGGCAAATCACAATAACTCTATGTTTACAGGAGGAAAAAATAAGAAAGAGAAGAGAACATTATCCCTTACGTGAAATATGCAGGAGGTTCAGTGATAGGGTTTCTTTGGTGCCTCTGGCACTGAGTGCCTAGAATCTGTGCAGGGCACGATGAAATCAGATGATGATCAGTGCATTCTGGAGTGGAACATACTGCTCATGGTTAGAATGCCGTGTCTCCATTGTAGGTCATGCATCATGGTTCCTCCAGCAGGATAATGACCTAAAACATACCTAAAAAAGCACCAATTGGACCATTCTGAAGTGACCTTCCATGAGCCCAAATCTGAATCCCATCAAACATGTGTGAAAAGAGCTGAAACTTTGGGTAACCTCGTGGAAACACGAGCAATTTGCTCCAAAGTGTGGACCATGATCCTAGTCACAAACTGTAGAAATCAGAGCTACAGAAAGCTCTCTCTGCAGTGAATGTCCCCAAAGGCCGTGCTACAAAGTATTAGGCTAAGAGTACCAATATTCTAAATATAGTCCGTGCCATTCTTATTTACTGTTTAAAGTAATACATGAAGTCAAGTGAAGTTTATGTTGTATTTGAAATAAAGTTTCTGACCTGTTAGAAATAAAGAATGGTGGATACCAAATACTTTTGTCAGTTTTTACTTAGTGCAGAGAAAAGTGTGTATTTTCCCAAGAAAGTTCAAGGGTTGGCAGCATTTAGCACTCCAGATGTGGTGGAATGCATCTTTCCAAAGGATGTGCCAGCACTACGGCTGTAAGAGTTTTATGGGACATGTGATCTACAACATCTGGAACACTGCTCTAAGATACTAGAACCACTTTAGCCACTTTTTGCAAGTCTCTACCCATCTTTTCCCTTGGATGTCAATGCAGGCCTCCAAACCATCCCAATTTCGTCTGGTAAGTCCCGCCATCCCCAGTTTTAGGGAGACCAGGGAACTGTCCCCAACAAGCAAAGCGCAGACGCACATGCAGGTTCTGTCCTCAGTGGGCCAGCCTGGATGACTGACAGGTAGCCTGTTGTGCATTTACGCTAGCCAGATCTGACAATCCTTTGGGCAGACCTGCCACCTTTCAGGGTGGTGCCATGGACGCGATTGTGTCACGTGCCCACCGCCATTTTCCCCCACCCACTGACGTCCCGATTCACAGGACACTGAAAGTATGCAACACAAAACCACATTCTATAAAGATCCATTGTTATAC
This sequence comes from Pelobates fuscus, assembly GCF_036172605.1. Taxonomy (NCBI): domain Eukaryota; kingdom Metazoa; phylum Chordata; class Amphibia; order Anura; family Pelobatidae; genus Pelobates; species Pelobates fuscus. The sequence goes on from NC_086325.1 coordinate 160,838,003, forward strand.
ATACCAAATGCATAAAGAACGAGAGCCCCAATAACTGCCATTATCTGGGGACAGGCTCCAAGTGCACCCCTGACCCCACCGTGGGAGATTTCCGAAATATATACCTAGAAAAATAACAGAGAAAAAAGACCAAGATGAAGATGCTATAGAGAGAAATTCTTTGAGAATACAATCAGTAAGCAGAGTCATATGATTACCCTAACTCTTTATAAGTGATATAGGTTGTGCTTTATGGATTCTTAAATACTGTAATAATAAATGCTGACACCAAGTCATCAAAGGAACAGCTTTACCTATATTCTAGTAATCGCTTAGCTTGCTGAGTAAATGCAACACATTGAAAACCAATCAGTTAGCACTACTTCAGTTACCGGACCCTCTGAGCCACACGGCAAGTTTAAGGTTCCACGGGACCCTAGGCAGGTTACCACTTTAGGGCCCCACTTCATTCTTCACAAAGGAATGCTTGATGGAACCAAAAGCAAATTTATGGTCCCCGGGCCCCATGTCTAACAGTTAGCCTCTAGGCAGACCTCTAGTGTCAACTTATTGTTAATCCTGCTCTGCTGAGTTTGGAACCTACTGAGCAATCATAGTCACACATCATATTACTACTTACTATACTCATCACACATTCCATACCACAATCAGATAAGATTCTAAAGAAACTGTGTGAAAAGAAGAATTTAGAACAAAAAAATTTTTTATCAATACTACAGGTTTCTGTGGAAAAGGATGCAAATCTGCCTTTTCTCTTATTCAGACATGGTTAGTGATTTACTGCCATGAATTGTACGGAATTGCAAAATTAGGTAAAAATAGCGAACCTGTTAAATAATTTGGCTCTATTTCCAGCTTGGCTTATTTTTATCTCAAAATGGAACCATTGCTTTTCTGGAAAATGTTTGTACTATTTTCACTATTGTTTGTATCTTTAAAAAATCATTTATGGGGGCGGGGCCGGGCCGCCATGCTGACCGGTCGCATGTCGGAGGGGCTCCGGCGGAACCGGACCTTTAAGCCACAACAGGCACCTAGTCTTCCCGGAATGGAGCTTGAAAATATCCACATAGCTGTGGGAGAGGTAGCGGACCCCGAGATCGGGAGTTTTGGACCCCCACGGGAAGCACGAGAATTCGGAGGCTGCAGCCTACTTTGGAGGGAGCGGGGTGGACGGCCGCTGCCCTGTCTCCTTACCACACTGCCACACGCTAAAAGGTTGGGGGCTTGCCGGTCCCGTTCCCCCCCCCCCTCTGGACTGGGGGGGTCATCCCGGTCCCCACTGTGACAGACCCGAGCTGGCTGCAGAGCAAACTGGCGGGTGCCGAACGCTAAAGGCCTACAATCCAAGATGGCGACGGCGCATAATACCTAACTCAACTTGCCTGCAAATTAGAGCCGCTCCATTTGCCCAGCTAAAGAGAGGAAGGAATCAGGAGAACCAACTGGCTATCTGCCTACATCACGCACCACCCTGGCCGAGGTAGGAGACGGGGGGGTTCTATGAACCCATAAAAATTAAACAGCAACATCATATGGCCATTACCTGACCAAACGGCACCAGCATGGAACTTCCCACAGCCTGACACGGACTGAGCTTCAACAGAAACAACTACCCACCTAGAGACTGACACGCTAGGATGCAACACACTGCTTTGCCCTACGCTTACACAGTTCTCCCGGCCGGGTCTCACACAGGCGCATAAAACAACAAGTCTGCTCGGCTGCAGTGGTCTCACCTATGCTCGATCATTTGAAATGCATGATATGTCTTTTGCCTTCTACTCTGCTCCCCTAGACAAAGCACAGCAGCATTAATACTCAATGTAAACCTAAGTCTAGACGTAATGCAGGGCATAACTCTTCTCATGTACCGATACTATACAAGCACAGTACAATAGTTGACTTTGTCATTACTTTACCTGTCACTCACCACATCTTGTTTATGCGTTTTTCTTTCATTCCTGTGTACAATCGTAATACGTGTATGTATTGCCTGATTAACTCTTCACGTAAAAATGTGCTAAACCCTAAATGTCATAAATGTGAAACGCTGTAATATCACCAATCTTGTATATGCTATTGTGGCATTATGAGATGCTTATGTTCACTCAAGCACACACAAAATAAAGAATACAAAAATAAATCATTTATAAAATCTGTTAATCTTTTTTATACGTTTGCCCAAATTTTATTTTCTTTCAAACGTATATTAAAGATTTAGTAATTGACACTCCAAATCATATTTCAGTTCAGTCAAGGCACAGTCAGGGCTTAGAGGAGGAGAAACACATCTCCCAGCATGGACAAAGAGAGACACTTTAATTTTAGGGGTGTAAGTGGGGGTCTGGCCAGGGGCAGGACCATGACATTTTAATAACAATTTATACAATTAAAATGTAATTTAGAAAAATAACAATGTATCTTATTTACACAGACTGATTTCTAAACACATTTATTGTAGTTTAAAGACACATTACTGGGAGTATTATTGCTGTGGAGCTCTGTTATACACTCAGACACATTACTGGGAGTATTATTGCTGTGGAGCTCTGTTATACACTCAGACACATTACTGGGAGTATTATTGTTGTGGGGCTCTGTTATACAGACACATTACTGGGAGTATTATCGCTGTGGGGCTCTGTTATACACTCAGACACATTACTGGGAGTATTATTGCTGTGGAGCTCTGTTATACACTCAGACACATTACTGGGAGTATTATTGCTGTGGAGCTCTGTTATACACTCAGACACATTACTGGGAGTATTATTGCTGTGGAGCTCTGTTCTACATTCAGACACATTACTGGGGGTATTATTGCTGTGGAGCTCTGTTATACACTCAGACACATTACTGGGAGTATTATTGCTGTGGGGCTCTGCTATACACGCAGACACATTACTGGGAGTATTATTGCTGTGGAGCTCTGTTATACACTCAGACACATTACTGGGGGTATTATTGCTGTGGAGCTCTGTTTTACACTCAGACACATTACTGGGAGTATTATTGTTGTGGGGCTCTGTTATACACTCAGACACATTACTGGGAGTATTATTGCTGTGGAGCTCTGTTATACACTCAGACACATTACTGGCAGGGCCAGATTAAGAGCCCAGTGGGCCTGGTGCTGACAATTATGATGGGGCCTAATTACAGAAACGTATCGACTAAAAACACTAAAACAGTCATACCTCCCAAGAGTCATGTATCTGATGGAGTTGGTGTTGGAGCAAAAACTCAAAGGATGCAGCTATAAGAAAACACATACTCTATGCTAATCTCTTTATCTAATTAATGCTTTCATCTTTCAAGTAAATCCATACCCCATAACAGCAGTGTCCATGGGCGGGGTAAAAGGGTGCACCACTGATGCGAATCACGTGACCAGAACTGCCAAAAGGGGCGAACATGCCCAAAAAGGGGGCATGTCTGTCCAAAGAATTGGAAGGCCAGCCTGGCATCAGTGTCCTTATGTATCACAGTGTCAGTATCCCCATGTCGTCCAGTCCCCTAGTCTCCCAGTGTCTGTGTCCCCATTTCTTCCAGTGTCCCCATGTCTCAGTGTGTACCGTGTCACTAGGATACTAGGGGACACTGAGAGACATGGGGACACTGAGAGACCCGGGAACATTGAGAGACATGGGGGCACTGGGAGACATGGGGGCACCTGTGAATACAGACATGGGGACACTGGGAGACACGAGGACACAGACATTTGGGGACACTGGGAGAAATGAGGAGACAGACACTAGGGACACAGACATGGGGACACAGACACTAGGAGAGATGGGTACACAGACACTAGGGACACTGGCTGGGAGGCATGGGGACACAGACACTTGGGGACACTGGGAGACATGGGGCACTTGTGGACATAGACATGGGGACACTGGGAGGCATGGGGACACTAAGGACACAGAGACATGGGGACACAGATACTGAGAGACCCAGGGACATTGAGAGACATGGGGGCACTGGGAGACATGGGGGCACCTGTGAATACAGACATGGGTACACAGACACTAGGGACACTGGCTGGGAGGCATGGGGACACAGACACTTGGGGACACTGGGAGACATGGGGCACTTGTGGACATAGACATGGGGACACTGAGAGGCATGGGGACACTAAGAACACAGAGACATGGGGACACAGACACTGGGAGACATGGGGACACTGAGACACTAGGGACACTGGGAGACATAGGGACACTGGGAGACATGGGGACACTGAGACACTAGCTGGAAGTCATGGGGACATTGAGAGACATCGGGACACTTGGCACACTTGGGGACACTGGGAGACATGGGGCACTTGTGGACATAGCCATGGGGACACTGAGACATTTGGGGACACTGGGAGACATGGGGACACTAAGGACATAGAGACATGGGGACACAGACACTGAGAGACATGGGAACACTGAGACACGAGGGACACTGGGAGACACGAGGGACACTGGGAGACACGAGGGACACTGGGAGACACGAGGGACACTGGGAGACACGAGGGACACTGGGAGACATGGGGACACAGAGACATGGGGACACAGATACTGGGAGCCATGGTGACACAGACATTTGGGGAAACTAAGACACTAGGGACACTGAAAGACATAGGGACACAGACACTAGGGACACTGGCTGGGAGGCATGGAGACACAGACACTTGGGGACATTGAGAGACATCGGGACACAGACACTTGGGGACACTGGGAGACATGGGGCACTTGTGGACATAGACATGGGGACACTGAGACATTTGGGGACACTGGGAGACATGGGGACACTAAGGACATAGAGACATGGGGACACAGACACTGAGAGACATGGGGACACAGACACTGAGAGACATGGGGACACTGGGAGACATGAGGGACACTGGGAGACATGGGGACACATGGGGACACTGGGAGACATGGGGACACTGGGAGACATGGGGACACAGAGACATGGGGACACAGATACTGGGAGCCATGGTGACACAGACATTTGGGGAAACTAAGACACTAGGGACACTGAAAGACATAGGGACACAGACACTAGGGACACTGGCTGGGAGGCATGGAGACACAGACACTTGGGGACACTGGGAGACATGGGGCACTTGTGGACATAAACATGGGGACACTGGGAGACATGGGGACACAGACATTTGGGGACACTGGGAGACATGGGGACACTAAGGACACAGAGACATGGGGACACAGACACTGGGAGACATGGGGGCACTGACACTGGCTGGGAGACATAGGGACACTGGGAGACATGGGGACACTGAGACAATGGCTGGGAATCATGGGGACACTTGGAGACATGGGGACACTGAGAGACATGTGTCCCCATGTCTCCCTGCTGCCTTTCCCCCATCCTTCACATACCTGAGCTGTAGTCTGTCTCTGCAGGGTGGGAGCTGCTGTCTGGACTCTCTGTGCTGTGTAGCTGCTCCCCCGCGGATCAGTGAGCAGAGAGAGGCAGAGAGGCAGGGAGATGCTGTAACTTTCTATCCCTGCCTCTCTCCACACACAGTGACCCCTACTGGCCGGTGCTGGTATTGCAGATTATTCTCCGTTTATACGGAGAAAAATATTTGCATTTGTATTGCTGGTATTACTGCAGTACCTTCATGGCCAGGCAGCCTCCAATACCAGCTGTGCCTTAAAATACCAGTCAAGTGGTAAACCTAAGAGTAGTCTGTGTAAAAAAAAAAAAAATGTAAAAAAAAAATTTTTTTTTTTTTTTTTTTTTTTTTACAATGGGCCTATTCCATCGGCCTGGGCCTGGAGCTGCAGCTCCATCAGCCCCTATGTTAATCCGGCCCTGATTACTGGGAGTATTATTGCTGTGGAGCTCTGTTATACACTCAGACACATTACTGGGAGTATTATTGCTGTGGGGCTCTGTTATTCACTCAGACACATTACTGGGAGTATTATTGCTGTGGAGCTCTGTTATACACTCAGACACATTACTGGGAGTATTATTGCTGTGGAGCTCTGTTATACACTCAGACACATTACTGGGAGTATTATTGCTGTGGAGCTCTGTTATACACTCAGACACATTACTGGGAGTATTATTGTTGTGGGGCTCTGTTATACAGACACATTACTGGGAGTATTATCGCTGTGGGGCTCTGTTATACACTCAGACACATTACTGGGAGTATTATTGCTGTGGAGCTCTGTTATACACTCAGACACATTACTGGGAGTATTATTGCTGTGGAGCTCTGTTATACACTCAGACACATTACTGGGAGTATTATTGCTGTGGAGCTCTGTTCTACATTCAGAAACATTACTGGGGGTATTATTGCTGTGGAGCTCTGTTATACACTCAGACACATTACTGGGAGTATTATTGCTGTGGGGCTCTGTTATACACGCAGACACATTACTGGGAGTATTATTGCTGTGGAGCTCTGTTATACACTCAGACACATTACTGGGGGTATTATTGCTGTGGAGCTCTGTTTTACACTCAGACACATTACTGGGAGTATTATTGTTGTGGGGCTCTGTTATACACTCAGACACATTACTGGGAGTATTATTGCTGTGGAGCTCTGTTATACACTCAGACACATTACTGGGAGTATTATTGCTGTGGAGCTCTGTTATACACTCAGACACATTACTGGGAGTATTATTGCTGTGGGGCTCTGTTATACACTCAGACACATTACTGGGAGTATTATTGCTGTGGAGCTCTGTTATACACTCAGACACATTACTGGGAGTATTATTGCTGTGGAGCTCTGTTATACACTCAGACACATTACTGGGAGTATTATTACTGTGGAGCTCTGTTATACACGCAGACACATTACTGGGAGTATTATTGCTGTGGAGCTCTGTTATACACCCAGACACATTACTGGGAGTATTATCGCTGTGGGGCTCTGTTATACACTCAGACACATTACTGGGAGTATTATTACTGTGGAGCTCTGTTATACACGCAGACACATTACTGGGAGTATTATTGTTGTGGGGCTCTGTTATACAGACACATTACTGGGAGTATTATCGCTGTGGGGCTCTGTTATACACTCAGACACATTACTGGGGGTATTATTGCTGTGGAGCTCTGTTATACACTCAGACACATTACTGGGAGTATTATTGCTGTGGAGCTCTGTTATACACCCAGACACATTACTGGGAGTATTATCGCTGTGGGGCTCTGTTATACACTCAGACACATTACTGGGAGTATTATTACTGTGGAGCTCTGTTATACACGCAGACACATTACTGGGAGTATTATTGCTGTGGGGCTCTGTTATACACGCAGACACATTACTGGGAGTATTATTGCTGTGGAGCTCTGTTATACACTCAGACACATTACTGGGAGTATTATTGCTGTGGAGCTCTGTTATACACTCAGACACATTACTGGGAGTATTATTGTTGTGGGGCTCTGTTATACAGACACATTACTGGGAGTATTATCGCTGTGGGGCTCTGTTATACACTCAGACACATTACTGGGAGTATTATTGCTGTGGAGCTCTGTTATACACTCAGACACATTACTGGGAGTATTATTGCTGTGGAGCTCTGTTATACACTCAGACACATTACTGGGAGTATTATTGCTGTGGGGCTCTGTTATACACTCAGACACATTACTGGGAGTATTATTGCTGTGGAGCTCTGTTATACACTCAGACACATTACTGGGAGTATTATTGCTGTGGAGCTCTGTTATACACTCAGACACATTACTGGGAGTATTATTACTGTGGAGCTCTGTTATACACGCAGACACATTACTGGGAGTATTATTGCTGTGGAGCTCTGTTATACACCCAGACACATTACTGGGAGTATTATCGCTGTGGGGCTCTGTTATACACTCAGACACATTACTGGGAGTATTATTACTGTGGAGCTCTGTTATACACGCAGACACATTACTGGGAGTATTATTGCTGTGGGGCTCTGTTATACACGCAGACACATTACTGGGAGTATTATTGCTGTGGAGCTCTGTTATACACTCAGACACATTACTGGGGGTATTATTGCTGTGGAGCTCTGTTATACACTCAGACACATTACTGGGAGTATTATTGCTGTGGGGCTCTGTTATACACGCAGACACATTACTGGGAGTATTATTGCTGTGGGGCTCTGTTATACACGCAGCCATATTACTGGGAGTATTATTGCTGTGGAGCTCTGTTATACACTCAGACACATTACTGGGGGTATTATTGCTGTGGAGCTCTGTTTTACACTCAGACACATTACTGGGAGTATTATTGTTGTGGGGCTCTGTTATACACTCAGACACATTACTGGGAGTATTATTGCTGTGGAGCTCTGTTATACACTCAGACACATTACTGGGAGTATTATTGCTGTGGAGCTCTGTTATACACTCAGTCACATTACTGGGAGTATTATTGCTGTGGAGCTCTGTTATACACTCAGACACATTACTGGGGGTATTATTGCTGTGGAGCTCTGTTATACACTCAGACACATTACTGGGAGTATTATTGCTGTGGAGCTCTGTTATACACTCAGACACATTACTGGGAGTATTATTGCTGTGGAGCTCTGTTATACACTCAGACACATTACTGGGAGTATTATTGCTGTGGAGCTCTGTTATACACTCAGACACATTACTGGGAGTATTATTACTGTGGGGCTCTGTGATATACTCAGACACATTACTGGGAGTATTATTGCTGTGGGGCTCTGTTATACACGCAGACACATTACTGGGAGTATTATTGCTGTGGAGCTCTGTTATACACTCAGACATTACTGGGAGTATTATTGCTGTGGAGCTATGTTATACACTCAGACACATTACTGGGGGTATTATTGCTGTGGAGCTCTGTTATACACTCAGACACATTACTGGGAGTATTATTGCTGTGGGGCTCTGTTATACACGCAGACACATTACTGGGAGTATTATTGCTGTGGAGCTCTGTTATACACTCAGACACATTACTGGGGGTATTATTGCTGTGGAGCTCTGTTTTACACTCAGACACATTACTGGGAGTATTATTGTTGTGGGGCTCTGTTATACACTCAGACACATTACTGGGAGTATTATTGCTGTGGAGCTCTGTTATACACTCAGACACATTACTGGGAGTATTATTGCTGTGGAGCTCTGTTATACACTCAGACACATTACTGGGAGTATTATTGCTGTGGAGCTCTGCTATACTCTCAGACATATTACTGGGAGTATTAATGCTGTGGAGCTCTGTTATACACTCAGACACATTACTGGGAGTATTAATGCTGTGGAGCTCTGCTATACACTCAGACATATTACTGGGAGTATTAATGCTGTGGAGCTCTGTTATACACTCAGACACATTACTGGGCGTATTATTGCTGTGGAGCTCTGCTATACTCTCAGACATATTACTGGGAGTATTAATGCTGTGGAGCTCTGTTATACACTCAGACACCTTACTGGGAGTATTAATGCTGTGGAGCTCTGTTATACACTCAGACACATTACTGGGAGTATTAATGCTGTGGAGCTCTGTTATACACTCAGACATATTACTGGGAGTATTAATGCTGTGGAGCTCTGTTATACACTCAGACACATTACTGGGAGTATTAATGCTGTGGAGCTCTGTTATACACTCAGACACATTACTGGGCGTATTATTGCTGTGGAGCTCTGTATACACTCAGACACATTACTGGGAGTATTATTGCTGTGGAGCTCTGTTATACACTCAGACATTACTGGGAGTATTATTGCTGTGGAGCTATGTTATACACTCAGACACATTACTGGGAGTATTATTGCTGTGGAGCTCTGTTATACACTCAGACACATTACTGGGAGTATTATTGCTGTGGAGCTCTGTTATACACACAGACACATTACTGGGAGTATTATTGCTGTGGAGCTCTGTTATACACTCAGACACATTACTGGGAGTATTATTGCTGTGGAGCTCTGTTATACACTCAGACACATTACTGGGAGTATTATTGCTGTGGAGCTCTGCTATACTCTCAGACATATTACTGGGAGTATTAATGCTGTGGAGCTCTGTTATACACTCAGACACATTACTGGGAGTATTAATGCTGTGGAGCTCTGTTATACACTCAGACACATTACTGGGAGTATTACTGCTGTGGAACTCTGTTATACACTCAGACACATTACTGGGAGTATTATTGCTGTGGAGCTCTGTTATACACTCAGACACATTACTGGGAATATTATTGCTGTGGAGCTCTGCTATACTCTCAGACATATTACTGGGAGTATTAATGCTGTGGAGCTCTGTTATACACTCAGACACATTACTGGGAGTATTAATGCTGTGGAGCTCTGTTATACACTCAGACACATTACTGGGAGTATTAATGCTGTGGAGCTCTGTTATACACTCAGATACATTACTGGGAGTATTAATGCTGTGGAGCTCTGCTATACACTCAGACATATTACTGGGAGTATTAATGCTGTGGAGCTCTGTTATACACTCAGACATTACTGGGAGTATTATTGCTGTGGAGCTCTGTTATACACTCAGACACATTACTGGGAGTATTATTGCTGTGGAGCTCTGTTATACACAGACACATTACTGGGAGTATTATTGCTGTGGAGCTCTGTTATACACTCAGACACATTACTGGGAGTATTATTACTGTGGAGCACTGTTATACACACAGGCACATTACTGGGAGTATTATTGCTGTGGAGCTCTGTTATACACACAGACACATTACTGGGAGTATTATTGCTGTGGGGCTCTGTTATACACTCAGTCACATTACTGGGAGTATTATTACTGTGGAGCTCTGTTATACACTCAGACACATTACTGGGAGTATTATTGCTTTGGAGCTCTGTTATACACTCAGACACATTACTGGGAGTATTATTGCTGTGGGGCTCTGTTATACACTCAGACACATTACTGGGAGTATTATTGCTGTGGAGCTCTGTTATACACTCAGGTCCCCCCCCTATTGGTATTTAGGGCCCCCATCTGCTGCTCAGGGGTGGGGGCCGAGGGGGAGGACAATAGGTCCCCCCCTATTGGTATTTAGGGCCCCCACCCGCCGCTCAGGGGTGGGGGCCGGGGGGAGGACAATTGGTCCCCCCCTATTGGTATTTAGGGCCCCCACCTGCCACTCAGGGGTGGGGGCCGGGGGGAGGACAATAGGTCCCACCCTATTGGTATTTAGGGCCCCCACCCGCCGCTCAAGGGTGGGGGCCGGGGGGGAGGCCATTAGGTGTCCCCCTATTGGTATTTAGAGCCCCCACCCGCCGCTCCGGGGAGGGGACCGGGGGGGAGGACAATAGGTCCCCCCCTATTGGTATTTAGGGCCCCCACCCGCTGCTCAGGGGTGGGGGCCAGGGGGGAGGACATTAGGTCCCCCCCAATTTGTGTTTAGGGCCCCCACCCACCGCTCAGGGGTGGGGGCCAGGGGGAGGACATTAGGTCCCCCCCCTTATTCTTGTTTAGGGTCCCCACCCACCGCTCAGGTGGGTGGGGGCCCATCACTATTGTGGCCAGAAAGAGTCCCTGTGGGTTTTAAAATTTGCCTGCTATTGAAGTCTACGGCGGTTCGCCGGGTTCGCCCGTTTGCGAACATTTGTGGAAGTTCGCGTTCGCCGTTCGCGAACGGAAAATTTCATGTTCGCGACATCACTACTTCTGCAATATCACTAATAAAAATATTAAATAGAATGGGTCCAAGTACAGATCCTTGAGGTACCCCGCTGGTGACAAGACCATCTTTCGAATGGATACGCCATATCCATATACTCCATTGACTACAACCCTCTGTTGCCCGTCACTCAGCCACTGCCTTACCCATTCAACAATATTGGACAATATTGGTTTATTGATAAGGCTTCGATGTGCAAATGCCAGTATTTTTCTCAGTATAAATTTAAAAGAGATTAGACTGCAATGGCACTGGCTAGTAGGGGGCGCTGTGTGTGTAGAGAGACAAGGATAGGAAGTTACAGAATCTACCTCTCTGCTTCTCACAACTAACTGATCTGCGGGGGAACAGCTCTGCCCAGAGAGTCCAGCCAGCAGCTCAGTTAAGTGAGGGATGGGGAGAACAAGTGGAAGGACAGGCTCCATGGGGACACAGGCACAAGGGGACACAGACACATGGGGTCACTGAGACACAAGGGGACACTGGGAGACATGGGAATACTGAGACACTGGAAGACATGGGGACACAGCCACTAGGGGGCACAGACACATGGGGACACTGGGAAACATGGGGACACTGAGACACTAGGGGACACAGGGAGACCTAGGTACACAGACACTAAGGGACACTGGGAGACATGGGGATACTGAGACACTAGGGGACACTGAGACACATGGGAACACTGGGAGACACATGGGGACACAGACACTAGGGAACACTGGGAGACACATGGAGACACAGACACTAGGGGACACTGGGAGACATGGGACACTAGGGGACACTGGGAGACCTGGGTACGCAGACAATAGGGATCACTGGGAGACATGGTGACACAGACACAGTGAAACACTGGGAGACATTGGGACACTGAGACTAGGAAACGCTGAGAGACACTAGGGGACGCTGAAAGACATTGAGACATGGAGACACTGGGGGACATGGGGCACTGGGGGACATGGGGACACTGAGAGACAGGGAGACAGTGGGAGCAGTCCCTCTATACAGCAGAATCAAACTGTAAGTAGTTTTTTGGGGATTTTACAGAATTTTCTCTTATGTCACTCCTTGTGATTTACATCCTGTGATGTCACGCATACATAATTAATTATGCAAATTAGTATGGCCAGTACTTTTTTCAAAGAAAGGTGTCAATCCTAAATATGTATATATACTTGACTATACACAGCAATAATTGTGACTATTTGTGGACATTTTTTTTAACTTTAGTCCAAAATAGCTAAAATGGCAACATTTTGCACATTAGTTTTTTTTTCATTTTGTCTATTTGTGTCTTAACTTGAAATAGACTTTTAATGTTATTCACTAAAGTAAGAATTGGCAGAAATTCAAAGTGAATTTCAAGATTTAGGCCAAAATAGCTGATTTAGAAAAATTCTCCAACACAATTCCATGTTCGGTGTGGCTGTTTTGTCCTCACACTTGAAATTCACTTAGAATTAACTCTGAATTCCCAGGAATTCTAGTTTTACTGAATACGCCTGTATGAGTTTATTTGAAATCCCAACAGGTAACATTTTAGTGAATAATTCTAAATGGCAAGGAAATATAAATAGTGTGCCTGTATGTAATAATGATTTGAAAAATTAAACATTTCCTGTATACATAAATAATTACTGCAGACATGTTAATTTTTTATTTTTAATAATTTTATTGAAGATAAGACTATCAGATATAACAATATAATGTAATTTTGTCAAGATACAGCAAAAACAACGGAAAAAGTTAAAATTAACAGTGATTTCAATTTCGTTATATTTGTCCAAATAATGATAACAAACAAATAGCCATGTGGCCAATAGTTTATAATAAAGTAAAAGTTTTTTTTTCCTGATAAGGTAAAAAAAAGAGGTGACAACCAATCAGTGTCATCAATGCCCGGATGAATGAGAGAAGCGATGGGTTAATAATTTGGTGCAGGATTTTGGAATTTAAAAAATAAAAATGTGTATTGATCATAATAATATATTGAATTATAAAATTAAATTAAAACCAGGGGTAGATGGATCATTATCATTGAATCTGTCCTGCGTAGTATCTGTTTCTCAATTTACTATTCCAAGACTTTGTTTCTTCGCATGGTCTGAGCTCTAGCTGGTTTTGCTAAACAAACGATATTGCCTGATTATTTTTCTTTAACGTGTCGAAGGTCTTCCACCTGTATGGATATAGGCAAATCAAACATTTCAGAGATTATACACTGAACAAAATTATAAAACACAACACTTTTGTTTTTGTCCCCATTTTTCATGAGCTGAACTCAAAGATCTAAGACTTTTTCTAAATACACAAAAGGACTACTCCTCTCAAATATTGTTCACAAATCTGTCTAAATCTGTGCATAGCCCCATGGTGCAAGGATCTGTACACAATTCCTGCAAGCTGAAAACATCCCAGTTCTTGCATGGCAGTATGCTCACCGGACAGGTCTCCCATTGAGCATGTTTGGGATGCTCTGGATCGGCGTATACGACAGCGTGTTCCAGGTCCTGCCAATATCCAGCAACTTCGCAAAGCCATTGAAGAGGAGTGGACCAACATTCCACAGGCCACAATCAACAACCTGATCAGCTCTATGCGAAGGAGATGTGTTGCACTGTGTGAGGCAAATGGTGGTCACACCAGATACTGACTGGTTTTCGGACTCCCCCCCTACCCCCCGGATCCTCCCAATACAGTAAAACTGCACATTTTAGAGTGGCCTTTTATTGTGGCCAGCCTAAAGCACACCTGTGCAATAATCATGCTACCTAATCAGCAAAGGAGAAGTGCTCACTAACACAGATTTAGACAGATTTGAGAGAAATACACACACTGTGCGTATAAGATATATTTACAATTTTTGACTGTTCGTTTTCCAGAAAAAACACCTTAAACACAACTGTGTAATCCCTAAATCCCACACTGGTAGGCGTGCCTTGAGGATTGGTTTGGAAACCACTGCTTTAGAGTCTGTGCACTTAACACCTGCTTAATGCAGCTTTAATAAAATGTGTTAATTAATTAACTTAGTGTGTTATTTTCAATAAACTGAAATAAAGCGCTTAACCAAATAAAATAATTAAAATAATGTAAAAACAACTATATAATTGTAGATAAAAAAAAGACTGTTGTTATAAAAAAAAATGTCTGACTACCCACCTTTCAGTTACTGTCTAGGATGGACTTCTGTTCTGCTTTCTGGAGTGCGTTTTCTGATTTCCAGCAGGACATGAAGGGTTTGATGTCAACTCATCTATCTTCAGCTAACAATAGTGGACTCTTGGACCAATTCGTTTTTGTTTAATAAATATTTTCTAAAAATCTATTGGCAATAATGTATTTTTTTTTAATTTTTTTATTTGCGTTAGTTAAAAAATATAAAAGAAAATAAGGAATGAAAGAAAAGCCAAGTCTACGACATAGAGTCCCTAACAGCTTCACTTTATCAGAGGTGAGAGAAGTGTTCACTAATGTGGATGCGTAGGGTTCTTATTTAACTAGTGAATGTTTCCACCACACACTTTATTTCTTTTCTTTTGTTTCTTCTTCTTTTTTTTTTTTTCTTCTGGTTTTTCTTTTTCTTATCTCTTTCCTTTAGCTAAATTGGTGACTGGCCTCTTACTAAGATCAGTCCTGTAGTCATGCGACACATGACCAAATCTGGGATTTTTTTTTTTTTTTTTTAATCATTTTACAGACAACTATACTTAATGACTGGGCTTTATGGACTTTGTTCAAGTATCCGGATTTGCATTGTTTTTTGTTGTTGTTTTTTTTGTCCTTGCGTTTAACAAACAAACTTTGATAAATAAAAAATTAAAAAAAAAAAAAAGCTTTTAAACTGGAAAATGTATAATGTCCAGCAGAAAGCAGATAGTACACGTTTGGGGAGAGGTATAACATAAAAGGTAGGGTATCCTGGGGTTTGAATTGAAGATTTATACAAAAAACATAAACATACACTTAGTTTATGTTGAAAAAAAAGTGTGTTTGATGATATCAGTTCAGCAACTTCCCATCCACCTGGTTGATGGATATATGGAGATGCTGTTTAGAGCAACTGGACATGTCAAGATCTTGGGGTGATTGTGAAAAGCACCCCTTCTGAGTTTTGATGTCAAACAAGCTCAATCTGCTCCCAGAAGGGGTTTCTGATGTCACCCTTTCACTTTCCATTGGGACATCTGGTATTGGATACCCAAAAAGAGAAGCATGCACATTACCTTCTCTTCTAGAGCTCTTATTGGTTTGCAGCATCAGGAGTGCAGGGTTACAGAGTCTGGACTTACCTCACGCAAGCATGGTATACTAGAAGGAAACCAAGCAGCATGTTTACTCTACCTATAAAATTAGTTTTTTTTTAATGTAAGACCAGACTTCTTGTGGAAAACATTTGGAGGTAGTAGTGGACACTTTGGACCAATTTTGTTGTTTCAAGAAGGACTGGCTGAATATTTATCTCATTGACGCATAAGTTGAAATGCATTGTTCTATCACATGATTTAATTATATAGAATTAAATAGGAAATATGAGCAGTAAGCACCATTACCATGGGCTGCACTGAGCTTTTTTGCCATTCAGGTTAGAGGGAATTGATACTGAAAAGCACAAGTTTATATTGCATTATGAAGGTGACTGGACATTGTGTTATCAATGGGTACCAGGTATAGCCTGTCATAATGTTCGCTAATAGATGGCGTCCATAAATTCTTAGTTTAATAACTTCTAAACTGAGTTGGAGTTGTTATAATGCCTGATTCTTTTTACTAGGTTATATTATTTTTTGTAAATGATTCTTTTTACTAGGGTATATTAATTTATGTTCCACGATTCTTTGTATTAGTTTATATGAATTTAGTTTACATGATTATTTAACTAGGTTTTAATAATTTATTCTCCATTATTCTTTTTACTAGGTTATATTTTGTACTATGATTTATTTTTATTCATTTATTTGAATTTAGGTTACATGATTATTTTACAAGGTATAATAATTTATGCTCCATGATTGTTTTTACTAGGTTATATTAATTTATGTTCCATGATTCTTTGTATTAGTTTATATGAATTTAGTTGACATGATTATTTAACTAGGTTTGAATAATTCCTTCTCCATGATTCTTTTTACTAAGTCATTTTTTTAATACATTTTTTTTATTAGTTCATATGAATTTAGTTCACATGATTATTTTACTTGGTTTGAATAATTCCTTCTCCATGATTCTTTTTACTAGGTTATCGATATATATTTTTTTATTAGTTTATTTGAATATAGTTTACATGATTATTTTACAAGGTTTTAATAATTTATTCTCCATGATTCTTTTTACTAGGTCATTTTTAAAAAAAAATTTTTTTATTAGTTTACATGAATTTAGCTTAGTTTTACTAGGTTTGAATAATTCCTTCTCCATGATTCTTTTTGCTACGTTATATTTTTTTCTATGAATTTTTTTTTGTTTTTTTTAATTTAGTTTACATGATTATTTTACAAGGCTTTAATAATTTCTTCCCCATGATTCTTTTTATTAGGTCATTTGTCTATTATTTTTTTTTATTAGTATATTTGAATTTAGTTTACATGATTATTTTACTAGGTTTTAATAATTTATTTTCCATAATTCTTTTTACTAGGTCATTTTTTTAATTAATTTTTTTTTTATTAGTTTACATGAATTTAGTTTAGTTTTACTAGGTTTGAATAATTCCTTCTCCATGATTCGTTTTGCAAGGTTATATTTTTTTCTATGAATTTTTTTTAGTTTTTTTTAATTTAGTTGACATGATTATTTTACTAGGTTTTAATAATTTCTTCCCCATGATTCTTTTTATTAGGTCATTTTTTAAATTATTTTTTATTAGTATATTTGAATCTACAATAGGAAGAGAGAAAGGCTGCGCCAAAATTAAAACAAAATAGAAAAATAAGAAATATATAAACAAATAAACAATCAAAATTAGTCCCAATATATATCAGAGAATAAAAATGTCTGTTCCACAGGTTCCACTGGTAGAGTGTATCCTCTGTCTGTGGTTCTTCAAATCGTCTCGTGATATGGAAGACACAAAGGGAAAGGACCAATTGTGCAGAGTGTTTAAAATGAGTAGTGGTAGAATAATAGAATGTATTACACTCACATTTTCATGAGCTATGACCAGCTCAGGGGTAACAGGTGTTCAGCAGAATAATCCCTGCTTGTAGGATATTTCGAATGCTTGTCCTCTTGAGTATGATGGTATCCAACTCTCGAATGCTTGTCCTCTTGAGTATGATGGTATCCAACTAAATGGAGTGCAGATCTCACTGCACTTGAAAGATAGCGTGGGCGGTATAATCCCCACCTCAGGATATATAAAATGCCAGGAAAGAAAATAGTAAAAAATGTAGTATGTGTAAAAATAATAAAATAAAAATTTATGAGTGGCACAATAATACAGCCAAACATAGAAACATTACCGATACAACCGAAAATTGTTTTTAGAGGTGCACCGAATTTTAGATCTATTTTAACCAATAACTACACTAGAGAAGTCAAAAAGACGCAACAAACTTTTTTAAATGGAATGACGGGCTTCTACAGATGTAAACGTTGTATTGTATGCAAAAGTACTAATCCTGCTATCCATTCCAAAGTTACCAATTTCAAATCAAATGTAACGAAAAAAAGCTATATTATAAAAGATTTTATTGGATGCAACACTACCAATGTCATTTACCTATTGGAGTGCCCTTGTGGCCTCCAATATGTGGGCATGACTACTAGATGCCTAAAAACTAGACTAGCAGAACACTGCCGAAATATAAAAAATGGTTATGCCAACCACTCTGTATCCAAACACTTTGAAAAACATAATCGGGGTCCGAAATTTCTTAAATGTATTGGAATAAAAAAATGTAAAGTTCCCTGGAGAGGTGGCAATATAAAGAACATTTTAGGAAAAAATGAGATGGAGTGGGTATTTAACCTACAGACTTTAGCCCCCCTAGGTTTAAATGTAGACTTTGATTTGTTTAACTTTTTATAAAACACTTTTTATTAATATATATTTTTTGTCTACTCTTTTTGTGGTCAGTTTGGGGCTATCCCATTCATAGTTGTTAACTACGGCATTATAGTCTAGGATACCCCCAATCTGACCACATTGTAGATATTTCACTCTTTTTTATCTAATTTTTATCCCATTATTTTATTTATTACTTTTTATTTTATACATATATTTTAATACATTGGTCAAAATGATTTCTTCTAGTTATGATGCTGCTATTACTAAATATGTTTTACAATAATGGTTTTATTTTTATGGTTTTATTATTATGTATTACTCTGACTCTGTATTATATGTCTGCTTTTTGCCATTTATGTATATAAGTTATTTCTATTACCATGTTCCAATAGGCATTCAATAGCATATCATTTTTTTATAAGTCCGTTTGGTTTTTTAGCCTATTTTCTTAAAAGTCCGTTTCGTTTTTGATAACTACATTTCCCAAGCGCCTATGCGCCGATCACGTGACCCGTGTATCACACTGTTCTGTGTGCCGCGGGCCACGTGACATACGATGCACCCGCCCCCTGTGACGCACACTCCGCCCAGTGTTGGGACGGCCGCATACATGTTTATGTGCGATCACGTGACCTGCGCACTACATTCCCCATAATGCCGCGCGGGTCACGTGACGTGCTATGTACATTTTTAACAAAGTATAACTTGTGTTGGAGGCCTCGTTTTTGATCTGTATATAATACAATATGATTGTGACATGATATACTTTTATTTTATTTATTATAATCTCTGTTTTATCTGTTACTAAAAGTTCTTTTAACTATGTATACTATGCTTAATTCTGATTGGCCAATGCTCATTAATGTAATTTTTTTGGCGCCATTTTTAAAGCACCAGTGCCCCTATATATATATTCTATTCTTGCCAGGTTTTAATGTTATTCCATTTTGATAAAACCCCAGTGGTGAAACGCGTTAATGGTTTTTATTGTGTATTTTAATAATAAATTTTGTTTGGCTATATTATTGTGCCACTCATAAATTTGTATTTTATTATTTTTACACATACTACATTTTTTACTATTTTCTTTCCTGGCATTTTATATATCCTGAGGTGGGGATTATACCGCCCACGCTATCTTTCAAGTGCAGTGAGATCTGCACTCCATTTAGTTGGATACCATCATACTCAAGAGGACAAGCATTCGAGAGTTGGATACCATCATACTCAAGAGGACAAGCATTCGAAATATTCTACAAGCAGGGATTATTCTGCTGAACACCTGTTACCCCTGAGCTGGTCATAGCTCATGAAAATGTGAGTGTAATACATTCTATTATTCTACCACTACTCATTTTAAACACTCTGCACGGTTGGTCCTTTCCCTTTGTGTATTCCATATCACGAGACGATTTGAAGAACCACAGACAGAGGATACACTCTACCAGTGGAACCTGTGCAACAGACATTTTTATTCTCTGATATATATTGGGACTAATTTTTATTGTATATTTGTTTATATATATTTCTTATTTTTCAATTTTGTTTTAATTTTGGCGCAGCCTTTCTCTCTTCCTATTGTATATTCTTATCTCAGGGGGTAAGAGGGTTACCCTCTGTAAGGCCGCTGCCTACAAATTATATTATTAGCGCTAACCTATTTTTTTTACTTCTTCTATATTTGAATTTAGTTTACATGATTATTTTACTAGGTTTTAATAATTTATTCTCCATGATTCTTTTTACTAGCCTATTTTTTTAAATAATGTTTTTTATTAGTTTATATGAATTTAGTTGACATGATTATTTTACTAGGTTTGAATAATTCCTTCTCCATGATTCTTTTTAGTAGGTTATATTTATTTCTATGAATTTTTATTTTTTCGTTTATTTTAATTTAGTTTACATGATTATTTTACTAGGTATAATCATTTATGCTCCATGATTCTTTTTACTAGGTTATATTAATTTATGTTCCATGAATATTCGTATTAGTTTATATGAATTTAGTTTACATGATTATTTTGCTAGGTATAATTATTTATGCTCCATGATTCTTTTTACTAGGTAATTGTTTTTCAGTATTTTTTGTATTGGTTTATATGAGTTTAGTTGACATGATTATTTTACTAGGTTTTAATAATTTATTCTCCATGATTCTTTTTACTAGGTCATTTTTTGTAATAATTTTTTTTAAATAAGTTTATAAGAATTTAGTTTACATGATTATTTTACTAGGTTTTAATAATTTATTCTCCATGATTCTTTTTACTAGGTCATTTTTTTTTCTAATTTTTTTTATTAGTTTGTTGCGGACCGTTTCGCACACAAGAGGTTAAAAACCGTTTAGGCGATAATCCCCTTCCAGATAGACAAGCAGCTACTGCAAGCACCAATCTCCCGAACTGCAAACTGTACGAATCTTCCAACTCCCGAACTGCACACACTTGAATTCCCCAATCTCCCGAACTGGAAACACACAAACCCTGGAATAGCTGAACAGGAAAAGCATACAATCCGCTTACACTCCTGGCAATCAGCATACAATCCAATTCCCCCAAAAACGAGACGACACTTCGTTTTGAGGGTCAAGCAGAATCTGTTTTACTGAGGGCTAGCTGCCCAGTATTTTTGCAGGTCTTCCATCTGGTGGACACCAGTTTTTACTAGGTTTTAATAATTTCTTCCCCATGATTCTTTTTATTAGGTCATTTTTTTTAATTATTTTTGTATTAGTATATTTGAATTTAGTTTACCTGATTATTTTACTAGGTTTTAATAATTTATTCTCCATGATTCTTTTTACTAGATCATTTTTTAAATTAATTTTTTATTAGTTTATAAGAATTTAGTTTACATGATTATTTTCCTAGGTTTGAATAGTTCCTTCTCCATGATTTTTTTTACTAGGTTATATTTTTTTTTCTATGAATTTTTAATTTTTTTAGTTTATTTGAATTTAGTTTACATGATTATTTTGCTAGGTATAATCATTTATGCTCCATGATTGTTTTTACTAGGTTATATTAATTTATGTTCCATGATTCTTTGTATTAGTTTATATGAATTTAGTTTACATGATTATTTTACTAGGTTTGAATAATTCCTTCTATATGATTATTTTTACTAGGTTATTTTTTTCCCATGATTTTTCTCATTAGTTTATATGAATTTAATTTACGTGATTATTTTATTAGGTTTTAATAATTTATTCTCCATGATTCTTTTTACTAGCCTATTTTTTTTAAATAATGTTTTTTATTAGTTTATATGAATTTAGTTGACATGATTATTGTACTAGGTTTGAATAATTAAAATAGCCTATTTATTTAATTCATTATTAGGAATATGTCTCTGTGGTTTATTCCCTATATATGGGATCGTAGTTGTCCTATATAGACATATTCCTATTCGGGATTAAACATTTTTTAGGGGGGGGGCAGAGCCAAGCCACTGACCTGGATGGACGCACGTTACATGAGCTCCGTGCAGACAACCGATTTAACCGGCAATTAAAGGGTTTTATAATACCCCCAACACACATCACATACCTGCAACTGGCCCCTACGACATGGGGAGAAAAACTAAGAAACCCAGACCCGATAAGCAGAAAATGGGCATGAATATAGGAAACCTATGGCGCCAGGCACAGAGCGGCACGGACCCTAAAATGGCCGACTTCTCCGACGACGACACGGAGATCTCCGATGACATCTCCCTAGGGATGACAGCGGGATACCCGTCGGAGCAGAGGGCCGTCAGACCTCCCACCTCTCACTCAGACTCAGCTCCGATGACAACAACGATCATGAGCGATCATGAGGCAGTTCACGACCTACAACTACAACAGGCGAAATCGGACACAAAGTTTGCAATACTTGAATATCAGAGGCGCAGACTAAACCTCAAAATTAGAGGCATATCGGAGAACACACCGGAGACAGAGCTACCACACCTCCTAAGGAGACTACTCACAGCGCTAATATCACCTAAGCAAGCAAAACAGGTGGGACTGGAGGGAATATTCCGCCTGCAAAAGTCGCCTAAAGCACCAACCTCAGCACCAAGAGACCTCCTGGTCAGATTCCAAAGCAGCAAAGACAAAGCTGCTGTCATGGCCGCCGTCCGGAACCACGCACCGTATACCTTCGAAGGCATGCCGCTCACATTCTTTGCGGACTTATCTGGAAGCACAATGGCATGGAGGAGATCACTCCAGACCTTTACTGCCCTCCTTCAATCTAGAGGCATCATATATAGATGGAAAATACAACGCACGCTAGAACTCCAGCACGGTACCGTAACTCACTCGGTCCGCGACCTCCAGGAGGCACGGGCTCTTCTCCCCACGCTGGGGCTACCAAAGGACGCACAACCAGGCCCTACTACCTCCCCACCCCACACATGGGACCCAGCAGCAGTGATCTCGTTCATACCTCGGGGAGCAACATCAGCCGCCTATGGAGACTCCACTACTTGAACTCTCCTAGAAGCATGCACAGACAGACTTGCAGTCAACCCTCACTGGGTTGGTTAAACTCACTGGTTGCACTTCACAAGTTTACGTTTTAATTTTCTTGTTTTTTTAACTTGTTGTTATGATTTTATGTTTTACGCTACGCGCAGAGACCGCTGTCGACATGGACCACCCGACGGATAAAACTCACCTCCACTCCAGCATAACTTGAGACAGCAACCCAAACCTGTTTATATAAGGCATTACACTGATGGGTTACTTTTTTGTCTAAAATACGCTATTACTGAATTCAAGCAAAACGGCATCCTATTTAGCAGGAAAAGCAATGTTAGATATTATGCAGCCTTTGTTTCCTTAAAATTAGATTCTATACTGAGCTCCATATGTGGTGTATTAAGCGATGGATAACATACTAATGCTCTCCTCCTTAGCAAGCACCCCTAGGAAAAAATTTCCCTATGACTATGTTACCTAGAAATGTATAGAGAAATCCCACATAGTAGACGAGGGTAGCTTCTTAGGATATCACCTGGGACCCTGCCACAACTTTAATCTACCAACTTAAGCCCGGCAGGCTATTAACCCCCAATCACACATTAACCATGACCTTAAGTGTCCCTGCCATATATGCAGGGGGATTTATGTTTGCTTTGGTCAGGCTGAATATAGTCTACCCCAGCTGGCCCACTTCCATACTCAGCGAAGCATTTAAGCTGCACAGCTAACATAATCCTCGTGTGTCCCCTTGGACCATCTCGTATGATTATCCTCAGTTAGTTTTACTGGTAAAGTTTAAGCTCTTTATTTCTCAATATGCATTACTCAACCTATTGCCACTAACCATATGGGACAGCTCTTTGTGTTTATTTTTCTTTCGCCTAGCGTGGCACAATTAAAAATCGCAGCACAGACCAGACATACTGTACTAAAGGCATAACACTGTACAATCCAACACAAAGATAAGAGTGTATAGCTATGATCTGTAATGCAATGTCCTAGCCTGACCGTTAATCTTACTGTGACTACTAAGTGACACATATCTGGGAATCAAAATACTACTTTTACTTGTCTTCATAAGCGTAAGATATTATCCTGTTTATATAACTACTTTATAAAAAAAAAAGTGCAATGTCATTAATGCCACGTGATTAAGCGTGTATGCAAACTCGAGTGCACCAGCTATTGTGGCAGTGCAAATCCGCCTGTTAACCTTATGCACAAACAAAAATAAAGAATAAAAAAAAAAAAAAAAAAACTTAGGGACAGAATAAAATCCATGTTTCTAGTCTGGCGCCCCAACAACCTGAAAAGTCACCAGCCGCCACAGATTATATATCATTTATTTAACCCCTTAAGGACACATTACATGTGTGACATGTCATGATTCCCTTTTATTCCAGAAGTTTGGTCCTTAAGGGGTTAAAGGAGAAATAGGACTTTCTTTTGATTTTCTATATGTATAGATAACACAATAATAAATAGAAATAAATTATTAAAAATGGGAATAAAAAATAAATTTAAAACACATTTGTCTCGGTTTTACGTTTAATATTTTCTATATATCAAGTGCAACATAAGAAAAATTATTCAAAGTAGATTTACTAATTTGTTCTTAACTATAAAATTCCCAATATTTCAAAGATTTCAATTCATTTTTTAGAATTATAAAACAAATCTTTCAACGAGTGAATTATGGTTTTAAAACTAAACTTTTGCATAATTTGGCATGTTGAGATTACACCTTTTATACAGTAGTAGTCAAAGAATCCAAAACTGCTACACAAAAGTATATATTTGTAGAACGTACAATGTAATTGAGAGCATTTTGACACTTTTCCTTTAACCACTTCATCACAAACCTACACCAAAATGTAAAAAATGTGTGTCCCACTATTGCAAACACCCTGTATTTGTATTCTGCTACTGCTCTTGATTTACTGAATACCCTACATGTATATATTGTCCCCTAATCTTGCCTATAATCCAATCCCTAATCCTACCCACAATGCTATGCACAATCTTACCCATCCCCAAATTCCACCTCCGTGGGATTCTCTCTACTGACATCAGTACTGACATCAGCAGAGGGAGATGGCTCTGGGGGCAACTTTGGGGTTAAAACATTCAAGAACAGTTTAACATCTTGAGGTAAGAGTGTGCCGGGGGCCTCCTTTCATCATAGCAACTTCATTTAGATGAAGTTGTTATGGTGCCTTAAAATGAATGAACTTTCCCTTTAACATAATGTAAGTCAGCATGGATATGTCTTCAATATTAGCACAGAAACCAGGGCAGAGAGTTTTAGAGTAGAACCACATGCCTGTACCCCATTAGGCATTCTAGAGCAGGAATGTGGAACTGTACCACTGCTAGGCTAGCAAAGCACCATGGGAAATGTAGTTCTCAGTCCACAGTTGGCCATCTCTGTTCTAGAAATAGAGTCTGTTCACGAAACGCCATATTTGTTATAGCAAGTTTGCTCACCTACATTTTTCTCAG
This sequence comes from Pelobates fuscus, assembly GCF_036172605.1. NCBI lineage: Eukaryota > Metazoa > Chordata > Amphibia > Anura > Pelobatidae > Pelobates > Pelobates fuscus. The sequence continues at coordinate 160,863,693 of NC_086325.1, forward strand.
TGTGTCTGATATAAAATCCTCTGGGGATGTCACTGTGCTGTCCGAATTGGGATGAATTTGTCCCTGCCGTTTTCAAATGGACCTTTTTGCTGCACAGAGATTACCTTAAAAATAATTCACGAGACTTGCACCTGAATGATACAAATGTGCCTGATGTGAGAAAAAAGAAAATATTCCTTTACGGTAATAGTAAAGTTTGGGTTGGGGAGTCCTTTTGGTTTTTAAGGTGGTGGGACTAGTGTTACTAGAGGAACTTCAAGGGTTTAGAGTTATAAATGCAAAGTATGCATTTCAGTTGTAATTCAGCTATTCGCAAACTTCACACTGATTCCCCTTTGTGAATAACCAGAGGAAGATTTGCTTGAAACAGCTGATTTTACAGATGATAACAGTGTTGGCTCTACAGAAAAAAAAATATATAGCCCCACCGCATAGGACACAACCGTATAGCAAGAGGTAAAGCTATACACTGTATGTATACATAGAGCTACCCATTAACTGCTGATTGCCCATTTATATAATATTACCACCTGCTGTAAATATTGTCAATACAACCGGATAAGAGACTAATTGCCAGAGTTATAACACATCCAGCCATGAAATTTAGACCAATGGGGATAATAAGGGGGTATTTATATCTTATGGATTGCAAGCTTTGTGTCCAACTGAAGAAGCCAATTACGCAAAATGTGTTTTGGGTATTGGGATATATGCTTAGTATTGTTTTGTTGTCACTTTTTATGTGAGTAGGTGTATTGAATTGTTCCAAGACTATCCTGGAGGAGTATTGGGTGACTTTTTTCATCATCTATATGTACCGGTAATTATATCCACTTTGTGCATCTTTATTAGGCTCGATCACATGCAAGCTGTACCAACAACCTGCGCCACTCCGAGTTTATTGGTTACGCTATGGGATGCATGTTATTATGCACTGTTTGTATTTTATTTCCCCCCCTTACATTTTAATGAAATCTGATCTACTAAAATTGTAGATAAATACAGAATTATCATTTTTTTCTTTAGTGCTTCTTTTTTTTCTGGTATTTGTTCATCTTTCACATCTTTCACGTTTTAATGTAAAAGGGGTTTTCAACGTGTATTTTTTAGCAGCATCAGTAGGTCTATATGTCACTATGTACCTATATATTTTTGTGCTGTACTGTAAGTGCATGAAATCTGTCTGATCTCTGCACCGAAACTGTTCTCTGATTCATTCTCACTGTTATAGGTGATGCTTCGTTTAAAAAAAATACAAATAAATGTGAGTCATTTTTTAAAATTTTGTGAATTCTGCAAATTGCTTTAGATTCAATAATGGATTAACATGCATTGAACTTCATATTGATGCAAAAACACGCTCTTTGTAAAGAGCTTTTAGAGGTCCGTGTATAATAGTCTGTCCTCCGGACACCAAAATCTCAAGGTCTTCATTGGGTGAAACAGACATTACAGGTAACCACAGGTTAACACACGTCCAGTGTTAACACATAATACTTCATCAGATTATAAGGAACACCAGAGAGCAGTCTTCACTCAGTATTCAGTATGGCCACTAGACAATAAAATCCACTATCACCAGTGGACAACACTGTGCTGCCATACTTGAATGTTTGGGTCTCTGGAATTGGATGGATGACCTCCTTTAGTGTATCGAAATATTATTAACGTTGTTCTTTGAAATGGTCAGTGAGAGTGATGGACGTTAATTCTCCTATCTCATGAACGATCGACGTCCAGTTCTAAAGAAGGACTCGATTTGTTCCAAGGTCCGCCCTCTGGTTTCCGGAACACAGCAGTAGGTGAAGAACAGACCACAACAGCAGACAACCGTGAAGAAAAAGAAAAGCACCTCCAGTCCCAGGGCATTCTAAAGGGAGAAAAACGACTGTGAGCTTCCTTGCAGACACAATGTTTTAACAACCAGTGATTAGTAGATAAGAAATAGACTATCACGCACTGCAGCATTCAAGAGGATGTTCCCGGACCTCTGGTCACGTCCAATAACCAGCGAAAGATCCAAATAAAAAACAAACAGTCCAGCTTTCCTCAGCACTTATAAATTCCCTTTAACATAACGGGGTCTTTATCAAGCTTGAAATGTTTATCTTCTGAGTACACATTAAAGGGACACTATAGTCACCTGAACAACTTTAGCTTAATGAAGCAGTTTTGGTGTATAGAACATGCTCCTGCAGCCTCACTTCTCAATCCTCTGCCATTTAGGAGTTAAATCCCTTTGTTTATGAACCCTAGTCACACCTCCCTGCATGTGACTTGCACAGCCTTCCATAAACACTTCCTGTAAAGAGAGCCCTATTTAGGCTTTCTTTATTGCAAGTTCTGTTTAATTAAGATTTTCTTATCCCCTGCTATGTTAATAGCTTGCTAGACCCTGCAAGAGCCTCCTGTATGTGATTAAAGTTCAATTTAGAGATTGAGATACAATTATTTAAGGTAAATGACATCTGTTTGAAAGTGAAACCAGTTTTTTTTTCATGCCGGCTCTGTCAATCATAGCCAGGGGAGGTGTGGCTAGGGCTGCATAAACAGAAACAAAGTGATTTAACTCCTAAATGACAGTGAATTGAGCAGTGAAATTGCAGGGGAATGATCTATACACTAAAACTGCTTTATTTAGCTAAAGTCATTTAGGTGACTATAGTGTTCCTTTAAAGGCAATTTATAAGTACTGAGGAGGGGTGAACCATTTGTTGTTTTTTTTTTACATTTAGTGAATCGCAGGTTGTGTCAGTCAGATTGTTTAAACTTGTTTTTTCCTGGAGATTAACACATCGAGGAATCATCTCTCAAAAGTGCTGCCTGTATCAGGGGCACCCACATTACAGCATCATGACTACAGTTCTCTCCTTCATTCCCTAGTCCATACACTCGTACTAGAGCAGATTAAGACAAAACTCTAATTTTTCTAGTGTACGTTTCCTATCACGTACATGTGCGTACCAACCATTACTCTCCCCAGTCTTCAATGTACGACATGCAGACACATCATACAAGTCTACCTCTAATATATCCAGAATATGCCAAATCTTGCCACAGCCACGTGGTATCCAAGCAGCGATTACTTACAGCAACTGGGAAAAAGGCCTCTGTGAGGGCGAACCCAGTGATCCAACTGACCAAGACACAGAGGCCAGAAGCCAATCCTCGTGTTTTCAAGGGTAGAATCTCTGACATGAGCAGCCAAGTAATGGGCCCCCAGCCAAAGGCATAGCCTGAAAAATAGAGAGTGAGAGATAAAGTCTACAGAAGATCGAATGGATCTTTCATCTTCCTTCTTGTAGAACAAGCAAGATAGAGGTCCTAGAGAGTAGATAAGGCAGAATGTGGAGACCAGAAGGTTGTTTATCCTGTGTATTCTACAGCAGCAATCACATTCAAATGTCTGCAACTGTGTATGATCGCATTGCAGATGAGTGTAATGAGACATGGTGCAAGATATTTCAAAGAAATATATAGAAAAAATATATACCCATACATCTTAACCATAACAAACTAAAACAAAGTTTGAGTGGCTGCTCAAAGAATGCATATTTTTTTTTACTCTTCCAAGAATGTTTCCTACTTCTAGCTAGTTCCACCTAGTGATCACCCAACTATCCATTCCTGACCAACCTCTATAACACTTATTTCCCTTTGCTGGAGGTATAGTCTCTGTAACATAAAATATGTATTTAATTGGATAATGTCACAGCCATAGTTACATAGGCTGAAAAAAACGGATGACCGTGTGACCTATGTACAGTAGTATTAATGTTTATATTTCCAGAAAATGGTTTGGCTAATATATTTGTATAATTTTATCAATTACTCTCCGAGGCACTGTTTTTCTAAACTAAACAGATTTACATTTCCTAGCCTTTCTTCATAACTAAAATCTTCCATTCCTCTTGTTAATTTTGTAGGCCTCCTCTGCACTTTCTCTAGTACCATAACATCCTTATTTAGAACTGGTGCCGAACATAAAATGGTACATTCAAGTTGTGCTCCTCTTACCATTGCTTTATAAAGAGACATTATATTTATTATAAATAATCAGGTGATGATACATTTTGCTACACAAGCATCATTCCTGTGCACACAATCTGATCATCCCTGGTGCTCACCTATAATGTATATCATAACACAGACCAATGGGATGAAAGACAGATAGTTGGTGTGATTTGGAGATGAGCCCTGGTTAGCCATAAAGACAGTGAGATTGGTAGAATTGTCATGATGGTCTATGTCCTTCATGAAATGGATGTATAGTCCCATGGCAAGAGAAGAGGCCATCATTAATAAACCTGGAAGAAAAAAAAGTCTGTGTCAATGTGCAAACACATATGGCCAGAGGTTCCTCTTGAGTCCCATGACCAGCTGATGAGGAGCACACTGATTGCATCATTGTGGGGTTTCCTTAGACATCAGGAGTATCAAACTAATCCTTCAAGAGCTCTAACTCAACAAATCCCTTACAATTTTTTTTTCCAATTAACCATTATCAGTGATTATTGTGAGGTGTATTATCTTGATATCTAGTAGAAAAAGTGGATAGATGAGAGGCAGACAACCTTCGGCACTCCAGATGGATGTTGTAAGCTATGTCTCCCATTACAGCCATAATGCTGGCAAAGCATCAGGGGACATGTAGTCCACATTATGTGGAGTGCCAAAGGTTGCCTACCCTTGGGGTAGATTGATCAAACCAATATGGAAACATTTTCTAACAAATCAAAAAACGTCACGTAGCTCGTTAAGTCTATACCACATCCTTTTTTTTTTCCAGAAATAAGCAAATTTTGGAGAAATGATAAAACGATTGGAAATTGTAGACAAAAACATTAGAACTGCAAAAATTCTCCAATTTTACTTTTTTTTTAGTTCAACTATTTTTGACCAGCCCCACCTGGAGCACCTCTGCAAGACCACTTACCTGACGTAAAGAGTAGTTTTCTCCTGCCAGCTTTATCCATGATTGCTGCGGCAACCATCACTGAAAGTAACCTCGCAATTCCCACCAGGGTAGCATCAAGTCCGCCTTTCTGACAGAAAATATTGAAAAAAAAGTTCAGAGGACAATAAATACACCTTAGATCTTTTTAGATTGTTCTAATCTTATAAGCAGATTTTATTATTAACACAGGCATCAGAAAGGTGTAGAATAAGCTTAGACAACAGGTGAGAAACATTTGTGCCACCTAGTGGTCCGATCTCCATCTCCGTCTCAACCTTCCTTCTCCATCATATATGCCCTTCTCAACACCAAGTATTTTTTAACTTCCCTACTGCGTAAAACTGCCGCAAACTCTTTTGTAAGATTTTTCTAAGTCTCTACATTCCTTTCTGCAGTTAAGTATTGATATGAACTGTTACAAGTCATGAAGACACCAACTTCGAAATGGGTTCCAAATCTTATCAGCAACTTGTCCAATTCACCATACAATACGAAATATGAATACTTTTGTGTAATTCAATGTACAATATGAAAGGAGAGCATTCACAATTCTACCTTTTCAGCTATTTACATTTCTGGTCAAGCACTGACTTATTATGGTTAGGTCTTTTTCTCACAGCAGAAAGGACAGGAAACAACTCTGTGAAATGAGGTACTCCCTTTCAGACAGTCTTCTGTTCCTGTCCCTAGCAGGCCTGGATTTTATTTTATGTTCATCATGCCAGTATTTTTTCAGGTGTGGCCACTGGCCACGGTTCAGTCATTTGCCCTTAAAGCCCCAGAAAAAGCACCAACGCCCCCTTTAGTAACCGAGGATCTGAACCTATCTCCCCCCAAAGGAGATAATAATGGTTCATGAAGTGCAATCTAATTTTAACAGATTAGGCTGTATGTTTGTGAAATCCTTATTTTTCTGAGTTACCTGTATCCTGGCTATTTTATTTGTCAACCTCTCTCCTGGCTATTTCATTTGTCAGCCTCTATCCTGGCTATATAACTTGTCAGCCTTTCTCCTGGCTATTTCATTTGTCAGCCTCTATCCTGGCTATATCATTTGCCGGCCTCTATCCTGGCTATATCATTTGCCGGCCTCTATCCTGGCTATATCATTTGCCGGCCTCTATCCTGGCTATATCATTTGCCGGCCTCTATCCTGGCTATATCATTTGCCGGCCTCTATCCTGGCTATATAACTTGTCAGCCTCTATCCTGGCTATATCATTTGCCGGCCTCTATCCTGGCTATATAATTTGTCGGCCTCTATCCTGGCTATATAATTTGTCAGCCTCTATCCTGGCTACATAATTTGTCAGCCTCTATCCTCGCTATTTCATTTGTCAGCCTCTATCCTCGCTATTTCATTTGTCAGCTTCTATCCTGGCTATTTCATTTGTCAGACTCTATCCTGGCTAGATAATTTGGTTTTCCTCCTCAGGTAAGTGCATCAGTAATTTAGATAAGTATAGGGGAGGGGTATGGATTTTCTGTAGACCCTTATACTTCCATTGAGGCTTTCTTATAACAAATGTGTCACATTTAAGAGGTTGTTGGTGAGCACTTGGGTAAGTTGTGTATGTCCAGTTTTGAAGCTGGAATAACAGTGCTCCTAATGGCTATACTTCATGGGAGTCTGCCTGTATATTACAGCACTGAGGCCAGAGGAGAGCCTGTTTCCAGGGCACCCATCCTCCTATTTAGGAGGGACAGTGTGACGGACTGCCTGGCACCCCGACTGAGTACCTCCGTCAATCGGTGCTTCCTAGTAATCCTTGAGTACCATAAGCACCGCACCGGACACCATAACCACCGTAAACCCCACAAACCGCCGCAGATTGGTTGGGGTCTTGCTGTCCTCCACCCACCCTGTGTAACGAGTATATACCCCTACACGCAGGATCCAGCCTAACAGAAGACAGTACAGAGGAGAGATACGTCTACCGGACCTTAGAGTGGCCGGACTCGACGTAATAGGATAAGACAGAGTCAGGAACGATCCGAGGTCAAGGGCACAAAGAGACAGCGTAAACGAAAACTAGCCGGGGACTGGTACACAGGAATCAGCAAGCCGGCAAACAGTACAGAATAGGATAAAGCGAAAACGAAGTCAGAATACAAAGCCAAGGTCAAATACGGAGAAACACAACTGAACACAACAAGCACTAAAGGGAACTGTAGCAGAAACCACGATAGGGCAAGGAACTAAGGGAAAAGGGTAAGTATAAGTAGCCTTCAAACTAATATGATTGGCTCCTGTCACTTCCACTCCCCCAACAGGTAAATGTATGGGGTGATTGGCATGACAGGAGCCAATGGGAGCCTTTTTGCAATTTAGGCTCCCACTGTCTCTTTAAGAGCGCGCCCGAGATTCGCGGCGCGCTCTTAGCTGCAGGCGGGACACGTGACCGCTTCTCGCGGTCACTGCCCGCCTTCCTGTCTGAACAGATAAGGTAAGTACCGCTACAGTACCCCCCCCTGAGGACACGCCCTCCGGGCGGGCAGGACCAGGCCTGGCAGGAAAACGCGAATGGAAAGAACGTACAAGGCGGGGAGCATGAACAGCATCCGCAGAAATCCAACTGCGCTCCTCAGGCCCATAACCCTTCCAATGTACCAAGTACTGAAGCCGACCCCTAAGAAAACGAGAGTCAATAACAGCAGATACTTCGAACTCCTCATGACCCTCCACAGAGACAGGAGGGGGAGGGGGAGTATGCCGGGTATAGCGGTTGCGTACGTAAGGCTTCAACAAAGAGGTGTGAAATACATTGGGTATACGCAGATTCTTAGGCAGACCCAAGGCATAAGAAACGGGATTAACCTTATGTATAATGCGATAAGGACCAATGAAGCGGGGAGCCAATTTCATAGAAGGCACCCGGAGGCGAATATTCCGTGTGGAAAGCAAAACCCTGTCCCCCACAACATAGGAAGGAGCCGCTCTGCGATGCTTGTCAGCCTGAGCCTTCTGGCGGGCAGCAGAGTCCACCAAAGAACGCTGAACCTGCTCCCAAGTATTACGCAAACCAGCCAAATGCTCATCCAGAACTGGCATGCCCTGTGAGGAGAATGCAGCCGGAAGAACAACGGGATGCTGGCCATAGACAACGTAAAAAGGGCTTTTGCCGGAAGAATCATGAGTGGCATTATTCCGAGCAAATTCAGCCCAAGGAAGCAGGTCAGACCAATTGTCCTGATGGTGAGACACAAAACAACGGAGGTACTGCTCAAGAGACTGGTTGGCACGTTCAGCAGCTCCATTAGACTGGGGATGGTAAGCGGAAGAAAATGAGAGGGAAATACCCATCTCCGAACAAAAGGCTTTCCAGAACCTGGAAACAAATTGGCTACCCCTATCGGATACAATAGATAAGGGAATACCATGTAATCGAAACACTTCTCTAGCGAAGATAAGAGCCAATTCCTTGGAAGTGGGCAACTTGCGAAGAGACACAAAGTGAGCCATTTTGGAAAACCGATCTACTATCATTAGGATGACTGTGTTACCATTCGAAGGGGGTAATTCAACAATAAAATCCATTGATAGATTAGACCAAGGTCTCTCGGGAACGGGTAACAGATGCAACAGCCCACAAGGAACTCTACGAGAAGTTTTCATACATGCACAAGTAGTACAAGCACTTATATAGTCAGTAACATCCTTACGTAAGGTATCCCACCAGAAATACCGAGAAACGGCTGACACTGTTTTGGAAATACCAGGATGTCCAGCAGTCTTAGTATCGTGATAAAGTGACAGAATATCCCGTCTCTCGGGAATGTCAACGAACAATTTATCATTAGGCCTCTCGCTGGGTGCCGTACCTTGTTTCGCTTGTATGGCCTGCAAGAGGGACGAGGAAATAGACAATATAGTAGTTGCTATTATCCTGTCTGGGGGAATGACAGGAGTGACATCAATCTCCTGTTTGTCAATAGTCTCGAATTGTCTGGACAGAGCGTCCGCTTTGGTGTTCCGGTCACCTGGCCTATAGGTGATTATATAATTAAAATGAGACAAGAACAGTGACCACCTAGCCTGCCTTGAAGACAATCTTTTAGCTTCGCTAAGGTAGGATAGGTTCTTATGATCTGTAAATATGAGAATAGGATCCTTAGTTCCTTCTAGCAAATGTCTCCATTCTTTGAGTGATAAAATGATAGCAAGGAGTTCGCGATTACCCACATCATAATTTCTCTCTGCCTTGGACATTTGTTTAGAAAAGAATCCACAAGGATGCAATGGCTTGTCAGGAGACTCTCTTTGGGATAAGACAGCACCTACCCCTATATCGGAAGCATCAACCTCAAGTATATATGGCAATGAGGGGACAGGATGCTGTAAAATAGGGGCAGAGGCGAACGTAGTTTTAAGAAAGTCAAAAGCCTGAAGTGCCTCAGTAGACCAGACACGTGTATTGCCATCCTTTTTAGTCATACGAGTAATAGGCGCTACTATAGACGAAAAACCTTTGATAAAACGTCTATAATAATTAGAGAAACCCAGAAAACGCTGGATGGCTTTCAGACCTTGCGGCAGAGGCCATTCTATGACTGCAGCGAGCTTCTGGGGATCCATCCGAAAACCCTCGGCGGAAATCAAATACCCTAGAAACTGGACCTCGGACTGGTCGAATAGACATTTTTCTAATTTGCAATAAAGACCATTAGCAAGAAGGGTCTTCAGAACTGTTGTAACATGTCTGTGATGAGCGTGAATGTCAGTAGAATATATTAAAATGTCATCCAAGTACACAATAACAAATGAGTGAATAAAGTCCCTTAAGACATCATTAATAAATTCTTGGAACACTGCTGGGGCATTGCAAAGCCCAAATGGCATGACGGTATACTCATAATGACCTGACCGAGTGTTAAAGGCTGTCTTCCATTCGTGGTCCTTTTTAATACGTATCAAATTATATGCTCCTCTAAGATCTAATTTGGTGAATACCGTAGCATGTTTGAGCCTGTCAAACAATTCTGTTATTAGAGGTATAGGGTAAGCATTTTTGATGGTGATCTTGTTAAGACCTCTATAATCAATGCAAGGTCTTAAATCACCTTCTTTCTTTGATACAAAGAAGAACCCCGCTCCAGCCGGAGAAGAGGATCTTCTAATAAATCCCTTGTCTAATGACTCTTTAATGTACTCCTCCATGACACGGTTTTCTTGAACCGATAGGGGGTACACCCTGCCCTTAGGAGGTATAGTACCAGGCAACAAATCAATAGCACAATCGTAGGGTCTGTGAGGCGGTAATTTGTCAGCCTCTCTTTTATCAAAGACAGTCTTTAAAGTTAAATACTGAGAGGGTATTGTCGTAGATAAAGGAGGAACAGTAGGAACGTTAATAGAATTCACAGGCGTGACTTCAATAGTACATGACTCATGGCAGGCTTCACTCCATGATTTTATCTGCCCTGTCTCCCAGTCAAAAATGGGATTGTGGGCACGTAACCATGGATACCCTAACACCAACTGTGAAGAGGGAGAGGTGATGACCTGGAACCGAATGGTTTCATAGTGTAGAACCCCTGTGTACATGTGTAGCGGTGTAGTCTCGTGAGTAACAACAGGAGATATCAATGGTCTACCATCTATGGCCTCAACGGCCAAGGGTATCTCCTTCTCTCTGATGGGAATATTGTTTCTCTTTACAAAACCAGAGTCTATAAAGTTCTCGGCTGCCCCAGAATCAACCAGGGCGTCTATGTTTTCAACTATACAACTCTCTCCCATATGTAAAGAAACAGGGAGAAGCAGTCGGTTAGGAGGCAATGTAGGAGACTTAGAAATCACACCCAAGGCCAGTCCCCTATAAGGTCTTAGGTGCGAGAGTTTTCCGGGAGCAGAGGACACTCCTTTACCATATGGTCTCTCTTACCACAATATAGGCAGAGTCCCTCCCTTCTCCTATGTAATTTCTCAGTATCTGAGAGTTTGGCAACCCCTAATTGCATAGGTTCCTCTTCAGATACTTTAACACTCTCCGGTATATTAACTCTGGGTTGAATAGGTGTAACAAAACGTCTATTCCTGTTCTTAGTATAGAGCCTGTCACGAATCCTATTATCTATATCGATGAGGTAGTCAATAAGGTCCTCTAAGGCAATAGGAAGCTCCTTAGCTGCTACCTCATCCAATATAGAGTCTGATAAACCTTCCATGAAGGCCGTAGTTAACCCATTATTGGTCCAATCGACCTGTGAGGCAAGGGTACGAAACTGTATAGCGTAATCAGCCACAGTCCTAGAACCCTGTTTAACCCTCATTAATGCTCTAGCGGCATTCTTAGACCTTTTCATAGTATCAAAAGTTCTGCGAAAAGCTGTTAGGAAACTGTGAAAGTTATGCACCATAGGTCCATTAGCCTCCCAAATAGGGTTTGCCCATTCAAGTGCTTTGTCGGTAAGTTGGTGCATAAAGAACCCAACTTTAGACCTCTCTGTGGGAAATGAACGTGGATACATTTCAAAATGAAACTCTATTTGGTTAATGAACCCTCTGCATGTCTTAGAATCCCCTCCATACCTAGGAGGAGGCGTTAAATGTGCTGTAGCGTTAGGCATATTCGATACTTCAGGAAGCAGGGGTGCAGGAGGGTTAGGTGCGGTTGCTGGAATGGTTCTAGCTAAGAGCGTCTGGAGAGCCTGAGCTATTTGATCCATACGGTGATCCTGCTCTACAAATCTAGCCTCATGGGTCGCCATCTGTTGAGCTAAATCTGCGGGGTCCATGGCCCTATCGTAATGTAACGAGTATATACCCCTACACGCAGGATCCAGCCTAACAGAAGACAGTACAGAGGAGAGATACGTCTACCGGACCTTAGAGTGGCCGGACTCGACGTAATAGGATAAGACAGAGTCAGGAACGATCCGAGGTCAAGGGCACAAAGAGACAGCGTAAACGAAAACTAGCCGGGGACTGGTACACAGGAATCAGCAAGCCGGCAAACAGTACAGAATAGGATAAAGCGAAAACGAAGTCAGAATACAAAGCCAAGGTCAAATACGGAGAAACACAACTGAACACAACAAGCACTAAAGGGAACTGTAGCAGAAACCACGATAGGGCAAGGAACTAAGGGAAAAGGGTAAGTATAAGTAGCCTTCAAACTAATATGATTGGCTCCTGTCACTTCCACTCCCCCAACAGGTAAGTGTATGGGGTGATTGGCATGACAGGAGCCAATGGGAGCCTTTTTGCAATTTAGGCTCCCACTGTCTCTTTAAGAGCGCGCCCGAGATTCGCGGCGCGCTCTTAGCTGCAGGCGGGACACGTGACCGCTTCTCGCGGTCACTGCCCGCCTTCCTGTCTGAACAGATAAGGTAAGTACCGCTACACCCTGGTCCCAAGACCAGGATCTAGCTTCCAGTGGGTAGGCCTCTCCTAGTCCAGAAAGCAAAGCAGGCTGCTCTTACAAGAGCAATTGTTGTAAGCCAAGGAAGTATAGTGATTATAGCAATCTCCTGAGTGAATATAGCTCTCCAATGCCCCAAACATGAGCCTAGACTTTATATAGGGTAAAACGAATCTCTTTAATGGCAGCCACAACTGGCCTGTTTTTAAACCCTCTTAGCAGGTTTATATTGACACTAATTGTCACAATTTTTGGGATGATCAAAGAAGTCCCTGTACATGAAAACCACTTGTGGAAATGTGTTTCTTGGCAACTGTCTGGGATTCCAACCATGGGATGGCTTAAAGGGACACTCCACTGCCCAAATACACCATAAATTAAAAAAACACTGTTTAGTAGATATACCTTAAATGAAAACTTGCATGCATTTAATTATGTTTGGGGATATATCTAAAATCAGTTTGCAAAACCTGCAGTTCTTTTTTCTGCTGCCTTTGCAAGCCCTTCCCCTTCTAACCCCGCCCAGACTTTCTGTGGCTGTCCAATCACAGACCTCCCAATGCAGCTCAATGAGGAGTCTTGGTAAGGCAGGTGCTCTGGACAATTGCTGTCTCTTGAGGTCAGCTGCATTGAGCTAACGAAACCAGGAAGTAACATCTGTTTTCTCCTTAAAAGCCAAGGGGGTGTAACCAGGTTAATTTATAAAAGTGTCAATTTCTATTGAAATCTACGATTTTTGCAAACGAGAAAAAGAGAAGGCACTCTTCCCACATAAAGCTTTTCAGCAAGCTAAAGTTGATTAGGGGGCTGGAGTGACCCTTTAAGTGTAAGAAGTGCTTTTAGAATGCGGTTTACAAGTCATATCATGATAGTGTACCAGTAGCAAAAAATGTTCTCTTGGGTATTTTATATACATACCTCCCAACATTGGGAGGCATATAATCGGGACCATGATGTGGGCCCTGAGGGAAGTGACACCTTCAAGTCTGCAAGTCTGAGCAGAAAAGGGGTTGGCCGCACACTAAAGGGACATGACATCCTGTCTGTCTGGCAACATACTGACAATATTATGCAGCAACCAATTGAGTTGCAATATTAATCCCTAATCCATTAATGTGGAATTTGATTATTATGGGCAAAAATGTCTAGTTGGAAAAAACCACAAGAGACATTTCTAAACCTTGGCTATTTTTTCCTTAAATAGAAAATCTTGTTGACTTTTTAGTTTGAATTCGATGTTTCCTGAATAACTCTATAGCATTTTCCGTAAATCTTTGCATCGTAACGGTTTTCATGTTCTGTTATATCTGCTAATATACTCTCTGCGTTACGGCAGGCCTTGATGTACAGGTTTGGTTATATCCAGGCACCAGGGGGTTAATACAGAGCAGAGAATGACACTCCATCAAAGCAGGAAAACCTTTATTTGTTAATCGGCAGCTGAGAGGGAAGTGACACTGAAAATAAGAGTGGGAAAAAAACAATATGTCTCAATCTGAGAGTGCGGTCAGTAGGGAAGTTACTTTGTTCCATTATTCTGAGTCCCTGTGTAATGAGTCATTATTAAAAGTTAACCATTAAAACCAAAGTAACACTATAGCGTTAGGAATACGTACTTGGAGTTAAATTTCCTAATGCTATAGGATCTCTCTCCCTAGCTTTAAATAGGTTAGCCTCACCTCTTACTTGGCATAGAAAGGAGAGAGAAAAATGAAGATTTAATTACCTTTTTCCAGCACAGAGGCTCTCTCTTCCTGCAGCGTCATTGAGGAGATAGGACCGCCTTCTGCGTTTTTTCTAAGTCTGTGCTGCGGAAGCGCCGCTATTGGCTGTCATACCGACATCCCCTATGACACTGGCTATCATTTCCGCATCAGAACAGTAGCGCTCACAGCGGGAATTATTCACACCTAGTATAGCACCTTGGATGTAACTACTGTGAGACAGAACAGGAGAACCGCCTTTAAGAGGGTTCTCTTGCTTTTCTCCTGTCACTCAATCCTCAGGAAAAAAAAAAGCTATGTAGGTGTCTATGGCCAAGATTTAATTTAATCAGAAATATTTAAAAATCTACACATTTGTTAGAATGTCTACAAGTTGTGGGCACAAAGGTCAGCATCTGCCTAGATAGTGAGCAACTGTTTCAGGAGACAAACAGCACGTTACTTCTCGCACTGATTGAGAATGTTCACGTACCCAAGATGTATGATGAAATAACACTTTACAAACACATTCTGCTAAAATAAACAGAAATACTAATTTTAAAGGGTTACTCGAACCCTGTTTTTAACTTTATTTATTTTTGGTGTTTATTATTTGTTTGGCCCTTGTCCACTTCGTCCCCCAAAAAAGGTAAACCAAGCTTAAAAATTAGCCAGATTTCACCTCTAGCCAAGTTCGTTACAATCATTTCCACGATATTCACTCATCGTGCCAGGTCACTGTTTCCCTCTATGAGGTCAAACCAAATGCTTCTCCTAGAGAAACATTTGATTGGCCAGATCTCACAGGATACAGGCTCAGAGCGCATGCATGGATTGATCTCAGCTCAGGGAGCGAGTGTGGAGAGGACAAGGGGGGTTGGTCAAACGAAGGGAACCAAAATAATAAGTGAGGCTGGGAGGACTCACATGAGGTACGGAGGTGAGAACTACTGCAGACATTTAGGAGGACTGTCTGCCCAAACCACGTTCACACAGTCCTACAGACTTCTTGCAGGCGCCTCATTGCACTGCCTGCAAGGGAAGACAATGATTATGTCCCTCTGCAGCTTGTAGTGCTGAATATAGGCATAATTTTTGCACAGAACTCACATTAGGCAGTCGAGAACAGAGATACAAGGAGATTAAGTATTGTGTGCCAGGGGTACAACCAGACCCCGGCACAAAAATGCATACTTCCCAGCATAGGCAGTAATTCAAACTGAAACACTGCACATATAAATTGCTTGCACAGTTACCACTTCTTAAAGCAGAAATGGTCATGGAGGTTGGAGTAACCCTTTAAGTGTAGGGCAAAGACACAGGTTTTTTAAGGTACTCACCAAAGTCACGGAGGTCCTCTCAAAGATTGGCTCCAGATATGTTAAGATAGGTGTGATGCCAGAGAGCTGTTGCAGGAATCTCATAAGGATGGCAATGAGAATGGGCTTGTAGTAGTATGGATCCTTGATTTCAGCCCACGACAGAGAGTGAGTCTAGGGGATGGAAATGAACTTCATGAGACATCCGTGATCAAGAAACCTTCTTTAGAACTTCTGTCTTGCTCTCCTACACAACTGTATACTGAGCATTTCAGAGCAGTATTCATCAGACTACAGTTTCATTAAAAAGAAAGTAACAGTACCTACTTTTCCCACATAAAGGGCAATGAACCTTTGATTTAATATTCAACCAATTTCCCAGACTGTAAGCTGATGAACATCACATTCAAATGTTAAACCTCCTCCTCTCAGTTGATGAGCATCCTCATACAACCTCTTAATCTTGGCTCTCAACCAAATAGCATCATATTCAACATCCAATGTCTTCATTTGAGAACCTCTTCATCTCAACCAAGCAGAATCGATTAAAGCTCTAAATATCTTCATCTTAAATGAAAAACATCCATCCAACCTTAAACCTCTTCTTCTCTACAAAGGAATATCCTATCCAATCCATCATCTTTCTCTACGTTCCTATTACTTCTATCCTGCTTTGCATTCTCTACATTCATTCATGTTCTCCAGAATACTGTACCATGCACATGGAGTTCTTAATTCTGTCAAATTCTTCTTGATACGCAGTGTCAGCCCCCCGAAGCCACAGCAGGGCTTTGAGCGCCCTCTTATCTTTGCCTTTAGAGATCAGGAAGCGAGGCGAATCAGGCATGAAGCACATAAGGACAAGCATTATAAATACAGGAACCTCTCCAACCACGGCCAACCACCGCCATGACAAGAAATTCCCTATGGTGAAAAAAAAATGAAAACCTCAACAACAACAAAATATAAATATTAAGTGTGAGCTACAAATGTAGAACGTAGAATGTAGAATCAATGTGCTTTCAGAGAGAAATAAATGAGTTAATCATGGGTGGACTCCATGGAATTCCAGCTGTGATTGACTTCCATCTTTCAGGCATATCTATTAATTAACCTCCCAACAGCATGTGGATCCAATAGCTGTCCAGAAATACATGACCCTGGTGCAAACTTTAGAAGTAAATGAGATGAGTATTCTAAATCCTGTACAGCTCCAATACATTACAAAATATAAACCCAATACAGTTTAATTGGTACATGCTGGTGTTATTCACCTAACAATCACCAAGTTTGCTCATTTTGCCTGAAGTCAGGTATCATCTCACTGGTAAAGTTACTCCCTATGGCTCACCTGCACCCTCACCTCATCTCCCTTATTACTGACATTCATGGATCCCCAGCCTCTGACGTGATTCTGGATTTTGATAACTGCTTCGAGTTCTAGACATGCCTTTTCCCCCAGATTATAAGACCCATTCCAGCCACGTGTTTGCAAGTCCTTGCCCATCCTTTGCCTTAGATGTCAATGCCAAACCACGCTTTATAAAGGTAAAAAAAAATGATACATACCAAATGCATAAAGAATGAGAGCCCCACAAACAGCCATTATCTGGGGACAGGCTCCAAGTGCACCCCTGACCCCACCGTGGGAGATTTCCGAAATATATACCTAGAAAAATGCCGGAGAACAAACACGAAGATGAAAATACAAATGCTTTGAGAATAAAGAAAGTGTTCACCCGCTGGAGCTGACCGTCAAGTGGAGTTATAGGATTACCCTGTACTGTAGTGAAAAGAAAAACTTAGAAATAAAAAATAAGTTACCAATGCTGTAAGACAGTCTTTTCTCTTCACCCAGAAATGGTTAGTTTTGATAGCTGACCTGAACTAATAATAATATTAAAAGAACTGTATTATAACTTTACGGCTACAGCAAATTCTGTGTTGATTTTGTCTTGCTTTTGTCGACTTAGTGTACGCTGTTTTCGTCAAGGTGAAGATATGTATTTGAAAAAGCAAGATCGCATGTACAGATAATAGCTAATACTGAGGTGATAAGTCCTTCTAAACGGTTTTAATAAAGAGGGTTTGAAAGTTCCAAATAAATCTCCGAGAATATTCTACTGAAAAGTTGTCACGCCTATGTGGCCCCTATGCTTGTGGGCAATTGCCCAGCGTGCCCATTCGCATTGGACAACCAGGCTCACAAATACACATTGTTCACTATGAATTAGTGAAGGTAACATTAAAAGTCAGGGAAGTGACAATATCCATTTACATTTGAAAATCCTCAGCAATTCCCAACAATCCGTGACTTAAAGAATAATGGATTACTTTTAAAACATGTCTGAACATGTGTGAATGGAACTCGATGGACTCAACTGTTTTGTTTTTTTCCAGCCTGAACAACTATATGCAACTATGGATCCATGTGAAAAGTGGTATCATTATGTTAGTTCGTGCAAGAGATTGCACCATTATTTACACCTTCCAACCTATGGTTTTCTAAAATAGAAATCTTGGAAGGTTGATGAGGGAGACCTGACTGTATGGCAGCTTGGACACAACATGGACGTGCCTCAAAACTTGACTTGCCACTCATCCCAATTTGGTTAGCATTTCCCTTAAATGTGAAGGAATTTGAATATCAAAAGTACCAAGCCTCATTTTATCTTGTGCCAACTTACCGGTATGGACGATGATGTTAGACCACTAGCAAAGCCAGTTAGAATCCTGCCCAGCAGTAACATGGAGATATGCTGGGCACTGCCCATGAGGAGGAATCCCACAGCCATTGGGAGGGCCGAGAACATGATGCTGAGTTTACGTCCCAGGCGGTCATTCAATATCATGGAGCTGATCCCCCCCAGACAGGCCCCCAGAGCAAACACGGACTGGCAGAGAAAAGAAGACGAGTCAGGCCACCAGACTGATATTTTTTAAATTAAATATATATATATTCAAAACCCAACCCTATACAAGCATTAGTTGGTGCATTTAGTTATATGAAGAGAGAAGCCAAACTGCTGGTTTCTATAAATTCTGCATCTGAGGTAGACAAATGTGGGTTATGGATTGTGGCAGTTCTAGTTACATAACAGTTCAAGAGCATAATTTGACTACCCCATGAATTACAGCCACCAGAATGCATCATGGGAATTTGAGAACATGAATCATGATTATTGGACGTCTTTCAAAGTTGACCAATATCAATAGCTGAGCAGATTCCAAGCAGGGTATAAAATGCATTTGGATAAAGCGCCATCGTTGAACGTATGACATAATATGTAAGTCTAAGGTTGGACCATGCCGAAGTGACAGTCACACCTGGGGGATGTTTTATAATGAAGTGAGGAAGTTCAGTGACTCAATGGCTAAAGCTTCAGCTACAGTGTCTCGGAGTGTCTCGGAGTCACAGGTTGAATTCCCATTAAAAATAAACTCAGACATTCATTCTACGAAGGTCAATACAATGAAAAAGAACTGTCTTGCTAAGGTATGACATAGTATGTAAGTCTACGGTTGGGCTATGCCGAAGTGACAGTCACACCCAGTGGATGTTTTATGTTAAAACTGAAGAGACAGCTACAGTGTCTCGGAGTCAAGTCACAGGTTGAATTCCCATTAAAAATAAACTCAGATATTCATTCTGTGAAGGTCAATAAAATGAGAATGAATAGTCTAAGTATACACTGTGATTCTAGCGGCAAGTTACATTTATATTTTCTGCTTAAATACTTTGATAAACTACACTTCTGCTACCATGACTCGGAGTCACAGTTTCAATTCCTATAAAAGGTTAACACAGTCATTCTCCTAAAGACAATAAACTGACAGTGATTAATCGGAGTATATACTAAGAATCTAGGAGGAAGTTACATTTTTAGGTTTGTGAGATTTTCGGTTCGCCCATAAACAAATCTATTTGTCCAAAATACTCCCCCCCCCCCCCCCTCTGTCCCCCTTGCCCATGATTAGCTCTAACTGGGTGGACTGTTTTTGTTTGTTTTGTGACTCAGCGATAGAATTGATATCTATATTCTGAGCAAATCGATCCGTTGACAATTAACCAATTTTTGTTTGGAACCAATTGATTCATCAATAAACAAAGCGATTTTTGTATGTCTAACTTCTATTTTTCTGCTTACATACTTTGATATTATTTGTGGCTGGGGACTGGCTGTATCACATGGTATGAAAATCCAGTTATGCTGCTCTGGTTCCCTACACACAGCCCGGGGAGAAGGATATTCTACTGGATAACTCAATGTGACCTGCTCCAGTTATTCCAGCCATGCAAATGGAAATATTAATAAACAATCATTAGAAAAAAAATATAAACCTACCCCAAACCATGACACTTCATTGGTTTCAATGTGTAGATCTGGATAAACATTCTTCTCTAATGCCGGAATGACTGGAGATGGGTAAACCAGAGAATAGCCAAATGTAAAGTTTCCCAGAACAGCGGAAAACGCAGCCAGGAACATCTTCTTGTTATTAAGTGTCCTGAAAGGAGAATCCGAGATAAAGGCACGAAGAATGAGGAAAGGGACATGGAAACCTGGGACATGGAAGAGGAGAAAATAGGCCACTACCTACAAGGATAGGGGCACAGTCTGTTAGAAAGGGGCACTGCCTACAAGGATAGGGGCACAGTCTGTTAGAAAGGGGCACTGCCTACAAGGGGGAATGTCTGTTAGAAAGGGGCACTGCCTACAAGGATAGGGGCACAGTCTGTTAGAAAGGGGCACTGTCTACAAGGATAGGGGCACTGTCTGTTAGAAAGGGGCACTGCCTACAAGGATAGGGGCACAGTCTGTTAGAAAGGGGCACTGCCTACAAGTATAGGGGCACTGTCTGTTAGAAAGGGGCACTGCCTACAAGGATAGGGGCACTGTCTGTTAGAAAGGGGCACTGCCTACAAGGATAGTGGCACTGTCTGTTAGAAAGGGGCACCGCCTACAAGGATAGTGGCACTGTCTGTTAGAAAGGGGCACTGCCTACAAGGATAGGGGCACAGTCTGTTAGAAAGGGGCACTGCCTACAAGGATAGGGGCACTGTCTGTTAGAAAGGGGCACTGCCTACAAGGATAGGGGCACAGTCTGTTAGAAAGGGGCACTGCCTACAAGGATAGGGGCACTGTCTGTTAGAAAGGGGCACTGCCTACAAGGATAGGGGCATAGTCTGTTAGAAAGGGGCACTGCCTACAAGGATAGGGGAACTGTCTGTTAGAAAGGGGCACTGCCTACAAGGATAGGGGCATAGTCTGTTAGAAAGGGGCACTGCCTACAAGGATAGGGGCACAGTCTGTTAGAAAGGGGCACTGCCTACAAGGATAGGGGCACTGTCTGTTAGAAAGGGGCACTGCCTACAAGGATAGGGGCACAGTCTGTTAGAAAGGGGCACTGCCTACAAGGATAGGGGAACTGTCTGTTAGAAAGGGGCACTGCCTACAAGGATAGGGGCACAGTCTGTTAGAAAGGGGCACTGCCTACAAGGATAGGGGCACTGTCTGTTAGAAAGGGGCACTGCCTACAAGGATAGGGGCACAGTCTGTTAGAAAGGGGCACTGCCTACAAGGATAGGGGCACAGTCTGTTAGAAAGGGGCACTGCCTACAAGGATAGGGGCACTGTCTGTTAGAAAGGGGCACTGCCTACAAGGATAGGGGCACAGTCTGTTAGAAAGGGGCACTGCCTACAAGGATAGGGGCACTGTCTGTTAGAAAGGGGCACTGCCTACAAGGATAGGGGCATAGTCTGTTAGAAAGGGGCACTGCCTACAAGGATAGGGGCACAGTCTGTTAGAAAGGGGCACTGCCTACAAGGATAGGGGCACAGTCTGTTAGAAAGGGGCACTGCCTACAAGGATAGGGGTACTGTCTGTTAGAAAGGGGCACTGCCTACAAGGATAGGGGAACTGTCTGTTAGAAAGGGGCACTGCCTACAAGGATAGGGGCATAGTCTGTTAGAAAGGGGCACTGCCTACAAGGATAGGGGCACAGTCTGTTAGAAAGGGGCACTGCCTACAAGGATAGGGGCACTGTCTGTTAGAAAGGGGCACTGCCTACAAGGATAGGGGCACAGTCTGTTAGAAAGGGGCACTGCCTACAAGGATAGGGGAACTGTCTGTTAGAAAGGGGCACTGCCTACAAGGATAGGGGCACAGTCTGTTAGAAAGGGGCACTGCCTACAAGGATAGGGGCACTGTCTGTTAGAAAGGGGCACTGCCTACAAGGATAGGGGCACAGTCTGTTAGAAAGGGGCATTGCCTACAAGGATAGGGGCACAGTCTGTTAGAAAGGGGCACTGCCTACAAGGATAGGGGCACTGTCTGTTAGAAAGGGGCACTGCCTACAAGGATAGGGGCACAGTCTGTTAGAAAGGGGCACTGCCTACAAGGATAGGGGCACTGTCTGTTAGAAAGGGGCACTGCCTACAAGGATAGGGGCATAGTCTGTTAGAAAGGGGCACTGCCTACAAGGATAGGGGCACAGTCTGTTAGAAAGGGGCACTGCCTACAAGGATAGGGGCACAGTCTGTTAGAAAGGGGCACTGCCTACAAGGATAGGGGTACTGTCTGTTAGAAAGGGGCACTGCCTACAAGGATAGGGGAACTGTCTGTTAGAAAGGGGCACTGCCTACAAGGATAGGGGCATAGTCTGTTAGAAAGGGGCACTGCCTACAAGGATAGGGGCACAGTCTGTTAGAAAGGGGCACTGCCTACAAGGATAGGGGCACTGTCTGTTAGAAAGGGGCACTGCCTACAAGGATAGGGGCACAGTCTGTTAGAAAGGGGCACTGCCTACAAGGATAGGGGAACTGTCTGTTAGAAAGGGGCACTGCCTACAAGGATAGGGGCACAGTCTGTTAGAAAGGGGCACTGCCTACAAGGATAGGGGCACTGTCTGTTAGAAAGGGGCACTGCCTACAAGGATAGGGGCACAGTCTGTTAGAAAGGGGCACTGCCTACAAGGATAGGGGCACAGTCTGTTAGAAAGGGGCACTGCCTACAAGGATAGGGGCACAGTCTGTTAGAAAGGGGCACTGCCTACAAGGATAGGGGCACTGTCTGTTAGAAAGGGGCACTGCCTACAAGGATAGGGGCACTGTCTGAAAGGGGCACTGCCTACAAGGATAGGGGCACTGTCTGAAAGGGGCACTGCCTACAAGGATATGGGCACAGTCTGTTAGAAAGGGGCACTGCCTACAAGGATAGGGGCACTGTCTGTTAGAAAGGGGCACTGCCTACAAGGATAGGGGCACTGTCTGAAAGGGGCACTGCCTACAAGGATAGGGGCATAGTCTGTTAGAAAGGGGCACTGCCTACAAGTATAGGGGAACTGTCTGTTAGAAAGGGGCACTGCCTACAAGGATAGGGGCACAGTCTGTTAGAAAGGGGCACTGCCTACAAGGATAGGGGCACAGTCTGTTAGAAAGGGGCACTGCCTACAAGGATAGGGGCACAGTCTGTTAGAAAGGAGCACTGCCTACAAGGATAGGGGCACTGTCTGTTAGAAAGGGGCACTGCCTACAAGGATAGGGGCACAGTCTGTTAGAAAGGGTCACTGCCTACAAGTATAGGGGCACAGTCTGTTAGAAAGGAGCACTGCCTACAAGTATAGGGGAACTGTCTGTTAGAAAGGGGCACTGCCTACAGGGATATGGGCACAGTCTGTTAGAAAGGGGCATTGCCTACAAGGATAGGGGCACAGTCTGTTAGAAAGGGGCACCGCCTACAAGGATAGGGGCACAGTCTGTTAGAAAGGGGCACTGCCTACAAGGATAGGGGTACTGTCTGTTAGAAAGGGGCACTGCCTACAAGGATAGGGGAACTGTCTGTTAGAAAGGGGCACTGCCTACAAGGATAGGGGCATAGTCTGTTAGAAAGGGGCACTGCCTACAAGGATAGGGGCACAGTCTGTTAGAAAGGGGCACTGCCTACAAGGATAGGGGCACTGTCTGTTAGAAAGGGGCACTGCCTACAAGGATAGGGGCACAGTCTGTTAGAAAGGGGCACTGCCTACAAGGATAGGGGCATAGTCTGTTAGAAGGGGGCACTGCCTACAAGGATAGGGGCACAGTCTGTTAGAAAGGGGCACTGCCTACAAGGATAGGGGCACTGTCTGTTAGAAAGGGGCACTGCCTACAAGGATAAGGGCACAGTCTGTTAGAAAGGGGCACTGCCTACAAGGATAGGGGCACAGTCTGTTAGAAAGGGGCACTGCCTACAAGGATAGGGGCACAGTCTGTTAGAAAGGGGCACTGCCTACAAGGATAGGGGCACTGTCTGTTAGAAAGGGGCACTGCCTACAAGGATAGGGGCACTGTCTGAAAGGGGCACTGCCTACAAGGATAGGGGCACTGTCTGTTAGAAAGGGGCACTGCCTACAAGGATATGGGCACAGTCTGTTAGAAAGGGGCACTGCCTACAAGGATAGGGGCACTGTCTGTTAGAAAGGGGCACTGCCTACAAGGATAGGGGCACTGTCTGAAAGGGGCACTGCCTACAAGGATAGGGGCATAGTCTGTTAGAAAGGGGCACTGCCTACAAGTATAGGGGCACTGTCTGTTAGAAAGGGGCACTGCCTACAAGGATAGGGGCACAGTCTGTTAGAAAGGGGCACTGCCTACAAGGATAGGGGCACAGTCTGTTAGAAAGGAGCACTGCCTACAAGGATAGGGGCACTGTCTGTTAGAAAGGGGCACTGCCTACAAGGATAGGGGCACAGTCTGTTAGAAAGGAGCACTCCCTACAAGTATAGGGGAACTGTCTGTTAGAAAGGGGCACTGCCTACAGGGATATGGGCACAGTCTGTTAGAAAGTGGCACTGTCTACAAGGATAGGGGTACTGTCTGTTAGAAAGGGGAAATGCCTACAAGGATAGGGGCACAGTCTATTAGAAAGGGGCACTGCCTACAAGGATAGGGGAACTGTCTGAAAGGGGCACTGCCTACAAGGATAGGGGCACAGTCTGTTAGAAAGGGGCACTGCCTACAAGGATAGGGGCACAGTCTGTTAGAAAGGGGCACTGCCTACAAGGATAGGGGAACTGTCTGTTAGAAAGGGGCACTGCCTACAAGGATAGGGGCATAGTCTGTTAGAAAGGGGCACTGCCTACAAGGATAGGGGCACAGTCTGTTAGAAAGGGGCACTGCCTACAAGGATAGGGGCACTGTCTGTTAGAAAGGGGCACTGCCTACAAGGATAGGGGCACAGTCTGTTAGAAAGGGGCACTGCCTACAAGGATAGGGGCATAGTCTGTTAGAAAGGGGCACTGCCTACAAGGATAGGGGCACAGTCTGTTAGAAAGGGGCACTGCCTACAAGGATAGGGGCACTGTCTGTTAGAAAGGGGCACTGCCTACAAGGATAGGGGCACAGTCTGTTAGAAAGGGGCACTGCCTACAAGGATAGGGGCACAGTCTGTTAGAAAGGGGCACTGCCTACAAGGATAGGGGCACAGTCTGTTAGAAAGGGGCACTGCCTACAAGGATAGGGGCACTGTCTGTTAGAAAGGGGCACTGCCTACAAGGATAGGGGCACTGTCTGAAAGGGGCACTGCCTACAAGGATAGGGGCACTGTCTGTTAGAAAGGGGCACTGCCTACAAGGATATGGGCACAGTCTGTTAGAAAGGGGCACTGCCTACAAGGATAGGGGCACTGTCTGTTAGAAAGGGGCACTGCCTACAAGGATAGGGGCACTGTCTGAAAGGGGCACTGCCTACAAGGATAGGGGCATAGTCTGTTAGAAAGGGGCACTGCCTACAAGTATAGGGGAACTGTCTGTTAGAAAGGAGCACTGCCTACAAGGATAGGGGCACTGTCTGTTAGAAAGGGGCACTGCCTACAAGGATAGGGGCACAGTCTGTTAGAAAGGGGCACTGCCTACAAGTATAGGGGCACAGGCTGTTAGAAAGGAGCACTGCCTACAAGTATAGGGGAACTGTCTGTTAGAAAGGGGCACTGCCTACAGGGATATGGGCACAGTCTGTTAGAAAGGGGCATTGCCTACAAGGATAGGGGCACAGTCTGTTAGAAAGGGGCACCGCCTACAAGGATAGGGGCACAGTCTGTTAGAAAGGGGCACTGCCTACAAGGATAGGGGCACTGTCTGTTAGAAAGGGGCACTGCCTACAAGGATAGGGGCACAGTCTGTTAGAAAGGGGCACTGCCTACAAGGATAGGGGCACAGTCTGTTAGAAAGGAGCACTGCCTACAAGGATAGGGGCACAGTCTGTTAGAAAGGGGCACTGCCTACAGGAATATGGGCACAGTCTGTTAGAAAGGGGCATTGCCTACAAGGATAGGGGAACTGTCTGTTAGAAAGGGGCACTGCCTACAAGGATAGGGGTACTGTCTGTTAGAAAGGGGAAATGCCTACAGGGATAGGGGCACAGTCTATTAGAAAGGGGCACTGCCTACAAGGATAGGGGAACTGTCTGAAAGGGGCACTGCCTACAAGGATAGGGGCATAGTCTGTTAGAAAGGAGCACTCCCTACAAGTATAGGGGAACTGTCTGTTAGAAAGGGGCACTGCCTACAGGGATATGGGCACAGTCTGTTAGAAAGTGGCACTGTCTACAAGGATAGGGGCACTGTCTGTTAGAAAGGGGCACTGCCTACAAGGATAGGGGCACAGTCTGTTAGAAAGGGGCACTGCCTACAAGGATAGGGGAACTGTCTGTTAGAAAGGGGCACTGCCTACAAGGATAGGGGCACAGTCTGTTAGAAAGGGGCATTGCCTACAAGGATAGGGGAACTGTCTGTTAGAAAGGGGCACTGCCTACAGGGATATGGGCACAGTCTGTTAGAAAGTGGCACTGTCTACAAGAATAGGGATACTGTCTGTTAGAAAGGGGAAATGCCTACAGGGATAGGGGCACAGTCTATTAGAAAGGGGCACTGCCTACAAGGATAGGGGCACAGTCTGTTAGAAAGGGGCACTGCCTACAAGGATAGGGGAACTGTCTGTTAGAAAGGGGCACTGCCTACAAGGATAGGGGAACTGTCTGTTAGAAAGGGGCACTGCCTACAAGGATAGGGGAACTGTCTGTTAGAAAGGGGCACTGCCTACAAGGATAGGGGTACTGTCTATTAGAAAGGAGCACTGCCTACAAGGATAGGGGTACTGCCTGTTAGAAAGGAGCACTCCCTACAAGTATAGGGGAACTGTCTGTTAGAAAGGGGCACTGCCTACAGGGATATGGGCACAGTCTGTTAGAAAGTGGCACTGTCTACAAGGATAGGGGTACTGTCTGTTAGAAAGGGGAAATGCCTACAAGGATAGGGGCACAGTCTATTAGAAAGGGGCACTGCCTACAAGGATAGGGGAACTGTCTGAAAGGGGCACTGCCTACAAGGATAGGGGCACAGTCTGTTAGAAAGGGGCACTGCCTACAAGGATAGGGGCACAGTCTGTTAGAAAGGGGCACTGCCTACAAGGATAGGGGAACTGTCTGTTAGAAAGGGGCACTGCCTACAAGGATAGGGGAACTGTATGTTAGAAAGGGGCACTGCCTACAAGGATAGGGGCACTGTCTGTTAGAAAGGAGCACTGCCTACAAGGATAGGGGTACTGTCTGTTAGAAAGGAGCACTCCCTACAAGTATAGGGGAACTGTCTGTTAGAAAGGGGCACTGCCTACAAGGATAGGGGCACTGTCTGTTAGAAAGGGGCATTGCCTACAAGGATAGGGGTACTGTCTATTAGAAAGGGGCACTGCCTACAAGGATAGGGGCACAGTCTGTTAGAAAGGGGCATTGCCTACAAGGATAGGGGTACTGTCTATTAGAAAGGAGCACTGCCTACAAGGATAGGGGTACTGTCTGTTAGAAAGGAGCACTCCCTACAAGTATAGGGGAACTGTCTGTTAGAAAGGGGCACTGCCTACAAGGATAGGGGCACTGTCTGTTAGAAAGGGGCACCGCCTACAAGGATAGGGGCACAGTCTGTTAGAAAGGGGCACTGCCTACAAGGATAGGGGTACTGTCTATTAGAAAGGGGCACTGCCTACAAGGATAGGGGTACTGTCTGTTAGAAAGGAGCACTCCCTACAAGTATAGGGGAACTGTCTGTTAGAAAGGGGCACTGCCTACAAGGATAGGGGCACTGTCTGTTAGAAAGGGGCACTGCCTACAAGGATAGGGGCACAGTCTGTTAGAAAGGGGCACTGCCTACAAGGATAGGGGTACTGTCTATTAGAAAGGGGCACTGCCTACAAGGATAGGGGCACAGTCTGTTAGAAAGGGGCATTGCCTACAAGGATAGGGGAACTGTCTGTTAGAAAGGGGCACTGCCTACAGGGATATGGGCACAGTCTGTTAGAAAGTGGCACTGTCTACAAGGATAGGGGTACTGTCTGTTAGAAAGGGGAAATGCCTACAGGGATAGGGGCACAGTCTATTAGAAAGGGGCACTGCCTACAAGGATAGGGGCACAGTCTGTTAGAAAGGGGCACTGCCTACAAGGATAGGGGAACTGTCTGTTAGAAAGGGGCACTGCCTACAAGGATAGGGGAACTGTCTGTTAGAAAGGGGCACTGCCTACAAGGATAGGGGCACTGTCTGTTAGAAAGGGGCATTGCCTACAAGGATAGGGGTACTGTCTATTAGAAAGGAGCACTGCCTACAGGGATAGGGGTACTGTCTGTTAGAAAGGAGCACTCCCTACAAGTATAGGGGAACTGTCTGTTAGAAAGGGGCACTGCCTACAGGGATATGGGCACAGTCTGTTAGAAAGTGGCACTGTCTACAAGGATAGGGGTACTGTCTGTTAGAAAGGGGAAATGCCTACAAGGATAGGGGCACAGTCTATTAGAAAGGGGCACTGCCTACAAGGATAGGGGAACTGTCTGAAAGGGGCACTGCCTACAAGGATAGGGGCACAGTCTGTTAGAAAGGGGCACTGCCTACAAGGATAGGGGAACTGTCTGTTAGAAAGGGGCACTGCCTACAAGGATAGGGGAACTGTCTGTTAGAAAGGGGCACTGCCTACAAGGATAGGGGAACTGTCTGTTAGAAAGGGGCATTGCCTACAAGGATAGGGGAACTGTCTGTTAGAAAGGAGCACTGCCTACAAGGATAGGGGTACTGT
Organism: Pelobates fuscus; assembly: GCF_036172605.1. Taxonomy (NCBI): domain Eukaryota; kingdom Metazoa; phylum Chordata; class Amphibia; order Anura; family Pelobatidae; genus Pelobates; species Pelobates fuscus. The sequence goes on from NC_086325.1 coordinate 160,892,134, forward strand.
CTATTAGAAAGGAGCACTGCCTACAAGGATAGGGGTACTGTCTATTAGAAAGGAGCACTGCCTACAAGGATAGGGGTACTGTCTGTTAGAAAGGGGCACTGCCTACAAGGATAGGGGTACTGTCTGTTAGAAAGGGGTACTGCCTATGAGAATTGGGGCACTGTCTGAAAGAAGGGGCTCTGCCTTTGAGAACCGGTGATGGACCTTTACAAACAGAAAGCAGTTTACATTCCTGAAATACAGTGACCAGGTGGGAGGCTAAAATCTTAAAGGTTTTTAAACAAGCCCAGAGTCTGGAGTTCACACAGCCAGTGTATACATTTATTAACATTTGTTTTTTCATTATTAGAATACATCTAGGGCTCACATCATATAATGGTAAGAGATAAATGTAATAAAAAGCTGCAATCCGGCTGCAGGCAGTCACAGTGCCTTAGTCTTGTGTCATTTTGTGTTAATTCTAATTGCTCAATCTCAGACCTCTGGCATTGTAACATCTCTCTGACTTCATGGGAGAGCTGCTTTGGCTCAGCAGTGACTTTACTAGACGTTGGAATTTCCACAACATGACATAGCAGAGGGAAAGATTTACAGAGGGAAAGATTTTACTTCCAATAATGTGCCAAATGTGCCAATTGAGAGACAAAAAAATTATTTCACGAAATCCCCAGAATGTATCAAATCTGAATTTTAACAGTTACACTGGGCACTCAAGTATATGTATTAAGATTAAATGTTTTATTAACCCCTATTTATTTGGTATCAAGCATCTGGTAAAAAACATATATAATATTTTATTTTATAATGGGTCTGTGTACCTGGTAAATACAATATATTCTCTATAGTATTCATTTATTATAGTACTGGGTGTCTGAATGCACAATACATATTTAATTGCCGTGGTTGGCCCCTGTTATATATTATAATTTTATTGTAGCAATGGGTACCATTATATACGATATGTATTATATTTTACTTTATAGCAGCGATGGTCCCCTGGTGTATATTATAATATTATATAGCAGCGATTGGCTCCTTGTATATATTATAATATTATAGAGCAGCGATGGTCCCCTGGTGTATATTATAATATTATATAGCAGCGATGGTCCGCTGGTATATATTATAATATTATATAGCAGCGATGGTCCCCTGGTGTATATTATAATATTATATAGCAGCGATTGGCCCCTTGTATATATTATAATATTATAGAGCAGCGATGGTCCCCTGGTATATATTATAATATTATAGAGCAGCATTGGTCCCCTGGTGTATATTATAATATTATATAGCAGCGATTGGCCCCTTGTATATATTATAATATTATATAGCAGCGATGGGCCCCTGGTATATATTATTATATTATATAGCAGCGATTGGCCCCTTGTATATATTATAATATTATAAAGCAGCGATGGGCCCCTGGTATATATTATTATATTATATAGCAGCGATGGGCCCCTGGTATATATTATAATATTATTTAGCAGCGATGGTCCCCTGGTATATATTATAATATTATATAGCAGCGATGGGCCCCTGGTATATATTATTATATTATATAGCAGCGATGGGCCCCTGGTATATATTATAATATTATATAGCAGCGATGGGCCCCTGGTAAATATTATAATATTATATAGCAGCGATGGGCCCCATGTATATATTATAATATTATATAGCAGCGATTGGCCCCTGGTATATATTATAATATTATATGGCAGCGATGGGCCCCTGGTATATATTATAATATTATATAGCAGCGATGGGCCCCTGGTATATATTATAATATTATATAGCAGAGATGGGCCCCTGGTATATATTATAATATTATATAGCAGCGATGGGCCCCTGGTATATATTATAATAATATTTAGCAGCGATGGTCTCCTGGTATATATTATAATATTATATAGCAACGATGGGCCCCTGGTATATATTATAATATTATATAGCAGCGATGGGCCCCTGGTATATATTACAATATTAAACAGCAGCGATGGGCCCCTGGTATATATTATAATATTATATAGCAGCGATGGGCCCCTTGTATATATTATAATATTATACAGCAGCGATGGGCCCCTGGTATATATTATAATATTATACAGCAGCGATGGGCCCCTTGTATATATTATAATATTATATAGCAGCGATGGGCCCCTGGTATATATTATAATATTATTTAGCAGCGATGGTCCCCTGGTATATAGTATAATATTATATAGCAGCGATGGGCCCCTGGTATATATTATTATATTATATAGCAGCGATGGGCCCCTGGTATATATTATAATATTATATAGCAGCGATGGGCCCCTGGTAAATATTATAATATTATATAGCAGCGATGGGCCCCATGTATATATTATAATATTATATAGCAGCGATTGGCCCCTGGTATATATTATAATATTATATAGCAGCGATGGGCCCCTGGTATATATTACAATATTATATAGCAGCGATGGGCCCCTGGTATATATTATAATATTATATAGCAACGATGGGCCCCTGGTATGTATTATAATATTATATAGCAGCGATGGGCCCCTGGTATATATTACAATATTATACAGCAGCGATGGGCCCCTGGTAAGTATTATAATATTATAAAGCAGCCATGGGCCCCTGGTATATATTATAATATTATATAGCAACGATGGGCCCCTGGTATATATTATAATATTATATAGCAGCGATGGGCCCCTGGTATATATTACAATATTATACAGCAGCGATGGGCCCCTGGTATATATTATAATATTATATAGCAGCGATGGGCCCCTTGTATATATTATAATATTATACAGCAGCGATGGGCCCCTGGTATATATTATAATATTATACAGCAGCGATGGGCCCCTTGTATATATTATAATATTATATAGCAGCGATGGGCCCCTGGTATATATTATAATATTATATAGCAGCGATGGGCCCCTGGTATATATTATAATATTATATAGCAGCGATGGGCCCCTTGTATATATTATAATATTATATAGCAGCGATTGGCCCCTGGTATATATTATAATATTATATAGCAGCGATGGGCCCCTGGTATATATTATAATATTATATAGCAGCGATGGGCCCCTGGTATATATTATCATATTATATAGCAGAGATGGGCCCCTGGTATATATTATAATATTATATAGCAGCGATGGGCCCCTGGTATATATTATAATAATATTTAGCAGCGATGGTCTCCTGGTATATATTATAATATTATATAGCAACGATGGGCCCCTGGTATATATTATAATATTATATAGCAGCGATGGGCCCCTGGTATATATTACAATATTATACAGCAGCGATGGGCCCCTGGTATATATTATAATATTATATAGCAGCGATTGGCCCCTGGTATATATTATTATATTATATAGCAGCGATGGGCCCCTGGTATATATTACAATATTATACAGCAGCGATGGGCCCCTGGTATATATTATAATATTATATAGCAGCGATGGGCCCCTTGTATATATTATAATATTATACAGCAGCGATGGGCCCCTGGTATATATTATAATATTATACAGCAGCGATGGGCCCCTGGTATATATTATAATATTATATAGCAGCGATGGGCCCCTGGTATATATTATAATATTATATAGCAGCGATGGGCCCCTGGTATATATTATAATATTATATAGCAGCGATGGGCCCCTTGTATATATTATAATATTATATAGCAGCGATGGTCCCCTGGTATATATTATAATATTATATAGCAACGATGGGCCCCTGGTATGTATTATAATATTATATAGCAGCGATGGGCCCCTGGTATATATTACAATATTATACAGCAGCGATGGGCCCCTGGTAGGTATTATAATATTATAAAGCAGCGATGGGCCCCTGGTATATATTGCAATATTATACAGCAGCGATGGGCCCCTGGTAAATATTATAATATTATATAGCAGCGATGGGCCCCTGGTATATATTATAATATTATATAGCAGCCATTGGCCCCTGGTATATATTACAATATTATACAGCAGCGATGGGCCCCTGGTATATATTATAATATTATATAGCAGCGATGGGGCCCTTGTATATATTATAATATTATATAGCACTGCAGCGATGGGCCCCTGGTATATATTATCATATTATATAGCAGCGATGGGCCCCTGTTTTATCCTATATATATCTGTTGTTCTGGGAAATAAAATTAGTACTTACTTGACATATTCTTTCTCGGCTTCTCGCAGAGTTTTGCCCACAGACTGATAGTGAGGTTTATTTGAGTCACTGAGAAGCGGCTGTTCTGCATTATCCATCAGTGATACAAGTGATCTATAGATATATCTATTGTGCGATGTGCTGCTCTCGGTCCCAGTGATACAGGTTATCTATAGATATATCTATTGTGCGATGTGCTGCTCCTGGTCTCAATGATACAGGTTATCTATAGATATATCTATTGTGCGATGTGCTGCTCCTGGTCTCAGTGATACAGGTTATCTATAGATATATCTATTGTGCGATGTGCTGCTCTCGGTCCCAGTGATACAGGTGATCTATAGATATATGTGTTGTGCGATGTGCTGCTCCTGGTCCCAGTGATACAGGTTATCTATAGATATATCTATTGTGCGATGTGCTGCTCCTGGTCTCAGTGATACAGGTTATCTATAGATATATCTATTGTGCGATGTGCTTCTCTCGGTCCCAGTGATACAGGTTATCTATAGATATATGTGTTGTGCGATGTGCTGCTCTCGGTGCCAGTGATACAGGTGATCTATAGATATCTCTATTGTGCGATGTGCTGCTCTCGGTCTAAATGATACAAGTGATCTATAGATATATCTATTGTGCGATGTACTGCTCCTGGTCTCAGTGATACAGGTGATCTATAGATATATCTATTGTGCGATGTGCTGCTCCTGGTCTCAGTGATACAGGTTATCTATAGATATATCTATTGTGCGATGTGCTGCTCTCGGTCCCAGTGATACAGGTGATCTATAGATATATCTATTGTGCGATGTGCTGCTCCTGGTCCCAGTGATACAGGTTATCTATAGATATATCTATTGTGCGATGTGCTGCTCTCGGTCCCAGTGATACAGGTGATCTATAGATATATCTGCTTCTCATGATCTCCTAGAGCCCAGACTGATGGCAGAGTTTGCTGTCTGATCTTTTGATCTGGGTTAAGACTTCCACTCTATATAGAGTTATTCCCTGCTTCTTCTTTTTATCGTAGGTCTGGGAGGGAGGAGCAGACTGACAGCCTCGGAGCATTGTGTAACTTCGGAAGCTTTGTACATAGAATATAATGCATAGAGTACAGTATCCCTTCCTTAAATCACACAGCACACAGCCAGTGACAGCAATGGCTAGCTCACACAGAAATCATCCCAACATCTCTACAAGAATCCCAGTGCTCTATAACAATAAAACTCACAGTAATGTGCAGTGTGTATGAATATATCGCAGAGCAACACAGCAATGTGCAGTGTATCACAAAGCTCATACATGGGCTGAAAAAAAGACTTGGATCCATCAAGTTCAGCCTTCCCTACATCTATTTCTGTTGTTGGTCAAAAAAAAGGCAAAAAACACGAGTTTGAAAAGCTTTCCAGGTTTGCAACAAACTAGGAAAAAAATTCCTTCTCGATCCCGGGAATGGCAGTCAGATCTAGGCTTGCCACCTTTCTTGTAAAAAAATACCGGCCATTATTTATGTGTGATGTGATGGGACACAAGGTCACTGGTTGTTACGTTACATAACAAGGAGTAACATAAGGGGAAAACCCATTTGGAAGAGGAAAGTTCCCTAAACCGCTAACGTACTTATTACAATATGTACCATGTCTGACTGTGTGTGTAGTGTAGCATTGTGCGTAAACGTGTATACTGTGTCAGAGTATGGGTGTAGTAGTGTGTGTGTAGCATTGTGCGTAAACGTGTATACTGTGTCAGAGTATGGGTGTAGTAGTGTGTGTGTAGCATTGTGCGTAAACGTGTATACTGTGTCAGAGTATGGGTGTAGTAGTGTGTGTATACCACATCTGATTGTGTATGCTGTGTGTGTTTGTGGCAGTGTTATTATGCAAATACTCTGTCTGAACGCGGATGTAGCCATGACCGGTGCAATGATTTTTGGCCACATAGTCGAAAATGCATTTTGCCGCCTCCCCCCAGAAAATGTGTCTTCACCTGTGTATCTTCTAATCCACTCTTTGAACTTCTTACCTTCTTTAGCCAAATTCACGTTTTTTTTTATCCCCTCTTTTGAATGTCTTACTACCTTTTGTCCCTTTGTGTGTCTTATCTCCCCTCTAGTGTATATTATTCCCCCTTTTATGTGTCTTACACCCCCTTGTATGTCTCTTGCAATTCCCCTTGTGTATCTCAAACTTCACCAACCCCTTTTTGTGTCTCTAACTTCCCCCAGACCGTTTTTGTGTCTCCTACATGCCCAGCAGCCCCTTTGTGTGTCTTGTACTCCTCAGGTCCCTCTCTGTATTTCTTACTTCTCGACCAGCCCCTTTGTGTGTCTCCTGCTTCCCCAGCTCCTTTATTATTTATATAGTGCCAACATATTCCGCAGCGCTTTAGAATTATAAAATTGGGATACTTGACAAGTAATTTACATACGGATTATAACAAGCAAGAGGTAATTGCTCAAACAAGCTTACAATCTATGAGGAAGGGGTAAAGACACACAAGAGGAATAACAGCATGTTAGTGGGGGTAAAGATTGATGGATAACATGCCTGTGTTGAAATAAGCTGGTAAAAGCGGTGTGTAGAAAAACCGAACAGTGAATACCAGAGACCTATTAATAAAGGGCAGGATTGTATGTAGCACAAGGAATCATAAGCCCCTTTAAAAGCTTTATGAAGAAACCCGTATTTAAAGCTCATTGACTTCTCCAACATATGATGTTATGGCTTTAGATGTATGATTTGTGTGTCAGATACTGCCCGGGAGGTCTCTGCTAGGTGCAGACACATTGCGTAGTGCTTATCTACAAAAGGATTCCATGGAGGCATAGGCGTGCGCACGGGGTGTGCCGGGGTTGCCTGGGCACACCCTAATCCCCGTGGCATGCCTATGGATTGAGACCGGCAGGGGAGATCTCAGGATCTCCCTAGTCGGCTCATGCAGTGCCGGCGCTATCATAGGGCCGGCTCTGCTCTAAGCCTCCTCTCACTGGCCCACAGGCAGTGAGGGAGGCAGGAGAGGACCCGGGGAGCTCTTGCCAGCAGCTCCGCCGGGTTTCTCTCGCGAGGTTGGAGCGTTGCCACGGCAACGCTCAGATCTCGCGTGAGTGAACTCTAGCCCCTCACACTAACAGCACCATCACACACAGCACCCTCACACACACAGAGCCTTTACACATACACACACACAGCACACACTAACAGCACGCTTACACACACAGCACCCTCACACACACACACACAGCACCTATGCATGGAGGGCTGTGTGAAGCACCATATTCAAACCAGAAACAAGCTCAAATATCTACCCATCCTAATCAGAGTCAAAATACTCTTAGTTACATAGGCTACAAATATATACTTTTACATAGTGGTTTTGGATTCCATGACTAATATAAAGGTTGTAATCTCAACAGTGGCAGAACTACCGCCAGTGCAGCTGCACCGGGATCTGCATGCTTAGAGGGCCATCAGAGGGCCTATGCACCTAAGGCCATCAGATGGTTATTATTGCTGAACAGGGTTGGGTGCCGTTAATCTTTAAGAATGCGACTGGTCCCTTTCACATTGGCCAGTTAGTAAGAAGTGACAGCCAATACCTTCATCCCAGTTTAAAGAGAGATTTATATGTATATGCAGTTCTGGGCCACCGCTACCTTGTCCTGTGGAGAGGGGGCCCAGAAGTCTGATGTTTTATTCCTGCAGCTTCCTGTCTTCTCCTCTTGTAACACAGCCAGAGCGATGCCGCGGAAGCTGCAGGAGGGAAACATGAGACTTCTGGGCCTCCTTTCCACCGGACACAGCAAAATGGTCATCCTTTGACCCAGGCAGCACAATGTCTTGGGAGGGGGCCCAAACAGATTTCTTGCTTCAGGGCCCTCTCAACATTAGTTCTGCCAGTGAATCTCAGCATGCCAAATTTTGCAAAGTGTGAGCTTTAAAACTGTAATTCCCTCCGTACATATTTTGTTTTATAACTTCTGAAAATGGATAGAAATCCTACATACATTGGACATTTTAACAATCAAGACAAATTAGTATATCTATTTTTAGTTAGTTTTACTTTAGGTGTTAGTTTTTGCAATTTTTTAAAACTATTTTATTCCTAGTAGTAAATATTGTGCTCTGTATATTCAATGGAAATCCAAAGAAAGCCCTATTTCAACTTTCAAAACAAATGATATATAATATGCATGGGTGCACTGTTTTATCTTTATTCTTGCAATTGTGTATATTTCCTTCAAGGTATTTTATTCTAGTGCTATAACATTTTGTGTGTGGTTCACCAAAGGCTATAATAAATAGGGAAGTTGGGAAATTTTCGACTGGTTGTTTGGGGGGGGGGGGGAAGAAATACTATCTGTCGTGTCACCAAAAATGTTAAATCTTGAACGTTTGTGACTTAAAGACAAAAATGTAAAACAAAAAGGAAGTAAACTCCTTGAAGTGTGTAATGTTGCTTCACGCACCTGGTCACCCCTCGCTGAAGAATGTTGTGATGTGACCACGAACCAGGGCCAGATTAATGTAAGTTTAGTTGGAGCTGAAGCTACAGGCGCACATATTGCAATAGACTTGATTTTTATTGTATTTTATTTTTGTGATCTGCTGCTGCTCTGAAGTCCTCCGTTCCCTATTCATAGCATTTTACATAAAGCCACTGTCCGTCAGGGACGTATTAGCCGAGAGGCAAACAAGGCATTTGCCTTGAGCAGCATTTTCCAGGGGGAGGCAAAAAAAGCCGCCCCCAAATGCCCAAGGCAAATGTCTTGTTAGACATTAAAACACTAAAAATCCGGTCGGGCGGCGCTGGCGAGGGAGCACTGATTAGTGAGCTCTCTGCTCTGCTCCCTCGCACACCGCAGAGTGATGCCGGGAGCCGGAATATGACGTCATATTCCGGCTCCAGGCGACCGGCATTACTCTGCGGCACGCGAGGGAGCTGAGCAGGGAGCTCACTAATCAGTGCTCCCTCGCCAGCGCCGCCCGCCCAGCAGCCCCACAGCCCCACTGGACCCCAGGGAAAGGGAGAACCCCCTCCCCCAACATTCCCAAAGGTAAGGAGGGGTAAAAAAAAAAAGTGAGTGTGTTAATGTGAGTGAGTGTGTGTGTCTGTTAGTGTGTGTGTGTCTGTTAGTGTGTGTGTGTGTCTGTTAGTGAGTGTGTGTTTGTCTGTTAGTGTGTGTGTGTGTGTGTCAGGGAGTGTGTCTGTTAGGGAGTGTGTTACTATGTGTGTGTCTGCTAGTGAGAGTGTATGCGTGTCTGTTAGTGAATGTGTGTGTCTGCTAGTGACTGTATGTGTCTGTTAGTGAGTGTGTATGTCTGTTAGCTAGTGTATGCGTGTCTTTCAGTGAATGTGTGTGTGTGTATTTAGAAGGCGGGGCAGGGGGAAGGGTGCCTAGGGCAGCACAAAACCAGGATACACCACTGCTGTCCGTAGCTTATGAAGTGCCAAAGGTAACTTTTGCAATGTATATAAAAATGGGGCCTATCTCTGCTCTGCCCAAGTGTTCATAATCCAATGGACAGTATCAAATTTAGGTTCCTGTCTTGATATTGTGTGTTTGTTCCCTGGTGTCTCACTTTGCTTTTGGGGACCAGTAAGCTGACTCCAGAAAACACAGTGAGCACACCTCATTAGTTAATTGGGTGAATGGATGACCACCCTTAGTGTCTTGAAACATTATTAATGTCTTTCTGTGAAATGGTCAGTGAGAGTAATGGATGTTTGTTCTCCTATCTCATGAATAAACAATGTCCTGTTCTAAAGGAGGACTCGATTTGTTCCAAGGTCCGTCCTTTGGTCTCTATAACACAGCAGTAGGTGAAGAGTAGACCGCAACAGCAGGTAACCGTAAAAAAAAAAAGAAAGGAGTCTCTAGTCCGAAGATGTTCTAAAAGGAGAAAAATTACTGTGAGTTTCCTTACAGACATAATGTTTTGAAATTCAATAAATCGTAGATTGTGTCTGTCAGTCTGTCGGTCAGTCTACACGGTAGAGAATTCAACCCTTTCAAAGCCATATTACCCCCTTATTACAGCAGCTGGAAAGCATCACTTACCTCATGCACTCCTATTATAGCAACTTGACCACAATTCTCTTCTTCATTCTCTAGTCCATACACTCACACCAGAGCAGACTAACTTCCTCTAAGCTACAAGCCAGTGTACCGAACCAATGGCAGACAAAATCACTTTTTCCCGTCTACCTTTCCTGTCCGTAAATGTGCGTACCAACCATCACTCTCCCCAATCTCCACTGGACAACACCCAGACACACCAAACCAGAATACTTCTTATATTTCCATAACGTGCCAAAATCTAGCCACAGCCACGCGGTATCAATGGGCAGCGATTACTTACAGCAACTGGGAAAAAGGCCTCTGTGACAACGAACCCAGTGATCCAACTGACCAAGACACAGAGGCCAGAAGTCAGTCCTCGTGATTTCAAGAGTAGAATTTCTGACATGAGCAGCCAAGTAATAGGCCCCCAGCCTATGCCATAGCCTGGAAAATCGAGAGTGAGAGATAAAGTCTACAGTAGATCGAATGGATCTTTCATATATCTTCTTGTAGAACAAGCAAGATAGAGTTCCTAGAGAGGTAGTTCCTAGAGTAGGTAAGACAGAACATTTAGATAATAAGACTGTTTATCCTGTGCATTCTACAGCAGCAATCACATTCTGATTTCTGTAATTATGTATGATTGCACCGATTGCTTCATAGTATGGTTTCCCACATTATCGAGCATCAAATGTTCCCTCAAGCTCTAAATCAACTCAACAAACCTCTTAAGAGTAATTCTTATTACTGACATCTTGATATCTACTGAAGAACAAGTAAGCAGATCGATGCAACCAAGATGGAAACATTTTACCTATTAAAAAAGTTCACCTACATTTTGTAGCTAGACACTACAACTTTGACAATAAGGGAATTGTGGAGAAAAGTGCTTGCAAATTTCATAAACATTACAGGTGCAACAATTCTCCAAAGTAACTTTTTTCTATACCAATAAACAGCACGCTTACATTGTGTTAAAAACATAGACTCCTCAAATGTTGTTCTGTAAATAATAAAATAACCACATATAGTGCAGACCATTTAGTTAAGTTTATAAATACAATATAAAGTGCAAGGAGTGTGGGATTAAACTCACATTTAGCAGAGCCTGATCGCCCCTGGCTCTGGGTTTTAAAAATGCAGATTGGGAGGGACACTTTCCACAAGGATAACCAGAGAGGATACAGTTGTGCTCTAAAGTTTGCATACAATGGCAGAAATTGTGACATTTTGGCACTGATTTTAAAAATATGACTGATCATGCAAAAAAATTCGAAGCCATTTATTATCACATAGTTGTTTAGCGTCTTTTAAATCTTAATGATAACTGAAATCACCCAAATGGTCCTGATCAAACGTTTACATACCCTTGAATGTTTGGCCTTGTTACAGACACACAAAGTGACACACACAGGTTAAAATGGCAATTAAAGGTTAATTTCCCACACATGTGGCTTTTTTAAATTGCAATTTATGTCTCTGTATAAATAGTCAATGAGTTTGTTAGCTCTCATGTGGATGCACTGAGCAGGCTAGATGCTGAGCCATGGGGAGCAGTAAAGAACTGTCAAAAGACCTGCGTAACAAGGCAATGGAACTTAATATAGATGGAAAAGAATATAAAAAGATATCCAAAACTTTGAAAATGAAGAAGTGGAAAATTCAGGGATTTCTTGATACCAAGCCAAGGTCAAGTAGACCAAGAAAGATTTCAGCCACAACTGCCGGAAGAATTGTTCGGGATACAAAGAAAAACCCACAGGTAACCTCAGGAGAAATACAGGCTGTTCTGGAAAAAGACAGTGTGGAGTTTTAAGGAGCACAATACAACGTTATTGGAACAAAAATTAGCTGCATGGTCGAGTTGACAGAAATAAGCATTTACTGCGCCAATGACACAAAAAAAGCCCGGTTACAATATGCCCGTCAACACCTTGACACGCCTTTACAGCTTCAGCATTACTGTAATTTAGAGGGAGGTAACCAAAATAGAGCTGCATGGTATAAACCATAAGCTTTATGTTTGGAGAGGGGTCAACCAGGTCTATAGTAAAAAGAACACCATTCCCACTGTGAAAAGTGGGAAAATCACCATTAAGGTGATTTCCTATAGGGAAAGCATTAGTTTGGCTGAAATCGGCAAGGAGGCAGGAGATGAATCAATGCATCTCTATGAGGAAAATTCAGCGTCCCCATGCAGAAAGTGGGGACACTAAACGGCAGTGCTGCCTACTGTGCAGCACTGAGCCAGGAAGCATCTCCAGTGGCCATCTGAGGAGTGGCCACTTGGAGGTGTCCCTAGGGGCAATGTAAACACTGCCTTTTCTCTGAAAAGGCAGTGGTTTGCATGAATATGCCTGAAGATAATGATTATACTCACCAGAACAACTACATTAACCCCTTAAGGACACATGACATGTGTGACATGTCATGATTCCCTTTTATTCCAGAAGTTTGGTCCTTAAGGGGTTAAGCTGTAGTTCTGGTGACTATAGTGTCCCTTTAAGAGCGTTACAATTTTATTTTTTTTTGTATTACAGCTTTTAATTAAAGGAACATTATAGTAACCAAAACGACAGCTTAATGTAGTTGTTCTGGTGTCTGCAGCCTTTTTAATGTAAACACTGGCTTATACCTCTAGTGGCAGTTACTCAGATGGCCACTAGAGATGCTTTCAGGGCAGCACTGACGTTCAGCATCTCCACATTGAATGCTCCCCATAGAGATGCATAGATTCACTGCTGATTGACGCAGCACAACGTTTTGTCGCACATGCGCGATAGCCTCCCAATGCGTTCCTATGGGAAAGCATTCGATTGGCTGGGATAGTCAAATTTGATCTCAGTCAAGGAGGAAGAACAGGACGGACCAGCCACAGTGAAACTGGCACGGTGCTGGAAATAAGGTGAGTACAATTCACCTTTTACTCCTCTGACAAGGAGGCAGGAACACAAGCATTGCTTTTACAACTATTATGTTTGTATTCCTGACATACAACATGTTTGTATTCCTGACACTATAGTTGTTCCAGATACAAAACAGAAACAACAATGTGCATCAGTATCCAATTGGAAGTGAGCATTTGTCTTTTAACCTACATACTGGTTTCAAAATACAATAATGTTTTGTGATAAGGTGATGGTTTGAAGAATAAATCCCATTGGTTTTTCTGGACCCTTGATTACTGAAGTTACGACCCCCAAAATGCCACTTTAAAAACAATACACTAGGCTTCATAAGTTACAATGTTACAGCAAGACAGGAGGCTTCCCAATTACTTATACCTTCTTTACTGACCCCTCCAGCAGCAAAGAAACAGTTAACGCAGTCAGAAAAAAACAACCAATCAGAATGTGGTAAGGCAAACATCCTCCTCAACATGACCCTCCCACTTTATCTTTCTTTGCTGCTGACTCCAGGTAAACATCTTCCATCTCAGAGTGTGGCTGATGCAGTGGCGTAACTAACGCCGGAGCCGCCTGTGCGTCCGCAAGCTTTGGGGTACCACTGGGTTGCCCATGCACTTAGGGCCACCCGATGGGTATAATTTTTTTCATGCTAAACAGGGGCCCGGTCAGACGCCGCGGCCCTTTAAGAGCCTGACCTGATATCAACCGGATGGAAGGAAATGATAAACGGCCTGTCACTTCCTCCCAGCTTTTTACTGATCTTTTCGATCAGTGATGACTCTTAGGGACTTCAATGTGCACGTTCCTGCAATGCCTAGGGTGCGATCTAGCTAGCAGTTCACGTGTCTGCCTTTCAGTCTCACCTCGGGCCCTGGGTGTTTTCTTTCAAGCTTCTGAAACCGGTCTTGGAGTCTCTCCGAGCTCAGGCACTGTAACGCTCAATTGTTGATAAGATGGAAACAACTGCAGATTTCTGAGTTTGATAATGTTTATTACTTTAAATAAAAAAAGATAATCAAATTGAACTGTCTCTTTAATTCCTGGCAGGTTATAAACAGCAGCGGTGTTGAAGTTGTTTTAGGATAAGGTAAATTTAACACAACCAGCGAGAAGTTCCAAATTAGGATGCAGATAATTAATAAGTAGGTGTTGAAAACAAGGTTAGGAGTTGATGTGGAGCAGATAGCGAACCACTTAGATTTAGGATGGTTATATATTAAGCTTGAGCCAATCTGGTTTACTTAACTTATGAAGGAGTGATAATCCAAATTGGTGATAGAGATTCCACAGAGAATCGAGGTTGCAGCAGGCAAGAGAATATCCAAAAACAGTCCGAGGTCGTAGGAGAGGAGAAGGAGGGTAAATGATTAAACAGTCCGGGTCCGATACACAGTAGAAGTAAATATTCAGTTTGAAGTTCGCGGGAGCTTTCGAGTTGATCCAGCACTGTGGTGTTGACGCGGTCTCTCTATGAACCCTGGGAACGACCACGTCATAGGAGGGGGAGTGGCCGCGCTCTGAGAACCCGGAAGTCCACGGTTAGCGAATGCCGGAAGGTCTGACAGAACCCCCCTCATAAGAAGCAGCCACCGGATGCTGTCAACGAGGTCTGGATGGGTAGCGAGCATGGTACGCATTGATAAGTCGACGAGCATGCACCGCGGAGGACGACACCCATGAGTCTTCGTCAACTCCGTAGCCCTTCCACCGGACAAGATATTGTAAGGAACCACGATGGATTCGTGAGTCGAGAATCCTCTGAACCTCGTATTCCTCTTCACCTTGTACCAGAATGGGATCAGGAGTGGTAAGAACATCCCTCATGAAAGGGTCGGAGTGGTGTGGTTTAAGCAATGACACATGGAAGACTGGATGTAGTTTCATGGTAGGTGGAAGTTTCAATCTAACCACGTTTTCGTTGATGAGCGACAATATACGAAAAGGGCCAAGGAAGAGTGAACTTAGTTTCTTTGAGGGACGGTTGGTAACAATGTTTTTTGAAGAGAGCCATACTAGATCACCAACCTTGTAAGTAGGGGAAGGTCGTCTACCAGTATCGAAAAACTTTTTCTGAGCAGATGATGCATTTTTAAGGTTATCACGTAACCTGAGGAAGAGGGCAGACATGAACGAGTTATGGTTGGAGACGTATGGATTAGAAGAAGGAAGTCCTTGATCGGGGAATGAAGAAGGATGGAATCCAAAATTTGAGAAGAATGGAGTCATTTTGCTACTAGTGTGTACCGAGTTGTTGTATGAGAACTCTGCCATTGGTAACCACGTGATCCAATCATCTTGTAAATGAGAGCAATAACACCGCAAGTATTGTTCAACACATTGATTAACTCTCTCTGTTTGTCCGTTGGTTTGGGGATGATAGGCTGAAGATAATTTACGTTGAATGTTGAGGGAGGAACACATCTCATTCCAGAATTTGGAGGTGAACTGTGTTCCTCTGTCTGATATGATTTCTTCAGGAAGACCATGGAGTTTCACGATGTTGTTGATGAATACTTTTGCAAGTTCAGATGAAGAGGGTAATTTCTTTAAAGGAATAAAATGGGACATCTTGGTGAAACGGTCTACCACTACCAGAATGGTGGTATGATGTTGCGAAGGAGGGAGTTCTACCAAGAAATCCATTGAGATGGACTGCCAAGGTCTTTCTGGAACAGGTAGGCTCAGTAATTGACCGAATGGTGGATGATGGTCAGATTTTGATCTCAGACAGGTTGGGCAGTTTTTGACATAAGATTCTATGGTTCTGTCCTGGCGAGGCCACCAGTAATATCTTTTAGACAGCTCCAGTGTTTTCCTTGTACCAGGATGACCAGCCAGAGGGGAATCATGAATCAAGGAGAGTATTTTATTCCTAAGCAAGGGAGGAATGTATAACCTGTCTTTGAAGTAGTACAAACCGTCCTTTTTTGATAGATTGCCTTGTTTGGGAAGTTCAAGATCTTCTTCTTTAAGATGTTTAATATCATCAATTAATGACGAAATAATACCTATGATTTTAGGAGGTTGAGTTTCGTTTACAGGAAGATCTTGGTGAATTCTGGACAGGGCATCTGCCTTTTTGTTTCTGGATCCAGGTCTGTAGATGATTTGAAAATTGAAACGGGAAAAGAAAAGATTCCAGCGTACTTGTCTGGCAGAGAGTGTTTTGTTGGAATGAAGATATTCAAGGTTCCTGTGGTCGGTATAAACAATTACAGGAGTGCGTGTGTCTTCAAGTATGTGACGCCAGTTTTCGAATGCAGCTTTAATACTTAATAATTCTTTTTCTCCTACAGGATAATTTCGTTCAGCAGGAGACAAAGATCGTGAAAAAAAAGCTACTGGATGGAGAGGATCTTGAGGCGTTTGGTGTTGAGAGAGGACAGCCCCGATAGCTGTGTCAGAAGCATCCGTTTCCATGACGTAGAGAAAAGCAGGATTAGGTAGTTGAAGAATGGGAGCACTTGTGAATCTCCGTTTTAATTCATCAAAGGCTGCTTGAGCCTCTTCGTTCCAAGCAAAGGACCGTTTACTGCTATTGAGCAGGTTGAGGGGATGAGCAACCTTGGAGTAATTTTTAATGAACTTCCTATAGAAGTTGGCAAATCCCAGAAAACGTTGTAAGTCTTTAGTATTAGTAGGAGTAGACCAGTTGACAATGCAATCTATTTTGGAGGTATCCATACTTATTGAATGAGGGGAGATAACATATCCCAAAAAAGTGATTTCATTGACTTCAAATATACATTTTTCTGGTTTTGCGTATAATTTGTGTGTTCTTAATCTGGATAATACCCATCTCACGTGTTTTCTGTGTTCTTCAAGGTTGTTGGAGTAGATGAGAATATCATCTAAGTAAATGATGACACAAACGTCTAGGAGATCTCGGAAGATATCGTTAATGAAATGCTGAAAGGTTGCAGGGGCGTTACATAGCCCGAAGGGCATGACAAGATATTCGTAAAGACCATATCGGGTTCTGAACGCCGTTTTCCATTCATCATTGGCCTTGATTCTAACAAGGTTATATGCCCCACGAAGGTCAAGTTTAGTGTAGATGGTAGCTGTTCTTAATCTTTCAATCAACTCATTGATCAGGGGAAGAGGGTAACGATTCTTGATAGTTATTTTATTTAAGGACCTGTAATCGATGATTGGCCGAATAGTCTGGTCCTTGTTTCTTACAAAAAACATGCTGGAAGCGGCTGGTGAACAGGAAGGTCTAATGAACCCCTTACGGAGGTTTTCATCTAGGTATTCCTTGAGGGTTTTTAGCTCTGATTCAGAGAGAGGATAAATATGTCCAAAAGGGATAGGAGCACCAGGAACAAGGTCAATCGGACAATCATAGGGTCGATGAGGAGGAAGTGTCTCTGCTTCCTTTTTACTGAACACATCAGCGAACTCTGAATAGCTGGAAGGTATAGTGGATTCCCTAGTAACATGCAAAATGGGGATGTGTTGTAGACATGTTCCCTGGCAATATGCAGAGTTAAACGTGAGAGAGAAAGGAGCCCATGTAATAAGTGGGTTGTGAGTCCGTAACCAGTCTATCCCTAATATTATTGGATAAAGAGGAGAATTTATGACATCAAAAACAAGAAATTCAGAATGGACATAATTAGTAGTAGTCCTTAAAGGGACAGTTTCAAGGCGAATGGGCCCCGAGGAGATTAAGGAGCCATCAATAACTCTGACAGAGACGGAATTACGTTTTTGAACACAAGGAATTTTATTTTTTGTAACAAAGGATGAGTCCAGGAACACCCCATTAGCACCGGAATCAATAATGGCCTTAGTCGTAATTCTTTCTTTGTCCCACTGTAATATGAGAGAGACAGAGGAGAAATGAGAGGTTGGTTTAGAAGGAAGTACACTCATTACAGTCGTGGTAGAACCATGCTTACCGCCTCTTGGACGTTTCAATAGGGGACAGTCTGGGACCACATGTTCTTGCGAAGCACAGTACATGCAGAGGTTCAGTTGTCTTCTTCTGGTTCTCTCTTCTGGAGTAAGAGGACTTCTCACAACCCCTATTTCCATAGGTTCAGCGGGAGTTATAGGTTTCTCCGGTGCCTTTGAAGAGGTGAAGGGTTTTTTCCATAGAGAGCTAGTGAGTGATTTCTCAGCTTTTCTTTCCCTAAGTCTTCTGTCGATACTGATTGACAGTTGAATAAGTGTATTTAGTGTAGTAGGTAGTTCAGTTCTGGAGAGCTCATCTTTGACAGCTTCAGATAACCCAATACGGAACTGGTTACGTAGAGTTATGTCATTCCACTGAGTTTCAGGTGCCCATCGTTTGAATTCAGCAATGTAATCTTCAACAGGCCGGTTTCTTTGCTGCAGTGTTCTAATGGTTAAATCTGCAGTCGCTTGTTTGTTTGGGTCTTCGTAAAGGAGAGACATGGCTTCAAAGAATTCATCCAGAGAATCCAATATGGGATCATCATTCTCAAGAAAGGAATGAGCCCAGGCCATGGGTTCACCTCTCAAAAATGAAATAACAGAACAAACTTTAGATCTTTCAGTGGGATATGATCGGGGTTTTAATGCAATCAACAACTTGCAAGAATTGATGAACTCTCGGTATTGGGACCTGTCTCCAGAGAATTTTTCGGGGTTGGAGACAGCAGGGTCACTAGCCGAGTGTGTAACTGTGTGAGGAGTATGGGTTTGCAAGTCCCTTACATAAGTAAGGATTCTTTCATTGGTGATCTGTAGATCTTGCATGCCTTGAGTGAGAGTATCCACTCTTTGGTTTAATCTGGTGATTTCAGAAGTGAGATCTGCTGTATCCATTAATTAGGCTGGATCAATCTGTAACGCTCAATTGTTGATAAGATGGAAACAACTGCAGATTTCTGAGTTTGATAATGTTTATTACTTTAAATAAAAAAAGATAATCAAATTGAACTGTCTCTTTAATTCCTGGCAGGTTATAAACAGCAGCGGTGTTGAAGTTGTTTTAGGATAAGGTAAATTTAACACAACCAGCGAGAAGTTCCAAATTAGGATGCAGATAATTAATAAGTAGGTGTTGAAAACAAGGTTAGGAGTTGATGTGGAGCAGATAGCGAACCACTTAGATTTAGGATGGTTATATATTAAGCTTGAGCCAATCTGGTTTACTTAACTTATGAAGGAGTGATAATCCAAATTGGTGATAGAGATTCCACAGAGAATCGAGGTTGCAGCAGGCAAGAGAATATCCAAAAACAGTCCGAGGTCGTAGGAGAGGAGAAGGAGGGTAAATGATTAAACAGTCCGGGTCCGATACACAGTAGAAGTAAATATTCAGTTTGAAGTTCGCGGGAGCTTTCGAGTTGATCCAGCACTGTGGTGTTGACGCGGTCTCTCTATGAACCCTGGGAACGACCACGTCATAGGAGGGGGAGTGGCCGCGCTCCGAGAACCCGGAAGTCCACGGTTAGCGAATGCCGGAAGGTCTGACAGGCACTATGTTCCATCATATCCCTGGACAACATTGTCCTCGGGGATGTGTGGCCTCTGGATGAGCAGTGGCTGCACATAAACGAGAATTGATTGCCATTTCCTTCACAATTTGCAGTTTCATGAAGGAGGAATTGCATTGCTCAGTGTTGCTCGGGATGGACAACATATTGGCAGTGCGTTCCTTGAACCATTTGGGTGTTCTCTCAGAGTGGTCGGGATCAACATCTCTCAAACAGGTGAAATACCGTCCAGGTCAATACACCTGATTCTCCTGTCACTGGAGAAATACCAACAACTGGAGGTCACACCCGAGTGTTTTTCGTCTCCTGGATTTTTTTGTCAGCAACTTCTTCATCTGGTTTCTGTTTCCCTCCAGATCGAATCAGCAGACTGAACAGTTTTTTGGTTGGCTCCTCATCTTCTATGTTTCTCCTAGAGTGGCCACTGTCAGAGGCATACTTTTTTCCCTTGTTTCAGTGACTCTGCAGACTCTCCATCTTCTGAAACATTTGGTTATGACGATTATTTTCTCGTGACCCTTCTATGTTGGACTCAACCATGGTTCCCACTTCTGCTGAAGTTGTTGTGCAACGATCCTTACATCCTTTTCCTCTTTGGCTTTTGCTCCTGCTAGACAGGATGAGGCTCCTCACCTTGCTTGTTGTTATCTGTTTTGTCACTGAGATTTTGGGAATTCTCACAGATTTACTGCTGCCCACCCACCTGCCTTGTTTGTAGTGAGCGCTTACTCCTATCTCTATCTCCTCATCCACTGCCATCCGGATTATCTATCCTTTGTGACCTGGACTGTTTTCCGGGGATTATAGAAGGTGTTGACCTCTCGGCAATGGCTCAGGTTTTGCTCTGGGCAATGTGCACCCACTGGCGTACATACCTCGGTCGCAGAGGTCGCAGTTGCGACCCATCCCGTCACTCCAGGGGGCCCGGCCGTCCTGCGGACCCCTGCAACTGGGTACCCGCCGCCATGTTTTGCGGCCCCGGCCCGCCAGAGTTTACTTTTAAAAGTCTTTCTGTTTTTCTTTTCAGTGTGAAACGGTATGTGCATTGTTCGACTCCTTAGTTGTTGTTCGGTTGTTATACTCTCTTGCTCAACCTCATCAAAGAAAGAGGAAGGGTCCTGCTGAGGGTTATGTTTGCCTTACCTCATTTTAATTGGTTGTTTTTTTACTGACTGTGTTAACTGTTTCTTTGCTGCTGGAGGTGTCAGTAAAAAAGGTATAGGCAAATATCCACATCCTATCTTTAATAAAATTTTGAATATTTATTTATCAAGGCTAGATATAAATTGAAGGTTTATGTTGATTGCCGGGTTATCAGCAAGATTGCTGGTAGGTATAAAGGAAGCATTCGGGTCTCTGTGACGATTTTATTATAACAGGAGACTTTCTATTACAAATTAATCAACCATAATCTTGAAGAACACTCAACAGACCAGGAATAGAGGATTCCAGAGGAGAGTGTTGGCAAAATGTTACTGCTAATACAGCTAATTTATGTGGGACTATGGGAGTTGGGATACCGTTTATAGTTGGTGAAGATTTAATCTTCTGAATGAGAAGTTCTAGGCCCAGAGGGCAACCCTGTTGTGTACCAACACAACCATGTTTACCATAAAAATCCCAATGAAAGGAATCTGGACGATAATACCAAGTTTTTTCAAGGTACTTTTTATTTATTGCCAACTAGCCTTTTAAATAAATGTTCTGCGTCAAGGACAAGGAAAATGCTAGGGGCCCTGTCATGTTGGAGAATTTTTAAGTATGAATTCCAGAGTCCATCTGGTATGGTCAGAGACCTGTCTTTGAGAGACAAATCCTGTCTGTTCAGGAAAAAAATAAAAGAGAAAGTAAAGTGCTTAGCTTGGAGTTTAGCATATAATTTAATATCTACTGTTACTAAGGAACTAAAAAAATGACCTATTTTCACCTTTCTGTTGTCTTCCTGTTGGTCAGTAGGATTGTGTGTTGCTGGGTCATGAGATACTTTATAGAGCTGTTTGTAAAATTGGTCTAAAAGAGTAACTATAATTGGTGACAGCAAACGTATTACTTAGGTGATCACACCACGTGCCAAATAGAAGAAATGTAGTTTAATGTTTGGCCTTGATCTGGGGCATTTGATAATAAGGTCCAGTATTAGAGCCGTCGGTCCTCTGGTGTAGGCACTTGCATCATTACTTGAAATCATGAGCCTTGTGGAGCAACCCCACATGTAATCTATAGAGTAGGAGCAAAGCACTTTGGTAGTATTAATAAATGTGACAGACGCTCCCATGCCATGGCCTTTTGGAGAGGCTTGAGGGCCAGCCCCTTGCCTACAAACTATGGGTCTGGACCTAAGAGCACCTGAGAGGGGCTTGTGATGGTAGCAGTTGAAAAACAAACTATACATTGCTCATTTGATAACCCTGCAGTGCCCTCTGCTGACTGAATAGAGATGTGTACAATTTCGAGTTGTTAAATGCACATATTGTTGCTTTTCATTGTATTTGGGAATGTTACTTGTATTATATAGTTCATATATTAATTATAATTGGTTGTTCTCCAGTGTTTTGTATATTTGTATTTTAAATGCTTTTGACTACATGCTTAAGGTCAAGTTGGCAAAAGTTAGTCCTAGTTCAAAAATACAGTATTGTAGGTTAGTTCTTTGGTTTATTCGTGGATCCCAGTAACATAGTCTTCGGACCTGTTGGCTGGCTGCATGGTCCCTGTATCCCGAGACATGTTAAAAAGAGAGCAAGGCCTAAGAGCCACAAGTGCCTTTGTAAAGGCAGTAGCTGATCAGTCTAGGCAGACGTGTGAATACCTGCCTGGAAGAAGAGAGCCGCAGCCTGCTCAGGTGGAAGAGCAACTGAGAGACCCCTGTCAAGCTTCGGGGACTGGGTGTGAAGTGTTCCAGAATCCCCTGAAAGCAGCGATGACGTGGAGGTACGCTGTCGGAGTACAGGAGCTCAGTCACACTAAATTACTTAAATCTGAGTATCTTGGCAGCTAAGAGATCCGCATAAAGAGCGAGGCCTGTGAAAGAAGGGACTGCATGCAGTCAACATCAATGCCCCTTTTAATTTATAGCAGTGAAGAAAGGCAATAACATCTCATGGCACCTCAAGTGCCAAATTGTAGGGCCTCAATAGGCAATGAGCCCTGTCCAAAAGCAAGTCCCCATTAGAGAAGGCAGGAAGGATTGCCTTAAAAAGTACTAATAATTAAGTCTTAAGCTCCTTCGTAGAGACACTCTAGCTAAGCTTTGTTCCTTCGCGGATGGTCCTCAGCATCTGCAATCTTTTGTATGAGCTTGGGTTACCTCCATTGCTGTTAACTTAGTGAGCACTTTTTTGCGGGCGCTACATAACTCATCCGCCTTAAATTCAACATGGTTGGTTCTTTCTCCCATGGATTGCAAATCCCAGTGGATATATTATCTAATTGCTCTGAGGTTGGCCTGTAAAGTAGACCAAAGGCTTGCAGCATTTGATTGATTGATCTAACGTTCAGGAGAGGTGAGTGAAGATCTACAATTCGGAGGCTGTGCCAGATAATGGAGAATGCATTCTAGCACAGTCGCTATCTTGTGTTGTTGCGGGTGGTTCATGTTTGCAGTGCCCTGATGGTCTGAGGGTATCACAAGTTTTCTGATGCTGGAATGGAGTCATCACTAAGCATTCCGGAACCCTGTGAGGTAAAATTTCCCCATTCAAATGTAGAAATAGCTACAAAAACAGTCACTTTGGCCTGCACTCAGGATGGAACTTCAGCTACATGCGTCTGATCACCTAGGTTGTTGTTCACTTTACTAAACTTTACAGAGTAAAGGCATTCTTCTATATAGCACTTACAAAATTACAAATGGTTTAAAGGACCACTCTAGGCACCCAGACCACTTCAGCTTAATGAAGTGGTCTGGGTGCCAGGTCCCTCTAGGATTAACCCTTTTTTTATAAACATAGCCGTTTCTGAGAAACGGCTATGTTTATAAATGGGTTAATCCAGCCTCCAAATCCTCTAGTGGCTGTCTCACTGACAGCCGCTAGAGGCGCTTGCGTGATTCTCACTGTGAAAATGCTTTCCTATGCGACCGGCTGAATGCGCGCGCAGCTCTTGCCGCGCATGCGCATTCAGCCGAAAGGGAGGATCGGAGGCGGAGAGGAGGAGCAGAGCTCCCCGCCCGGCGCTGGAATAAAGGTAAATTTTTACCCTTTACTCTCCATCCAGCCCGGCGGGAGGGGGTCCCTGAGGGTGGGGACACCCTCAGGGCACTATAGTGCCAGGAAAACAAGTATGTGCCAGGAAAACAGTGGACTCCATACACTATTATCAATCCAAAAAAATTATTTTACATCTGGAATGAAACACAACTAGAATAATCATTTATAGCCTGGCATTTCTCATAATCAGCATTAAAACATATATAAGAACTAATGTTGGGGGGCATGGTGCCTAATAAACGATAGACTGATTTCCATGTGACCCACTACTCATACTAAGGGACCCCTTGTACTCATTGCTTTCCCATCAGTTTTCTCTGTGTCTCAGCTTGCTTGTGAGGAAAAAAAATGCACATGGGGACGGTTTTATAGATGACTGCAAAGTATAGTTCCTGTGGAGGGCAGACTCATGACCTTTTAGCACAAGATGCTGGAATAACAAACTTGAATTTCATAATTAGGCTGACAGTAAGTTTCAGTTTTAGACCGAAGAAGGACTTAAAGGAACACTATAGTCACCTAAATTACTTTAGCTAAATAAAGCAGTTTTAGTGTATAGATCATTCCCCTGCAATTTCACTGCTCAATTCACTGTCATTTAGGAGTTAAATCACTTTGTTTCTGTTTATGCAGCCCTAGCCACACCTCCCCTGGCTATGATTGACAGAGCCTGCATGAAAAAAAAACTGGTTTCACTTTCAAACAGATGTAATTTACCTTAAATAATTGTATCTCAATCTCTAAATTGAACTTTAATCACAAACAGGAGGCTCTTGCAGGGTCTAGCAAGCTATTAACATAGCAGGGGATAAGAAAATATTAATTAAACAGAACTTGCAATAAAGAAAGCCTAAATAGGGCTCTCTTTACAGGAAGTGTTTATGGAAGGCTGTGCAAGTCACATGCAGGGAGGTGTGACTAGGGTTCATAAACAAAGGGATTTAACTCCTAAATGGCAGAGGATTGAGCAGTGAGGCTGCAGGGGCATGTTCTATACACCAAAAGTGCTTCATTAAGCTAAAGTTGTTCAGGTGACTATAGTGTCCCTTTAATCTAGCGACTGAGATTTCTCTTACCACAGGCCACTGCTGAGCCCAATAATATGGATGGAACTAGATTGCAAATTATGAGATAAGGAACTGGAAAATAGTAAAAAAAAAAAAAAAAAAAAAGGTATAAAAATAATAACTCATAGAATAGAGATAAAAGAAATGCTGCAGGACAATGTAGGTACATGTACAATATTACATTTAAAAAAAAAAATGGACACTAAAGTCACGAAAATAACTTGCCGGCGGATGCAGGTTCACAAAGCATTCGAAGGTTAAGTTGAGCTGCACTTGGTCTGATAACAGTAGAATCTCACCCTATATGGCTGCTGAGCCAGATTTTTTAAAAAAGTAAAATTTTCTCAAAAACATCGATATACATCATTTAAAAAGTAAATCATTGTGTTTTATTAAATGTAATGAACTTTTACATTTACTTTTACATTTACATTTACCCCCTCTGGCCTGAAAATAGTGCTTGTTTGGCAAATGTGGAATAGAGAAGCATGGAGGTCTGTTTTTAGCACATAGAGATGTTACGAAATTAAATAAATGGAACTCGTTTCAGAATTACTAGAAAATGTATCGCAATTTGTTGGTGACCTGACCGTTTCATTGTCTACTTCCTCTTAATCTTTAAAACCAGATTTGAACTTCACCTTACAAAAAGAAATAACAAGTATTGATTATAAAGAGAAATATATGTATAATATTTCAGTCTATCAATGACCTGAAGTGTGTTTATTCGCTGTACCAGTACCAAATGTTATATACATATTTTTTTTTCTTTCATACAAATTGTATATACTGCCCCATGCCTCCCAAATGTCCCTTTTTAAGAGAAACAGTCCTGATTTTGGGACCAGCCCCCTCGCTTTCTCTTTTCTATGCTAATGTCCCTCTTTTTTATGATCTCAATATTGTTGGTGTGTCTGAGTGTATAACAGAGCTCCACAGCAATAATACTCCCAGTAATGTGTCTGAGTGTATAACAGAGCTCCACAGCAATAATACTCCCAGTAATGTGTCTGAGTGTATAACAGAGCACCACAGCAATAATATTCCCAGTAATGTGTCTGAGTGTATAACAGAGCACCACAGCAATAATACTCCCAGTAATGTGTCTGAGTGTATAACAGAGCTCCACAGAAATAATACTCCCAGTAATGTGTCTGAGTGTATAACAGAGCTCCACAGCAATAACACTCCCAGTAATGTGTCTGAGTGTATAACAGAGCTCCACAGCAATAATACTCCCAGTAATGTGTCTGAGTGTATAACAGAACTCCACAGCAATAATACTCCCAGTAATGTGTCTGAGTGTATAACAGAGCTCCACAGCAAAAATACTCCCAGTAATGTGTCTGAGGGTATAACAGAGCTCCACAGCAAAAATACTCCCAATAATGTGTCTGAGTGTATAACAGAGCCCCACAGCAATAATACTCCCAGTAATGTGCCTGTGTGTATAACAGAGCTCCGCAACAATAACACTCCCAGAAATGTGTCTGAGTTCATAACAGAGCTCCACAGCAATAATACTCCCAGTAATGTGTCTGAGTGTATAACAAAGCTCCACAGCAATCCTACTCCTAGTAATGTGTCTGAGTGTATAACAGAGCTCCACAGCAATAATACTCCCAGTAATGTGTCTGAGTGTATAACAGAGCTCCACAGCAATAATACTCCCAGTAATGTGTCTGAGTGTATAACAGAGCTCCACAGCAATAATACTCCCAGTAATGTGTCTGAGAGTATAACAGAGCTCCACAGCAATAATACTCCCAGTAATGTGTCCGAGTGTATAACAGAGCTCCACAGCAATAATACTCCCAGTAATGTGTCTGAGTGTATAACAGAGCTCCACAGCAATAATACTCCCAGTAATGTGTCTGAGTTCATAACAGAGCTCCGCAACAATAATACTCCCAGTAATGTGTCTGAGTTCATAACAGAGCTCCACAGCAATAATACTCCCAGTAATGTGTCTGAGTGTATAACAGAGCTCCACAGCAATAATACTCCCAGTAATGTGTCTGAGTGTATAACAGAGCTCCACAGCAATAATACTCCCAGTAGACATGTGCAATTTGTTTCGGTCCGAATTCGAACGAATTTCGGGCAATTCGGACATTCGGGTACTTCCGGATGTCCGAATAGCTGAATTGCCGATTTGCCGAAGTGCCGAATTTCTAAAGTCCCAAAGTTCCGAAATTGCCGAATTTCCGAAGTTCTGAAGCACAGTATTGCCTAAGTACTAATATACTTACCCAGTGGAAGAATGAAGAATGTTACACTGTATACAATTTTAAATAAAAAGTATACAAACATAGCCAGGATTTAGCTGTAAGCATTTGCAACACTTACAACAATCAAGTAACACACATTCATATAAAATGTAAGTTACTTGGCCAGGCAATGTAATGACAGGAATGATTAAGTAGATACCTCCCTAATTTCCACGCTATTAGGGAGCTATCTACTAAAAGGCTGAAATACCTAAATTGGTCTTTCAGCCAAATTTACTAATACTAAGTAAAGATTACTTAGTATTAGTAAATGGCTGCTCACTGTAAAAAACAAAAACAAACACACAAAAAAAATAATTCTCCCCCGGCCCCCACTCCTGAATGGCCGGTGGGGGCCCTAAAGAAGAATAAAGGGGGCGGACCTATTGTCCTCACCTGTGGCCCTAAGTGGGTGGGGGCCCTAAATTTAGAATAAGGGGAGGACCTATTGGAGACCCTAAATAAAAATGTAACCCCCCCCCCTTCTCACCCCTCCCCACAAAAAATAACCCCTACCTACCCCCCTCATCCTAAAAATAATGATAGGTAAGTCTCTACATTTACCTGTCACAGCACTCTGATTGGTTAGCTTGCAATCCATCAATCAGAGTGCTCTGTGTCACTTTACACAGCGTGGGAAAGTTCTTTGGAATTTTTTGAGGGTTTTTTTTGCGTCTGTTATTGTGGATTTTTATTTGACCTTTTTTGGGGCTGAAAAAAGAAGATTTTAGAAGAAAGAAAACATCAAATGGTACGTTTATTTTTTCTTACAGGTATCTAGATAATGGTCCCCCCTCATTATTTTTAGGATGAGGGCTGTAGGTAAGGGTTATTGTTTTGGGGGAGGGGGGTGACGGGGGGTTAATTTTTTATTTAGGGCCCCCACCCGCCGCTCAGGGGTGGGGGCCGGGGGGGAGGACAATAGGTCCCCCCCTTATTGGTATTTAGGGCCCCGACCCACCGCTCAGGGGTGGGGGCCGAGGGGGAGGACAATTGGTCCCCCCCCTTATTCTAACTTAGGGCCCCCACCCACCGCTCAGAGGTGGGGGCCGGGGGGGGAGGACAATATTTCCCCCTCCCATTATTCTAATTTAGGGCCCCCACCCACCGCTCAGGGGTGGGGGCCAGGGGAAAGGACAATAGGTCCCCCCCTTATTGTTATTTAGGGCCCCACCCACTGCTCAGGGGTGGTGGCCAGGGAGGAGAACAATAGGTCCCCCCCCTTATTGATATTTAGGGCCCCCACCCACCGCTCAGGTGTGGGGTCCAGGGGGAGGACTTAGGGCCCCCACCCGCCGCTCTTGGGTGGGGGCTGGGGGGAGGACAATAGGTTCCCCCCCATTAGTTTACTTTAGGGCCCCCACCCGCCGCTCAGGGGTGGGGGCCGAGGGGAGGACAATAGGTCCCCCCCCATAAGTTTACTTTAGGGACCCACCCGCCCCTCAGGGGTGGGGCCAGGGGGAGGACAATAGGTCCCCCCCATATTCTTCTTTAGAGCCCCCATCTGCCGCTCAGGGGTGGGGGTCGGAGGCGGAGGACAATAAGTCCCCCCCTTTATTTTACTTTAGGGCCCCCACCCTCCGTTCAGGGGTGGGGCCCGGGGGGGAATGTTTTTTTTATTTTTTTTACAGTGAGCAGCAAAAAAAAGACACCCTCCTCTAATAAAGTGCCCTTTGGTGGAGCACCTCTAAAAAATTATTAATGGGGGGCATTGTGTTAATTAACCCCCCCCCCCCCACACCGAGCCACCCATTGTCTTTCAGGGCCCCCACCCGCTGCTCATGGGTGGGGGCTAAGGGGGACCCTATGTCCCCCGTTTAGTGGCATAGCCCCCACTCGAGGGGCAGGGGTGGGGTCCCATGGGTGCCACCATGTCCACCCCGCCAGTGGCGTACATACCAGGGTCGCAGGGGTCGCGGCTGCGACCGGGCCCGGCCCACCAGGGGGCCCGGCCGCCCCTGCGACCCGGTATGTACGATCTGGGCCAGCCTCTTCTCCTGGGGGGCCCAGGAGCCGGCCACCTGCGGGCCCCCGAGGCTGGCCCTGCTTACACCCGGCGGCCGGCTGGTGCGCGAGGGAGCACTCTCCCCTGAGTGCTTCCTCTTCAGCTCCCTCGCGCACCGCACTGATACCGGCGCCGGAAGATGACGTCATCTTCCGGCGCCGGTATCAGTACGCGGCGCGCGAGGGAGCTGAAGAGGAAGCACTCAGGGGAGAGTGCTCCCTCGCGCGCCCGCAGGACCAGCCAGCCGGGTGACCGGCCCCCCCAGGAGCCCAGCAGCACCACTGGACCCCAGGGAATCCCCTCAGCACTCCAAAAGGTAAGGAGGCTGGGGGGATTAAATAAAAAAAAAAACATGTGTAAGTGTAAGTGTGTGTGAGTGTGTGTGTGTGTGTGAGTGTTAGTGTGTGTGTGTGTGTGTGTGAGTGAGTGTGAGTGTGTGTGTGTGTGAGTGTGTGTGAGTGTTAGTGTGTGTGAGTGTTAGTGTGTGTGAGTGTTAGTGTGTGTGTGAGTGAGTGTGTGTGTGTGTGTTAGTGTGTGTGTGAGCGTGTGTGTGTGTTAGTGTGTGTGTGAGCGTGTGTGTGTGTGCGTTAGTGTGTGTGTGTGTTAGTGTGAGTGTTGGTGTTTGTGTTAGAGTGTGTGTCTGCTAGTGAGTGTCAGTGAGTGTGTTACTGTGTGTGTCTGTTACTGAGTGTGTTTGTGTGTGTGTGTGTGTTAGTGAGTCTGTTTGATGTCTGTTAGTGAGTGTGTGTTTGTCAGTGAGAGTGTATGTTTTGTAAGTGAGTGTGTATGTATGTCTGCCGCTGAGTGTGTCTTTGTCAGTAAATGTGTGTGTCTGTTAGCTAGTGTGTATGCATTTGTTCGTGAGAGTGTGTGTGTGTCTTCAGCACTTACCTTTCTCCAGCGCCGGATTCCCATGGCGCTGGGGATCCCTCCGCCTCTCAGCTCCGAATGCGCATGCACGGCAAGAGCCGCGCACGCATTCAAACCGCCCATAGGAAAGCATTACTCAATGCTTTCCTATGGACGTTCAGTGTCTTAAAATGGCGGAAGCGCCTCTAGCGGCTGTCAGTGAGACAGCCACTAGAGGCTGGATTAACCCTCAGTGAAACATAACAGTTTCTCTGAAACTGCTATGCTTTCAGCTGCAGGGTTAAAACTAGAGGGACCTGACACCCAGACCACTTCATTGAGCTGATGTGATCTGGGTGTCTGTAGTGGTCCTTTAAGTGTGTGTGCATCTGCATGCAGTGGCGTACATACCGCGGTCGCAACCCCTGCGACCAGGTGCCCGCCGCCATGTGTTGCTGCCCCGGCCCGCGCAGAGTAAGCGCGAGGGGGGGGGGGCCCACGGATCAATTTTCGCACCGGGGCCCCATGGGTCATGTGTACGCCACTGCACCCCGCTAGTTAATAGATGCCCCTCCATGGAAGGCATAGCGAGTAGGGGCATTCGAGAGATTTCAATCTCCATTATGCTAATATGGGGGTCATAATGACCCCCCATAGAGTGAGGCAGGGCCGGACTGGGAAAAAAATTAGGCCCGGGCATTTTTCAATCAGAGCGGCCCCCTAAGGGGGCGGGGCCAGAGAGGGTGTGTTTTGTCATCACTAATGACAAGCACGCCCCCTCTCAAAGTGAGCATGTTGGTTCAATGCGCAGAGCCCCGCTGAAGAGCTCTGGCATTAGAAAAAGGCCCTGAATTTGTTCTGCGCAGCGCAAGCAAATTTAATAACATGCTTGCGCTGTGTTTGCTTTTAAATTGTCTCTGGTGTCTCCACAAGTGGGATACCAGAGGACAAAAGGGCCAGGAAAGTGTATGGTGCATATGTTTAGAGCGTGCTTGTGGGATTGCGTGTGTGTAGAGTGTGGTGTGGTATTGTGTAAATAGGTAAATTTCATTTGTGTTTGTGGTGTAATATGTGTGGCTAGGGGCTGTAGAGAGTGTGTATAGAGGGGTGCCGTCACATTCTAGGTTTCTAATTTTCTTTGTCTGTTAACTCACTGAGGGTTATTTTATATATTATATATATAATATATAAAATAACCCTCAGTGAGTTACAGACAAAGAAAATTAGAAACCTAGAATGTGACGGCACATAAAAACACCCTCAGACACACACAGCACCCTCAGACACACACAGCACCCTCAGACACACACAGCACCCTCTGACACACACAGCACCCTCTGACACACACAGCACCCAAACACACACAGCACCCAAACACACACAGCACCCAAACACACACACAGAACCCTGGGGGTGCTTTGTGTGTTTGGGTGCTGTGTGTGTTTGGGTGCTGTGTGTGTCTGGGGGTGCTTTGTGTGTTTGGGTGCTGTGTGTGTTTGGGGGCTGTGTGTGTTTGTGGGGGCTGTGTGTGTTTGTGGGGGCTGTGTGTGTCTGGGTGCTGTGTGTGTCTGGGTGCTGTGTGTGTCTGGGTGCTGTGTGTGTCTGAGGGTGCTGTGTGTGTCTGAGGGTGCTGTGTATGTTTGGGTGCTGTGCATGTTTGGGTGCTGTGTGTGTCTGAGGGTGCTTTGTATGTCTGGCGGTGCTGTGTGTGTCTGGGGGTGCTGTGTGTGTCTGGGGGTATTGTGTGTGTCTGGGGGTGCTGTGTGTGTCTGGGGGTGCTGTGTGTGTTTGGGTGCTGTGTGTGTCTGTGGGTGCTGTGTGTGTCTGTGTGCTGTTTGTGTTTGGGTGCTGTGTGTGTCTGGGGGTGCTGTGTGTGTGAGTGTGAATGTATATTTTATTTAAATATATTTTTGTATTAAGAAAAAAAAAAGTTATATCCCCCCCCCCCTTCTTACCTTTATCCTGGGAGGTCCATTCTGCCTGGGGGGAGGAGGGGGGTCCATTCTGCCTGGGGGGAGGAGTGGTGCCGTGCTGCCATTCTTCCCTGGTGGTCCTGTGGTGAGAGTGAACTCTAGCCCCCTGCAGGCTAGAGTTCACTCTCGCGAGATCTGAGCGTTGCCGCGGTTACCGCGGCAACGCTCAGACCTCGCGAGAGGACCCGGCGGAGCTGCTGGCTAGAGCTCCGCCGGTCCTCTCTCCTGCCTCCCTCCCTCCCACACTCCCCAGCCGGCGGCCGCACCTGAGTGTCTCTGGGCCGGTGAGGGAGATCTTTGATCTCCCCACCGGCCCATGGAGGCACTATGCAGGGCTGGCGCTCGGGTAGCGCTGGCCCTGCAGGGGCTGGCAGGGGAGATCCTGTGATCTCCCCTGCTGGCCTCGGCCCCACGGTCATCGCGGCCCACCGGGCATTTGCCCGGTGTGCCCGATGGCCAGTCCGGGCCTGGAGTGAGGTAGGACATGGGGGGGCTATGGCCGCTTCTATTTTTACATATTACAAGGAGGGAGCTGCGCGCCGGTAGCTTCCTCCTCGTAATAAACTGAACAAAACAAACGAACACTGGTATTCTGTGTTTTGTTTGTTCGTCTGAAATTTCTATTAATTTCTTCATCTTTTTGACAAATTAATGAATATACGAAATTCCAGTCCGAATTTTGGATAATAGCAAATGCCCAAATGTTTAACTGGGCATGCGCGAGAATTTCACAGCACTATCTAGTGTGGGCAGATGACGTGTCCCACAGGACACAGGACCTAGGACCGGGCACGAAATGAAGATAAAAAAAAATCAGTAATATGGGGGCTTAGGGGCATTTGTTGACTAGTGGGGCAATTAGATTTAGTGGAGTCGAGAGGGGGGTAAAAAAAAACTGTGGACCCAGGGAAGCTCAAGACATCGGCACACTGCTCCAACGTACACCCAAACATAGGGGGCTGGAACAGGCCGAGAATGAGGCCTATAATCCTCAGGAGGAAGAAGGGGGGAATTTGGATGCCACCCACGACTGGACACCCAGCTACATCTACCCCAGCAAGTATGGTCCCTGCGACAAAACAGGACATTGACAATCTCTTTGTCAAAATCCAACAACTGTTTGCAGTACAGGCGGTCACAACCCGCGTTCAGACCTCAGAAACCAATATAACCGACCTACAACGCAACCTAGCGGCAGTGGGAGACTCATTCAGGCAGCTGCAGGCACATCAAACCACCCTGACGCTGCGAGTGGATGCCCTAGATGAGAGAACCTACCGGAAAAACATGAAGATAAGGGTGGTCTCGGACACAGTGGTGATAGAAGAGCTACCTCACTTCATTAGGTCATTAGGAAACTAGTGAATACACTACTACAAAGCAAGCCAAGCAATTCACAAACAATGGAGCTTACCGCATCGCTAAATCTCCTAAGGTACTGTCTACGTTCCCAAATGACATAATCCTACGTTGCATGACAAGACAAGACAAACAAGCTTTGATGAGAGCTGTACACAATAACCACTGGACTTTGAGTCTCATAAGATATCGATCTTCCAAGATCTACCACCGCTCCACCTTACTATGGAGGAAAACGATGAAACCCATCACACAACGGCTTCAGGAGGCAGGAATACCGTATCAATGGACTACTCCTAGAGCACTTATGGTCACCAAAGATGGCAAGCAACTCCAGACCACCGACGTGGCAGAGGCCACCACCTTCTTGGCAGCGATTGGACTGGGATATGGTCCACGAGAGCGGAGGGCACAGGCCAGCACCTGGGATGTGGACAATATAACCCCCTCCTTCACCCTAAGACGTGGACAAGATGCAGTGACATAGGGGAACAAGACATCACTGTTTCTGTCTCTTACTTCTTCTCAACCTCTTCTCCCCCACACCCCCACACTATGCTAACAGTATTTCTAACCAGTTTTTAGCTCCAAAGAATGTCTGTGCTCACATATGACAAACAAGAAACGAGGGCTCCTTCAGAGCCAACTGACAACTAGCCATTTATCTCCCCCTCCCCCCGTTGACCCCATAAGTTAGGGTACCGGCTTGACCTCCACAATCCAGGGTATACCCAAGCGCCTTGACGTAACAAACGGCAGCTAAACCAATATGTTAAAATGCAATGTTCTCACTTTACTGGTTTTTTTTTTGTTTGTTTTTGTTTGTTCTTACTTGGTTCACACCATGATTTAGCGACTGAATTTGTATAACACACCCGATGACAACAAGACAGGCCACTTACATCTGACCACACGTCACTCTAACAAACCAGGTTTCCCTGACGACAAGTTAATATAATATGTCTGTTGTGAGAGGCGTTGTCACCAAAGTAAATGACCTAGTCTAACATAACAAAAATACAGGTGAACATAAAATGTCTACAATGTGAACGTAGTCACTGCGACTCAAGCTTGTATGCATGTTTTTATTGAATATGTCGTAATGCCTCACCTGCAAAAATAAAGGATTTAAAAATATTTTTTAAAATGCTGGATTTGGCCATGAAATTGCCGCTTTAACACAATTCTAACAGAATTGTAAGAATGGTGATCGCTACTTGCTGAAGACAGATTTTAAAGTGCAAATACTGCCACCTACTGGATTAAAGCGGAAATGTTATGTTTATTTTGTTTCTGTTTTCCTTCTCCTTTGCCCTTTGCAGTAGTTCCTGGTGGAGTTTAAAGATGGACTGTGCCCAGTTAACCCCATGAAATGCCACGCTTTGTTCAAAACCAGCTGCAACACCAGTAATCATATAACACAGAGAATGAAATCTGCAGATATAATCATGACAAAACCATGTAATTTAGGTTCTCACACTTCCAATAGATTTTATTTTACTTATTTGTTTCCTTTGCTATAAAAACTGGGGGAGGGTCTGTATCTCAAAGATTATACTCTTTCCCTAATTGCCACTTGGCTTTATTTAAACTTTTTGCTTGTTTGTTTTAATTGCACCACATCTTAATACGTGGGCGCCGCCATTTTGTTCTCCTGTCCACGATGCCAGCAGTTTGCCTTCTGTGAGATTTTTTTTGACTGATGAATTGTGGGTAAATTAGCTTAGCAACTAAAATAAAACTTCGCTCCCCATGAGAACAAATATTCCCTACTTTATATTATATGTATATAAAAAAACTAAGGAGAATTATCAAAATAAATAAAGACAAGCAAAAAAAAATAAAAAAAAAGAGAGTGTTTCTTTAAATCAACTTACAAAAATAATAGGGCTAGTTCCTAGAAGAGGAGCACTCCCACCTGTTAGTAATAGGATCCCTATAAATATTACCAAGTGAAAATAAATGCAAAGATATATTGTTACTACAAAACAACCATTCATCTCACCAAGTGTATCAAGTGATTCTAACACGTGTCCTATATCCCCACGTGCCCTAAGGTTATATTATGACTTTCCCTCCCCTGTATCAATGTATCAGATATCCTCCAGTGCCAAGAGCTATACAGTTATAGCGCCCCCTTCTGGTTGTATGTAGGTATTACATTGTATATAGGAGGATTTTAACATTGCTATCCTAACCATCCTATTATAAACCTATTAGGGTTTGGCCAGAGGATAATGAGGCCTGAGATGATCCATCCTTTAGGAGATCTCCCCCTGTGCTATATTTAGGTGGGGATATAGGCAGAACACATTCTAGAATCTCTTGGCACAGATACACTTGATGAGATGTATGGATATTGAGTATGTATTTATCGATATATCTTTGCATATAATTTTACTTGGATACATGTGGGATACATAGGGATCTTAGTACTACAAGGTGGGAACACTCCTCTTGTAGGAAGCTAGTCATTTTTTTTTTGTAATTTGATATATATATTACATTAGGCTTAAGCCCTCAGACAGTCCTGGCCAGGGCTCGAGTCCTGCAGGAACACATGGGAACGGCGTTCCTGCACTTTTTCCAAAACAGGAACGCCGTTCCCGTTACCAGGCCTGCAGGACCTGCCCTGCTACCTGCACACAGGGGCCATCACACGCTGTGTTCCCTCTCCAGGCTCTAACTCTCGCGAGACCTGCGGCTGTCAGAGCGTTGCCACAGGTTACCATGGCAACGCTCCGCACAGGCGGGTCTCGCGAGAGTTAGAGCCTGGAGAGGGAACACAGCGTGTGATGGGACCTGTGTGCAGCGGCTGCTTCCCTCCACCGGACCACCAGGCGATCTCCCCCCTCCCTGACAAGGTAAGAAGCAGGGAGGGGGAAAAAAATATAAACACAAAGTTTAAAAAAAAAAATGCTTCCCCCCCTATCATCCAACACACACACACACCATCCAACACACACACAATCCAACACTCACACAATCCAACACACACAAACACACATCATCCAGCACACACACACACACACACACACACACACACACACACATCTTCC
The DNA here is from genome assembly GCF_036172605.1 of Pelobates fuscus. NCBI lineage: Eukaryota > Metazoa > Chordata > Amphibia > Anura > Pelobatidae > Pelobates > Pelobates fuscus. Next base: position 160,928,579 of record NC_086325.1, read on the forward strand.
AACACACACACACACACACACATCATCCAGCACACACACACACATCATCTAGCACACACACACACACACATCATCCAACACACACACACACACACATCATCCAGCACACACACACACACATCATCTAGCACACACACACCATTCAGCACACACACATCATACAACACACACACATATCATCCAGCACACACACATCATCCAACACACACACACACACACACAAACACACATCATCCAGCACACACACACACACATCATCCAGCACACACACACACATCATCTAACAGACACACACACACATCATCCAACACACACACACATCATCCAACACACACACACATCATCCAACACACACACACACACATCATCCAGCACACACACACACACACACCATCCAGCACACACACACATCATTCAGCACACACACATCATACAACACACACACATATCATCCAACACACACACACACATCATCCAGCACGCACACACACACACATCATCCAGCACACACACATCATACAACACACATCATACGACACACATCATACGACACACATCATGCAGCACACATCATGCAGGACACATCATGCAGCACACATCATCCAGCACACACACACACATTATTCAGCACACACACCATCCAGCACACACACACACACACACACACATCATACAACACACATCATCCAGCACACACATCATCCAGCACACACACACACATCATCCAGCGCATGCACACACATCATCCAGCACACACATCATCCAGCACGCACACACATCATCCAGCACACACACACACTGCATTCTTTATACACAATCTGCACTTACTACAAACACACTACATTCATTATACACACTATGCATTCATTATACACACTCTGCACTCACTACAAACACACTACATTCACTACACACTGCATTCATTATACACACTCTGCACTCACTACACACACACACTACATTCACTATACACACTGCACTCACTACACACACTATACACACTCTGCATTCATTACACACACTCTGCACTCACTACATACACTACACACTACACTCACTACATACACTGCATTCATTATACACACTTTGCACTCACTACAAACACACTGCATTCATTATACACTCTGCACTCACTACAAACTACATTCATTATACACATTGCACTCACTACAAACACACTACATTCATTATACACACTCTGCACTCACTACAAACACACTACATTTATTATACACACTGCACTCACCACAAACACACTACATTCATTATACACACTCTGCACTCACTACAAACGCCACATTCATTAAACACACTCTGCACTCACTACACACACACACCACATTCATTAAACCCACTCTGCACTCACTACACACACACTACATTCATTATACACACTCTGCACTCACTACAAACACACTACATTCATTATACACACTGCACTCACTACAAACACACTACATTCATTATACACACTCTGCACTCACTACAAACACACTACATTTATTATACACACTGCACCCACTACAAACACACTACATTCACTATACACACTCTGCACTCACTTCAAACAGCTACTAGATGCATACTTGCAAAGACAGAATATTCAAGGATATAATCTTTCAATGTAGGGTAATAACTGCTTGATTCAAGGATAAATCTGACTGCCATTCTGGGGTCAATAAGGAATTTTTTGTCCTAGCTTGTTGCAAAATTGTGCTTCAAACTGGGTTATTTATTTTTTTTCTCTTTTGGATCAACAGCAAAAAACAGGTGTGAGGAAGGCTGAACTTGATGGACGCAAGTCTCTTTTCAGCTATCTAACTATGTAACTATGTAACTACAAACACGCTACATTCATTATACACACTGCACTCACTACAAACACCACATTCATTATACACACTCTGCACTCACTACAAACACACTACATTCATTATACACACTCTGCACTCACTACAAACACACTACATTCATTATACACACTCGGCACTCACTACAAACGCACTACATTCATTATTCATACTCTGCATTCACTACAAACACACTACATTCATTACACACCCTGCACTGCACTATATTCATAGGAGTGAGATTTTTTTAAAGGGGGGAGGGGGGCGGGAATCTTGGGTGAGTTCCCACACTTTTTTCCCCAGGACTTGACCCCTGGTCCTGGCCTGTCCATCTGGTGAGTTGGATCTGCAGTTGCTTCGGAACAAACATTAGTTTTTTTTGTTTAATTTAAAAGCAAAACCTGCTAAATGACAGAGCTGTTTGAAACGTTGATTTTTATCAAGTTCAATCTCGTGTAACCTTTTAACACGTTCTATCATTTATTCTTTTTAGTATGTTTTAGTGTGACAAACACCTTAAGAAAAACACACTACTCATAGCAACTTTACATTTACTTTGTATTCCCGACACAATTCTCATTTTGGTAAATAACCATCAGACCCTCTGACAAACGCATAACTAGAGGTAATAATACTAACAGGAGAGATCAAGCGTTGTAACAGTTCTGTTCGTTAGTAACAGCAACAACCTGCTAAGGTGCTCTCTTCTTAGCTGGAGTAGTGCTAGTTATCCACAATTGGTTGGTAGTGTTACTTCAACAGATAAATATATGTAAAACAAAAGCAGAGAAAGTCCAATGGTGCAGTATGTTTAAATATCTCGATAGTGATGGATGTGGAGAGACACTTACATTAGATAGAGCCTCTGACCAGCACTAGGATTTTGGGCTTGGGTCGAACAATCCCCAGCTCAGGATGTACGTGGATGTCTTCTTATATCAAATTTGTATCTTCAATAGGACATGTAATATAAAATAAAACACAATATACAGTGAAACAGGTGGGCCATCACACGCACACTGATTTACATACAGCAGATGATGCTCTTGCACAGTAAATAGAGGATACCCACAATTCTAGTCCATGTTTACTATTTTGTTAGTAGAGTTAATGGTATCCTGGTATTATGTAGCATATATAAACCACTGGGTAAACAGTCCAATTAAATGATTTTCTGTGAGTAGTATTTGATTGGAGCATGGGGGTTACTTTACACGGCGAGTGGAATTTAAGGTACGTTTTATATTTGATTTAGAGTGATTTTAATAGAAATAAGGAGGGGGGGCACTTAGTAACTAAGGGCATGACCTTCGAAAAAACAAGTACGTAGAAATGGGTTAAGTTCCTTTAACTTGAAATAGAATTATTAATTAGGAAATCTTTGCACTGAAAAAAATTTCATTCCTAATGCTGGCTACTGCAAAATAATTAAAGGGACACTATAGTCACCTGAACAACTTTAGCTTAATGAAGAAGTTTTGGTGTATAGAACATGCCCCTGCAGCCTCACTGCGCAATCCTCTGCCATTTAGGAGTTAAATCCCTTTGTTTATGAACCCTAGTCACACCTCCCTGCATGTGACTTGCACAGCCTTCCATAAACACTTCCTATAAAGAGAGCCCTATTTAGGCTTTCTTTATTGCAAGTTCTGTTTAATTAAGATTTTCTTATCCCCTGCTGTTAATAGCTTGCTAGACCCTGCAAGAGCCTCCTGTATGGGATTAAAGTTCAATTTAGAGATTGAGATACAATTATTTAAGGTAAATTACATCTGTTTGAAAGTGAAACCAGTTGTTTTTTTTATGCAGGCTCTGTCAATCATAGTCAGAGGAGGTGTGACTAGGGCTGCATACAGGGCCGGCCTTAGGCCATTAGACGCCCTGTGCGACAAGACTTCACGGCACCCCCCGCCCCCTCTCGCCACCATGTTGCCTGTATACAGTCAGCTACACAGGCACAGGCAGACAGTCACACAAACAGTTAAACGCAGACAGTCAGACACGCTCAGTTACAGGCAGACAGTCAGACACACTCAGTTACAGGCAGACAGTCACACATGCTCAGTTACAGGCAGACAGTCACAGAGCCAAACACACAGTTAAAGGTAAACAGTCACACACAGTTACAGTCACACAATCTCGAACAGTTACACACAGCAGATAGTCACACATGCAGGGAGGCAGTCACACACACAGGCAGGCAGACAGTCACACACACACCCCCACACACAGTCAGGCAGTCAGACACACACACACACACACACAGGCAGTCAGTCACACAAACAGGAAAACAGTCACACACAAGCAGTCAAGACAGTCACACACAGGCAGGCAGGTGGGCAGACAGTGTCACACACAGGCAGGCAGGCACAAACACACACAGGCAGTCAGATAGACAGTCACACATACAGGCAGGCAGTCACACAGACAGACAGTCTCACACACACATACACAGGCATGCAGACACACAGGCAGGCAGTCACATACACGCAGACAGTCACACAAAGGCAGGCGGGCAGACAATCACACAAACACACACACACAGGCAGTCAGACAGTCACACACAAAGGCAGGTAGTCAAAAAGACAGTCACACATGCAGGCAGACAGTCACACAGGCATGCAGACACACAGGCAGACAGTCCCACAGACAGTCACACACACACACAGGCAGTCACACAAACAGGAAAACAGTCACACAGTCACACACAAGCAGTCAAGACAGTCACACACAGGCAGGCAGACGGGCACACACACACAGGCAGTCAGATAGACAGTCACACACAAAGGCAGGTAGTCACACAGACAGTCACACATACAGGCAGGCAGGCAGTCACACAGACGGACAGTCTCACACACACACAGGCATGCAGACACACAGGCATGGCTGCCGCTCGAGCAGTGTGAGCCTTTGTGACCATCACTGAGCACATTGCGCATGCCTGCCGCACGAGCGGTGTGACCATTCGTGTCCATCACTGAGGACATTGCGCATGCCTGCCGTACGAGCGGTGTGACCATTTGTGTCCATTACTGAGGACATTGCGCATGCCTGCCGCACGAGCGGTGTGACCATTCGTATCCATCACTGAGGACATTGCGCATGCCTGCCGCTTGAGCGGTGTGAGCCTTTGTGACCATCACTAAGGACATTGCGCATGCCTGCCGCTCGAGCGGTGTGAGGCTTTGTGACCAACACTGAGGACATTGCGCTTGCCTGCCGCTCGAGCGGTGTGAGCCTTCGTGACCATTGTTGAGGACATTGCGCATGCCTGCCGCGCGAGCGGTGTGAGCCTTCGTGACCATCACTGAGGACATTATGCATGCCTGCCGCTCGAGCGGTGTGAGCCTTCGTGAGCATCACTGAGGACATTGCGCATGCCTGCCGCACGAGCGGTGTGAGCCTTCGTGTCCATCACTGAGGACATTGCGCATGCCTGCCGCACGAGCGGTGTGAGCCTTCGTGACCATCACTGAGGACATTGCGCATGCCTGCCGCTCGAGCGGTGTGAGCCTTCGTGACCATCACTGAGGACATTGAGCATGCCTGCCGCTCGAGCGGTGTGAGCCTTCGTGACCATCACTGAGGACATTGCGCATGCCTGCCGCACGAGCGGTGTGAGCCTTCGTGACCATCACTGAGGACATTGCGCATGCCTGCCGCACGAGCGGTGTGAGCCTTCGTGACCATCACTGAGGACATTGCGCATGCCTGCCGCTCGAGCGGTGTGAGCCTTCGTGACCATCACTGAGGACATTGCGCATGCCTGCCGCTCGAGCGGTGTGACCATTCGTGTCCATCACTGAGGACATTGCTCATGCCTGCCGCACGAGCGGTGTGAGCCTTCGTGACCATCACTGAGGACATTGCGCATGCCTGCCGCTCGAGCGGTGTGAGCCTTCGTGACCATCACTGAGGACATTGCGCATGCCTGCCGCACGAGCGGTGTGAGCCTTCGTGACCATCACTGAGGACATTGCGCATGCCTGCCGCTCAAGCGGTGTGAGCCTTCGTAACCATCACTGAGGACATTGCGCATGCCTGCCGCTCGAGCGGTGTGAGCCTTCGTGACCATCACTGGGGACATTGCGCATGCCTGCCGCACGAGAGGTGTGAGCCTTCGTGACCATCACTGAGGACATTGCGCATGCCTGCCGCTCGAGCGGTGTGAGCCTTCGTGACCATCACTGAGGACATTGCGCATGCCTGCCGCACGAGCGGTGTGAGCCTTCGTGACCATCACTGAGGACATTGCGCATGCCTGCCGCTCGAGCGGTGTGACCATTCGTGTCCATCGCTGAGGACATTGCGCATGCATGTGTCAGGCTAACACTGATTGGTTAGTTCAGGGTCACACAGGAGGGAGAGTGGAGAACTCCAGGGAGAAGAAGGTAACTATGAATACAATGTGTATTTATTGATTCACTCAGCCAGCACAGACTGTCCCCTGTCCCCTGTCCCCTGTCCCTTTAAAGGAATCCAGCTCTGCTTTATCTCAATGCCTGGCAACTGGCCACGCCCTCTGGGTCACCGGAAGGGGCGGGTCCTGCGCTGACACACCAGGAAGTGCCGGTTAGTCGGGGCCTGGGAGCCGTCCGAGCACTTCCGGCGGCAGCGGAGACCGATCCCGGGCTGGGATGTGAGGAGCAGGAACCGAGCGCCGACAGAGCTCCGGTACATTAACTGTGTGTGAGCTGGGATCATCGGGTGGACTGTGTGTGTGAACGGGGGCCATGGGAACTGTGTGTGTTTATATTGTATAGGAACATGTATGTGCTGGATCATGGGAGAGGGGTGTGTGTATATTCTATAGGAACATGTATGTGCTGGGTCATGGGAGAGGGGTGTGTTTATATTCTATAGGAACATGTATGTGCTGGGTCATGGGAGAGGGGTGTGTTTATATTGTATAGGAACATGTATGTGCTGGGTCATGGGAGAGGGGTGTGTTTATATTGTATAGGAACATGTATGTGCTGGGTCATGGGAGAGGGGTGTGTTTATATTGTATAGGAACATGTATGTGCTGGGTCATGGGAGAGGGGTGTGTTTATATTGTATAGGAACATGTATGTGCTGGGTCATGGGAGAGGGGTGTGTGTATATTGTATAGGAACATGTATGTGCTGGGTCATGGGAGAGGGGTGTGTGTATATTGTATAGGAACATGTATGTGCTGGATCATGGGAGAGGGGTGTGTTTATATTCTATAGGAACATGTATGTGCTGGGTCATGGGAGAGGGGTGTGTTTATATTGTATAGGAACATGTATGTGCTGGGTCATGGGAGAGGGGTGTGTGTATATTGTATAGGAACATGTATGTGCTGGATCATGGGAGAGGGGTGTGTGTATATTGTATAGGAACATGTATGTGCTGGATCATGGGAGAGGGGTGTGTTTATATTCTATAGGAACATGTATGTGCTGGGTCATGGGAGAGGGGTGTGTTTATATTCTATAGGAACATGTATGTGCTGGGTCATGGGAGAGGGGTGTGTTTATATTGTATAGGAACATGTATGTGCTGGGTCATGGGAGAGGGGTGTGTGTATATTGTATAGGAACATGTATGTGCTGGGTCATGGGAGAGGGGTGTGTTTATATTCTATAGGAACATGTATGTGCTGGGTCATGGGAGAGGGGTGTGTTTATATTCTATAGGAACATGTATGTGCTGGATCATGGGAGAGGGGTGTGTTTATATTGTATAGGAACATGTATGTGCTGGGTCATGGGAGAGGGGTGTGTTTATATTGTATAGGAACATGTATGTGCTGGATCATGGGAGTGGGGTGTGTGTATATTGTATAGGAACATGTATGTGCTGGATCATGGGAGAGGGGTGTGTTTATATTCTATAGGAACATGTATGTGCTGGATCATGGGAGAGGGGTGTGTTTATATTGTATAGGAACATGTATGTGCTGGGTCATGGGAGAGGGGTGTGTTTATATTCTATAGGAACATGTATGTGCTGGGTCATGGGAGAGGGGTGTGTTTATATTGTATAGGAACATGTATGTGCTGGATCATGGGAGAGGGGTGTGTTTATATTGTATAGGAACATGTATGTGCTGGGTCATGGGAGAGGGGTGTGTTTATATTCTATAGGAACATGTATGTGCTGGGTCATGGGAGAGGGGTGTGTTTATATTCTATAGGAACATGTATGTGCTGGGTCATGGGAGAGGGGTGTGTTTATATTCTATAGGAACATGTATGTGCTGGATCATGGGAGAGGGGTGTGTGTATATTCTATAGGAACATGTATGTGCTGGATCATGGGAGAGGGGTGTGTGTATATTCTATAGGAACATGTATGTGCTGGATCATGGGAGAGGGGTGTGTTTATATTGTATAGGAACATGTATGTGCTGGATCATGGGAGAGGGGTGTGTTTATATTGTATAGGAACATGTATGTGCTGGATCATGGGAGAGGGGTGTGTTTATATTGTATAGGAACATGTATGTGCTGGGTCATGGGAGAGGGGTGTGTTTATATTCTATAGGAACATGTATGTGCTGGGTCATGGGAGAGGGGTGTGTGTATATTGTATAGGAACATGTATGTGCTGGATCATGGGAGAGGGGTGTGTGTATATTGTATAGGAACATGTATGTGCTGGATCATGGGAGAGGGGTGTGTGTATATTGTATAGGAACATGTATGTGCTGGATCATGGGAGAGGGGTGTGTGTATATTGTATAGGAACATGTATGTGCTGGATCATGGAAGAGGGGTGTGTTTATATTGTATAGGAACATGTATGTGCTGGATCATGGGAGAGGGGTGTGTTTGTATTGTATAGGAACATGTATGTGCTGGATCATGGGAGAGGGGTGTGTTTGTATTCTATAGGAACATGTATGTGCTGGATCATGGGAGAGGGGTGTGTTTACATTCTATAGGAACATGTATGTGCTGGATCATGGGAGAGGGGTGTGTTTGTATTGTATAGGAACATGTATGTGCTGGATCATGGGAGAGGGGTGTGTTTGTATTCTATAGGAACGTGTATGTGCTGGATCATGGGAGAGGGGTGTGTTTACATTCTATAGGAACATGTATTTGCTGGATCATGGGAGAGGGGTGTGTTTGTATTGTATAGGAACATGTATGTGCTGGATCATGGGAGAGGGGTGTGTTTATATTCTATAGGAACATGTATGTGCTGGATCATGGGAGAGGGGTGTGTTTGTATTGTATAGGAACATGTATGTGCTGGATCATGGGAGAGGGGTGTGTTTGTATTCTATAGGAACATGTATGTGCTGGATCATGGGAGAGGGGTGTGTTTACATTCTATAGGAACATGTATGTGCTGGATCATGGGAGAGGGGTGTGTTTGTATTGTATAGGAACATGTATGTGCTGGATCATGGGAGAGGGGTGTGTTTACATTCTATAGGAACATGTATGTGCTGGATCATGGGAGAGGGGTGTGTTTGTATTCTATAGGAACGTGTATGTGCTGGATCATGGGAGAGGGGTGTGTTTACATTCTATAGGAACGTGTATGTGCTGGGTCATGGGAGAGGGGTGTGTTTATATTCTATAGGAACATGTATGTGTTGGGATCAAGAGAGAGGTGTGTGTTTACCTTCTATACATCCATACATGTATGTGCTGGGATGTTTACCTGGTAGCTGTACATGTATATGCTGGGATCATGGAAGGTGTGTGTCTGTGTCTGCAACCTGTACATGTATGTGCTGGGATTGTGGAAAAGGTGTATGTATATGTTTACATGCTAGCTGTACATATATGTGCTGGGATTGTGGAAAAGGTGTCTGTATATGTTTACATGCTAGCTGTACATGTATGTGCTGGGATTGTGGAAAAGGTGTCGGTATATGTTTACATGCTAGCTGTACATGGATGTGCTGGGATTGTGGAAGATGTATGAGTTTAATTGCTCGCTGTATGGGAATAAAGGTACATTTTATCATTTTTTTTATATAGAGAGAGATTAACATTCATCTAATATGTAACCTGAATGTTTTGTCCTGGTTACTAAACTGTCCTGAGAATATAATTTTGATCAGTACATAACTTGTGAAAACGAATTTACAATATTTATCTGATTTTGAAAACTTCTCAAACTCTGTTATAGTCGCAGCCTGAATTGTGAATTTTGTTCTTTTACTTCAGAATATTTTTGTGTTGAGTGAATAAAACCTTATCATTCTAATTTTGTGTGTGATTGAATTTAAAGGAACAGTTCAGGCACCATAACCACTATGGAGCACTGTAGTAGTTATTGTGCCGGAGTGTCTTGACGCCACCAATGTAATTAGTAGAACTGTTGGTTAATGGATTCTCTTGGAAGCCGATCTTGAGAACCAGAACCTCATGCTGGGAGCTTCCATTAGCTCTCCTGTGCTGCTCAGCTCTACAATGCAGAGACGATTCATTGGTGTAGAGCAGCGATGTCAAACTAATTAATTTTGCTCTGGAGAGCCAAACTGTTCACTGAATTAAGTATGGAGGACCGAATGCATATACACACATTCCAACAGAAAAAGAGCAGTCACAAAGAACAACTTCACATAATGTCATTAATGTATTACTTTCTTACAGCAATAAAAAGGTGTAGTGTTGGTGTTTTAATGCAGTTGTGTGTTTGTATGTACTGTTGCCATTTGAATGCAGGGATGTGTTTTGTGTGCATTTGAATGCAGCGGTGTGTTTGTGTATAGTGTGTACATTTGCAGGGGTGTGTTTGTGTATAGTGTGTGCGTTTGATTGCAGGGGTGTGTTTGTGTATAGTGTGTACGTTTGAATGCAGGGGTGTGTTTGTGTATAGTGTGTACGTTTGATTGCAGGGGTGTGTTTGTGTATAGTGTGTACGTTTGATTGCAGGGGTGTGTTTGTGTATAGTGTGTACGTTTGATTGCAGGGGTGTGTTTGTGTATAGTGTGTACGTTTGATTGCAGGGGTGTGTTTGTGTATAGTGTGTGCGTTTGATTGCAGGGGTGTGTGTGTATAGTGTGTGCGTTTGATTGCAGGGGTGTGTTTGTGTATAGTGTGTGCGTTTGATTGCAGGGGTGTGTTTGTGTATAGTGTGTGCGTTTGATTGCAGGGGTGTGTTTGTGTATAGTGTGTGCGTTTGATTGCAGGCGTGTGTTTGTGTATAGTGTGTGCGTTTGTGTATAGTGTGTACGTTTGATTGCAGGGGTTTGTTTGTGTGCAGTGTTGGCGTTTTAATGCCGGGATGTATGCACTGCCACACACAAATAGGTACTCATGCAAACTGACACACAGGTACAAATACACATATAAGTAACAGTTATGCATGGAGGGGTGTGGAGTGCTGCCCAGCGGACGACCGGTAAGAAGTCAATCCGTTACCAAATGATTTAACTACTTACATTGCGGGATGCCAGGGCAGCCCTCGTACCATTACAGCTACAGCACATTCCTATACGCTATATTCCACATGTTACTGCTGTATATAAAAAAGGAAACTAATTGCAAAATCTAGGCAACTAACAATAATCCAGATTTTGTCACCTTTTCCAACTGTTACACAGTTTTTGCTGTTCGACTTTCGAATTCGCCGCAAATCGTTGCTTACTGAACCTAAATTCTAGCTGAGTTTTAGAATTTCCCCATTTCTCCTAACGTTTACAGTTTGTTTCATTTCACTTTGTTCTGTTTGTTGGATAACTTAGCTCTGTTTAGTTATGTTTGTGTGGGTTGGGTGTTATGTTACCTTTTATTAAAGGGATCTAATTTCCTTTTATTGACCAAAATATGCTCGTGCAGTGGGATTAATTTACTTAAACCAAGAATTGTGAAAAATGTACAAGGAAATAGGTTATTGTAGGGTAAAATTACTGCAAAAATTGCTAGGTTACTGAACGAATAGCTGAATTGAAGAATGTTTACCAATTTCTTTAATTTGCCTTTGTTTTGCAGTTCCCATGTCAATTCTCCTCAGACATAATTTAGCACATGTACGGCGTCATTCATTTAGATCAGTGTTTCTCAAACGTTTTCGGAGAAGTGTCCCTGCAGGTCTAAAAAAAATTTAAAAAATTCCCAGTAGCCCTGGACTAAGAAAGCAATATTTATTGATTTGTAATTCCAAATGAAACATTGAGACAAAGTTATTGAAGAGCAAGCCTGATTAAAGGTAGTAAATAATATTTTAAAAATAAATATCACATAATGTGAATATTATGCATGTAAGGTGGTGTGTATGAACTATTAACCTGCAGTATAGAAGCCACAAAATGAAAATATAATTAACACGTAAGTTACACACAGAGAAAAATGACACACACACACACACACACACACACACACACACACACACCCTAACACACGTAGGGGACGCAAATATGGAAACTGATACATACACATTTACACACAGTGGCAACTGACAGACACACACTCACAAATTATTTTTTTTCTTTAAGTCTACCAAGCTTCCCTACGTTTGGGAGAGCCAGAGTGGATCTGACATGGCATTCGGGCAAAATAGGCACTCTAGGGGGTACTATGGTGGCTAGCACTTGCCGTACCTCCTGCATTTGGTACGTGTACCCCTTGTGGTATGAGTACGGCTGTTTGAGACACAAGGATCTAGATCCATTCTGTCTTCTGGGTAAGGCTACTTTTAGGCAGGGATATTACACTCCAACGTTTGTGTCCTGTAATAGGAGACTTGCCAAACATTCAGTGTAAATATTCCATGCAACTGTCCCGTCTCTGTCTGTGACCTACTTAAACCCCTTCCTCAGTTTTTATTACCATTTGGAAGGAATTGATGGCATTTTGTACATAAATCAGAATAATACGGTGCTCTTTGAAAAACGTATTAAAAAAACAAAAACGTTTGCGTCTTTTTTTTTTTTCTTCTGTAATTTAGAAGTTTAGAATGTGAATGCTGGGACATTCCTTTAACCTCCCATCTGCTTTGGATTTAGCAGTGTTTGATATCGGATACCAAGTGGAACTTTTACAAATAAAATGTGAGTGCTCGGAGGATTCGATTAAAGGATTACATCCGTACCTGTGCAATAGGTAAGTGTACTTTACAAATATAAAATAATTGGAAAGGGATTTTTTTTTCTTTATATTTGAATATTTAATAATATTTTATTTTAAAAATACACATATTTTTGGATGATCTTCTTTGATGGCATTCACTGATGATCGTTTTCTGTATGCAGGCGTCCACTTTAGCAAGAAACCATGCTTTATTCATTATTCATTTTTGAGTTTGGCTTTTTTGACAATCTGTAATTTTAGCAACTATGGGGAGTTGGGGATAAGGGAACCATGGGGAAATAATGTCTTTAAATTTTGCAAGCATCCGTCTTTTCTTAACTTACTGCTTCTCACTAATAATTGGGCATCCTATTGCCTTTTACATTGTAACAGCGTTTACAGTTAAAGGGTTAAGAAATTATATATAAACTAGTCGTGGCTGCTTGAAAATGAGTCCGATATTATCCTGTTTGAGAATGAAATTGATTACTTTCACAGAACAATTATCACTAAATTTTATTTTCTTTCTTGTTATGTATAGAAGAAAAATATTTCCTGGTTGTTTGTTGATATTTAGATTTGATTAAGTGTTGTTGTCACACATAGGCAGCAGGTTTAATATTTTTTTTTAAATTCCTCTAAACACTCAGTTGGCCATGCAGCATATTTTACTACTTGCTGCCACATCCAACAAGGTTGTTGCCTAAAATGTGAATTGTTGACAATTAAAAGCGCATTTCACATTTTAGGCGTCAGTACCTAAATTGGGGGGGGGTTAAAAAAAATAAAATTAGTGTTTCATAGGTTGAACATTTGACACTAGCTGCAGGCTGATGCCAAGGACGTTATTCCCAGCAACAAAGAATATTCGTTCATTTAAAGAGCCCCAGACAGTAAAATTAGTTTTGTGATCTTACACCTTGACCACACGTAACTGTTCACCAATCACAGACCTGTGAAACACTGCCCATAAAGTACAGATGGACCATCTCACATGCAGGTCAGGAAGCTACAGACGAGCAACCTACGAGGCCCACCATCATTACCGGTTTGCTACAAACAGGTGATGATGGTGGTCCTCGTTGGGTTGCCGATGGCTTAGATAGCCAATGGCTATCCAAGCCTTACAATCTTAGTTTGAACTCTCATATATAATTTAATTTTCCAAGAAATCTTTTACATTGTGGCACCGAATCAAACGACATGTCACCGCAAATGTAGAAATGAATATTTAGAATGCGGTTAATTAGATAACAAGCTGTTAAATGGGCGATCTTCCACCAGCATGTGTTTCTCATTTTTTTAATTTTTTTTATTTTTTTCCATTCTGAATTTGAATGAGTTTCATATGGAGCAGCTTATTAACCCTTTGCTGCTATTTTAGATAAAATGGATTTGCGTTTGTAGCAGGTTGCTATGTTCTAAGAGAAGTGTCCGTTTACTCGTTAAAACAGGGAAGGCCATACAATAGCATTAGAATGTACTGCTCTGAAAACATCATAGGGGGCTTCAAACAGAAACAGCTGGGGTCTACGTTTCTGCCAATCCAGCCGTGGCATTTTTGCTGTTCAGTATTTCCCATTTACATTTCTGTTTGTAAGGCCTACTGTGTGCAGAGAATCCATCTCCTTCTATTTTAAAAAAAATAAAATATTTTTTTTCAGTAGGGATCGACCGATATTGATTTTTTTTTTTTTTTTTTTTTAGAGCCGATACCGATAATCTGTGAACTTTCTAGCTGATAGCTTAGCGATATTCTGTACATTTACCGTATTGTTTCAATGTTTTCAAGAATATTTATATATATATATATGTGTGTGTGTGTGCGCAGTGGATGCAGTGAGAGTATTTGATTAGTAAATGCAGTGTGTGTGTGTAAAAATATGTGCGGTAGGAACTCCCCTCCTCCCCACCCCTTACCTGTCTCTTAGTGTGTGTGTGTGTGTGTGTGTGTGTCCGTGTCCCCCATTCCCCTGTACCTCTTCTCTTTTAGTGGTCCCTACCCCAGTGTTCCTTTTTTCCTTCCCTCCCATGTACCTTAGTGTCCTCCCTTAATGTTCCTCTCTCACCCATAGTGTTCTTCACCCCCCTTCCCTGTCCCATAGTGTTCTTCACCCCCTTCCCTGTCCCATAGTGTTCTTCACCCCCTTCCCTGTCCCATAGTGTTCTTCACCCCCCTTCCCTGTCCCATAGTGTTCTTCACCCCCCTTCCCTGTCCCATAGTGTTCTTCACCCCCCTTCCCTGTCCCATAGTGTTCTTCACCCCCCTTCCCTGTCCCATAGTGTTCTTCACCCCCCTTCCCTGTCACATAGTGTTCTTCACCCCCCTTCCCTGTCACATAGTGTTCTTCACCCCCCTTCCCTGTCACATAGTGTTCTTCACCCCCCTTCCCTGTCACATAGTGTTCTTCACCCCCCTTCCCTGTCACATAGTGTTCTTCACCCCCCTTCCCTGTCACATAGTGTTCTTCACCCCCCTTCCCTGTCACATAGTGTTCTTCACCCCCCTTCCCTGTCACATAGTGTTCTTCACCCCCCTTCCCTGTCCCATAGTGTTCTTCACCCCCCTTCCCTGTCCCATAGTGTTCTTCACCCCCCCCTTCCCTGTCCCATAGTGTTCTTCACCCCCCCCCTTCCCTGTCCCATAGTGTTCTTCACCCCCCCTTCCCTGTCCCATAGTGTTCTTCACCCCCCCCTTCCCTGTCCCATAGTGTTCTTCACCCCCCTTCCCTGTCCCATAGTGTTCTTCACCCCCCTTCCCTGTCCCATAGTGTTCTTCACCCCCCTTCCCTGTCCCATAGTGTTCTTCACCCCCCTTCCCTGTCCCATAGTGTTCTTCACCCCCCTTCCCTGTCCCATAGTGTTCTTCACCCCCCTTCCCTGTCCCATAGTGTTCTTCACCCCCCTTCCCTGTCCCATAGTGTTCTTCACCCCCCTTCCCTGTCCCATAGTGTTCTTCACCCCCCTTCCCTGTCACATAGTGTTCTTCACCCCCCTTCCCTGTCACATAGTGTTCTTCACCCCCCTTCCCTGTCCCATAGTGTTCTTCACCCCCCTTCCCTGTCCCATAGTGTTCTTCACCCCCCTTCCCTGTCCCATAGTGTTCTTCACCCCCCTTCCCTGTCCCATAGTGTTCTTCACCCCCCCCTTCCCTGTCCCATAGTGTTCTTCACCCCCCCTCCCCTGTCCCATAGTGTTCTTCACCCCCCCTTCCCTGTCCCATAGTGTTCTTCACCCCCCCTTCCCTGTCCCATAGTGTTCTTCACCCCCCCTTCCCTGTCCCATAGTGTTCTTCACCCCCCTTCCCTGTCCCATAGTGTTCTTCACCCCCCTTCCCTGTCCCATAGTGTTCTTCACCCCCCTTCCCTGTCCCATAGTGTTCTTCACCCCCCTTCCCTGTCCCATAGTGTTCTTCACCCCCCTTCCCTGTCCCATAGTGTTCTTCACCCCCCTTCCCTGTCCCATAGTGTTCTTCACCCCCCTTCCCTGTCCCATAGTGTTCTTCACCCCCCTTCCCTGTCCCATAGTGTTCTTCACCCCCCTTCCCTGTCCCATAGTGTTCTTCACCCCCCTTCCCTGTCCCATAGTGTTCTTCACCCCCCTTCCCTGTCCCATAGTGTTCTTCACCCCCCTTCCCTGTCCCATAGTGTTCTTCACCCCCCTTCCCTGTCCCATAGTGTTCTTCACCCCCCTTCCCTGTCCCATAGTGTTCTTCACCCCCCTTCCCTGTCCCATAGTGTTCTTCACCCTCCCCCCTCTTCTGTTGCATAGTGTTCTTTTCCCTCCCCCCTCTTCTGTTGCATAGTGTTCCTTACCACCCTCACTTATAGTGTTTCCATCCTCCCTCCCCCATAGTGTTCCTTACCACCCCGTCCCATAGTGATCCTGAACACCCCTCCCCGTCCCATAGTGTTCCCCCTTTCCCTCCCCGTCCCTTAGTGCCCCTCTCTCTCTCCCCTCCTTGGTCCCTGCTCGCTGGTAATGTGGCAGAGAGGAGCAGTGCGCACCACGGTACAGGAGATTCAGTCTCCTGTACCCGGCCGGACTGACAGGAAGTGCTCTCTCACTGAGCACTTCCCTTTAGTCCGGCCGGGTGCAGGAAACATAAGTTCCTGTACCGCGGTGCGCACTGCTCCGCTCGGCCACGCTACACAGCATGACTGGCAGGAGGGAGCGCTGTGCACCCAACTCCTGCCGGTCACTCCGATCTAGCTCTCCTCGGGCAGGTGCGCCCTAAGGCAGCTGCTTGTGCCGCCTTACGGACGCGCCGGCCCACTCATTCATTATCGGTATTGCCGGTGATTATCGGCCGATACTTACAAAAAATCGGAATATCGGCCGATAATATCGTCAAAACCGATAATCGGTCACTCCCTAACTTTCAGTATAAATAATATTAAAACATAGCCTGTTGCAAAATTAGTACTATCAATATTTATTTTGACAAGTCTCTCAATTTAACATGGAAAGAAAGCAGTATGATAGAAGCTAGCCTAAAGACTTTGTATAATCTCTGAATTATAAAATGGCTAAAATCACACTGAACAGATTGTAAAAATTTAACAATAAAATTAGGCAATAACAAAATGTTACAGGAACAATAGGACCCTGCTCAAATGAGCTTTCAGTCTAGAGGAGGTGGGGTATAAAACACAATAGAGTTATAAACCAGTTTAACCCTAGTGGCCATCTTCCTGCCAGTCACCAGAAAATGAGCAATGAAAATATTGCTTTTCCTGCAATAGACCACATTCACACTGCACATAGCCGGTATGAATTGATATAGATAAGGAAGTGTGTAATCAAGGGAGTAACCATAGCAACCTCAGTCTGTAAGAGGGTTCTCATGCTCTCCCTGTCAGTCAATTCTTCAGCATATAGGTCTATCGTGACTATGCGAAATAATTGACTAACAGGTTTTCGAGGAACCTACCGTATTTTTAAATCTTCTCCCTATCTGTACATTTGCTAGCAGCAATTCTCCTACCACAATGTATAGATCAAATTTAAGGGACCACTATAGGCACCCAGGCCACTTCAGCTTAATGAAGTGGTCTGGGTGCCAGGTCCAGCTAGGTTTAACCCTTTTTTCTATAAACATAGCAGTTTCAGAGATACTGCTATGTTTATAATAGGGTTAATCCAGCTTCTAGTGGCTGTCTCATTGACAGCCGCTAGAGGCGCTTCCGCGCTTCTCACTGATTTTCACAGTGAGAAGACGCCAGCGTCCATAGGAAAGCATTGAGAATGCTTTCCTAAGGACTGGCTGTGTGCGCAGCTCGTGCTGCGCATGCGCATTCAGCCGAGGAGGAGGAGAGTTCCCTGCACCGTGCTGGAGAAAGAGGTAAATTTATTCTATTTATACCACTATTAGGTGTCCTTTAAGTTACTAATAAACTAAAGTGATGTGTACCAGAACGGGTACACTTTAAGGAGACTGCAAGATTCTAGGTGCTCTTCCAATCTCGTCTCTGAGAATCATTAGATTGGTGAATTGCAGCATTAGTAACTTTTATTAATTACAAAATATTGCACAAGTCGGTTATATGTAATCTTTTTATTTTAATAAAAAGCATAATAAAAATGACAGTACTTAAAAGCAATGTTGCTTGTATTATTTCTTGTGATGCTTGATTTATGGTTACATTTTATGGCTATTATTCTTTTAGTTATTTATTTTTCTAAATTGTTAACTCTTGGTGCTTGGGAGCATGCATGTTTTCTCTCACCCCGCTTGGTACCATCTGGAAGAATGTGCGAAACCAATTGTGTTTTTGAAATGGTCTCAATGTGAAAATTCAAACCATTTCAGATGGCCGAACTTTCATGTCTTTTTCTTCTTTTTCCAGGTCATCAAAACTTGTAATGAAATGGAGCTAGGGACCAACTCTTTCCGTGTGGAGTTCCCTGATTTTTCCAACACCATTTTGCAGAAACTAAACCAACAACGTCAGCTCGGGCAATTATGTGACATCTCCATTGTTGTTCAGGGCCACCTCTTCAGAGCACACAAAGCTGTCCTTGCAGCGAGTTCACCATACTTTTGTGACCAAGTACTTCTCAAAAACAGCAAGAGAGTCATTCTTCCTGATGTGATGAATCCAAGGGTATTTGAGAACATTCTTCTGTCCTCCTACACGGGAAGGCTGTCCCTGCCAGCTCACGAGATTGTGAGTTACCTAACAGCCGCAAGCTTTCTGCAAATGTGGCATGTTGTTGATAAGTGCACAGAACTTTTGGAAGGTAACCCAACACTCCTGTGTCAGAAGACAAATCTCAGTAATGATCATCAATCCCCAAGTAGCAGCAACTATAATGGCCTTGCAGAGAACTTTGAGCTCGGGACAGGAGGACAAACTGACTTTCGAAAGGGAGAGGAAATAAGAGAAGGAGACCATGAGGACGAGAGCCCAAAAGATGATGAATTGTCTTCTCAGTTGACAGAGCATGAGTACCTACCTAGCAACTCTTCCACCGAACATGACCAACTCAGCACAGAGATGACTAGTCAAGATGGAGAAGAAGGTGCCAGCGACAGTGCTGATTACCACTACACCCGCCCAGTGTACATTAAACCAAGCATTATGTCACACAAACGATGGGTCCATGTGAAACCAGAAAGATTTGAGCAGGAATGTGAAAGTGTGGAGGTTCACCCTCCCTTTGAAGATCATGTTTCAGAATCCATTAACAGTGGGCAGGTGGAACCTGCAATCCAGTCGTCTGGAGTAGGAGATGCTTTTGACTTCTGTAATAAAAAGGCCATAGAACTAGATGGCCACAGTAATAATAACCATTATGACGATCATGTTGACTTCTATGGGGCTTCCATGGAAGAGTTTTCTGGAGAACGCGATGACCACCCTGAAGGCCAAGGGGGTGAAAACACTTCAGCAGGGTATTCAGAAGGTATCGATGTGGCTGCTGGCATTAAAGAGGAAACCTCTCCATCTGGTTTTACCGCAGTTGTTTACAAACTCTACCCTTGCCAGTGTGGTAAAAGTTTTACGCACAAGAGCCAGAGGGATAGACACATGAGCATGCATCTTGGTCTCCGACCTTATGGATGTGGTGTCTGCGGTAAGAAATTCAAAATGAAGCATCATCTTGTAGGTCACATGAAAATTCACACAGGAATAAAACCATACGAGTGTAATATCTGCGGTAAACGGTTTATGTGGCGAGACAGTTTCCACCGGCACGTCACATCTTGTTCAAAATCCTACCACGCATCAAAGGGGGGAGAGCAGGCACAGAACGAAAGCCAAATATGAAGTGACGTGTATGTGTTTGATGTACAGATAAATATAAAGATGGTATGTGTGTGCCTCCGAATAGACTTCCAAACACTATTCTAACATTGGGGGAGGGGTAAAGCAATAAACCAGATAAAATAATAGAATATGTGCCAATACCATTGATCTGTAATGGGTAACGTTGCACATTTTGTGTGTGGTCTACATTTCCTATAATGTTCCGTCAGATATTAAAGCTGCCGTGGGCAGCGTGGGAAATTTAATCAGCAAGCAAGAGCTGTGTCTGCGGTGCCCATTATTGATGTAGATCACTTGTTTTTTTAGGAGATTTGTGGCTACATCAACTGATGGGAACCTTGTAATCCATATGAAATATGTATTTACAGTATTTAAAATTGCTGTACTTGTTCCAATGTTCTATAAGGGCATATATCACTGTTACCCCTTCTTAAACACAGGTGGGTAATTTAGAAAGTTGTAGTACATGAATCAAGACTCAGAAATGTGTGTTTTAATATGCACACATGAATGTATATTTATAAGGGGGGAAAAAAAGGCCAATTATCTGGTGCACACAAGTGGGTAAACCAACTACGTGAGTAGACTGTCAAACATGGCTGGAATTGCTTTGCCCAACTGTGTCCCGATTTTCTGGCTGTGTTTCATCACTCCAGCGGGGAATGTTAAGGCTTTCACACTGGCAAATCTAAATTCCTCACATGCTTGATATTTGCAAACCATTATTAATCTGGTTGTAGAACTTGGGAGTCCTCCATTCCCAGTTTAAACTGTTTTTTTTTTTTGCTTAGTTAACAACTAAGAATGCATTTGGTTTAGTTCAAAAACGTCTAGTCCCAAGACGGAGATTACAGATTTATTAAAACCTCCAAAGTTGAGTTTGAGAAGGCAGATGTCCATGTTTCGGCACTTTGAATCCTGTTGAATCTTGTGTTACAATAGTTTGTACCACTGCACAACAGAATATTGCTTTTTAATTATTTTTATTTAAGAGATAATTTCACTCATTTTCCTTTTTTGGTTGATTACTGGACACACATTAGATTATATTTTTTTCGAACCATTCCTTTACAACAACAAAAAGTGTTCTATGCATTATCAAGTACAGGATGGCTCTCGCGCTGAAACATCTGCACTGAAGTAAGAAAATCTGCTTTAAAGAGTTGACCACTTTGATGCTCCTAAGGAATTTAAGTACATCTGTGTTTGAACGATCAATTGGCTGCTTCCATGCGTGAAGACCGCGACTGTTTTTTTTTTTTTTTTACTGTTACCAAGGATGTGTGTCAGTGTAAACATTGTTCCGTGATCCAGATGTAAGAGAACACATATCACGTTCAAAAAGAATTGGATATTTTATTTTCTCCCTTTCCCTCCATTCCCCCGGACATTGCACCTTTTTGGAAAAAAATATTGCACTATGTCACTTGTGAACATATTTTTCTTTTCAACTATTGTGTTAATACAATGATCCATGTCGGGTTCTCCTGTCCCGTTCTATGATTATGAGAATATGCATCAAGAAGAACACGTTACACTGGCCCTTTTATTTTTATTTCTTCATTTCTCATCTTCCACCAAACACAAGTAGGCACCATCTTACTTATTCCAGAGTATTCTAGCCCATCATCCCAATACCGGGGAGAGAAAAAAAGCACTTGAAAAGGCTGCAACATTATCAAATAATGGATTTTGCGGAGAAAAGGTTTTTTTTTTTTTTTTTCAAGTGTTTGCTACAGCCGGTATGGACATGAGATCTTGCCAAACGCTCCCACCACCATTATGCGGACTCGTGACCACAGCATACACAGGTCTAACACTCATTGCTGAAAGGACGCAAAGTTGTGACATCACAAAATAAGTACTGGAATGAAGTGTAAACCTGATCACTTGCAGACACAAATCATCTGTTGTATCTTTGATAATGAACCTGAATCACGTCCTCCTCTCAAAGAGATTTTTTTGGTGCTTCTCCCAACCTATGACTATTTCTCACAAGTTATTACCTGACTTAATATTTAACAGATTTTGGTATTGTGTGCTTGTCCACAGTGGTACTTTCCTGGTCGCAGTAGAATCTGAGATTGTATAATAGTTTTTATTTAAAAAGATGACATTTATTTTGTCTATTTTTCTGGAAATGAGCTGAACTAGTTAGCACTTACTTGAATATTTTATGTAAGCTATGGATGTTTTTAAGAATGTTTGTTTTATTTTAGTTTTTTTTGCTATTTTTTTTTTTTTTGTAATATTGTAAACTAATCTTAAATGGAAATCGAGATGAGACTGTTTGCTTTTTTTGTTTTTGTTTAGAAAACTCCTTTTCTTTTAATTATAAACTTATAAATGATTAATAATGGCTGTTGGTTAGGGCCAGTTTGTGACTACCGTTAACCCTTTCACCTCCAAATTAATAAGCGGGGGGGGGAGGGGGGGGGGGACACAATGAATTTATTTTTCAAATCCGTATACATGAATTGTATGTTGATGATAAAACCTAAAAAATATCTTTGATCCTTGAGAAAACAAATCCTCAAATGTGTTTTATCGTGGATTTATAGAAGAAAAAAAACACACAATATTTTATATTTTATTTGCAAGTTAATATTTAAAAGAAAAATGTGTACAAGGGATTCGGATGTGAATGAGTATCTTGGGTGTATTTGTATTGGAAGTGAAGTGGTTAAACTCCCAGAAGCACCTGCGTTATCTGGTTAATGTGTGTCAGGTCTTGACATCACACCGCAGTATTTCAATGTAGTAATTGTGGGAAGGTGGTTATGAGCCTACACAAGCCTATAGAAAAAGCAAAGAAACAAAAACACTATCCTGCCTGATGCACTGTTTCCATTTTGATTGAAAAAAGACTGTTGTATATGATGCAATTATTTTAATTTCTGGAAGTTGTAGTTCAACGGTTGTCTCTTTTTACAGTAGAAAAGCTGACTGTTGAACTGCAACTCCCTGAAGTCCTTGTTGTGCCCCCAAATTCCATGACGACATATCAATATTGGCTAAGCATAGCTCGCTGCAGATGCTGCAAAGCCTGAGGAATTTTGCACATCTGTCATCTCCAGGTTTATATTAGGTAGGGGAATTTTAATGCCTCTAAAATAACTGATGGTCCTGCAAACTGTGGTAAAACAAAAGGAAGACCCCCTTCCTTAGAGCTATGCAAGTGATTAGTGGGCCCCACAGCTCTCCATTAGCTTTCTGAAGGTCCTTCAAATACCCAAGTGTATTTATTTCACCATACTCTCTGATCTCATGGAATATCGAGCTGTAGATGTGACCCCAAACAATTCTTCCACCTTATTATTGATACTAGTTTCAGAGTGGCTGTGAGTTGAACTCTGCGCCTCTCCCTTTAACTCCTATCAGTCGTTGTTTAGACCTTGATTATAGAACGTAAAGTGATTCTTTGTTAGAGGTGAGTGCATAGAATTTATCAACGTGAGTTTCTCTCACTTGCTGAACAGGGGAAGGTGTCAGGGACACATTAACATTCTTGAATAATATAATGGCCCTTCTGTATTGAAAGGGTTCCTAGATACCTGCAAGGTAGCCCAGACTAATTAACTACAGTACCTCCCTCCCTTCCCGTGAAAACAGCTAAAACATGTGGTTTTGTGGCCACAGCTGTGTAACATTTCCATATAAAGGACCCATGCACATTGAGAAACAATTCTAAAAATCGTAACTTAATTAGCCTAAATATGATTGTCAAATCTCCCACTTCGGTGAATGCTTGTCTTTTTTTTTTTTTTTTTTAGTTTTTTTTTTTTATTGCATGGAAATGACTAGAGTATAATGGCTCTGTAGGCTGTCCTGCCTTTCTTTTTTTTTTTTTTTTTTTTTTTTTTTTACTGTGGGTCCCTCTTTGACAATGGAGTGTAATTTGCATATGGGCCTGTCTGATGAAGTCACAAAAATGATTTACATTTGATTGGAATGTTCTTAACGCATGTATGCATGTGTTTCCAGCCTCCAGGGCACTGATACCCAAATTTGGCCGTGTTTCTGTTGTTGCACCCCAATGACCTGGCAGAAGCGGCCATGAATGCCCATCTATTTTATTTTGTGATTGGTCAGATGATGCTTTCAGACTTCTTAAAGCAGGTCTGTCACCGTCTGGGGTCTTTGCATAAATTGCAAAGACCCCCAATGGTGACTGCTCCGCTGGCGATGCCGGGGGAATTGAGTTATACTTACGACAAGCTGTCCCTCGCAGAGACCACCATTTTCTTCCTGCAGGTCCTCTTCAGCTCCTGTATTCAGCTGCCAGGAGCCGACGCCAGCGTTGTACTCTTGCGCAAACGAAACAAGGCTTGAAAAGGGTTTATCCGCATTTTGTAGGAAAAATACTAAGACAAAGTGGTCCTTACTTTGTCTTAGTATATCTTTTGACTGGGTTGGCGATGTGCATCATGGGAAATCTAGTTAATCCAATAATTTCTGCATCACCTATGCTTCTATATTGCCCTTATTGTACTTAATCATCAACACTATCGTGAAAGGAAAATTTGTAAAAGAAAATCTTATATTAATTTTTTTTATTTATTCTTTTTTTTTATTCCCTTTTAAATGTAATGACCTTTCCGGAGCACTAAGACATTTAAGAAATAGATGTTTTATTTTTATACTTTTATTTATCTGTCTTTATATATATATATATATATATATTATTATTATTATTACAGTAAGTAATTGGTGAGCAACCTTGTAGCCTTTCATGTAACCTAAATTAATTTGCTCCTGATCGGTTACTGGGTAGCTGTCATACTTAACCCCGCTACAGCCAGACTGCCACCGTGCGATCAACAGTGTACATCCAAAAGATTTCTGGACAATAGTAGATTCCAGTATTTTCTGCGGATTATAGCTCTCATCAGTCTTGTTCAGACAAATCTGTTTTAGTGAGAAGCTGCCCATCAGGAATCGTTAAACCTCTGTTCCTTTAAAATGCTACCGAAAATAATAATCCGAATGGTAAATAATAAAAGCACAGATCAAAATAAACTTAATTCACATCTGACGCTCCATCCCTCTGTTTGAAATCATCATAAAGCCTCCAGGGCCTGCTGTAGCAAACATTTGGGTAACTTTTTTGTTTGCCTCTTTCTCTTGATTTCCTTATATAATTGCTTTCCTGTTGTGTCTTTTTGTTTGAATGTTTAAACGCCTTTTTTTTATTGGAACACTCCAAGCTCTCTAACTCCTATAACTCCTTTTATGCTCTTTGCATAGATAATTGTGGAAGGAGCTCCCTCGTCCTCTCTATACTTTAGCTTTTTTCGTCATAGCTGCAACAATTTTAGCATAAATCACCTCCTCTATATTCACACTCCTATCCCATAGACCAGGCATAGGCAACCTTCGGCTCTGCAGATGTTTTGGACTACACCTCCCATGATGCTTTGCCAGCATTATGTGTGTAAGAGCATTATGGGGGATGTAGTCCACAACATCTGGAGAGCCGAAGGTTGCCTATCCCTGCCATAGACTCTATTACATCACTGGGGGAACTAACCTTGTTCTCTGGCCGTGCTAGGCGTCTTGCACACTACACATATTTAGTGGCCTCTACAGACTCTCCTATAGACTTCTCTCTTAGAGAGCTTGTACAGCAATGTGTGAATCTGCTGCCGAAAGTAGATTGGTGCATGAGAAGACCTGAATAAAACTTGTAGATTCTGCATGGCAGCTTTGTTAACATAAGTAGTTTACTTTATTTTTCAATCGCTTTATTTGATCAAGGTGCTTTTAGCGCGCCAAATTTTTTTTTCATAATGCTTTAAAAAAAAAATGCCCCTTTTTAAACTGTGTGTATATATATATTTTTCATTTTGCTGCATAATCCATTTTACATCTGGCTCTGCAGAACCGCGCAGCTAATATATTAACTTATATATAGCACAAGGTCCAGAATCCTCAGGTACTTAGACCTCTGGATCTCTTTTGAATTCATAAAGAGGAATTCTGGGGCAAAGTTCTATTGGTTTCCATGGTGACTGTTCTACATTTAGACGATTGCCCTGCACTTTCTGTATATATACGAACTCGCTTTGTGGTATATAGTGACACAGCATTCTCTGAAAACCTGTGAGTACTTTTACTTTAAGTGACGCACGGCTGAGCAATATCTCCATCCGATTTCTGGCACGTCAAATATTAGAACCTAGATACATTAAAATGCGTGTATGAAAGAGTAGGAAATAAATAAGCTTTTTATATGTGCCTAGTTTGCACAAATGCCATGCTTTGAAATTACAGCAACTTCGCATCAGGAGCCATTTAAATATAGAAAGTTGGGGCTCTTTTTTTAAATGGTACATAAAATTTAAGTATTGGCGCCCGAGATGTGTAAATTCCTACAGTGCGTTCCTCCACCTACTCTATTTATATGCCATCATAAAACATCCAGTAATTAACACTTTTAGTGACTCATTTGGAAAAAAAACTCTAGTTTATTTTGTACAAAGGGCTTATGGATTGCTAAGCAGAGTCTCTCTGCACCTCTGCCATTCTGGGGTGTATTTCTTGCCCGTGTCATTAAGGGGGAGCTTTTAGAATTCACATACGTTTGATATATTGTATATTTCGTCCTCGTATTGACGTATAAGATTAATTAGAATTGGAATCCTGTGCACCTCTGCGGTCACAGATTTTATTAATTCAAAAGGTCCCCTTGCAAGTTTGGTTATATATTCAATAATTAGACACTGTATCACTAGTGGACGTTGTGCTAATAATATAAAACATGCAGACTTTCTTTAGCTGTCACTTTTATTCAGAGCTCAGAATGTTTTGGATACATTTTTGTGTGTGTGTATTATTGCAGCTGATGGGCAGTGAGTGGCACTTATTGGATATTTGTTCACAAAAATTGAAATTCTGCAGAATTTAAAAAGGAAATGTTCAAATCTTGGGACTTTAAACCCAAATTATAGAAAATGTTTGACTCTCTTTTTCAAGTTATTGTTGTGAATTCTCCAGAATCCCATTTTAAAATACACTTTTTTAGAAAAAAAAACCAACTTATTTGCTGAACTTTGCAATTTATATTTCTGTGGTCCACAATTGCGTTTGCTCTTCATTTTCTACCAGTCTACTGTGACCACCGCATGACCCCATAAATCCTGGCCTTTCCACCTACCTCTGTAAATTGACATCTCTTAGATACAGACGTTGTAGCTTATCTTGGTTCCTATTGGTTGTGTAAATGTATTGATGTAGCCAATTAGGAAACTGGAAAGCGTAGCAATTAGAAAAGGGAGTTGTGGTGCTAAGGTCCCAAAATGTTATTGCTGACAATCAACCTATATAGACCTCAATACATATGTATAGATCTATACATAAGTAACATTCTGGCTGTCTTCTTTGTGTTTATTAATTTATGGTAGGAAGCGAATTTCTTTTAAAAAGTTACTCAACATCATAACCAGTACAGCTTGTAGCAGTGGGTATGATGCTATGCGTACGCTGGTGCTGTTTCCTGGTAACGGGGCGCACAGTTTAGCAACAGTGAGCCCTGTCTGGTCGCAAGCTTCTTGTTATGTCAGATGATTCTACGGAACTGCGGAAGCCGGATGCCAATACCGACAGTCATTTCATTTGAGTTTTTGGAGTAACCCATTAAGCATTATATTCATTAAATAAAACCGAGAAGGTGATTGACTCTCACTCTTCCTTGACTAGAAATTGTTCCGCACTCACGTTATTTTGTTACTGATAATCTCTGTTTTGTTTCATGACGATCAATGTTGGCTAAGTTTGTTTATGTCCGGACCACGTTGCCATGTCCTACAGAGCGTTTTCTGTGAGCGGAGTTGGTTGACCACGCGAAGGACTTTGTATTAATCCTCAGATCGTGCAGTGATTTCCTTGACATTGTACCCTGCTGTATTGGTGATACAGAATGGACGGTTTCTGTGATTTTATAATATTGCTGTAATAACTGTACAGCCAACTGTGTATAATGTAACGTTCCATTCCTTATTTTCTTCTTATAGAAGAGACCCCAGCTCTTTTTGTATGAAGTGTTAATAAATGTTCTCTGTTAATGCACACACAATGTCCTGTCTCTCAGTTTCTGCAATCTGATTGGAATCTTGAAAATGTTAATACTTAATCATTTAGCTCTTTCCCAATTCATCTTTGCTTGTCTTTCCGTATTTATTCAAATTGTTTCTCACATATTCTATGTATACTCTCTTTAATACCACTTTCCTTTTTTGTTTTTTCACTTCTTATTTTTCCCAAATTTATTAGATATATAATATAATATGCATGCACTGTGCTGTCACACCTGAACTGTATGTATTTTTCTTTTTTTTATTAGGATACATTGCAGGAAGAGGGTCTGTTGGGTTACTGAAAATTCATTTGAACACTGGTACATAAATCAGAAGCTCTGGCAGATCCACTTATCCAAGCCACTGTCACAATTTAATAATCTTTATTTTAATTCATCTTTAACCTTCATAGGATTCACTAATTCCTATGTATTCAGGCAACCAGCCAAGGAGGGTAAATAAATCCCCAGGTACAGTGAAGGAAGTAGCTCAGTTGGTTATGATTCCATTTGATCACAGGTTACCCATTCATCGTTCCATGGTTGATAATTGAGTAGCATTGAGTTGTCTCGTTGTAAAATCTATTCCTTTGCACATACTTGAAAACAGGAAAATTTCAACGCAAGATTTTAGTTTAAATGGTTTAATTTTTAAGGTGAAAAGTGACAGATTCACAAACTAATGATGTCTATGTTAATGCTGTTTAGAACAGGCCCTGTATCAGGAGAAAATGGCCTCTGGGCGCATCCTGCGCTAAGCATTGTGGGGACTGCGTTCACGCTATTGCAGTTCCTGTTACTGACATATATCTACTTTAATACTGTGACGATGATATAGAAACATCTTCAAAATAAAATGGTGTGCACATGCGCATTTTGACTATTGCGCTGTACAGATTTTTGTATGTATATATATATATTTCTAAAAAAAAATTATTTGCTTTTTGTGAGTAGCACACTATACACTTTTTGTATTACTCTTCCAAGAAATTGTTTGTATTTAATCATAAATGCACTCGTACACAGCTCATGTTTGGAAAGCCAGCCTTTATATTCAATTTTGTTTTAATAATATTGTGATACTTTACCTGGGAAGTACAATTATCTTGAAAGTGTGGTAGGAGTCCAGTTTGGAACTGAACCTATTGTGTTTTTTTAATGCATTGTATAGATAATGTATGTAAATTATGCATAACAACCAATTCAGAAGAAGAAAAGACAAACGGGTACTTTGTAAAGTGCTCTAATTTAATGCAGATGTGTAAAATGCCCTGTTGGGCACTATGGAGAAGGTTCTGAGGGAGAGATTTTTACTACCTGGAACCTAGCGCACCCAGTGCTGACTCCCATGCCCCCTCTGACGTCCATGGGGCCGCACAGTCTAATAGCCTTTGATTAAACCAATTTGTCTGCTCAGAGCACATGTGTACTCCTGGCGAAGGAAGGGGAAGGAGGAAGGATTCGGACCACAAAAGTCGGGAGGGAGTGAACACTGTAGGGAGGGTGGGAGAGGAGAGCTAGCTTCCCCTTGCAGGCAGCATGCGGAAGACAGACGTGTTTTATGCACAGTGTTACGTGTGCTGGGGGTGCAGTTAGCCCTCAGCGTACTTTTAAAATAACATGATATGTGCAGTTGTGTCAAGCTAAAACACTGCACATACATACTCTTAGTTACATACTCTTACCACTATCATCACTTCAAATCACTCAAGAAGACATTGTTGTACTAGTAACTCTTTAACCCCTTTCCGACCGGTGACGTACCAGGTACGTCCGACAAAAAATGGTAGTTAACGACCGTGGACGTACCTGGTACGTCATTTAGTAAATCGGCACATACCTGATCGCTGGTGATCCACCCACCTGCGATCCTGTGGTCTGCCTGGGAGCTCAGGCAGATCCCCACTGCCCTATCCAGGCCATGTGATCGCGGGATCCTCGCGATCACATGGCCGGAATAGCCGGCTTGTGCAGTGCCTGCATGTTCTCAGGCAGTCCCCCAAGTGCCTGAAAAAAAGTTTCAAAAGTTAGTAAAAGTTAAATAAAAGGTTTTTATATATATATATATATATATATATATATATATATATATATATATATAGATATGTGTGTGTGTATATATATGTAAAAAACAAAAAATAAGCGCTCTCTTTCTGTAAATGAGCTGCAATTCACCAACAAGGTGTTCCCCCAACCTTGTGAAACAAGTCAGATATTACAGAATAAAAAGGTGAACAGCGCTAACAATAAATAAGGTACATACGTAATAAGGAATGCTGGCCAGTGGTGTAGCTTAAAAAAAACAAAATACAATAATAATGCAGTATGTCTTAACAATAAGGTGAACGATAAAGGAATATTTAATCCACACTCACACTTTAAAGAGCTATATAAGCTCTATTTCAAGGGCCTGGATGGAATAATCCCCGTCTGCGGATTTCTTGTGACTTTTGAGAAAGCCTCGGCGAAACGCGTCAAGTGAGGAAGATTTTGGACTTTTTTACCCTGACTGGTTTTATAAGTTTATATTTTCACTTTTAAATATTTGCTACAATAAAGTATATATACATTTTATATACACCCAGTCACCTCTTTTTGTCCTACTTCCTATTTATCATTTTGCTGCTGCTACATTTGGGTCCACTATATCCCTAGGGGGGGATTATTTCACCTGAAGCTGTTTTCACTAGAGCAGGTCCTTGCTCTAGTATATGTAAGTAGGATAATTTCTTTATGTGCTAAATTTATACCTACATACTATACTATATGGTGTATTTTATTTGTTTTTCATACCACGAATGCTTATACCTATAAGCCTACCAGGAACATCTCGTATCAAGAAATCCACAGACGGGGATTATTCCGTCCAGGCCCTTGAAATAGAGCTTATATAGCTCTTTAAAGTGTGAGTATGGATTAAATAATACTTTACCGTTCACCTTATTGTTAAGACATACTGCATTATTATTGTATTTTGTTTTTGATTTTTTAAGCTACATCACTGGCCAGCATTCCTTATTACGTATGTACCTTATTTATTGTTAGCGCTGTTCACCTTTTTATTCTGTAATGTGTGTGTGTGTGTGTGTATGTATGTAATATGTGTGTATATATATATATATATATATATATATATATATATATCTATATCTACATCTAAGTACTTTTACATGCACGTAAACACACACCATTATTAAAAGTGTATTTTAATATTGTTATTAAAATACACTTAGAATGACTATATATATATATATATATAAATAAAAATAGAGAAAAAAAAAATGTAAAAAAATTATATACTGGTTTAAATTTGTTCTGTATTTTGATATTAATATACATATATTTATATTAAGAATGAGTGAGTAATCCAGATAGCACTCTCATGACTTTGTATGAAGATAAAACTTCGCTTTTAATGAGCTTTTAAAAAAAAATCAATCAACGTTTCAGTCCTGATGAAAGTCTGTGAATAACAGACTGAAACCTTGATAGATTTTTTTTTTTTTTTTTTTTTTTTTTTTAAAGCTCATTAAAAGCTAAGTTTTTTTTCTAAATGCCAACTCCTGAGAGTGCTATCTGGATTACCCATTCTGTATTTTGGCTTGACAAGCACCGGGCAAGTATTATTGGAATATATGGAGTACAGGATTCTTTTTCTTTTTTATATTTAAATTTAAAATAGGAGCCCTGCACTTACCTGGACCCGCGATCACGGTCTGGGGGGACTGCCGGATACCCCAGCAGTACCCCTGCAGCAGCTCCAGCCACCTGGGCCCTCCAGGACCATGTGATCACCATGAATAAATGCAAAAAAACAAATCACTAACTTTGGCCAGCGTTTGTGACTAAATGGCTACTACAAAATACTTTTTTATTTACCACTATAATGTCTTAAAGCATAGAACTTAGTAAGGCTAACCATACAGATATCTTAGCCATAATTTTATATAGTTAGTAAGAGATCCTCTATTTAACATATATAAATAAATGAGAATACAATATAAAATAAGGATTGTCTTGGAAGCAATAAAGTTTTGTCTTTTAGATATTTATTATATAAAAATATAAATATAGACATATAACATCCATTATAGCAGAGTTTATAAGATGAAATTAAAGGAACACTATAGTCACCTAAATTACTTTAGCTAAATAAAGCAGTTTTGGTGTATAGATCATTCCCCTGCAATTTCACTGTCATTTAGGAGTTAAATCACTTTGTTTCTATTTATGCAGCCCTAGCCACACCTCCCCTGGCTATGATTGACAGAGACTGCATGAAAAAAAAAACTGGTTTCACTTTCAAACAGATGTAATTTACCTTAAATAATTGTATCTCAATCTCTAAATTGAACTTTAATCCCATACAGGAGGCTCTTGCAGGGTCTAGCAAGCTATTAACATAGCAGGGGATAAGAAAATCTTAATTAAACAGAACTTGCAATAAAGAAAGCCTAAAAAGGGCTCTCTTTACAGGAAGTGTTTATGGAAGGCTGTGCAAGTCACATGCAGGGAGGTGTGACTAGTGTTCATAAACAAAGGGATTTAACTCCTAAATGGCAGAGGATTTAGCAGTGAGGCTGCAGGGGCATGTTCTATACACCAAAACTGCTTCATTACGCTAAAGTTGTTCAGGTGACTATAGTGTCCCTTTAAATGCTTGCAAATCTCATTAATAGGTTAACATACCCTTCTGATCATGTCAGCCTCTCTGTCATTTTAATATGGAGCAGCATCTGTCTCCAAGTCTCTCCTCTGTGTTAACATTTAAAAGTACACCTATTTATACCTTAGGTGTCTCCATTTTAGGGTTACCGTAGTTCATATATGAAAAAGTAACACTTTTACTTTATTCATTTTAGGACCTCCCTTAATTTGGCAAACATACAAGGCCATAACTAAAGGGTGCATACGTCATGGAAATTTTCCTGACTTAGTTCAAGATGGCATCTTAAAGTCTGAACATCTTTATCTACTTAAGGTTACCACAGTATATTGTGTACTGAAAGAGGCGTAGCATAGCCTTGAAGCTTGTTTATGCATTATTGTAATTGTAATTCGTCTGGGACAAAATGGCGCAAACATATTATGCACTGAGGTTATTGCTTAACCCCTTAAGACCGCAGGAGGTTCTATGCCGTCCTTATTTAGATGGCTCTAAAATCCGCAGGGCGGCATAGAACGTCCTGCGATCTTATGTACTTACCCGATCGCCGGCGATCGCGGTATGGGGGACTTACCTGGGAGCCCAGGGAGTCCCTCTTCGGCCCCCCCAGGGCCATGTGATCGCGAGGTCCTTGCGAGGACCCCGCGATCACATGAACGGCACAGCCGTCCAAGGCAGTGCCAGCAGGGGGAGTGCCTGTAATGACAGGTACTCCCCCTGCTGTCTGAAATTCAAATAAAATCAGTTAAAACAGTGTAAAAATAAGATTACATATACTTAGATCATATATATATTTATTATATATATGATCTAAGTATATATACACATATACACATAAATATACATGCACTGTCTACATGTATTTTAATAATAATATATACATAATTATATATATATCAATATCAAAATACACGTACAATGATATTGATTAAATATATATATATATAATTTTTATTATATATATTTATATATAATAAAAAATGTATAAATATTTAATACGTTAAAAAAAAATAATACAAAATAAATAGATAAAAAATATATAAACATGCGTAATTTCGTTCTAACTGTATTTTAAAATTAATATATATATTGATATCAAAATACATGTAGAACGAAATAATATATATATATCTATATACATAAGTATATACGTATATATCACTAAATATATACCTATATATAAATAAAAATAAAAAAAATTATATACATATATATGCACACATATATATATACACACCTATATATATATATATAATAATTCTACGCATATATTTATGTAATAATTTTACATAATTAGGTCATTTTATTAATTACAATTAGCGGGACCTGCCTGACAACCCATGCTGAAACTATAGGGAATTTAATTTGCTAGCACTATATTTAACCCTGTAACTTTCCAAGACACCATAAAACCTGTACATGGGGGGGTACTGTTTTACTCGGAAGACTTCGCTGAACACTAATATTAGTGTTTCAAAACAGTAAAATATATTACAACGACGATATCGTCAGTGACAGTGACATTTTTTGCATTTTTCACACACAAATGGCACTTACACTGACGATATAATTGTTGTGATACGTTTTACTGTTTTGAAACACTAATATTTGTGTGCAGCGAAGTCTCCTGAGTATAACAGTACCCCTCATGTACAGGTTTTATGGTGTTTTCAAAAGTTACAGAGTCAAATATAAGGTTTGCGTTTCAGTTTTTTCACATTAAAATTCGCCAGGTTGCCTTTGAGACCGTATGGTAGCCCAGGAATGAAAATTATCCCCATGATGGCATACCATTTGCAATAGTAGACAACCCAGGGTATTGCAAATAGGGTATGTTTTTTTTTTTTTAGTAGCCACTTAGTCACAAACACTGGCCAAAATTTGCGTTCAAATTAGTTTTTTGCATTTTCAAATATTAACACTAACTTTGGCCAGTGTTTGTGACCAAGTGGCTACTAAAAAAGACTGGACATACTCCATTTGCAATACCTTGGGTTGTCTACTTTTGCAAATGGTATGCCATCATGGGGGTAATTCTTATTTCTGGGCTACCATATGGTCTCAAAGGCAACGTAACCAATCTGGCGAATTTCAATGTGAAAAAACTGAAATATGTAACATGCTATATTTGACCCTGTAACTTCTCAAAACACCATAAAACCTGTACATAGGGGGTACTGTTTTACACGTGAGACATCGCTGAATACAAATATGTGTATTGTATTGCAGTAAAAGCAAACAGTATTATGACATTCACAGTTAGAATGTCACGTAGAACTAAAAAAATTAAAAAAACAATCTTATTTTCTCCCATTTTTTAAATATTTTTTTCATATTAAATTATGTTCCATACCTAAATATTTGATGTTAAACGAAAGCCCTGTTTCCCCTGAATAAAATGATATATAATAAGTGTGGGTGCATTTAATATGAAAGAGGTGAATTACGGTTGGACAGACCTGTAGCGCAAATGCCAGGTTTTGTTTACGTTTTTTTTGGATCACAACTTGTACATTTGGCTGCGGTCTTAAGGGGTTAAAGAAACATGTATGAAAAACAATATGTTCCATTTCCAACACCATGTCAGTTTGCAATATCTCTTAAAGACAAAGTACACAGTTTAAGAAATACAACATTTCATTCTAAAACTTGTAATATTTGCATTTGCCCATAACAGAACCAAATGTTTCCATTTGGATTGATGTGGGGCTGGGCACAAGGGGGTGGTAATTTAAAAGTTAGAAAAAGTGTGTGGTTTTTTTTTTGGTTGGTTTTTTAACATGTTTTCATCTTTTTTTTAATCATTTTTTTATAGTAAATTATATAATATGATGAAAATAATAGTATCTTTAGAAAGACCATTTACTCTTTATTGCCTTATTGCAGATTTACTTTAGGTTCCCCACTCCCCATTTCCAGTAAAAACTTTAAATATATATATACTTTTGCCTCCAATGACATCATCCGATTGTCAAGCTGGTAGCCAATCCAATGCTCCCCATAGAGAAACATTGGAAAGTGATGCACATGTACACATTCAAATGTTTCACGTAGGAAAGCATTGAGTTCAGTGCTTTCTTATGAGCTTCCACGTTAACGTGACCGTTTTACTCAGTTCAGTGGAAGCACCACTATTGGCTGTCAGGAAGGCTGAAGTGGCTTTAACCTTCCAATGTAAATATTGCAGTTTCTAAAATAAAGATGAAAAAAAACTTGCAAGGTTAAAAGTGACAGGGCACTGCACCCAGACCACTTTATTGAGATCAATTGGTCTGGGTGACATTGGTGTCCTTTAACCCCTTAAGGACACATGACATGTGTGACATGTCATGATTCCATTTTATTCCAGAAGTTTGGTCCTTAAGGGGTTAAAGTGTGTGCTTGGGGGGCAGTGTAATTGGCAGAAATCAAAACTCTTCCAATCTTAGTTTGCTTAGAGCCGGCGGCGTATGTGACTTGCACTTCGTTTATTAACATTCTTCTATGAACTACGTACAACTAGACTTGTGCAAAACATTTTTGAGCAAGTTCACCTTAATTAAACTCCCTTTTATCCACACCCATACTAATTTATCTTTCCAGGATTTTCATTTAATAAGACTTCACTGGTAAATCCTGAATGGATCGATTTTGTTTGGGTGTGGATTAACAGGAATTGGATTCCAATCAAACCGGTTCAAATTAATTCTTGCACGAAAACTACGTACAACTAAAAGTCCTGAGGACGTGTACACGGCTGTGTTGAAATCGGCGCAGAAAAAAAACCTGTATGGGGCTAATATGCCGAAAGCCAACAAAACACTTTACAAAATTGTTCCTGTAAAAAAAATACAACTTTTTTTCCAAAACCTACTAAGATCACTAAAACAAGTCAAATGGTGTCGAGTGTCGCTTAAATAGAAAAAAATCGACGGAAGACTTCATCAACATTACCAAACAAACTGGAAGCTGGACTTTTAACCACTGAGAAATTGTAGCCTTTTTTTTTCTCCGCTGATGCACACATGTGGTCTACGTATTTATTATTGGTATTTATATAGCGCCAACTTATTCCGCAGCACTTTTACAATATAATAAAAGGTGAAAATGTAATAATAAATTAGACAATTTAAAAATGATAAAAACTGATCAAGGTGATTTGCGCACAAATTGGTAAAAAAATAAATAAAATAAAATCTCATTCCAAATCACAGGTAGAACCTATAAAAACACATGGTAGTGCAGACTGTTAGTGTATATTGAAATAGACAAGGTAACTTGGAGCACTCACAGGTTTTAGAGCCACGCGTTTTCTCAATGTTGAGTAGATACAACGAAAGTCAGGTCCCAACAGATGCTGTAGTTTTCTTGCACTGGTACTCCGGCTCCTGTTTAAAAAAATGAGCTTACAAAAAATGGAATAATTAAAGGATCACTATAGTAACCCAGACCACTTCAGCTCAATGAAGTGTTCTGGGTGCCAGGTCCCCCAGGTTTTAACTTGTGAGGGCTGTAAACATAGCCGTTTCTGAGAAACTATGTTTCACTAAGGGCTTATCCAGCCTCTAGTGGCTGTCTTCCTGACAGCTGCTAGAGGCGCTTCTGCGACACTGAATGTGCAGAACGTCCATAGGAAAACATTGAGAAATGCTTTCCTATGGGCGTTTTGAATGCGCGCGTGGCTCTGGCCACGCATGCGCATTCCGCTCCACTCGGGAGCTGACATCGGAGTGAGAGGAGAGTTCACCGGTGCTGGATTAATGTAAGTGGCTGAAGGGGGACCCTGAGTGTGGGGGGGGGGGACCTAAGGGTTATGTAGTGTCAGGAAAACGAGTTTGTTTTCCTGACACTATAGTGATCCTTTAATCAACATTACCAAAAAAACTAGACCTTCATCCACGAGAAATGGCACCCTCTGAACTCTTTCCACTTTCATTAGGGTTTTTTTTTTTTTGGTTGTATATTTTTTTTTTATATTTTAACACTTTTTTTCTCTGCTGATGCCCACACGTTTTACATATTATTATTATTATTGGTATTTATATACCACCAGCTTGTTCTTCAGTGCTTTCCAATATTCT
Organism: Pelobates fuscus; assembly: GCF_036172605.1. Taxonomy (NCBI): domain Eukaryota; kingdom Metazoa; phylum Chordata; class Amphibia; order Anura; family Pelobatidae; genus Pelobates; species Pelobates fuscus. The sequence continues at coordinate 160,966,506 of NC_086325.1, forward strand.
GAAAGTGGAACATTTAACAATAAATGAGACAATTACAAAATTATACAGGGACGATAGGTAGATGAGGACCCTGCGCTGACGATCTTGCATATTCAAGGTGTGTTTTCTTCACATAGATTTTAAAACTTTTGGAATCGATGGTGTTTTGTGTGCCTACTCCATGCCAAGAAATGGTAAGAACTGAGAACGTGCCAGGGATATGATGGATGGCAGTGACTCACCTGCCTTCAGGAACATCCTTTACATCTGCAGTGCCGATTAAGGACATGCTATGTAGGTTGTCACACCAGTACCTGTAATTGCAAAGCTTTCCCATGGCATGCTTTACCCAAGCCGTACAATAGAGAGTGGGTGAAGTAAGGACACAAATTCAAATTAACTGGAATTGTTTACCAATACACTTCCTTCTTCTGAGACATGACCCACCATATTCCTGTAATTTCCGTGGGCCTCTCCTCTTACCAAGTGCATTGGTTTGAGGTTCTGACTCTGCAACAAGAAAGGTTTTGGCCAGTAGTGGATATTTTATTTTCTTCTTACTCCAAATGTTTCTATTGAAAACATGCCTCTCCGCCAACTATAACCTCCTCGCCATTGGAGCAGCTGTCCCAACTGATAATCTGCTGTGAAAGATCTGGAATTAATGGAAATTATGTTTGCTTTGAAAACAACAAAGCAAGCAGTGTTGGTTTTCAAACAGGTCACACGGCTAACTCTGTTCTATCCGCATACACACCCTGTGCTACATTTGTCGATTTGTGCATATAAAATAAAATATATGGAAATCTATGTACAGTTTTGAACCGTAGCTCATGAATGATGGCGTTTGTTTTTTTTTCCTCAGATAAGCTGGTGATTGATATTTAATTTTAGGCTTCAACATTCCTTGTGGAATCGAGGAAGATACGTATTATAAATCGGTCAGAAGTAAGCACTGGGGATTCATTGTAGCACCCCTTGCTGCTGTGATACCAGTGCGTGATTTCATTGATCAGCCATTAATTGTCTGTAGCTCTACTGTGCTTTAGTCATGTTAAAGGATTACTGTAATGGGTATGAAGCCTGGAGTACTGTGGCTGGTTCACATGTAAACTACTACTTTTATCCTCTTACTTGGGTTCCCACCAGGCTCTGAGACTTCCTGTTGCTGTGATGATGCCCTTCTAGCTTCTGAAGTTGAAAGCGTAAGTTAATTGCTCTTACCCCGTCAGTGACGACCCATTCACAAAAAAAGGGGTTACTTTTCAGTAGCCGGATGCCGCCTGGGGGAGTTGAGATCTGTGCTGGAGGCAACTTTGTGGTTAAACTGTTTGAGAAAAGTTTAGCGTCTTGAGGTAATAGTGCGCCCAGGACCTCCTGGCACCATAACAACTTAACTAGTGAATTGAAAACAGATTTGCAAAATGAAGGCTAAAATAGTCCATCTGTGACTATTGCAAAGCGTGAGGAATTTTCCAAATCAGCTATTGTGATCTAAATTTTGCAACCCAGTTTGCATTTGACTGCACGTCCGTGTATATTCTAAAGGGCTGAGTTATGAGTTAGATTTCATAATCCTATAGATTAATTGTTCAACTGAAACATACATAACTCCCTAAACAAGTTTCATATCAGCCATGTGAGTTCGTGTAAGGTAAGCATACTAAAACAAACATAAATTAATGTTTGTACACCGCTTCAGGTTTTTTTAAGTTTTCGAGCTTCACACATCACTGGCAAAGAGCAGCCAGTTTTACCAGTTTGAAAAAAAAGGGTAAAGGTACTTTTTTGGGGGAGGTTTACAGCAGATCCCGTGCAGACTGGCAAAAACAAAACCAACAATGGCATGAACTAGCTGTGGTGGGGCACAATATATGTGTTTTGTTTGTTTTTGTTTTTTTACTACACTAATGAGCCTTTTTACATCACTTTTTCTGTCTTTCAAAATGTACCGGCCGTAAGAAGAATGATTCGATATAACCTTGTAGAAAGTTTAAACTATACTTTCTCATAACTACCGACTGTCCAAAAACTGGTGGGACAGTCCTAATTTTAACTCCGGGCTGCCTATTGTGAATTCTGTGCAAAAAATGCATCTGTCAGCATGCCCTCCTTGCAGTCCCTCCCTGCCTTCTCTGCCTCCCTCTGTTTCATAGATTGATTGATTTTTTTTTTCTTTTTAAATAGTAGTGAGGCCCACTATTCCCCCTCACCAGCTCGGAGTGCGCGCATGCACTTTGATCCAGTGAGTGGTCCAATCAAATGCTTCTATTTGATTGGACTGCGTGACGGAGCTGTGATGTTGGCATGGGCGTAGAGAGGAGTGTGGGGAGCTTTGACCGGCACTGGATTTCAGGTAAATTAATCTCTTTAACCCGTTAAGGACACATGACATGTGTGACATGTCATGATTCCATTTTATTCCAGAAGTTTGGTCCTTAAGGGGTTAAACCTGCATTTAATGGGGGTGGAATGGGGCGTAATGAGCATTGTCCAATAGTGCATTCTACACTTAATTAAAAATGTAATTAGCCCTTTTATTAAACTCGGCAGCAGTTTTCATCATGCAATCAACTGCCGCTCAAATTTGTGGCAGCGTCGCTGTGACTTCATACATGCTTTGATTTTTATAAAACGAGCTATAAGTATGACCGCTAGAGAAGGTACAGATTTATAACAATTCATTGCTTGCCGTTATGCTGTCACTAACTTTCCTTCAACACTGTGCATTGGATTGGTCGGCAATTCTGATGATGTTACCAAGGGGGCAGAGTCGCGCAGTGCTGGACATAAGGTGAGTTTTATTAACTTTTTAAGAGGGCTGAGGGGGTTTAGCACTACAAGGTCAGGAATAAAGGGTTGTGTTCCTAACACTATAGTGTTCATTTAAATAATCTGTTGTAAGAATAGTGGATATATATAATGTATCATGAATGTGATAAAAACTGCAGTGTCAAAACTAAACAAAGTTTTATAGTGCTTTGATTTATATACTTATCCTATAGTTACCAAAACAACTTTAGTACTTTAGTTTAATTTAATTAAGTAGTTTTAGTGTATAGATCATGCCTCTGATGTTTTACTGCTCAATTCTCTGCCATTTATGAGTTAAATCACTTTTTCTTTTTATGCAGCCCTTGTCACACCTCCCCTGGCTGTGACTGACACAGAATGCATGAAAACAAAATAATTTCATTTTCAATCAGATGTGACTTACTTAAAATGTTTTTATCTCCTACTCTGTAAATATAACTTTAATTACATACATATAGGAAGCTCCTGCAAGGTTAAGCAAGCTATTAACCGAGCATGAGGTAAGAAATTCTAAATTACCCAGAATTCGCAATAAAGGAAGTGTAAACATTAGATAACTCTTTACAGGAAATGTTTAGGAAGGCTGTGTAAGTCACATGCAGGGAGGTGTGCCAAGGGCTGTATAAACAAAGTGATTTAACTCTTAAATGACAGAGTACTGAGCAATGAGACCACAGGGGCATGATCTATATACCAAAACTGCTTTGTTAAGCTAAACCTTTTTTGGTGACTATAGTGTCCCTTTAAATTGCAAATTCTATGTCTGCTTAGTGAAAATTATAATTAAAGAGACATTACTACCCAAACCCTCCTCAAATATATACTGTGGTCACCTCCAAAGGGGCCTCTGACGCTGGGGGGCTAGGCAGGGCAGGGCACTCAACCCAAAAGGGATCTGGTCTGGACTCCAAAATCACATAGTAAAGACCCAGAACATGCATCTTGCAGGAATGATGCTGCTGTAGTGACCAAAATGTATACATAATACAGATTAAGGAACAGCGCACACATAAAATACATTTTTAAATTGTGTACATATTGTCTGAATGAGTATGTGTTTATAGTGTGTATAGTAGTTGTGTGGGCATACTGTGAGTGTGGCAGTGTGTCTCGTGTGTATACTGTGAGTTGGAGTGTGTCTGTATATAGCAATGTGTGTACATACGCTGTATAATAGAGGTGTATATTCTGGCTAAATTTCTATCACTTCACTCCCAGAGACCAGTCAGAGAAAAATACTGGCCCTTGTATTGCTGGTATTTTTGCAATAACCGCACTAGCTGGACAGACTCAAATATCGTGCCCAGTGCCGATCTTAGGGGTGTGCCAGCGGTGCGGCCTGCCATAGAGCAGGGGGCACCCTGCAGCCGACACAGCTCACACATGGCTGGCAGGGATTTAAAAAAATAAAATAAACATTTGCGGCGGGGGCGGAGCTTCCCATATGGCGGTGCTTCCCATTCGACGGGGGCTGAGCTAAAGGTGCCGGATATCCGCTGCAGGGGAAGCAGGAAGGAGTCCCTGCTTCCCCAACAAACAGTCTCCAGGAGCTGCACTGCCTCCACAATGAACAGAGGTAACTGTGATTGTCAGTGTGAGTGTGACTCTGTGTGTGTGTTTTTGACGGTCTGTATGTGTGTTTGTGTGTGTGTGTGTGACTGTCTGTCTGCCTGTGTGTGTGTATGACTCTGTGTGTGTGTGTGTGTGTATATATATGACTGTCTGCCTGTGTGTGTGTGTGTGTGTGTGTGTATATGATTGTGTGTGTGTGTGTGTGTGTGTGTATGAGTATGTGTGTAAAACTGTATGTGTGGCTGTCTGCCTGTGTGTGAGCGTGTGTTACTGCCTGATCCTGTGTATGTGACTATCTGCCTGCGACTATGTGCATGTGGTGGATTTGACCGTGTATATATATAACTGTGTGTATCTTACTGTGTGCACATGACTTTGCAAAAATATACACCTGCATTCACACACAGGTCTAAATGCATATTTTTATCTGAATTAAATAACCATCACACACAGCCAATAAACCCAGCACAAATATCACATACAACCAATACACGCATATCACACACTGTTAATACACCCATTCAAATATCACACACAGCCAACACATAGCATACATATCACACAGTCATCACACCTATCACATACATAGACAACACAAACATTACATCATACATGGATAAGGGGGTGGTGGGGGGGGCGCTGTGAAGATTTTTCGCACAGGGCGCCTAAATGCCTAAGGCTGGCCCTGGCTGTGCCGGTGAAATAACGGCAGGCTAGAAACCCAAGTGTATGTTTGTACATATCTATATGTGGGTATAGGTATCTGTGTTTAGGTACGTTTATGAATCTGTTTATGTGTGCGTGTAGAGGTAATTGTCATTGTGTCTATGTTTGTATGAGTGTATATCTGTGTTTGTGCAAATTTTTTTAAAGGTAAAATCTGACACAAAATCCAGCAGTGCCCCTCAGAATTCAGGCTCTGGATCCGCCCCTGTGTGCAGAAATTAAATTTGCTAAAGTTTTTTTTCTCCACCAGACTTTGAATAAGCCCTACTGTCTTGGGTACTTTTCATACACATACCCATACATGTAGCATGTCCTGCAAAACCTTGTCAATCTGTCTGTCTTATTTTCTTAGGTAAATTATGGTCTAGTACAGGGATAGGCAACCTTCGGCTCTCCAGATGTTGTGGACTACATCCCCCGTAATGCTCTTACACACATAATGCTGGCAAAGCATTATGGGAGGTGTAGTCCAAAACATCTGGAGAGCCGAAGGTAGAAGTTCTGATCCCAAACTTGATTTGAGCCATATGCCGTATGTATGGGGTTTGAAAGCTCAATGCATGTAACCTTAGGCATATCCAGTATTATAATTCCCATTGTATTTCCATTAACGTAGTCTATGGTTGCAGGTTGTCCTCCATTTTGTTGTACAGACCTACATTCTGGGAGTCTGTCCTGGGTAGGTGTGGGTTTCCCCGCAAACCACACAGGCCCAACGCAAGTCATTTATTTTTTTAACCTTTTAGTTTGATGATATAAAAGGGCAGATACACATAGCAGACGTACATTTATATCTTGCGTTTACAATAGTGATATCAAATTTAATTAAAAGAGAGCCACGTAACACATGATGCAAGGGGGGTGAGGCCAGCTTTCATTAAGGGATTTATCTGCTAAATTTTATTACAAATTAGCTGAACTGGAAACACAGCTGACTTCAGATTTTTTATTTTTCTCCATTAAATTCAGCTATTTTGGTGAAAAATGTGTAATTTATTTAGAATTTCTGGACACTGCACCCTATGAGGGAGAGCAATGTTTCTATAATAACCCATTAATGCTGGATACAATGTTTTTATAATAACCCATTAATGCTGGATACAATGTTTCTATAATAACCCATTAATGCTGGATACAATGTTTCTATAATAACCCATTAATGCTGGATACAATGTTTCTATAATAACCCATTAATGCTGGATACAATGTTTCTATAATAACCCATTAATGCTGGATACAATGTTTCTATAATAACCCATTAATGCTGGATACAATGTTTCTATAATAACCCATTAATGCTGGATACAATGTTTCTATAATAACCCATTAATGCTGGATACAATGTTTCTATAATAACCCATTAATGCTGGATACAATGTTTCTATAATAACCCATTAATGCTGGATACAATGTTTCTATAATAACCCATTAATGCTGGATACAATGTTTCTATAATAACCCATTAATGCTGGATACAATGTTTCTATAATAACACATTAATGTTGGATACAATGTTTCTATAATAACCCATTAATGCTGGATACAATGTTTCTATAATAACCCATTAATGTTGGATACAATGTTTCTATAATAACCCATTAATGCTGGATACAATGTTTCTATAATAACCCATTAATGTTGGATACAATGTTTCTATAATAACCCATTAATGCTGGATACAGTGTTTCTATAATAACCCATTAATGCTGGATACAATGTTTCTATAATAACCCATTAATGCTGGATACAATGTTTCTATAATAACCCATTAATGCTGGATACAATGTTTCTATAATAACCCATTAATGCTGGATACAATGTTTCTATAATAACCCATTAATGCTGGATACAATGTTTCTATAATAACCCATTAATGCTGGATACAGTGTTTCTATAATAACCCATTAATGCTGGATACAATGTTTCTATAATAACCCATTAATGTTGGATACAATGTTTCTATAATAACCCATTAATGCTGGATACAATGTTTCTATAATAACCCATTAATGCTGGATACAATGTTTCTATAATAACCCATTAATGCTGGATACAATGTTTCTATAATAACCCATTAATGCTGGATACAGTGTTTCTATAATAACCCATTAATGCTGGATACAATGTTTCTATAATAACCCATTAATGCTGGATACAATGTTTCTATAATAACCCATTAATGCTGGATACAGTGTTTCTATAATAACCTATTAATGCTGGATACAATGTTTCTATAATAACCCATTAATGCTGGATACAATGTTTCTATAATAACCCATTAATGCTGGATACAATGTTTCTATAATAACCCATTAATGCTGGATACAATGTTTCTATAATAACCCATTAATGCTGGATACAATGTTTCTATAATAACCCATTAATGCTGGATACAATGTTTCTATAATAACCCATTAATGCTGGATACAATGTTTCTATAATAACCCATTAATGCTGGATACAGTGTTTCTATAATAACCTATTAATGCTGGATACAATGTTTCTATAATAACCCATTAATGCTGGATACAATGTTTCTATAATAACCCATTAATGCTGGATACAGTGTTTCTATAATAACCCATTAATGCTGGATACAATGTTTCTATAATAACCCATTAATGTTGGATACAATGTTTCTATAATAACCCATTAATGCTGGATACAATGTTTCTATAATAACCCATTAATGCTGGATACAATGTTTCTATAATAACCCATTAATGCTGGATACAATGTTTCTATAATAACCCATTAATGCTGGATACAATGTTTCTATAATAACCCATTAATGCTGGATACAGTGTTTCTATAATAACCCATTAATGTTGGATACAGTGTTTCTATAATAACCCATTAATGCTGGATACAATGTTTCTATAATAACCCATTAATGCTGGATACAATGTTTCTATAATAACCCATTAATGCTGGATACAGTGTTTCTATAATAACCCATTAATGCTGGATACAATGTTTCTATAATAACCCATTAATGCTGGATACAATGTTTCTATAATAACCCATTAATGCTGGATACAGTGTTTCTATAATAACCCATTAATGCTGGATACAATGTTTCTATAATAACCCATTAATGCTGGATACAATGTTTCTATAATAACCCATTAATGCTGGATACAATGTTTCTATAATAACCCATTAATGCTGGATACAATGTTTCTATAATAACCCATTAATGTTGGATACAGTGTTTCTATAATAACCCATTAATGTTGGATACAGTGTTTCTATAATAACCCATTAATGCTGGATACAATGTTTCTATAATAACCCATTAATGCTGGATACAATGTTTCTATAATAACCCATTAATGCTGGATACAGTGTTTCTATAATAACCCATTAATGCTGGATACAGTGTTTGTTCGGTGTATAATAAGACACTTTGTCCCGTGTGCCCTTTCTCCCTCCTGGCTCTGGTGTCTGTTGTGTTCCTGGTTGCGGTTTAAATAAAGTTGTTGAAGCCGTGGCGCGAACTGCCGGGGCGGTGACGTCGAGGGGGCGTGTCCTGGGGGGGGGAGGGGGAGGACGCCGACCCGGAAGTGGCCGCTGGGCGAGGTCTGAGAGAGTTTCCGGCAGCTGAGGAGGCCGGAGAGAGAGAGAGAGAGAGCGGTGCTAGGCCTGGGACTGGCCGCGCTGGCCGGAGCGATGTGAAGGGGAGAGAAGCGGCTCATTCTCCGAGGTAAGAGACTGCAGACCGTGCGGGACCCCCGGCTACCCCCCACCACAACCACCCCGGGGGGGAGCACCGCCCCAACTCACCGGCACGGGGGGAGGGGGGCACGTCACCAATATGGGGGCTCAGACTGACCCCCTGCCAGACATGGGACCCCCTGCCAGACATGGGACCCCCTAATATAACCCGGGACCCCCCTTTATTAACCCGGGGTCTTATAACCCGGGCCTGGGGGCGCTGAGACCCTCATAACCCGAGCACTTCCTAGCCTGGGGGTCCTGGGCCATTCATAATCCGGGGACCCCCCAGAGTTACCCCGGCCTGGGGTTCAGACCCTCCTAAACCAATAACCCTGACCATTTATCACCCGAGAACTTCCTAGCCTCGGGGTCCTGGGCCATTCATAACCCGCATTTCCCCAAATCCCCCGGGCCTGGTGGAACGGAGACCCTCGTAAACCAAAACCCCGGGCCTAGGGGCACTGAGACCCTTATAACCCGCGCCCCTCAGATTAACCCTGGCCTGGGGCCACTGAGACCTTCGTAATACTCCTTAGCCTGGGTGAATTTAGATCTTCCTAAACCAATACCTCGCCCGGGCTTGGGGGCACTGAGACCCTCATAACCCGAGCCCTTGTTAGCCTGGAGGTCCTGCGCCACTCATATTACACGAGACCCTCATAATAACCCGGGCCTAGTGTACCGAGCTCTCCTCCCCCCCCGAGCCACTTATAACCAGGGCCCCTTCACAGCCTGGGGTCATGGGCCATACATGACCAGGACCCCTCATAATCTGGGAGGCCTCATTACCCCCCCCCCCCCCCCCCCCCACATGTTACCCATCGAGCAGCTCCATGGACAGACAGGAGAGGTGGGGTGGCAGACCTTTAAACATGGCTATTCGCAAAATTATGAACTGTGGGTAAATCAGTGAATTTCAGATCCAAAGTTGAAGGAAAAAAAAAGAAACAATTCTGCTCGTTGTGATTTTTTTTTTCTTACGCAATTTTCACCCAAAATCGAACCGATTTTATGACATTTCACATTTTAGTGAGTAAACATGCAAGAAAATGTGCCCCCCACCCACTTTAGAGAGCTCAGTAATGGTGACTGCAAATTCAGTGAAAAGAGGTTGTAAGGAGCTTTCCTTTAGCAAGTGGAGATCTGTTTTATAGAGTTATAAATATTTTATAGAGATGTTTTCAGGATTTTTAAAAGATGTAAATTATATAATTATTAGTCTTTTTAAACATTTTCTTTCAAAAATGGCCCAGAAATTCATAATGTTTACAATTCTGGTTCTATACAGAATTTGCTGCATTTCTCTTGAAGGAAAAAAATCACAATTGTTTAATCACAACTTGTTTTAATCACAACTGTTAAGAAAATACCTATTATTTGTTTTTATTTATTTTCTATCTAGAATATTAAAGCATATAGTCTTAGACTTAATTAGATCATCATCATTATTAGGGAATCTATTTATCATTCTCCCACGACAGTATCTGGGGGTATATACACCTTTTCCTACACCCATGTTGCAATATATACAGTAAAATGTTATAAAAACATTGTGGGGTTCATTTGTCGCTTAAAAAATAGAAAAAAACTACCAGCAACCCCACATTCACTTAGAACCTCACTCTACTCTTAGGCAAGTGGAAGCCAAAAGGCTGCATAGTTGAACAGTTCGTGCGATGCTTGTCAGGCGTAAGGATATTTATTTAATGAGGAATTTACAGTATCATTGCAAGCTTGGCAAATTACCGGCACTGAAATAGCTGAGTTGGAAATTTTTCCGGCTAAAATAAATATTTTTTTCATTCAGATTTTTATTGAACAAAATGTAAAGCAGAAGCAGCATTCAAAAAGAGAGCCCTAGGATATAAAAAAAAGGAAGGAAATTTAAATATAGATGTCTATTTATGAAAAATAGTGAACATCAACAAAAAAAGGATTAGAAGGCGGCCATGGGGTAGGACAGGTTACAGAAATCTGTTTCATGATACCTAACGTACGAGTGACTGTTGGGCATCTAATCTTTCACTTCATGATAGTATTTTATAATGATAGAATTATTGGATGCAGCCTTATCACTATCTATTTACACAACCAAGCTAGGACACGAAAAGTGTTTGAAAGTTGAATAAGACGATCTGAGTTGTGATGGCGTCTTGGCAATTATAGCTTAACGTTTGTAATATAATCCATAATTTAGTGAAAAGCCCTGACTGTTTTGCATCTGATGTCCATAATCCTCCCCCAAACGATCCTCTTACGCCTAGCTCTATGGGGCGCTTAGATGTAGCTTGACAAATTAAATTCATTCTTTCAAGAGTAGTACTATTTTTATTTTATTTTCTAATTTATTTTGCTGCTATCAAATTGCATTTTCAGACCTCACAAGTGACTGCAGTATTTATGAATAACGTAGGCTGTTACTGGAGGGGTGGGGGGGAAAAGTAGTTGGGATAACCACTTTGCAGACTGTAAAAGCGTTTGTCATTTTGTTGGTTTTGAAAAAAGCCAACACTTGTTTTCTTTTGGCCTGGTAATTCAGATTGCCCTTTGATAGGACCTATCTCTGTTCATTTTAATAAGTTACTGCTTGTTTCTAGAAACCATTGTGGTTTGTCATTTCTGAGCATTATTTCGGCAGCGTGTTCTTCTAATATATTGCACATGGTTATGTGTATGTATACATAGAATAATGCTAAGTGTTGATAGTTATGGTGAGGGTCAAATAAAAGTCAACTCGTCGCTAATTTTATCAAATTCAGAAACCTACTGCTTTGAGTCTTGTGTATATATACACCGAACGTTTTGCTTTGGGATATATATTATATTTTTGAGATTGAAATGGCAGTAGTCCGGTTTTACATTCTCTGATATGCATATAAAGTCACCTTCTGTCCCTGTGTTTATCTAAATCTATACTTTCTTGTTAGGCAGTGGTGGGAATTATAAGAAAGTAGATCGTAGGCTAAAGGAGAAAAGAAGGTGACAAGTTCAGAGTATTAGGAAATGCATTTCAAGGAATGGGGAAATGAGAAGTTCCCTTTTGGCAAAGTCGTTAGTATAACACAGTTTAACTACCCTGTGATCACACATTATACTTTGCCAAACCTCTTGGTTTTTTTTCTACAATTTTTGTAAAAATGTCCACTTCCCTTGCAGCAGACGTTTAGTAAATCCTAGTTTAAAATGCTGATTGTGTGTTTTGTTTCCCCATCATGGGTGCTGTAAACTGAACTTTTCAAGAATGTGGCAGATATAAAGAAAGACCTTTGGCCCAAACCTGCCGTACGTTTTATTCACCAAGGCTAGCTTGTAAGGAAGAAGGACATAACAGATTATGCAGAATCAACATACATTGCTTGGAAGTAATTTTAATTCGGTAATATAGTATGAGCTTCTGCCAAGATTGAACATTCTTGTTCATCTCTATGCAGATTGACTTTGCTGCTTTCACAGAATTTCTGATCATGTTGTTCCAAACGCTTACCATAACCACTACAGTTTACTTTGAATACATTGTGTAGTTGCCTGGTAGTCCTCCAATGTAATTGGTAAAACTCAGTTTGACTTCTTGTCTGGGTCCACCGATTGCCGGTCACATCCTGAACCGGAAGTTGACAACTCCTACATGGACCTTTCTTTAACACTCTGCCCCGTGCAGGGCAAGCTCATTGGCTCAGAGCATGAACCAATGAGCTAAGCCCTGCACTGCCGGATTTACCTCACTGCAGAGTGCTTCAGGTTGTCAAAGAGGCAGTGACTGGAGACGGGTGTACCCCAGGTAAGTTAGACCGTTGCCAAACAGTTTGAATACTGCCCTTGGGGGAGGGTGGTGTCAAATAACCAGGAACCCTTTAGTGTGCTGCAGTGGTTATTATTTATAAAGCTCCAACAAATTCCACAGCACTGTACAATAGGAGGACATGTATTTATAACCAGACAAGTTAAACACACAAGAGCTTACAATTAACCTTTTTGTAGCTCAGCACTGAATGGGCTGCAAGTGCCACAATCCCCAGCAATTTAGTTTGAAGGGTTTGTTAGTTAAAGAGTGAAACCAGCATCTCATTCGCAATGTCTAGTTACTTAGCTTTGCATGAATTATACACACTCCTTTATGGGAGTTTCAGAAATGGAGCCGAATCACATACACCGTTTTGTTACAGAGTATGTACTTATTTAAATATTTTCACCCCTTCGATTCTTTTAAACTAGATTTAATTTATTAGAATCTCACAGGAATTTGTCGTACTTTCTGTTCACCTTCCTTGCAGTCGGTTCTGTTTTTACACAATGCAAAATCTGAAAGCATATTTGCATTTCTGTAGGTGTTTGCAGTGATTAATTTGCTCTTTCTATTTTGAGCTACGAACGACTGAAGCCTAGTTAGCACTGTGCAAATCAAAATCTGTCTTTTCATGCATCCAGCAGGGGGAAAAAAAATGTCCGAATTCTAAGCTGTGAAAGCGACTGGTTGCATTTTATAGGATAACATTACTGGGCTGTACAAGCCTTGCCTGACTGTTCCCAACTTGTAACTAGCGCAGCAATATTACATGTCACATTGCAAATGATTCATTTTCCTAAATAAGCCTGAGGCGTACAGTCATTTATCCTCAGAGTTTTTGTTGAGTTACTAGGTTTTGGTGAATTCTGCATTTCCTAAATTTCCCATCCACAAACAGCCGTGTATTCCTCCCCCCTTTTTAAAGCCCCACGTCACATTTATTGGTTATTTAAGTCAGGCAGGATTCCTGAGCCCCTTACAGGTCATAACTGGTAGAGCATTAACACTATAATAGCCAGAGGACCTTCAGCATTCATGTCTTGCACATTCCATAGTCCATATCTTTAAATAAAACCATATATCAGCATGCAAGAAAATAGATTAAATTATCTCCGTGTACTGCATCTGGTGCATGTCTCCTAACAAGATTTTTAACAATGGGGATGTGGGCAAGAAAGCATTTGGATTAGATTGTCCCCATCCCCCGTTTCTATGTTTTTCTAATATAAATTCCTTTAACAAGGGGCTTGTTTTTTGGGTGACACGTGGTAATACCAAGATTTGGTTCACTGATTGTGATTTGCATTTAGATTGTTCATTGTCATCAATTGCCATTTACACCTTTTTATTAACAGTTTTATTATTTATTTATTTTTAGTTTTGACAGTCATCTGCATGTGGAACTATTAGAAGAGAATAGTTACGGTACTTTATTAGCCTGAGATGCTTTGCCAATGACAGGTTAGCTTTTGGATACTTCGGTACATTTATACAAATGTAGCATGGCACTTCTATTCTGTTTTTGTACATGGTTCCAGATCAAATTAATACTTGCATTGTAAGTAAACAAACCCCATACTCTGACACCATCATCTCATTCTCAGTCTGTAGTGATGGCAATTAGTGTTTGTCTAGTGCTGGTTTTGTGATCAGGGTGGATACTTTGGTATAAAATAGTACAGCTTCTAGCAGCTGGTACCAAATACAAAATTTAAATATAAAAATACCCTTTTTGCGGAAACATGAAAGATTTGACACACAAGGTAGGGAATGTAGGTGAGGAAAGACATTCTCTCCCGCTCAGCTATTTATTTAAATGCGTGTGTTTTCAGCTTTCGATTGACAATACTTGGAACATCCACTGAGTCATTAGCAAAGTCTAATTGTTAAGAAAATAAAATGTATCCTAATATTTGTAAAACCAAAGTTAAAGACCTGCTGTCAAGAATATTGTCTAGGTCGAACCTTTGAAGCTCAATAGTACTGCAATTGGTGTATGCTTTGCCCCATACGTTTCCGAGCTCAGCACTACCAGTCCTGCACTGCAGGAAGTTATAGGAACATAGAGATATGTATAGGGGTACTGTAGAAACCAGAATATATACTATTTAACCTCTTACAGGGGCTCTCTTGGCACTAAAATCACTACATCTTGGTTTAGTGGTTTTGTTGCATAATCCCTGTTACTGCAGACTAATAACTTTACATATTGCTATTTTTCAGAAAACTTTAGTTCAGGCATCTCGAACTCTGAGCCCATCAGATGTTGCTGAACTACCACTCCCATGGTTCTCTGGCCATTTGTTGCATTCAAAGAATTCTGAGAGGTGTAGGCCACCTGTAGTTCCAGATGCACTACTTCAACGCTTTAATTTAAAGGGACACTCCAGGCATCCAGACCACTTCTGCACATTGGAATGGTCTGGGTGCCAACTCCCATCACCCTTCCCATCTAGTGGCTGTCTATTATCCCCATTGCCGCGCATGTGCATTAGGTCTCCCCTGCTGGCTGGCGTGGGCGGAGCCTGACCCAGCACCGAGGGAGGGACATTGGTGCTTGATTCAGCTAAGTGTCTGAAGGGGTTTTAACCCCTTCAGCAACATGGGATGGGGGGCAGGAGGGAGAGGGGAACTAGGATTCTCTAGTGCCAGGAAAACGGGTTTGTCTACACATTTGGTTTCATAATGGCACTGAATACGCTTTTCATAAAGAAGCATTGGATTGAATATATCCCTATGAGAAACATCGATTGGCTGAGCATTCAATGGCCGCACATGTCCAATATGGACCCTGTGCTTCCCTGTCACACCAGCCGCAGACCACTCTTATCCTCTGTGCATTCCCACACGATTGGTTGGGATCCAGGAGGGGCCACTGCAGACTCTATATCAGACGGCAGCGACTGCATTTGGCGTGTTAACGTACGCAGTCCGCTATGCATCAGGGCCATTTAAAGGCTCCACCCTATGAGTATGTTGCGAACGTGCATGTTTCCTTACTTGTGTACGTCTTGCCCACACATTTTGATGGCATGTGAACGTTTTATAGCAAATCACGGCCCTCTTAGGGCAATTTACACTTTATTTAGGCATTTGTTCTCTGCTCTGTCGTGGTTTCCACCCTTTTAATCTGAGAGTGCGTTTATGTATTGATTCTACTGTGTTATTGGCTTCTACCTTGACACGCCTTTTACATTCTCTGTTCTCTTGACCTCGGCATGTCCTGATCTAGTTTTTATGTTGTTTATGGCTCTAAGGTCTGGTAATAGGTTTTAGGGTTTTCTGGTACTTTTTTTTTTTTCTTGGGTTGGGGATCAGACTATCCTGACATTTTGTATGTGACTGACCTCTTTACTGTTATCACAGTCTAGTCTATGAATCGTCCAGGTTTGTGTGGGTTTCCCTTTTTATTTAAGGGTTGACACATCCAAACACAAGTGTATTGTTCAGGGTAGTCATTGCTGTGCTGGACCCCCCTCAACCCAGTGCCACGGCCACGTTCTCCCAACATCCAGATTCTCCACAGCTGATGTCACACTGGAGAGGTAGGGAATGCGGCTGAGGCGAGGATCATGCTGACTGGCACCAATGTGCCAAATTTACACTGGACTCACATTAGGCTCCTGGAACTCTTGTTCTGACTGGCCATGATTGCAGTCAGTGGTTGTGTTACATCCTAGCAGCAGAGGGGTTAACCTCTGTATGTGCAACCCTATGATGGTTTAAAATGTGTTATTTACCGCAGCCACCCTGGCTGAATTCATCAAGATTGATCTCAACCAATCCAAATTGCTGTGCTGCGCCAATTACATTTTCTCTTGGAGCATCATTTGATTGAAAACAGAGTCTGACTCTGTTCTCAGGGCTGACATTCCTCTTGTGGCTGTCAGGAAGACAACTAGTAGAGGATTGTTTAATCCTGCAATGGAAAATTGCAGTGTGTTACATTGCAGGGTTAAAAGGACAGGGTCACTGCGCTCGGACAACTTCTTTGATCTGAGGTAGTCGTGGTGCTTTCAGTAGTCCTTTTTAAAGTCTAAGCAAGTACTTGCAAAAAATGGTGTATTTCTTGGAGTGGACTGTTCCAGAACTGTAATAATGGATGACGTGATCCTCAAAAAATAATGTGGGCATTTTGATACAAAAGTCTGTTGTTTTTTTTTGTAAGCTCTGCATCATAATCCTTTTTTTCTTTTAATATCTTTTTATTTTCCTCCTTGCTATTGATTTTGTACGTGCTTTTCTGCAGAAGAAGCTGGCTTCATTTGCATATACATTTTATGTCTAAAAATAGTGTTGCTATTCGTAATTCCAGAAGCACGATCCCAGAATGTGACTTGGGACAATAGATACTGTTTAATGTGACACTATGCAGGTCTGCATTTGTTTTGACAGATCAGTTTGCAAGTGACCAGCGTATCTCTATTCATTATCCCCCCCCTTAAATCTCTGCAGTGTGAAGCTTCATTATGGGAAATAAAACCACTTATTACAGTTTATTTCGAAGCGGGATGAAGAATGATACTGCTTTATCTATTGGATTTCCCAGTGACGGCCAAGTCGTGCCTGAACTTAAAAAATAAAATATCTGTGCCCAGGTCGTGAGCTCCTTGGGGGCGGTTTAGGGAGAACGGAGCATGACTCTGGTGTTTAAGCGGTCTTTTATTTAACACTAAGTGAAGAGAGAGAGATGTTGCCCTCGGCACCCAAGGTGGCAAAAAAGGCAAGGGTTGGGGCTTTCTCCGAGGTTAATTTGGTGAGTTCCATTTTGATTTTTTTTTTTTTTAACAGAAGTCCTGTTTTTAGTTTGATACCTTAAGGGATCAGATTGTAATGCCCTATCCTGCTTTTGATGCCCTATCCTGCTTTTGAATTTCTCAGTTGAAGGATTGATAAAATATAGCAATTGCTGGAATTTATTTTGGCAGTGATCATTCCCAGTACAATAGCCAAATTACCAGCCGGGTTTGCGTCTGAATAGTTGTAATTTTTTTAATTTTTTTTTTTTTTGCTATTTGCTGATTAGTGTTGGTGTATATATCCTCTGGTTCACGAGACCAACTGGGTCACTTACTAAAGTAAGAACTATCAGGAAATCAAAATGAGTTGGAAGCATTCTCCTAGTCAGCTACACTCCCAGTTCGGCTACTTTGGCCTTAAACTTGCAAATCTCTGACATTTCTTACTTTAGCCAGCATCCCTCCAAGTTTGTCTGTAAAATAATGCAGGGTAATTGTTAGAATGCATGTCGTCCTAGCTCCACTCCTTATTTTGAAGCATTCTCATTTCCAAATCATCGTTTTTTTTTCCCCCCGTTTGTCTCATTAAAACATTAAAAAAGACAAAAGTAAGCCTTTCCTACCAGTAGGTTCTGAATGGGTATATAGTGCCTTGCCAGTGTGAAGAAATATAAATAATATACACACATGTATCCACATAAATATATAGATTTGTCTTCATGCCATATATATTGGTGTATATGTTGTAGGCAAATAGTAATTCCACGGGGGTGGGGGGGAGATAAGCTTTTGCCTAGGCAAATAGTTACTTGACCTTTTAAATACCATTAGCCTGGGACAAAAGCCCTTTGGCTAACTAGTGTTCAAGCAAATTGTTTCTTCTTCTTCTTTCAGATTTCAAAGCCATTTGCCTAGGCAAATGGTTTTGCCTGAATACTGGTTAGGCAAAAGTATTTTGCTTAGGCAAATGGTATTTTAAAGGTCAAATTTGCCTACTCCTGAAATTACTATTTGCCTACCACATATATATATATATCTCGGTGTGTAATCCTCAGACCTGCCCAATATACTTATATTTAAACTGCGATGCCAAGTGTTGGAGAGTCGAAGGACCTTTTCCATCCTAGAATAGTTAACCCCTTAAGGACACATGACACGTGTGACATGTCATGATTCCCTTTTATTCCAGAAGTTTGGTCCTTAAGGGGTTAAATAAAAAGTGTCAGGTGTATTTGCAACTTTGTATACTACATTACAGAAAGTGTGGTAGATACCAGAGAAGCCTTTCAGTGAGGCCATTATTTAATTTGGAAATATTAGTGATTTTACACCTTTTTGATTGGGTCTCCTCTCCCGGCACAGTCAACTTTACATATTTCTCTCCTTTTTCCCTGTCTCTGATTGATTTATTTGTAAAATTGGCAACTGAGAAAAAAAGTTACAATTTAAATATCAGAATTGAAATTTGGTTGATAACTAATTGTATAGAATTTCTGCTAGTGAGTCTTGTTACAGTTTAGATAGTAAACAAATAAATTGCTTTTTTTTTCTTCTATATAGAATTTATAAAATATATAGAGCTTTTTATTCCCTACATTCAGTCACTTTAAAAAGCTTTGACTAATATTGACACCTCAGTTTTTATGAGCCACTTTTCCCATAGTACCCTGCATGCCCTCTAACATGTAAGCTCATTGAGCAAGGCCCTCCACCTCTCTGTTCCTGTATGTCCAGTTGTCTGGTTACAGTTGCATGTCTGTTAGTCCACCCAGTGTACAGCGCTACGGAATGTGATAGCGCTATATAAATAATAATGATGATGCCTTCAGGTTTTTATTCTGTGTGAGCATCATGGGGAATGTAGTTCACCAACATCTGCAGTGCAAAAGGTGTCCATTACTGCTGTAGTAGCTCAATCTGTGCAGCATTTAATTTGTTTCACGAGGCATGTGAGTTCACATTTTTTTACCTGGAGAAGTCTTTTATTTAAAATGAGAGACAATCCCCAAATAATTTGAGGTGACAAGCTAGCATTATGTTAATGCGGCTCCTCGGCTTTGCAGAATAACTGTGTGTGTGCTTGTAAGACATGAAACCGTTAATTCACAGCAGATGAGAATGTCATTTAAAATCTGTGCTGGAACATTAATGCAGTGAGAACGCCTGAATTTAAATGGAGCCTAGATTTTCATGAATATCAATGACTGTTTAGAAAAAAAACACATGTAACAATGTATTCTCCATTCCTGTTAACCTACTTTTACTGGAGGATCCGGCAGCAGATTTCTACCCACGTCTGTGCGTTTTGCAAGCTCTGTCTTCGTTTAGCTATCCCAGGGGCAATTAGCTTTTCGCTTTTTTTTTTTTTTCTTTTCCATATACATATATTCTCAACAATAAGCATATTTAAGAAAAAAAAGACATTATGCATTTATTAAAACCTCTGGCCAGGCATTGGATGTTATCGGATTCCAAACACGTACCTCTGGTAGAATGCTGGCAAACCAGTGTAATGGCCATTTCCTTATCGCTCAGTATGTCCAATACAATATGTTTGTTTCATTTACATAGCTGGCCTGCTGCGATCCATTGCTTAACTGTTGGAGATGTTCTGAGCAGTACTCTATGCACATTACCTTCGTACAGTCCGTTAACACATAAAATGGTATTCAGGGTAATAACATGGTTTAGTGCGTTATTGTGAAGTTAGGGTTTTTCTGTTTAAAAAAGAAAAATTGATGTCATGTCTGAAATGTTTGATTATAAAGTAGTTAATACAGAATTTTATGTAGGGTGCATGTTGTGTTTGATCAGTACTATATGGAGTAGAGGGAGATGGATATAGATATATAGATATATATAGATATATATTCTTTGTCTAATAAGGTTAATGGCCTCCTACATTTTTACTAAATAAAGTACTCTTTGTTGAACCAGACTGTGATAGGTGTCCGACGCACCCTCTTGCACATAAGACTTAAAATACTTGGTTGGCCCAATTCTACTACTGTACTGCCTTACCATGTTTTTCTTTTAATTGAAGCCCAAGGTATGTGACTTCTTGGTGCTAAATCTTTCTTAGAGTCCAATCCCTATGGGCAATATTGTCCACTTTTGGAGTCTCCTGTGACTAGTGAATTCACGCCCCCACATTCCCGCCCCCACCCACTCCCATCCCCCACTAGGCAAGACCAGACACAAAATGTAGACTTGTACATCTGGTTTATTTTGTTTCTGCTGCTCATTTGCCGCATGGCCTTGACACCCGACCCTATAAATACAGTTTGTCACTGCTTTCTCTCACAAGGTGAGTGCACAATGATGCGAGGAGTATACCATGTGGGGCTGTGTTCTAGATCCCTGAAAGCATGCGATTTGTGCACCCCATGGGTGCAATGGAGTATCTGTGTGTTTTTCCAGAAGAGATCAGGAGTCAAAGACAGAAATTGTTTAGCAGGATCACATATATTTAACTACTAACAACGTTTTATAATATGGACTGTATTCCCCACTGTGTAATTACTTCTCCTGATTCCCAAAAATAATAAGAGTGCAATCCAATGTGGCACAGAATACAAAATGAAGAGGGCGAGGCGGGAGCATGGGAACGTGTAATAGAATCCATCCAGATGTGGTTACAGTGAAAAAACAATAAAGCAGAGTACGCTTTAGGACCTGGAAATGTAGTTCACTTATATTACTGGATCAGAATATTTGGCTGTGCAGTTCCTGTGTCCGCCATGTTGGATTCTACCAGCAGTGATTGAGGTACTCCTCTCTCTTCCGGAAAACATCTTCTTACATTGAGATGATATTTCCATCGATGGTGGAAAAGATGATTCACAACTCCACATTTTGGAGTTTGCAGTTAGGAAATCTTAGGCATATTAAACATTATAACAAAAACAGGGAGTATGAGAACTATTGTTTCTCTACCATCAGATAGCTGGTAGTAAATCTACGTGCCAGTCTCTGCCATCCGATAGCTGTTAGTAAATCTACGTGCCATTTTCTACCTTTAGATAGCTGGTAGTAAATCTACGTGCCAGTCTCTGCCATCAGATAGCTGTTAGTAAATCTACCTGCCAGTCTCTGCCATCAGATAGCTGTTGGTAAATCTACGTGACATTCTCTGCCATCAGATAGCTGTTAGTAAATCTACGTGCCAGTCTCTGCCATCAGATAGCTGTTAGTAAATCTACGTGCCAGTCTCTGCCATCAGATAGCTGTTAGTAAATCTATGTGCCAGTCTCTGCCATCAGATAGCTGTTAGTAAATCTATGTGCCAGTCTCTGCCATCAGATAGCTGTTAGTAAATATATGTGCCAGTCTCTGCCATCAGATAGCTGTTAGTAAATCTATGTGCCAGTCTCTGCCATCAGATAGCTGTTAGTAAATCTACGTGCCATTCTCTGCCATCAGATAGCTTAGTAAATCTATGTGCCACTCTGCTGTTATCCACATTAATTTTAGATTTATGTAATTCTCTGTAACCGCGTATAGTATAATTAATTTCTGTTAATACATGTTTCCCCATGCTACACACTCCAGTCGGCCACATCTTTGAAATTCCATATACCAATCCTAAGGATCTCAAGTAGGGAGTGCTACTGACTGTCCCTAGGGGTTGCATACTGGGGGGAAGAGCCATCTGGGATTTTTCCCACTGCCACCCCCTGGGGTATTATTTGTAAAGCCAGTAGTATATAGTAAACCATACGCTTGCTGTGGGAGTAGAATGTCTTTAAAAAGATAGATATTTGTTTCAAATTTGAATTCCCCACCCAAGTCACCATTTAGTGAATAACCCTCATCATGACTAAAGATAAAATCACATTCATGTTTGCACTTGCATGTAAGATTTCAGCCTTTAGCTAATGACCTGGAATGTGAGTTGTGTGTGGGTTTTTTTTTTTTGTAGGGGAGGAGGGGTTTAAATTCTGTATATGTGTGTATAATATACACAATGCAATAAAAAGGATTCTCAGTCTGTAATGGAGTTTATCAACTGTCCTTGCGTGCAGATAATGGATTCAGTCCTTAATCTGGGACGTTTATCTTGACACATTACAAATACATAAGACAAGCCAGCATGACCAGAGAATTACAAACTCTTTCCCTACATCGTGAAAATCTGGTGGTTACTAAAAAAATCCTATTTCAAATAACTTTTTTCAAATAACTTATTCCCCCACCAGCAGTAAATGTCACTGAACGTTTGAAAAAAAGTATTTTTTTTTTAATTCCAAGATGGCCGCCACCACAATGAAAAAATGTCAAATAACAAAGTGTCTAACAGCTAAACATACTATAGCTTGGTTGGGGGAACATACTCTGTATGAACTATTTATTTTAATTTAATAAGGAAAATTGTGTACAATGTTGCTATTGTTTAAATCATTCACATCTTTACAACTTCACATTTATTTATTTATTTTTTGTTTTATTACAGTTAACCTGAACGTCTGCCAACATGGACAGCAACAGCTTCATTCAGTTTGATGTGCCAGAATACAGCAGCACGGTTCTCAGCCAACTTAATGAACTGCGCTTGCAAGGGAAGCTATGTGACATCATCGTTCATATCCAGGGACAGCCGTTCAGAGCTCACAAAGCTGTGCTGGCCGCAAGCTCTCCGTATTTCCGTGACCATTCTGCACTAAGTACCATGAGTGGCCTATCTATCTCCGTTATCAAAAACCCTAACGTCTTCGAGCAGTTGCTTCTATTTTGCTACACTGGAAGAATGTCTCTGCAGCTAAAGGATGTGGTGAGCTACTTGACGGCAGCAAGCTTCCTTCAAATGCAATGCGTGATAGACAAGTGCACTCACATTCTTGAGAGCATTCACTCAAAAATTAGCGTTGTTGGTGTCAATTCAGCCGGTGGCGAAGAAGGTCAAAGTGGTCAGAATGGCGTGAAAGATGATAGCTACTTTGCCAACCCAGGAGAGATCTCCCCTCCTTACTGTGGACAAGTGCGGCAGTCCATCATAGGCAGCGACTTAAAAATAGACTCCATGACTAACAAAGCTCTACGGAATCGTTCTCAAGAAGAGGGCCATTCTGACCGGGGAAGCAGTGGGAGCATTTCAGAGCATGAGATTCAAATAGAAGGCGATCAAGAACATGTCGATATGACCCGGGATAACCAAATCACTGAAGTGAAAGTAAAAGCGGAGAAATCAGACCGACCAAGCTGTTCTGATAGCTCTTCTTTGGGTGATGATGGCTATCACACAGAGCTGGTTGATGGAGAGCAAGTGGTGGCGGTCAACGTAGGAGCCTATGGGTCTGTACTGCAGCATGCCTACTCATTTCCCCAAGCTGCTTCCCAGTCTACCACCGTTTCAGAGCCCTACGGTACCATTAGCAACTCAAGTCCTTCCAGATCAATGCTTAGTTGTTTCAGAGGAGGAAGAGCGCGCCAAAAAAGGGCTTCCCACTTAGGGAGTGACATGCAAAATGTGATCCAAAGCTCAGAGAACGAGACCGTTGTGAGCACGCCAAGTTACGAAAGCAGTCCACGTGAACGAAGCACCAGAGGGTACTGGCACCCGTACAACGAGAGACTAATATGTATTTACTGCGGCAAGACCTTCAACCAGAAAGGAAGTCTCGACCGACACATGCGGCTGCACATGGGAATCACTCCGTTTGTGTGCAAGTTTTGCGGGAAAAAATACACCCGTAAAGACCAACTAGAATATCATATTCGGGGCCACACAGATGACAAGCCTTTCCGATGTGAGGTGTGCGGGAAATGCTTTCCTTTCCAAGGCACTTTGAATCAACATTTAAGGAAAAACCATCCTGCTGTGGCTGAAGTTAGAAGCCGAATGGAATCTCCAGAACGATCAGAAGGCTACGCGGAACAAAATGATGTTTCTGCTTCTGAATCAAACCTGGACTCAAATGTTGAGATTCACACCGTGTCTACTACACCCGATTAACACCAGATATGCCAAGGGCATAATGTATAAAGCACACATATCACATTAATCAATGCATATTTTTAATATTGGCTTATTTGGTAATATAACTCTTTTAAGCAGAGGATGCTTTCCTTCCATATATTTTTTTTTTTTATTTATTTTTTTTTTGGGTGCAGGGTGGGCTGCCTCTAAAAGATAATAAAAAAAAAAACTTTATAAAATATCTGGATGACACACTAAAGTAAGACTTTTTTAAGTGGCTTTTTAATTATTTTTTTCCCCTTTTTTGCTTTGCAAGGAGACAGGGTACTATTGCACTCCTGATTAAGCGTATAGTAAAAAAAAAAAAAAATTGGAAAACATTAGAAATACGTGGTTTTCATTAGATGAGTGTTTCTGTGAGAAATTTTATAAATCTAATGTTTATGAATAGCTGTCTACTGAGAAAAGAGGCTTTTTTCCATAGATGTTGCAAATTATTAGACCTTTGCAAACATGTGACACCACAGTGTGATGTCACTGATCGTGCTGTTAATTAAGCTATAATGGCATTATCGTTTTGGCAATTATTTGAATGTGTTGCAGCTTTGCTTTACGGTAACCCAGAGTACATCCTTTCATCGATGTGTCTGTCAGGCTGTGTTGCTTGTCGTAATTTATCTCCCATCCACCGACATACTAATTAATGCATGGTAGTTCTTTCTAGCCAGTAACGTTTCACACCAAATTATTATAATGTAATACTTTGCAGGTGCTTCATTCTTTGGGTCATACTCTTTCCCATCAAACACCAATGGGTGAGACTTTTGCAGAAAATTGTAAATTTGATATTTTTAGTGATAATTGTTTGTGTGTTCAGTAAATTTTAAAGACCTCTGAGTGGGCTATAATGTGGCTTTTCCCCTGGGCCTACCAATCTAGGTAAAGTACTTTACATTGTGTGTGAGTATGTATATATTTTTTTTTATTCTCCTGTCCCTTCCAGTTGATCTGACCGGTCTATCAATATTAGACACCTGTAGTTAAAGTTATTCAGAACAATGTTAGAACAGCTTAATACTGGTTACCAACTTATTGATATGACACACAAAATTTTCCGGGAATGTAAAAGAAAACACCGGAAAATGTTTAACTCTGGCAACACCCAGATCACTGAACGAAACCATTCTTCCAGCCGATGAGCTGTAAGTGCTAATACCATCCATTTGTTGTTTATAAGCTACCCAGAATCCATCTGGGAAAACCTCTAATTCTGAGTACAGCTATTCGTAATCCCATTATAAGTTCAATTGTATAATTAAATGAATGTACGGAAAGTGAAAACTTTTTAAAAGCTTTCAGTCGAAAGTTGTATTATGTAGTAGCGCTATATCGTTCTTACTGTTTTTTTTAAGTTTTATTTCCCTCCTAAAAATTAAATATTACTTTCTTCTAACGTCAACCTGATGCCATAAATGGCCAAGTGCATAGCTAACAAAAAACAAGTTTGGGTTTCTGTCCATCATTGACAATAGAAGCTGAAAAAAAAAAAAAAAAAGTTGGTGCTGACTTTTTAACCATTTTTGTAGTTTTTTAGACCGTTTAGAGATAGCCGTGTTTGTTTACTCTTTTAAAAAAAAATAAAAAATATTGTACTGTGGAAACTTGCTGGGTAAACCATTCTACAGAAAAAAAATCACTGCGTAAATGGGTTTCACAGAGACATTTGAAGGGACTTTGTTATTTTTATGTACAAGCGATACCTCTGATACTGTCTCTATCCCTTGTTTTAGGTTCTTCTCCCCTTTTGCACAGATGCCACACCTTATTTATTTTCAGGACTCTCAAAGGGAATCTGTCATTTATTAATGCTTTATATTTATATATATATATATATATATACTGCATTATACTGATATCTGTTAATTACTGTTTTTGGGGGGTGAGGAGGTAATCCTCTATTCAGATTATGGCCTCGTCTCTCAGCACTGGCATGCTTTTGGGAAATGTTTATTTTATTTTTTATATATGTTTAAGTGCATTGTTTTCCTCCCATTAGTGTATACACTGCATTAATATTTAGTTTTATGGCAATCACTGCCTTAAGTTTCTGTTGTGTTTTTTGGGGGGGGGTTTTGTGGCTTTTTTTTTTTTCATCTTGTTTAACTGCAATTCTTAGTGCGGAGATATAAGCCCTTTCATTGAATTACTACAAGGTGTAAGGAAATAATTCCAGCAAACATCGTTGGACACCTTTCCCCTCATCCCAGTTCTACAGCCCCTACTGTTCAGTATCTTTCAATGCTGCATTTAAAATTGCTGTTCCCTCACACCATTATTCATTAAATAATAAATATGGCACTGTCATCATTTGTTATTCACCTAAACGTTTATCCCGATCACCTTTTCTTCGGTTGAAGAAATAGGCAAATACAAGTTTGCCGGTCTATCAATTTATTATGTTAAAGCGCTCAGTGTTTTATCTTTTCAAACTGTCCCTTGGATAATAAAACATACCTAGTTTTTATGATTGATTCCCTTTGAAGTCTCGAGTTTAAGTTTTTATTGGCGGCTTCCGACTTTGTTTTTAGATGTAATTTTAGATTTCCTACATTTAATATATTATCCATTATTATAGAAAACTCAATTGATATCTTTTTTTTTTTTTCTCGTTGTAATACTACTTTTTAACTTAT
The DNA here is from genome assembly GCF_036172605.1 of Pelobates fuscus. Taxonomy (NCBI): domain Eukaryota; kingdom Metazoa; phylum Chordata; class Amphibia; order Anura; family Pelobatidae; genus Pelobates; species Pelobates fuscus. Next base: position 160,993,449 of record NC_086325.1, read on the forward strand.
CATTTAGAATTGTGTATTGTATAAATGTGAAACCTACTGCTGTATGCAGTTTTTGTTTATATAAATATATATCCAAAAAACCTCAACTACACAAGCTAACAGATGTTCTACTGTATTCAATCCTTTTTTTCCTGACTCCATCAGTTTATTATTTTCAATGCTGTTTACTATTATAACTTTTCCAACTGGGTTTGTGTAAGGGTGGGGGAGGGAGTTAAAGTTGGACAACTTTACATTTTAAGCTAAATTCATTTTTATTTTTAAAGGTTGAAAGCTAATGGCCAATGTTCTGTAATAAACTAGTTTTGAGTTTACCAAAGAGTAGAAGAATGCATTTGTTTCCCCCCTCTTCTCCCCCTCTATTTGTTTGCCAATGCAAATGTATTATCAAGTCCTTGCTATGTCTTTTGAATTATATATTTCTCCCCCCCCCCCCCCCAATTCTAGCATTGTATTACAGACCGTTTTCAACAGCTTAAACCAGGCTTCCCCAAACTCCGCCGCCCTCCAGATGTTGCTGAACTACAACTCCCATGATTCTCAGCCTATCTATTTCATTCATAGAACGAAATCAGAGCTGGAGTTTGAGGAAGCCTGGCATAAACGCAAAGGCCTTCAGTCCCCCTCTTTTTTTTCGTCATAAACTTGTGGCCGTTCCCCGTTTGTCTCAATCCTCAGCTTGTGGACCATATATCTTTCTGCAGGTAGCTCGGTAATTAGTCTCTCCTTGTGATGGTCCATTCATCATTGCATGCCTAAACTCTGTGAATGAGCAAGATGGGTCGCACAGAGCTATATGTACACCCCTAATTTTTTTTGGGCAACAAAACTTGTGCCTTGTTGCATTTTGATGCCATGGTAGATACTTGCATGTATTTACGGTAGATCGTTTAGGGCTAAAGATTTTTTTTTTTTTAGAAAATCAGTATTCTTACAATCCCCTTTTGCCAAAAGAAGACTTCCCCTTTACTCTCTGAAAACATTTGTAATTTTTGTTTTGTTTTTTCTTCATGGCACCCTAAACAATTTTTCCTATAGTATTCGTTTGGCACTCACAATTGCAGACCCAACTTAATCCGTAACAATCTGGAGTCTCTTAATATCTTTTCTTCCTTTCATTAAATCAGTTTGAAATGTGAAAATGATGCATCCTATTGTTTGGACCTTCCACTGATACTCAACCTGTAATGAGAGACTGTGAAATCAAGTAGCTTTTATTCCTTTGCTTGTATGCAAGTTCCCCCCCCTTCCCCCAAGATGTTCCCTACAACTATTTTTTGTGTGTGTGTGTATATATGTACACACACCCAATTAAGAGATGGTATTGTAAATACACTATTAATGTATTCTAGTTTGATTTTTTTTTTCCTGTTCTTTGGAAGAACCAGTGTTCTGTTTGGCTATTCAATATGGTCACAGAACGTAAATGGCCTGATTGCTCCTATATGGCTTGATGTTGGCGGTTTAGCATGTAAGGTGACTGATACCAATTTCATTGTAAGGTTTTCTTTTGCCTGCAAAGTTATTCATGCCAAAATCCACCCTTTTGGTAGGTTTTCCGTTTGGCTCCTGGGATAAGGAGAATCCGAAATGCAAAACAAGGGCTGCAAAGTGAGCTGTGTAGAAGCTTTATTTGAACTTTTGAGGTCTATAGGGGGCTGTGTTGCTTACAGAGCAATGTCTTGATACCCCAGTATTTAATAAGTATTAGAATTGTTTTTCTATACATTGACTGACTGTGATTCAGCTTTTTTTTTTCCTGAAATGGGTTCTCTATAAACCTCCTCTGAAAGGGACTCAAAATATGCAACCCCCCCGATTCTATTTTCTAAGGGATCCTCACCCTTGAATGGTGCTGTTGGACTGGTCAGGATTATTTATTAAATTTTATATTTGAAAGTATTTGGAGATTTACATGTGTAAATTCGTATGTGACTCTTTGGTTGATAAAATACAAACCATAGATTTCATATTGCTCAGCGACTGAACAGACGTTTGGTAAAGTCATTCAAAACATTAGATTTTTTTTTTTTTTCATAATGAAACCATGCTAGGAATTAACCTGTCCTTCCTTCCTGTCTCTCCACTCTCCAAGATGGCGCGCAGGTCAAATGGTCAAGTTCTTTCAAATACCTGTCAATATCTGTCAAATTGCTTCCATATTTACGCAAGTCCTATCTAGTGCTTAACGGGCCTTACATGCACTCTCTGAGGATTATTTTCTAACTTTCTCTTTGCCGGCCTCTTCGTGCGGTTACCTCTCTGAAACGCACACGACCTTTAGTGTACATTGACTGCCCATTTGAAGAGCCTGATTAAATTGACATAGATACATTAATATACTTCAAAATATGTCATCTGTAATCTACTTCAAAATGGGCATCAGTGTAAACTTGTTACCGTGCAGCCGTAGCAGCAGGCTCACAAAAGGAGAGGGAAAAACCAAACACTACTCTTATGTATTCAACCCTCACCCATGGAGGACTGAGGAGGGAGCAGGCCATATTGGATATGTGAGATATTAGTTGAGGAAGGGGGGCATATATGTAGAGCAGGGATGAACGTCTGTGGAAGAGGGCAAGGTGGCAGTGGATAACTGGGCAGATCTCTGGGGTTGGCCAGTTAGGGTAACATGGCTGTGTTGGAGAGATCTAGATTGCTGGGGGAGGAAGTGTGTGGACAGGGCAGATGGGGTGGCCTAGAAGGATAACCTAGGTTTCCATGACAATCCATCAACATTCCATATTACGATCTGCATGGGATACTAATGAATGTAGAAGGAAATATGGCTTCCGTGGATATTTGACAGGTTGGGGTGTCACATAGATGCTGGGGAAGGGAAGGTGGCCACCATAGATATTGATGGCTGGTGAAGGGGGCATAGCTAGGTCTTAAAAGGACAAGACTGGCGGTGATAGATCTTCAGACTTTAGATCTTTAGACCTTAATGGACAATTCTGTCATATTGCTAGTCTTGTAGATACATTTTTAATTGTATACCTAAAATTGCTACAACACTCCTCCGAGAACAAGCCTTTACTTCCCTGTTAAAGGGCAGTGAATCTTAGACTCCTCTGATCTTCTCATTACAGACCTCTCTCCTAACCAGAGCGTTCCTCGTCATTTAGGTGAAGCATCTCTTGGGCCTAACCTTTCATTCTTTATATCTCTATTTGTCTACTTGTTGCAATCAAATGTTATGAATGACTTCCGTTTTTTTTATTTACCCCCTTCAGTGGCATATGTGTCATGCTACCAGAGTCACTTGAAGGGGTTAACTTGCAATATAAACCAGTAACCTCACAACTCCACACTTCATACTGAAGTAAATCAAGCTAGCTAATAAAATCGAAAATACGCTGTAACATCGAATAACTTGCCATTAAGGATTATTTTATAGCATGAATTTTAAAACAAAAATATTTATTCAAATGATATTTTACACTTGTATTGTTTTTTTTTTTTCTTTTAATTTTTTTTTTTTTTTTTTTAAAGAATTTGTGATATGAGTTTCAGTGCTGCTTAATTTTGGTCAGATGACTATATTGCTTGTACAACTGCTTTTTTAATGGTATAAGTAAACTCAATGGGGATTGCTGTTTGTTTGTAAATATTAATAAAAAAATAAAAAAAAAAGCTGCTGCCATAGATTGGTTCTGGTCTTTATTGAAGTCACGACTTTCATACCAGTGGGGTTTTTTCCTTACAATTTCATGGATATATATTGTTTTTGTGGTGTGTGTGTGTGTGTGTGTGTATGTGCATGTGCGTAATGTTGTTTGCTATGGGAGTGTATGTGAAGTGTGAAAAATAATGTAGATATCTGCACCTTTGTACTTGGCTCTAGAGCTGGGTGCTTAAATTGTAGCTCCCATTCAGCCTTTGTTATAAGCTCGGCTCTTTGCATCGGTCGGTCACAGAGAGGAAGAGAAAAAATTATGGGGGAGATTTCAGTTGTGATTTGAAAAATGATGTATAGTATTTAGAAACATAACATAGATATATAGAATGTGATGGCAGATAAGAACCATTTGGCCCATCTAGTCTGCCCAATTTTCTAAATACTGAGTCCCTGGCCTCATCTTATAGTTAGGATAGCCTTATGCATACCCCACGCATGCTTAACCCCTTAAGGACGCATGACACGTGTGACATGTCATGATTCCCTTTTATTCCAGAAGTTTGGTCCTTAAGGGGTTAAACTCCTTCACTGTGTTAACCTCTACCACTTCAGCTGGAAGGCCATTCCATTCATCCACTACCCTCTCAGAAAAGTTATACTTCCTGATATTTTAAACAATGATTGCTTAAATAAATCCATTAACGGTTTTGCTAGTACACCACTAAGTTCTTTTAATAACATTGAGTATATCATGCCTAGCCCAGACAGACCTCCCTTAAGCAAATTTGGCCCCTGCAGACCAAGTGATCGCTCTGAAAGAGCGGTCACATTATTTTATTTATATAGCGCCTGCAAATTCCGTTGCGATGTACATGGCCGCAATAGGCGTCCATAGTGCTGTCTGCAGGGTGATTGCATGAACTGACAGGCAGTCTCCCTGCATGTGTAAAAAAAAAAAAAAATATATATATATATATATATATATATATATATAATCTCGTATGTATTTATAAAATACAAAACCGCTTAGAGTAAAATTCCGTGTGTGTATATATTATATGTATATATGTAGAAAGGCCATTAAGGCCTGAATTTGTGGGAGGAGTAACTCCCCTACTTAAACACCCAGCCCCTACTCACCTCTGACGTTCGAGTTCAAGTGTTCCCCACCCACCGACACCTTTAGTACATACAATTCTCCTTGGTGGGCCCTCTTTTATTTACAGGCCCACTCGGACGTTGGTTTCGGCACACCACAACCAACTTTTATCTCTGACATTATCCATTACATATTAAATTCCGAGCACACATATATAGAATCCAAAAGAATGAGAGCACTCACTGGATTTAGAAAAACATGTATTAAATCTTAGGCAAACAAATCAACGTTTCAACCGTCAAGCAGTCTTTATCAAGATGCCAAAACAATGCTCAAACAATATATAGCATATCTTAAGTTAAACTTACCCTATCACCAAGTGAACCCCATTACTCCGACATGCCCCTGTGACAAGCGCCGAAAATCACGTCCTTGCGTGCATGCGTGATGACGTCATGTCATGTGATCGAAACTCTATCTGTTGCCTAGTAACGGCAATACACTGACGTGATACCATGTGATCGCAACTTTTATCTGTTGCTTAGAAACGGCAACCCACTGTGAAATGTGAATCGGAGAGCAACTAAAATCATGCATGGAGGAAGAAATCTAAATCAGAAACACCAAAGTTAATACAGTAGTTTAAATCTAAGGATGTAATATAGACAAACAGATAATAAGATTAGAATAGAAAGGAGATAGCTAAGTAATATGTGAAAATATCATGACCTATGTGACACAATAAGTGCTAATATGCTGCATGTGAATATGCATAATAACTTTTTGGACTCACATCACATATTTGATGCATATTCACATGCAGTACATCATTATTTACATTGTCACATAGTTCATAACATACAGTTTTCATACACTCCATATACATTCTTTTTTCATATTCACATGCAGCATATTATCACTTATTGTGTCACATAGGTCGTTATTATTGTCAGTGAAAGTGATGTTTTTTGCATTTAAAAAAAAAATAAAATTTTAAACGCTAATCTTTTTGTTCAGTGAAGTCTCCAGAGTATAACAGTACCCCCCATGTACAGGTTTAGTGTTTTTGAAAGTTACAGGGTCAAATATAAGGCTTGATTTTCCGTTTTTTCACATTGAAATTTGCCAGATTGATTACGTTGCCTTTGAGAGCGTATGGTAGCCTAGGAATGAGAATTACCCCCATGATGGCATACCATTTGCAAAAAAAGACAACCCAAGGTATTGCAAATGGGGTATGTCCAGTCTTTTTTTTTTTTTAGTAGCCACTTAGTCACAAACACTGGCCAAAGTTAGCATTCATAATTAGTTTTTTGCATTTTTAACACACAAATATAAATGCTAACTTTGGCCAGTGTTTGTGACTAAGTGGCTACTAAAAAAAAAAAAGACAGGATATACCCCATATTGAATACCCTGGGTTGTCTACTTTAAAAAAAAAAATGAGGTGTGATTCAGAGATTTGACAGATACGTGTTACAATGTCACTATTGATAAATGTAAAAAATATATATTTTGAAACAGCAATGTCCTACTTGTACTTATAGCCCCATAACTTGCAAAAAAAAAAGCTAAGAACTTGTTAACATCGGGTATTTCTAAACTCAGGTCAAAATGTAGAAATTATTTGGCACGGGTGTTTTTGGCAGTTGTAGATGCGTAACAGATTTTGGGGGTCAATGTTAGAAAAAGTTTGTTTTTTTGTCATCATATTTTATAATTTAGGTTTTAGTAAATTATATTATATGATGGAAATAGTGGTATCTTTAGGAAGACCATTTAATGGCGAGAAAAACGGTATATAATATGTGTAGGTACAGTAAATGAGTAAGAGGAAAATTACAGCTAAACACCAACACCGCAGAAATGTAAAAACAGCCCTGGTACTTAACGGTAAGAAAATTTAAAAACTATCTGGTCACAAAGGGGTTAAAGGAGCACTCAAAGCACCATAACCACTACAGTGTTTTCCAAGTGTTTGACTTCTTTCCCTGGGGTCTGTTGAGCACGGTGCAGGGATTAACTCATTGGCTGGGAGAGCCATTCAGCTGACGCTATTAGCCAATGAGCTGGCCCTGCCTGGCCAGGTTTAGTTCATGTCTGTTAATGGAAGCCCATACAGAAGCTTTCTCCTCTCCAGAGACAGTGATACTCAGTAGCCACCAGATCCGTTAAGAGACATTGTCTGGGTATTAGGGCACCATTGCACACTGTAGTTGTTATGGTGTTTGGGTTTTGTTTTTGTTTTTTTTTAATTTAAGAGAAAAGCATTTCATTGAAAAGGTGGTCCCCCTTTAAAAATAAAAAATATAAAAATAAAACCCTCAATAGATGGATGTGAAAATAGTTCACAATGTGTCTTTAAACTTTCTGCACCAACAGACAATGCATGGATGACCAATTATTTTTGTACCATGGGGGCGGATAACTGTACTTTAAACTGTACATGATGTTTGTCGTATAGAGTGTTTGAACATAGTCCAAAGGGATATTGTTGCACATGATTCTTGCAGAGAAGCACATTTATCCCGAAATAAACCCTCTGCCTGTGTAGACTTTCTCCATTATATAGGCTGGCACCTGTAGCATCTACTTTTTAAACCCATTAAGGTCCAAGCTTAATTTGTTTCTTCTCTTAAGGACCAAAGCAACATTTGCATTTTTGCGATGTGTTCAGCTAGCAACCAGGTCAAAAAAGAATTTCCATCATTCTCCTTTACTGCTGCAATACATATTAGAAACTGTTTTTTAAAGGATAAAAAGTGTTAATATCAATTTAATGTGTGCATATATGTAATTCTGTGTATTTTGATGTTGCCCCAACTTATTCCGCATTGCATTAACAAGGGGAATTTTAACACTAAATTAGCGAATTTATATATATACATATTCAACAAACAAGAAAGTGCACACACTGGATTTACTGTAGGGGAAAAAAAAAATTTCAACGTTGGTCTCACACACAAGTCTTTAGTCAAGACCTGTGAGTTACATAGCTGAAAAGAGACTTGTGTCCATCAAGTTCAGCCTTCCTCACATATGTTTGCGCTGTTGATCCAAAAGAAGGCAAAAAACCCAGTCTTGTGTGTGAGACTGAAACGTTGACTTGTATGCTTTTACATCAAATAAAGCAGTGATTTTTTTTATTTTTTTTTTACAGCAAATCCCATGTGTGCTTGTTTTCTTTTATATATTTATTACTATAATTCATAACAGCCAATCAGAAATACCAGAGAATTTAACTTGCCAGCCCTATATCTGACCCTGTGACATTCTAAAACCCCATAAAGCCTTCACATAGAGGGACATCACAGCATATACATGTCTTATTGCAGGAAAAGAGAACCATATTATGAAATTTACAGTTAAAATGCCATGCAGAACTTGAAAAATAACACTTTTTTTGTTTTAACCCATAGCATACTTCTATGTCTAAGCCTAATCTTAATCCTAACCTCAATTTTAGCGCTCTAAATAGTGTTAGGATTCCCTCTGCTAATGTGAGCAGAGGGGATTCCACTGTTCGCTCTAATCCCAATCCTAAAATAAACCGAAAACTAAACATATTTTTTCTAAACCTAATCTTAATCCATAATTTTTTTTTTTTTTTGTGCTTTGCTTGGCAATCATGCTTGTAGGGCCACAACAGCAAAGACACGCTCATAAAACAGTTTAAAGTTAACAAAGTCCTAGCATATGAAGACAGCACAATTTTTTTTGGGGGGGGGGGGGGGGGTATAAGAAACCTGTCAGTAGCTGAATAAACACAAGTGATAAGCGGCGTTGGCAATACAGACTGACATTATGGATAGTGTAAGCATTGGATTAATATGAATAGTTGCAAAGGGAAACTAGCTTGTAAAGTGCCACATTAAAGTAGAGTTGTTATAACCACCATCACAGTATGGAGTTAGTGTATCAAAGGAGGCTAAAGAGCCATTTTTAAAACTGGGCGGACGTTAATGCGAAAGTGAGTTGTTGTTTTTTTGGGGGTTTTTTTTTCTATCAGAGAAGCTTTGATGGTGATGGCAACGTGGTAAGCAATCTGGTAGATGTGGCTGAGGTGTATACCCGTGGGAGGCCAGCCGACTTGGTTAGAAAATACAGTATAATATATCTCCCACCTCTTAAAACCTTCGATCCAGTACCAGCACTTTATTTAGTCTACCTCCTTCTCCTACACAGCACCGCAATAATGGAATGACCTCCCGCACACTTTCAAATCTTCCCCAAGCCTAAAATCCGTTTAAGAGATCCCTCTCTACATACCTCAAAACAGAATGCACCTGTCCTGGTTGTTTATATATTTCCTACCTGTTCTATGTTCACTTTTTAATAAATTGTGTGTTAATATTGTTTTTGTATTTTATTGTATTCTATTGTATCAATGCAATGTTTTGTGGACCCAGGACCTACTTGAAAACGAGAGAAATTCCAATGTATCTTTCCTGGTAAAATATTTTATAAATAAATATCTGGAACAGACAGCCATATACACATCTAGGCCCACTACTATGCTACAGTTGTGATCGCATTACATTAGGCTAAGTCTGGGTGTAGAGTTGTGCAGTTCATGCCTTCTCTTGGTATTAGCAGGGACTCCAGCGGCCGAAGGTCAGTGCTGTTAGGTCAAATGAGCACCATTATCATGTCACGCCAGCCCCAGGCCTGCATCAGAACTGTCACCTCTGCTCCACTGTCCCAGACTTTAGGCATCTGTCCTTGTTTCCCGCAACACTTGAGGTTGGTGGCGCCTCTGCCGCTAAGCCGTCCAAGGGTGTGGACGGTGAGGGGATTTCTTCCACATTTGCTCTCTGCACAGGAAGGCTCCGCCGCAGAGATGTCGTGAGTTGATTCTGAGCGTTGGACATCCACCCGCCGGGGGAGTTGGGGTAGAAGTATCTTCGGATGGGAGATCCCCCGGATCCTGGAACTTGCAATTAGCCGACCATGCATAGCTTGTAGTTCTCCTGCTTGTGGACATGTACCAGTGCCATGTGGTCATCTTGAAGGGTATGCACAATGCATCTGGCCCAGATCAACAGGATGATGGCCTCCTCAGTGGTGACTGTTATAACCCCTGCTGGTCCAAAGGGGGGGGGGGGGAATTGGACCAGGAGGGCATCAGGTAAGTTGCTGATTTGCAGCTGTCAGGGCAGTAAGCGAAGCAGTGACTGTCCACCTTACTCCCCGCCCGGGTAGCCCACGTTCTCCTCAAGTCACTCTCTGGGACCCAGAGTCACCTGATTATCAGGCGCTCCAGCTACACCGGGAAACTTCAGGACCCTGTGCCATAGGAAGGTAAGCAGTTATTGGAAAATTATTAGATTCCTCGGGAGCCACAGTGATCTGCAGCCTGCTAGCATGACTGCCAGGCCCTGCCCGCTTAATCCATGATCCTAATCCCTTATTTAATCCTCACCTCAAAGGTTTACGTCTGCTATTATCAATGCTGGTACTGACAAAGGAAATTGTACCATCTGGAACGTTTCTCAGACTGGGATCAGCTGATTGTGTGTGAAGCATTGCTCTTCAATACAGGTGGAACAGTGAGCACACCTTTTAGTGATGCTGTGCAAATGCACATAGGTAGTTACATAGTCCATCAAGTTCAGCCTTCCTCACTTCTGCTTTTTTGCTGTTGATCCAAAAGAAGGCAAAAAAAAAAAAAGTTTGAAGCGCTTCCAATTCTGCAGCAAACTAGAAAAAAAATCCTTCTTGACCCCAGAATGGCAGTCAGATTTATCCCTGGATCAAGAATCTATTACCCTACAATTTAAAAATTATATAGTTTATCCAGCTGCTTTGAGTGTCCCTTTAAATCAAATATTTTGAGGCATCTATATGTATTAACTCAACTTTTTTCTGTTCTGACTTCACAACACTGATTAAATGTAATAAAGTTTAGCAACAACTGTTGATTATTAACAGAAATGTTGACATGTCTTTTTCAAGTTGCTTGAAGTCCGATGTCTCCCTACGAAGCGCAGCAAGGACATGCAGGTTCGGCAATGTTTGTGAAATGCATTAAGCCCCAGAGCGTTCCACTCTGCCTCAACGCTGTGTTGACCAATATTGAACTTGGCAGACGAGCCAGATGTTTTCTTTGCCTCCTCTGTGGTGCAGATGGCTCTGTTTTTTTTAAATCCCTCTCCTGCCAGGGGAATTTGAGGAAAACCAGAAGGAGCGGCAGCCAAAATATTTATCAGAGTGAAGTTACTGGAGAGCCAAAGACAATATAAAATAGACTGAATGTGTGGCCACTAAGAGGGACATCTAATAATCTGGTCAAATCAAAGTGGAACTAAAAAATAGAGGGCCCTGGTTCCAGAATTGTTTGCCCCCTCCACCCAGCACAGGGTGGGCCAAAAGAGATTCCCAACATCTTCCACAATGTATGACTAGCTGGGGATCTACCGTTTGCCCGTCCTTGTAGGGTTTTATTTGTGAGCAGTTTTTGTGTGTTTAAATGTAAGAATGTTTACATATAAAGTGTGTGTGAACTGTGGGGTATTTTTGTATGTTGCATTGGTGTTTGAATGTGTGTGTATTTGTATGTAACGTTGGGGTTTGAATGCAGGTGTGTATTTGTGTAGTGTTGGTGTTTGAATGCAGGGATGTCACTTCCTCACAGCCCTGTCTACAGATATTAAAAGGGTCCGGTCACCCTGACAAAGGGTGCAGCACCCGACTGGGCCCCTGATGAGACCTTGCCCTAAATATGTAGGCTACCCAATAAGCCCTCTGTGACTTAATGCTAGCTGTAGCCAGGGCATGCCATGCAAATGAGCTTTTCCAAAGATTTTTGTGCACATACAGCACTAGGAAGGGAATGATGGAACATGCATATACACATCCAGCACTTTCAATGGAGATGTGGAAGTGCCCAAAGCATTGCAAGAAAAGAACATTTTCTGGGTGTCAAAGTGACCTGTTTCAAGTGTGTTTTTTTTTTTTTAACTTACCTCCCTCCGTGCCACAATATTCTTGGAACTGAGCTCCTCCATCATGTCAATCATTGTTATAAGCTCTATCTTTTTTTGTCATTTTAACATGTAAGTGGAAAAAGAGACACATTACACTTTTCCTCTCCGCAGAAAACCACCATCTAGCCCTCCTGACCCCTCCTTGCCCCCCTAAATATAGTAGAATCATACTTGTATTCCAGTCTGCTGCTGCTGGCTCTGCCCCTGATCTCCCAAGGAGGCAGATCAGGGGCAGAGCCAGCACAGCATCTCCTCACAGAGATACATTGAATCAATGTATCTCTATGAGGAAAGTTCAGTGTCTGCATGCAGAGGGTGGAGACACTGAATGTCAGTCACACTGTGCAGCACTGCCCCAGGAAGCACCTCTAGCAGCCATCTAAGGAGTGGCCAGTGAAGTTATCACTAGGCTGTAATGTAAACAATGCATTTTCTCTGAAAAGACCGTGTTTAATGCAAAAAGCCTAAAAGGAATGATTCTACTCACCAAAACAAATGCAATAAGCTGTAGTTATTCTGGTGACTATAGTGTCCCTTTAAAATCACTGTTTAGTAGGTATACCCTCAATGAATGCACATATGTTTTTCTCATGCATGTATACATTGGGGTATATATCTTAAAAGAGCTTGCAAAACTTATTATGAACTGCAGTCTTAGCAAGGCCTCCCTTTTTTTCCCCCAGAAGAGACGGTTGCTTCATGGGGAAATAGCCTATCAGGCTATTAGCAAAGAGTCTTTTAAATGGTATACTGCTCACCCATGAAGCATTTCAGCAAGTTGACATGCTTTATGGATGTAATCTTTTAAAGGAAAACTTCAAGTACCATAACCACTGCAGCTCACCTGGAGTGCCCTTTTTTTTTTTAGCTCTTTAACTTCTTAACTTAGGTCCACCGGGCGCCGCACCCTTCCTGCACTACCAACACTGACGAGCCATACGTTCCAAAGCAGGAACTTATGTTCGATCTCCTGAGCTTAGCTCAAAGCCAAGGGCGTCTGCTGAATTTTAAGAAACTGAATAGATTGCCCACTATTGTAAATTAAATTAAAATTTTTAAATTTAATTTTATAAATAAAAGTATTCATTATTGTATAAATGAATAGGTGTTGTACAAGATTTTTGTTTTAATAATGCACTTACAATATCCAGCAGTGCTGTGTAATGTGGGGAGTCAAAAAGTAAATTATCTACAGTTTGACTTTCATGAATAGAAAGTGGGACGTGTTCTGCTCTAATTACCATATCAGGTCTCCAACTTTCAACTAGCCATTGGCAATGAGCATTCAGATTTGGAAAGTATACAGTGAACTCAAACGCTCATCTCTCAGAAAATTCTTCGAGCTGTTTAAACAAGCAGCTTATTAACCGTGGAGGCCTCGCTGATGTCTAAATTCGTAAAAATGACATTTCACAGTAGAGTGGGGCTCCTGCATTTAAAACTCTGCAAATTTCCAAAGCCCAACTGAACCCACTTCAACGAGCAATGGGAAACTTTGTGTGGCAAAATAAAAAACACAGCATATCTAGGCATATCCTGTACCGACATAAAACGAGAGGAGGTCTCGGCCTCCCTAACTTATTTTACTATTATACAGCGGCACAGTTGACACAGATAGCATTGTGGCATTCACCCCCTAATGAACGGAAATTGGTGGAGATAGAATCACTTATGATGGGTGCAGACCTCCCCCAGTATGCGATGTGGGTCCCCAAGGATCAGAAGCCTTTGATTAGGGCTACTTGCCCGGCAATCTTGAATTCCCTCAGGCTGTGGGACACTGGCGGCCCGAAGTTTGGCCTGGCGTCCTTTCTCCCCCCTTATGCCGTTGTTACGCAACAGGGCATTTGCCCCTGGTATGGAGGACAAGAACTTTAGGAATATCGAACGCGCGGGCCTACAGAGGATCACTCACCTATACAGGGGCACAGATATTATCACTTTGGATGAACTCAATCAGGGAAGACACCTAACGACTTTTTTTTTAGATATTTGCAGATTAAAGACTTTGCCAGACAGCCACACATAAAAACTTTAGCACACAAAAAGCTGACTTTTTTCGATTCTATGTGCGAATCGGAGACTATACCAAGAGGACTCATAACACAAATTTTCGCACACTTATGTTCGGAGACCCGGCAATGGGGGGGGGAGGGGGGTTGACCTATATCAAAGTGGGAAAGGGATCTGGGGGAGGAACTTGAGGGAGTAGAATGGCAGGAAATCTGGGAAGCTAGCAGAACCACCTCTGTGTGCGTGACATTGCAGGAGCAGTCCTTTAAAACAATGTTACGATGGTATACGACTCCAGTCAAACTATTTAAGATGAACAAAACCACTACAGACGAATGTTGGAGAGGGTGAGGGGAAAAAGGGATATACCTACATATGTGGTGGGAATGTTCAAAGATAGCCAGGTTTTGGGAAGCCATGAAGGACCTCCTGACACAAGTGTTTTCCAGAGCCCAAGATCTAGACCCCTTCCCATGGGGAACCAAGATGGCGGACACACGCACGCACGCGGCTGAGAGCCACGCTGGGTCACCTGGACCCCCAGGATACCGGATCCCATAGAAGGACCACTCGGGGCGGAGAACTGCCTGGCAAGGAGCCGGTCTGGGCCCCAGGATTTGGTGGTGGTCCAGGGGCAGACGCCCCCAACTCTGCGAGCCCTGCGGTACCGGGGTGTGCTGACCCCCGGCGGACCGGTGGCTGGGGAGGCACGCACCGACGCCGAGCATGTGGACGGAGAAGGGTGAGGCGTCAAAGGACTGGAGCTCCAGCAGAGGTCAGCAGGAGTTGGGGAGGTGCAGGGGGCGGGGGGGACCCGCGGAATTTTCAGGGGTGGGAGGCTACCGGACTGCTCCCGACCCTGAGTGCCCACAACGCTGAGAGACTCTCTGATGCACAGCAGGTGCAAGCCCTGGGGGAAACTGAGGGGGTTTGCTACATGTGGGACGCTGGGGGCCCAAGCAGTGAGCAACCAGCTCGAAGCGCAAAAGCCCACCCGAGAAGCCACATTCCGTGGGAGGAGGTGATAACCACCTCCAGAGAAGGGACTCACCTTTTTTTATGTCCTAGGGTCCAAGCCCTGAGATGACACAACACGATCGGTCTGCTGAAATTATTCAAGTATTATATCTGCTTATTACCTTAATACTGGACCATATAACAATGCAATAGATTAATCATATCAGATTTAAAAGTCGATAGGCTATTTGTGCCACAGTGCCCCCACGGGCAGAAGTTCCGTGTTAGTCTCTATTGCTTACTTAATAGCCGAACTGCTGCATTAAAGGGGGACTGTTAACATGCATACAATTTAACTTAGATATTACTATGCTTTTAGGTTATGCACATCTCAAGATCACTCTTTGTCAGTGGGCGAAGTCGCTCAAAGCACAAATCTGCACATATGGCTACTAACTATTTGAAAAGCTAAAAGGCTCCTGAAGGGACCGCAGTACCCTATCAATTGCCCGCACATTAAGCTTTTAAAGTAGCCGCTTCATTAGCATTTACATGTAATTACACGGTCCTAACTTTTGCAGCAAGCACACACAGAATAGTTACCCAGAAGTTGAGCATAGCCTGCCATTCCCCAGGCGGAAGTTGATGTATTTATGGTTTATAGTGACATGACATGACATGCCGGATCGTACTTTTTGCGTACGTCTCCCCATATTCGTTGGGGTATTGTTGTGGGTCGGCAGAGGGTCGCTAGAGGGTGGGGGCTCACCTCGGCTGTACACTCCATCTAGGAAGTACTCGAGCCCAGAGACTGTCGGCGAGGGATAGGCCTTGAGCCTCCGTTTCACCTTGCCCGATCTCTGGGGTTGAAAAAAAGGCATCAATGTGTGCGTTTCTTCGTCCTGATGCCGGATTCAGGATGGGTCTGGCAATCGGTCGGTTCCTGTACTGGATGTTTGCGGATTTATTTCAGGCTTGTTAGGAGCAGGCAGAAATGGCGTCCGCTCCTGTTCAGGTTCAGGCCACACCCCCCTTAATTGCCTTTTTGCAAACGTTATTGGCTTCCTTATATCTTAAATAGGATGCCTCTGATTTGTCCGATTTAAATGCTTTAAATGCCCTTTTCTTATTTTTAATCTCTTGTTTTACTTCTCTACTAAGCCACATTGATTTAAATGTGTTTCTTTTATATTTATTACCCAATGGTACATACTGAGAAATGTACCTTTTTAATATTTGTTTGAATAGTTTCCATTTATCCTCAGTGTTTTTTTTTCACTAAGGAGTTTATGCCAGTCGATATGTTGTAGAGCTGCCCAGTGGCGTACACATGACCCATGGGGCCCCGGTGCGAAAATTGATCCGTGGGCCCCCCCCCTCGCGCTTACTCTGCGAGGGCCGGGGCAGCAACACATGGCGGCGGGCACCTGGTCGCAGGGGTTGCAGGGCTGCGATCGCGGTATGTACGCCAGTGCATGCAGATGCACACACACTTAAAGGACCACTACAGACACCCAGATCACATCAGCTCAATGAAGTGGTCTGGGTGTCAGGTCCCTCTAGTTTTAACCCTGCAGCTGAAAGCATAGCATTTTCAGAGAAACTGTTATGTTTCACTGAGGGTTAATCCAGCATCTAGTGGCTGTCTCACTGACAGCCGCTAGAGGCACTTCCACCATTTTAAGACACTGAACGTCCATAGGAAAGCATTGAGTAATGCTTTCCTATGGGCGGTTTGAATGCGTGCGCGGCTCTTGCCGTGCATGCGCATTCGGAGCTGAGAGGCGGAGGGATCCCCAGCGCCATGGGAGTCCGGCGCTGGAGAAAGGTAAGTGCTGAAGACACACACACACACACTCTCACGAACAAATGCATACACACTAGCTAACAGACACACACATTTACTGACAGAGACACACTCAGCGGCAGACATACATACACACTCGCTTACAAAACATACACTCTCACTGACAAACACACACTCACTAACAGACATCAAACAGACTCACTAACACACACACACAAACAGACTCAGTAACAGACACACACAGTAACACACTCACTGACACTCACTAGCAGACACACACACATACACACTAACACTCACACACACACACTCACACACACTCACACACACACTAACACTCACTCACACACTCACACACACACTAACACTCACTCACACACACTAATTCTCACTCACACACACTAACACTCACTCACACACACACTCACACTCACTCACACACACTAACACTCACTCACACACACTAACACTCACTCACACACACACTCACTCACACACACTAACACTCACACACACACACTCACTCACACACACTAACACTCACTCACACACACTAACACTCACACACACTAACACTCACACACACTCACTCACACACACTAACACTCACACTAACTCACACACTAACACTCACACACACTAACACTCACTCACACACACTAACACTCACACACACTAACACACACACTAACTCACACACACTAACACTCACACACACACACACTAACACTCACACTAACTCACACACACTAACACTCACACACACTCACTCACACACTAACACTCACACTAACTCACACACACACTCACACACACTAACACTCACACTCTAACACTCACACACACACACTCACACACACTAACACTCACTCACACACACTAACACTCACACACACTAACACTCACACACACACTCACTAACACTCACTCACACACACTAACACTCACACTAACTAACACACACTAACACTCACACTAACTCACACACACACACACACACACTCACACACACTTACACATGTTTTTTTTTTTATTTAATCCCCCCAGCCTCCCTACCTTTTGGAGTGCTGAGGGGATTCCCTGGGGTCCAGTGGTGCTGCTGGGCTCCTGGGGGGCGGTCACCCGGCGGCCAGTCAGGCTGGCCGGTGCGCGAGGGAGCACTCTCCCCTGAGTGCTTCCTCTTCAGCTCCCTCGCGCGCCGCGTAGGGATGCCGGCGCCGGAAGATGACGTCATCTTCCGGCTCCGGTATCAGTGCGGTGCGCGAGGGAGCTGAAGAGGAAGCACTCAGGGGAGAGTGCTCCCTCGCGCACTGGCCAGCCTGACTGCCCGCCGGGTGTAAGCAGGGCCAGCCTCGGGGGGCCCGGAGGTGGCCGGCTTCAGGGCCCCGCCAGGAGAAGAGGTTGGCCCAGAGCGTACATACAGGGTCGCAGGGGCGGCCGGGTCCCCTGGTGGGCCGGGCCCGGTCGCAGCTGCGACCCCTGCGACCCTGGTATGTACGCCACTGGAGCTGCCCTAATCTTATTGAAATTGGCTTTTTTTTACTATACGTTTTAGCATACCCCGCATGCTTTTGCTTTTTTGAGTTTATTTCAAAATATTTGAATCACTATTCATTTTGTGATCACTATTTCCCAAATGCTTGTTTTTTGTGATTGAACCAAAGTCTAATATTCACATTATATTAATTATCAGAGCGTCCATGTTGGGAGCGTACGCTTCTGTTTTCGTAGGAGCGTATAAACCATATATATTCAGACATTTCCTGTTTGGGATAAAATCTCACTGGACAATGGAATGGATAAACACAAACTGTTTTAAATTAAAGCGGTTACGTAAACGCTCCCTCTTTTTCAAACTGCTTTGGGCATCTGGCTTTTCTGACTCCAAGGCAGACGACAAATATTATTCCTGTCCGCTCTCTCAAGGTGATTGGATATCATGCTTGTCTTGCCAAATACTTAAATTTCATTTTGTGAGTATAATTGATAGAAAGTAGCAACCACAAAATCTGCAAAAACGGGAATGTTTGTTGTTTTGCCAAGTTGCTGTGAAGTCTTCTCATTGTTCGGCGACTTACTGCTTCCGGGACTCTAAATCCACAATGGAGTGCGGAATATTTAAACCAGGACCGACAGCGGACTGATCGATAGGATAACTAACTGTCTAGATTTCCTTTTGAGGTTTTTTGGGGTAATTTTATTTTATTAAAAATTGCGTAAAAGAAATAATATATACAAAAACCTAAAACAAAAGAGAATTTCAAGAAACCGGCATTAAAGTGGGGCACACAGGCCTCGAAGTCAAAATGGTCAACACACTTGTCCTCACAGGTCTCTAAAGCTTTGGAAATAACAAATCAGTGGTTCACTTTCGATGCACTTTTGTAACCCCGATCAACGCAATAAGCCAGAAGCAGGTCAGATTACTACGACCCTCCGTTGTGAAGACAGGAATCCATCAAGTTCAGCCTTTTTCACATTTGTTTTTGCTATTGATCCAAAACAAGTTCAAATGTGAAACAGACAAGGGGAAAAAAATCCTTCTTGACCCCAAAATGGCAGTCAGATGTCTCCTTGGATCAAGCAACTATTACCCCACTAATTAAAAATTATATCCCTGTATGTTATGTTTTTGTAAGTATTTATCCAATTGCAGTTTAAAAATCTGTACAGACTCTGATAAAACAACCTCTTCAGGCAGAGAATTCCACATCCTTATTGTTCTTACTGTAAAAAAAAACCTTTCTTTTGCCTTCGACAAAATCTTCTTTCTTCCAGTCTAAATGCCTGACCTCGTGTCTGATGTGTAGTCATATTTATAAAAAGATATCCAGACAATGGTTTGTATCGGCCCTGAATATATTTGTATAATGCCATCATATTCCCTCTGAGCCGCCGTTTAGCAAAACTAAAGAGATTTAAATTTGTTAACCTATCTTCATAACTAAAATGCTCCATTACTTTAATCAATTTTGTAGCGCACCTCAGCACTTTTTCTAGTGTCATGATATCCTTTAGAACAGGTGCCCAAAATTGTACAGCATATTCAAGGCGTGGGCTTGAATAAAGAGGCAAAATTATATTTTCATCCTTTTATACATTATTATTATCGACATTTATATAGCGCCAACAGATTCCGTAGCGCTTTACAATATTATGAGAGGGGGGATTTAACTATAAATAGGACAATTACAAGACAACTTACAGGAACGATAGGTGGAAGAGGACCCTGCTCAAACTGGCTTACAGTCTATAGGAGGTGGGGTATAAAACACATTAGGACAGGAAATAGCAATCAAATAAGGTGGGAGTGAAGCGGTACTGGAGGAGAGAGTAGAGTGCTGCTCTTTAGGAGAGAGCAAGAGACAGGTATGTGAGGCAGAGGTTACTCCTAAAGAGATAGGTTTGAAGACAAGGGGAGAGTCTGATGGCGGGAGACAGGCTATCCCATGACAATACCTTACTGGCCTTAGCTACTGCTATTTGACATTGCACATTGTTGCCTAGTTTATTCTCTATAACAATTCCCAAATCCTTATTTGTTGTTATCCCTAATTCACTAGCATTTAGGGTGTAAGTTGTTTGTGCATTCTTTACTCCCAAGTGCATAACTTTGCATTTTTCTGCATTATATTTAATCAGCCGTTTGAGTGTCCAGTCCCCCAATCTATCTAAATTCCTCTGCAGCAAAGCTATATCCTGCTCACATTGTATTATTTTACAGAGTTTTGTGACATCTGCAAACACTGTAACATGGCTTTCAATGCCTATTTCAAGATCATTAAACATGTTAAATAGAATTGGTCACAGAACAGAACCCTGAGGGACAACACTTGCCACTTTTGTCCAGCTTGAAAATTTACCATTAATGAAAACTCGTTTTACGCTACCTTTAAGCCAAAGTTCTACCCAAGAACAGGAATTTTCATCTAGACCAATTTCTTTGAGTTTGGACACTAACCTATTGTGAGAAATCATATCAAACGCCTTTATAAAATCCAAGTAGATCACATCCACTGCAACACCGTAACCTATACTTCTACTTACTTCTTAGTTCTTACTTCTACTTACTTCTAAGCTCACAGGTCTATAATTTCCAGGCAAGATTTTTTACCCTTTTTTAATATAGGAACTACACCTGCCTTCCTCCGATTCTCTGGTACAATTCGTGAAAGAAAAGAATCTTGAAAGATTAAATACAGAGGTTGACTTAATTCCACACTTAGGATCTTAAGTACTCGTGGGTGAATACCATCCGGCACGGAGCTTTGTATACATTAACTTTCTGTAGCACTGTGTCTTGAGTCATCCAATCACAATCTTTCTGCATGTTATTTTCATCAATCATTTGCATACCTCTTACAATAGGACCAAGTATTATTCTTGCAGACCCTAAGGCTAGGTGCCGGGTGGGTAGACTGAGAAACAGGTTTCCATTTGAATTAGCAAGTGGATCTACAAACAGATTTGCTAAAAAAGTTCATGTCTCACATCTGAGTTACATTCTACGTATTTTATCGCTTTATGCCGAAAATAAGGGAATATAGCGGTTTACTCACTACGCAGCTAATCGCTGTGTCTCACAATATATAATAAATAAACTAGAGTTACAAAAACATCTGTAAATCTTTAAATTTTCAGACTGTCTTGAGTTATATCTGTGGCCCTGATGTTTACATACAGCAGCTCACAGTTTAGTAAATAATCACCCTGTTATCTTTTTCAATTCTTTCATGATGTTTGATGCATCCCATTACATGATAACTGTTCTGAATTCTGCATATCTCGCAGGCTTGCATTAAGTGTCACAGTCAGCTGTGATGGATTGTGGCTGCTGACTCTGCTGGAACACAAAACACTTGGCTGAGTTTGGAAGTTTGGTCGGGTTTCAATAAAACATCACTCGACTTAAATCAAGACTGTCACAACTCGTGAATTTACACCGCTCAATAAGACATTGCAAATCACCTGGAACTCATGTTAACCTTTTTCTTTTACATTTATATTACAGATTTAGCAAATTACATCACAACTCAATCTCGCCCAACAGAAACATCAAAATTTATCCTCTTCCCCTAATTATAAACAATAGCAGAAAAGGGGCACAATTTATAACGATGGTTGACATATGGGGACACCCATTTGCAGGTCAAAAAGAGGTTTGGAATTGGAATGTTAATATTTGAATATTGAATTGCATATTGATTGAAGGTGTGGAATATTAATTGAATTTTTCAACTCTCGCAAATACATATCTGATAGAGGGGATAAGTAAATATAATATTAAAAAACAAAGAAAAAAGTTACCTGCGCTCTCTCCTTAATCCCTAAGTTTAGGGGGGTCTGCCGTGACGTTGGCAGGCGGCTATTCCCTCCAGTGGCCATTGGAGTAACTAAATGACCTCCATTTGTCTAAATATACATAGGGATTAAGGAGAGAGCGCAGGTAACTTTTTTCTTTGGTTTTTAACTATATATTGGGGCTAATGTGTACTGTGGTCATTGCTGCCGACCAGGAGTGATGGGAGTAAGCGCAGGACTTCTCTTTTTGTATAAATATAATATTAAAATCCCTGATAAATAAGTTTCCTTTAAATTGAACGGTTAACTTTTATGTAAATTACACTATATAATAAAACATTGAAAATCAGCAATAACTTGTGTTCCTCAAACTCATGTGATGCTCCCTTTCCTTTGACAATAAAGTTGTAGTTTTCTTATCTGCCTTCACAAATGCGTTAAATCTTGGCACAGCCAGGGCACACATTTTATTGGACGAGACGCTGAAACATTGTTACTATCTCTCCACTTACTTTGTTCTGACAGAAAAGGGCCAAGCGTAGCGTGATAGAAAAGGAGCCAAGATGGACGTCCTCCCGTTTCAGGATAGAGTCAAATACATATGAGGATTTTCTACATTTGATTTTCAGAACTCACAAAGATATTTGTTAGATTCAGTGGGAAAAGTAAATATATTACAAATCCTGGAAAGTGACCGTTCCCCTTTAACCATGTACTGTGCCATTTATCAATTTTCTCATCTCATTACCAGAGCTGAATATTTACCCTTTGCAGTATGTTGGACACCTGACTGGCAGTGGTAAGGTTAAGGACTGTGTAGTTCTCACCTCCGCGCGATACCTGACTAATTGTGCCACTTCTGTAAAAGCCACGTCGGCACTCAGCACCCAAGAGGCGTGCACAATTCACATCATTAAAAGTCTGTCACGTCTATAAAAGTAAAACAGATATTGGTCATGTTTTATTTTTCCCCTGTATGTTTTTCAAACTACGTAAAGAGGGAATTCTTTCCAAACAGTAGCCTATTCCAGAGTCATTTCGGATTCGGACCCAAAACAGTCTGTTTTGGACTAAAATCTGGAATCGCTTTGAATCCTCTAGCATGTAAGCTCATTGAGCAGGGCCCTCGACCCCTCTGTTCCTGTGCGTCCATTTGTCTGGTTACAATTACGTGTCTGTTAGTCCACCCATTGTACAGCGCTACGGAATTTGCTGGCGCTATATAAATAATAAAATAATAATTCCCCACAATTATGTTACAGTTAACAGGCATAGGCAACCTTTGGCACTCCACATGTTTTGGACTACACCTCCCATGATGCTTTGCAAGCATTGTGGGTGTAAGAGCATTATAGGGGATGTAGTCCACAACATCTGGAGTGCCGAAGGTTGCCTATCCCTGATATAGTAAATAAGTCTGCAACTGTATCTATAATTTGATGCATGCTTGCAATTTCTGCTTTCTAACACTAGAGGGCACCAACTGATTGAATTTGCTTGGCATTGATTCCATGGCTTTACAGGAGGTTCTGAGCATTCTTTGTCTGCCAGATATTGATGCAAATCATATAGCCACGTGGGATAGATTTTTCTGGTGTCATTCAACTTATTGAAACATTTTTTTTTTTCACATTCTTTATTTTTGAATTTTGAAAGCGTTACATGTAGTCTGTGGGAACACACCGGTAGAACAATTTGTTACAGAATAAAGGAATTTAAGAAAGTTGCGGTATGCATTACAGCATGTGATGGATGTAAAATTACTTTTACTGGAGCAATTAAATATACTCAAGCTCTATATAGGTGAAGATTTAGGCATATAGTTATGTACAATTTAATTAAAGCAGCTACCACACTTCTACAGGTGTTCCCTTCACCAGATATAGGATATTGTAGTATAATGTATAAGAAGTGGAGCGATATAAAGTGAATAAGCCCCTGACACCAAACAAAAATGAATTTATACTTAGACTTTGCTGGATAGGACTCAGCATGCAAAAAGGAGAGATCAACAAGAGATCATAGTACAGATCTGCATAGACTGGTATGAATTCATATACGTGTGTATGATATAAAATTAATAACAATTTATTGCATACAATTCATAAAAAAACAGCTAAAATATAGCTAAATAGCAGTAAAAACAAATTCCTGCTTACTGGAAATGGTGGTGAGCATAACAGTATATATTCCCGTTTGCTCACAGCAAGACTGTCCCACACTGGGTGATGTCTCCTGAATCGCAAGGGTTGGATGGAGCTCCTGTTGGTGAAGTCGGGTCGGCAGGTGAGTATGGACTTGTTCCTTCTTCCGTGTTCCCGGCTCGTGTTTAGGCTCCGCCTCCTCTTTTGCGTGATTACGTGTCTGTCTACGCGTTTCGCCGTTCTCGGACGGCTTCGTCAGGACATCAAACAGACTCACTAACACACACACAAACACACTCAGTAACAGACACACACACACTGACACACACACGCTAACAAACACACTAACACTGACACACACACTAACACTCACACTAACACTCACACTAACACACACACATGTTTTTTTTTTTAATTTAATCCCCCCAGCCTCCTTATCTTTTGAAGAGCTGAGGGGATTCCCTGGGGTCCAGTGCTGTACCCCACGGCCGGTCCTGCTGTCGCGCGAGGGAGCACTCTCCCCTGAGTGCTTCCTCTTCAGCTCCCTCGCGCGCCGCTTAGGGATGCCGGCGCTGGAATATGACATAATCTTCCGGCTCCGGTATCAGTACGCGGCGCGCGAGGGAGCTGAAGAGGAAGCACTCAGGGGAGAGTGCTCCCTCGCGCGCCAGCAGGACCGGCCGTGGGGTGACAGCAGGGCCAGCCTCGGGGGGGTCCTGAGGTGGCCGGCTCCTGGGCCCCCCAGGAGAAGAGGCTGGCCACAGTGCGTACATACCGGGTCGCAGGGGTGGCCCGGTCGCAGCCGCGACCCCTGTGACCCTGGTATGTACGCCACTGCACAGAGCGCTGTAAGGGGACAAAGAGACACACAGAGGGCTGGGGGAGAGAGACAAACACAGGGCTGGGGGGGGACAAAGAGAGAAACAGTGGGGCTGGGGGGGAAGAAAGAGACCTACCAAGGTGCTGGGGGGAAGAGACACACAGAAGAGCTGGGGGAGAAAGAGACACACAAAGAGGCCGGGGTAAGGAAAAGACATACAAAGTTGTCAATTTTTGTTTTATGAAGGGGGAGAAGCACACATCTGTATTTTGGCCCACCTGTGGGACATACAGGGTTAAAATCCTTTATTTACTCACCCGATTCCAGCGCCGATGTCCCTAGGAGCTGGTCAGTACTCCGCCTCCTCTGACATCTGGGACCTAATGCCCATGAATCAGTGCTCCCCTATGGGAATTTCACTGCTGCTAGATGTCTTCGTGCAGAGCGTGAGGATGTCCAGCGTCATTTAGGGGACGTAGAGTCCGGTAAACTCCCGGAATCGCCTCTAGTGGCTGTCTAGTAGATAGCCACTAGAGGCAGTCTTAGCGCTGCAATGTAGACATGCAGCACTAAGGAGGACAGGGACACTGTACTGCAAGGGGTCTGGGTGCTTATACTGTCCCTTTAAGTTCAATTTAGTTTTTAATTCACTGCTAAGTGATTAAAAATGAATCTGAATTTCATTTTTTTTTTTAATGCTTTTATTCACTGCCTGAATGAGTTTATTTGCGTTTACGTAAAATGAAATACTTGCTGATTTTTAATTAGTGACTGCTGAAGTGATCTGTTTACTGGATTTCAGATGCTGGGAGACAGATATGAGAAATGGTTTGTGTGAAAAGAATCAATATGATTGTCAGTGAAGATCAATGATTGTTTCGGTTTGACAAATTGTGTGCATTCAGGAATGCTATGAGTTTCATCCTGGGCATTTGTTCTTACTGTAGAATATTATTTTTCAGGAAGTCTAGATTTTAATTTTTAAGAACATTTTTGCAAATGACAACCCGTAACATTCTGTAAATACAAAGAACAACGCACGCCATTATTCTCGCCCAAACTCCAACTGCTGCCGTTACCGCGTTTCATAAATCTCCACTAAACACATGAATTGTTGAAAAATCTATCAGACCTCAAATTTTAGGCAAAAAATAGCAGAAATGGTAAAAAAAAAATTGTTGCTCGTTTTCCTGCTTAGTTTATTTGGCCTAAAAATTGGATATGAACTCAGCACATTTTCTCATTTAGTGAATGTAATTTTAAGTGATATTATACACTGAGAAGTGACAAAGGAATTGGGAATTTCAAGTTTTAGGTCAAAACAGACAAACACTAAGCACCATAACCACTACAGTGCACTGTAAAAGTTCATAGATATCAAAATGTCAAATGGACGTAGAGTAACAGTTTAAAGGGGTTTGAGTGGGGGTGTGGCCAGGGGCAGAGCTGTTTTGAGTACGGGTGTGATCAGGGGCGGGGCCATGACATACTAATAATTTATACAATTAAAATGTAATTTATAACACGAACAATGTATCTTATTTACACTGACTGATTTTTAAACATCTTTAGTGTAGTTTAAATACACATTACTGGGAGTATTATTGCTATGGAGCTCTGTTATACACTCAGACACATTACTGGGAGTATTATTGCTGTGGGGCTCTGTTATACACTCAGACACATTACTGGGAGTATTATTGCTGTGGAGCTCTGTTATACACTCAGACACATTACTGGGAGTATTATTGCTGTGGAGCTCTGTTATACACTCAGACACATTACTGGGAGTATTATTGCTGTGGAGCTCTGTTATACACTCAGACACATTACTGGGAGTATTATTGCTGTGGAGCTCTGTTATACACTCAGACACATTACTGGGAGTATTATTGCTGTGGGGCTCTGTTATACACTCAGACACATTACTGGGAGTATTATTGCTGTGGAGCTCTGTTATACACTCAGACACATTACTGGGAGTATTATTGCTGTGGAGCTCTGTTATACACTCAGACACATTACTGGGAGTATTATTGCTGTGGGGCTCTGTTATACACTCAGACACATTACTGGTAGTATTATTGCTGTGGAGCTCTGTTATACACTCAGACACATTACTGGGAGTATTATTGCTGTGGGGCTCTGTTATACACTCAGACACATTACTGGGAGTATTATTGCTGTGGAGCTCTGTTATACACTCAGACACATTACTGGGAGTATTATTGCTGTGGGGCTCTGTTATACACTCAGACACATTACTGGGAGTATTATTACTGTGGAGCTCTGTTATACACTCAGACATTACTGGGAGTATTATTGCTGTGGAGCTCTGTTATACACTCAGACATTACTGGGAGTATTATTGCTGTGGAGCTCTGTTATACACTCAGACACAGTACTGGGAGTATTATTGCCGTGGAGCTCTGTTATACACTCAGACACATTACTGGGAGTATCATTGCTGTGGAGCTCTGTTATACACTCAGACATTACTGGGAGTATTATTGCTGTGGAGCTCTGTTATACACTCAGACACAGTACTGGGAGTATCATTGCTGTGGAGCTCTGTTATACACTCAGACATTACTGGGAGTATTATTGCTGTGGAGCTCTGTTATACACTCAGACACATTACTGGGAGTATTATTGCCGTGGAGCTCTGTTATACACCCAGACACATTACTGGGAGTATCATTGCTGTGGAGCTCTGTTATACACTCAGACATTACTGGGAGTATTATTGCTGTGGAGCTCTGTTATACACTCAGACACATTACTGGGAGTATTATTGCTGTGGAGCTCTGTTATACACTCAGACACATTACTGGGAGTATTATTGCTGTGGAGCTCTGTTATACACTCAGACACATTACTGGGAGTATTATTGCTGTGGAGCTCTGTTATACACTCAGGCACATTACTGGGAGTATTATTGATGTGGAGCTCTGTTATACACCCAGACACATTACTGGGAGTATCATTGCTGTGGAGCTCTGTTATACACTCAGACATTACTGGGAGTATTATTGCTGTGGAGCTCTGTTATACACTCAGACACATTACTGGGAGTATTATTGCTGTGGAGCTCTGTTATACACTCAGACACATTACTGGGAGTATTATTGCTGTGGAGCTCTGTTATACACTCAGACACATTACTGGGAGTATTATTGCTGTGGAGCTCTGTTATACACTCAGGCACATTACTGGGAGTATTATTGATGTGGAGCTCTGTTATACACTCAGACACACAAACAATTCGGAGCTCCTAGAAAAGAGGGACAGAGGGATTTGGGCCCAAAATAGGGACTGTCCCTCCTACATAGGGACACTTTGGAGGTACGGAAGCTATTAGCCCAGGATTGTTCTGGTGCACCACCATTGTAAGTAGTGGGCTAGCTCATTGGCTGAGAGCGTCAATTCCTTGCTGTGTTCCTCTAAGTTGTTTATTTTTTTTTCTGGCTTATAATTTGTGATCCTCCAAACTCCCGTTTAGTGAACAATAACTAATTTTAACCCCTTAAGGACACATGACATGTGTGACATGTCATGATTCCCTTTTATTCCAGGAGTTTGGTCCTTAAGGGGTTAATATATATATATATATTTTAAAATCTCCTATTTCAGTCTTACATTTGTTGTTGGCATTTTAGTTTTAGAAACCTTGTTTTCTAACCAAGCTCGGTTCTTCGTATAATAAAACGTTTTCTATCAAAGTTACCAGTTAGGTGCGCAGACCTGGTACGATGTCGCTGGGATGTTCAGTGCATTATTCCTGAATGTTTTGTGTTTTTATTACATTAAAGTTTCATATTGTAGAGCTTACGTTCAGTTCATTGCTTGGATTCCACGCTGTTGGGACCAGTTTGTGCCCCTGGGCGTGGACATGGGCACAGCTGTTCCGTTCAGTGAATCTATCGTTGTGTCATTTGTATATTTACAAATTATAAATATTTAAAGACAACTGTCACCCCAACAGTATATTTTTTGATATATTGATCCGTTCATTAAGTTTTGCAATGAAATAGATTCTGTGTTAAATAAAGTATATGTAAAAAAAATAGAAAAACCTCATCCCTACCTTTAGTGTATGACAGGGTCCTTCAGCCATATACACACACCTTGGGTCGGACAGTATTTGAAAACCGACAGTCCGTCTCTATGGTCATCCCGGCTTCACTCCCTGCACAGGAACAGGGAAGACCATAGAGACTAACTATCGGTCAGACCCGAGGTGTATGTATATGGCTGAAGGATCCTGTCCTATACTAAAGGTAGGAATTAATTGAAACACTGGACATCCAGAATAATTTGCACTTGTGTGCTGGGGGCAAGTTGCAGGACTCTGTTCTAGGCTGCCTAATGTCAATTCTGTGCATAATAAAGGTCAGTCGTCAGCGAGTATTGCACACTGGCGAGACATAACTGGTTCTCCCGTGCAGGCATTCTTTTGTCTCCCCTTCCACCCTGAAGGAAGCCCTCCCTGCTCTCTATCCACTTTACAATTTTAATTTTTAATTCCCCGCCCTCTCTCTATTTGCCGACTCAGAGTGTGCGCATGCGTCCTGAGATGGTAAAATGGTCCAATGGAAGGTTTATAGCAGATATTTGGGGGGTATTTGATGTTATATGGGGGGTCTGATATTGGGGAAGGGGTGTCTGGTGTTATGGGGGTCTGATATTGATAGGAAGTCTGGTGTTATGGAGGGGGGTGTCTGGTATTTTATGGGGGGGTGTCTGGTATTATTGTTGGGGGGGGGTGTCTGGTATTATTGTTGGGGGGGGTGTCTGGTATTATTGTGGGGGGGGGGTGCCTGGTATTATTGTGGGGGGGGGTGTCTGGTATTATTGTGTGGGGGGGTGTCTGGTATTATTGTGGGGGGGGTGTCTGGTATTATTGTGTGGGGGGGGGTGTCTGGTATTATTGTGGTGGGGTGTCTGGTATTATTGTGGGGGGTATTATTGTTGGGGGGGTGTCTAGTATTATTGTGGGGGGGTGTCTGGTATTATTGTGGGGGGTGTCTAGTATTATTGTGGGGGGGGTTCTGTCTGGTATTATTGTTGGGGGAATGTCTGGTATTGTTGGGGGGGTGTCTGGTATAGTTGGGGGGGATGTCTGCTATTGTTGGGGGGGATGTCTGGTATTGTGGGGGGGTGTCTGGTATTATTGGGGGGGCTGTCTGGTATTAGGTATCTGGTATTATTGTGGGGGGATGTCTGGTATTATTATTGTGGGGGGATGTCTGGTATTATTATTGTGGGGGGATGTCTGGTATTATTGTTGGGGGGGATGTCTGGTATTATTGTGGGGGGGGATGTCTGGTATTATTGTGGGGGGATGTCTGGTATTATTGTGGGGGGGGGTGTCTGGTATTATTGTTGGGGGGGATGTCTGGTATTGTTGGGGGGGATGTCTGGTATTGTTTGGGGGGGGTGTCTGCTATAGTTGGGGGGATGTCTGGTATAGTTGGGGGGATGTCTGCTATAGTTGGGGGATGCCTGCTATTGTTGGGGGGGATGTCTGCTATAGTTGGGGGATGCCTGCTATTGTTGGGGGGGATGTCTGCTATTGTTGGGGGGGATGTCTGCTATTGTTGGGGGGATGTCTGGTATTGTGGGGGGTGTCTGGTATTATTGTGGGGGGATGTCTGGTATTATTATTGTGGGGGGGATGTCTGGTATTATTGTTGGGGGGGATGTCTGGTATTATTGTTGGGGGGGATGTCTGGTATTATTGTTGGGGGGGATGTCTGGTATTGTTGGGGGGGTGATGTCTGGTAATATTGTTGGGGGGGGATGTCTGGTATTGTTGGGGGGGATGTCTGGTATTATTGTTGGGGGGTGTCTGGTATTATTGTTGGGGGGGATGTCTGGTATTATTGTTGGGGGGATGTCTGGTATTATTGTTTGGGGGGGTGTCTGGTATTGTTGGGGGGGTGTCTGGTATTGTGGGGGGATGTCTGGTATTGTGGGGGGTGTCTGGTATTATTGGGGGGGCTGTCTGGTATTAGGTGTCTGGTATTATTGTGGGGGGATGTCTGGTATTATTATTGTGGGGGGATGTCTGGTATTATTGTTGGGGGGGATGTCTGGTATTATTGTTGGGGGGGTGTCTGGTATTGTTGGGGGGGGTGATGTCTGGTATTATTGTTGGGGGGGGATGTCTGGTATTATTGTTGGGGGGGGATGTCTGGTATTATTGTTGGGGGGGGGGGGATGTCTGGTATTATTGTTGGGGGGGTGTCTGGTATTGTGGGGGGATGTCTGGTATTGTGGGGGGTGTCTGGTATTATTGGGGGGGCTGTCTGGTATTAGGTGTCTGGTATTATTGTGGGGGGATGTCTGGTATTATTATTGTGGGGGGATGTCTGGTATTATTGTTGGGGGGGATGTCTGGTATTATTGTTGGGGGGGTGTCTGGTATTGTTGGGGGGGGTGATGTCTGGTATTATTGTTGGGGGGGGATGTCTGGTATTATTGTTGGGGGGGGATGTCTGGTATTATTGTTGGGGGGGGGGGATGTCTGGTATTATTGTTGGGGGTGTCTGGTATTATTGTTGGGGGGGGTCTGGTATTATTGTTGGGGGGATGTCTGGTATTAGGTGTCTGGTATTGTTGGGGGGGATGCCTGGTATTATTGGGGGGGGCTGTCTGGTATTAGGTGTCTGGTGTTATTGGGGGGGGGGGGGGTCTGGTATTATTGGGGGGGGGCTGTCTGGTATTAGGTGTCTGGTATTATTGTGGGGGGGGCTGTCTGGTGTTATTGGGGAGTATCAGGGGGAGCACCTGCGCACATCTCCAGACATATTTACATAATCCCTCCCCTGCCGCCCTGTGATTGGCTGCGGCTTTGTTGTGCTCTGCGATCCCGGTCTCTGATTGGTGGAGCGGCTTGTCAGTCCCCGTGCACCTGACGCTTCCTGAAGTCGGGCTCAATGTGTCGGAGCTGCCATGTTCCTGCTGGGAATTAAATGAACGGAGGGGCCCCCAGGAGCCAGGGCCACAGCCAGGGTCTGTCCGGGCACAGGTGAGACCCCGCCCCGTCTCCTTATCACCCCCAGTCTTTCAGTCTGAGGGGGTAAAGCCCCCCCCAGTAATTATACCTCACCCCAAATTATATCCCCTGTACCCCCCTCAATCCATGGCACCCCGTACAGGACCCCCAGTAATTATACAATTCAATTATTCCTCACCCCAAATTATACCCCCTGTAGCCCCCTCAATCCATGGCACCCCATACAGGGCCCCCAGTAATTATACCATTCAATTATTCCTCACCCCAAATTATACCCCCTGTAGCCCCCTCAATCCATGGCACCCCATACAGGGCCCCCAGTAATTATACCATTCAATTATTCCTCACCCCAAAATATACCCCCTGTAGCCCCCTCAATCCATGGCACCCCATACAGGGCCCCCAGTAATTATACCATTCAATTATTCCTCACCCCAAATTATAACCCGTTACCCCCCTCAAACCATGGGCTCCCCCTAATTATACCGCATACAGGGCCCCCAGTAATTATACCATTCAATTATACCCCCTGTTCCCCCCTCAAACCATGGGCACCCCCTAATTATACCCCATACAGGGCCCCCAGTAATTATACCATTCAATTATTCCTCACCCCAAATTATAACCCCTTACCCCCCTCAAACCATGGGCACCCCCTAATTATACCGCATACAGGGCCCCCAGTAATTATACCATTCAATTATACCCCCTGTACCCCCCTCAAACCATGGGCACCCCCTAATTATACCCCATACAGGGCCCCCAGTAATTATACCATTCAATTATTCCTCACCCCAAATTATAACCCCTTACCCCCCTCAAACCATGGGCACCCCCTAATTATACCGCATACAGGGCCCCCAGTAATTATACCCCCTGTACCCCCCTCAAACCATGGGCACCCCCTAATTATACCCCATACAGGGCCCCCAGTAATTATACCATTCAATTATTCCTCACCCCAAATTATAACCCCTTACCCCCCTCAAACCATGGGCACCCCCTAACTATACCCCATACAGGGCCCCCAGTAATTATACCATTCAATTATACCCCCTGTACCCCACTCAAACCATGGGCACCCCCTAATTATACCCCATACAGGGCCCCCAGTAATTATACCATTCAATTATTCCTCACCCCAAATTATAACCCCTGGTGTCTGGTATTACCTTACCCCCCTCAAACCATGGGCACCCCCTAACTATACCCCATACAGGGCCCCCAGTAATTATACCATTCAATTATACCCCCTGTACCCCACTCAAACCATGGGCACCCCCTAATTATACCCCATACAGGGCCCCCAGTAATTATACCATTCAATTATTCCTCACCCCAAATTATAACCCCTTACCCCCCTCAAACCATGGGCACCCCCTAACTATACCCCATACAGGGCCCCCAGTAATTATACCATTCAATTATACCCCCTGTACCCCACTCAAACCATGGGCACCCCCTAATTATACCCCATACAGGGCCCCCAGTAATTATACCATTCAATTATTCCTCACCCCAAATTATAACCCCTTACCCCCCTCAAACCATGGGCACCCCCTAACTATACCCCATACAGGGCCCCCAGTAATTATACCATTCAATTATTCCGCACCCCATACAGGGCCCCCAGTAATTGTACCATAGCCCCTGCAGGATCTTATTCTACCACTTGCAGAACCTCCCACCCCCTCAAACAATGGAAATCCCAAAGGATACTCACTGCATGGCCCCTCAAACCATGGGCACATCTGATTTATACCCCAATGCCCACTGCATGCCAACGTACCTAATGGCACCCCAATTCCAGTTACTGGGTACCTCTTAGACCATCTGTATCTCTTATTAGAAATACTTCATGGCACCCCTAAAACCATAGGCACCCTTGTACTCTCTGCACCTTTTATTCTTAATTGCACCCCAATTTCCACTGCAGGGCACCCCCTCAGACAATGGGCATCTCTTAATATAACCACTGTATGTTACTCTAATAATTACTGCAGGGCACCTTTCTAACCACAGGCAACCCAACTACCCCAAATTCCCCACCAATCAAGGGCAACTTAAATATCCACTGCATGACAACTTTAAATCATGGGCAGCCCATTTATTTAATGGGTACTATATGTTTGTTTTCGTTTTAATGTGTCTCATTTTTTGGTAATTGTATAATCATACAGTTTTACCTTAGGGATATATCTTCCTGTTGCATTAATCCCCTTACTGCGAGGTATCTTCCCCTGCCGTGCCGGGACTCTTTGCCGTCGTTAGCAGTCATACCATTTTCAATATGTTTGACTCTTACCTGGATCCACCAGTTGCCAGTGGTGTGGCCTCTTCTTCTGGAAGGTCTACTTCTGCATCTGTGTAATCCGTTCTTCTGTGTTTGGCCAAAATTCATTGCCAACATTTTTGGCCAAATAGGTGTGAAAGTAATTTTGAATATTGTTTGAATACTTAACTTGGAATGGTGCCACAATTCTCCTGGCACCATAACCATTACAGTAGACTGCCTCCTAAAACCGAGGCAATGATGAAAGAAATAGCAGAGTTTTGTTGTTTTAAAAAAAACAAAGTTACTATCCTCTTTGTCTTTCATCTATTCGATACAGACAGCTTATGCTAAATCTATACATTTCATTTAGGCCCCTGTGCTAAATTATGAATCTCATTGAGGATATGTTGCCGTAGATTGTATTAAAACTGCTCGGAATTATTCGTTTCAACTGTTGGTTGTAGATTAGACTCAGCAGTGCCTTGAGTATATTGGTACATATGCATGCTTGTCATGTGTACATTGTAGCACTGTGTAACATTGAGGGAAAGCCCAGGTGTAGAGAACTACAAGTCTCTTGATGGAATCTGTGATTCTACCATACTTGTTTTGTTTTTTTGCCACTGCCATAGTGGGTAGTCCTTATGGTGAGTCTCTCGTAGAATCCCTAGAGAAGCACCTGTTATGTTAAATTCTGTTCTGGGATGCACTCTTAATGATTTTGTGAAGCTACCACAGAGGGTTTTATTCCCTAAATGGCAATACATCCATGTATCTTATGAACTCCAAATAAGTTGGTCTATTCAAATAACAATAATATATCTCCCTGAACAAATCCAATTGCCCTACGTCATACTATTACCCTCGCCATTATTTAATCCAGTTGACGAAGGGTTCTGCATGGTAAGGCAATCTGTTGAGTATTGTCACTTTTTTTTTAGTTTCACAATTAAAGGGACACTATAGTCACCTGAACAACTTTAGCTTAATGAAGCAGTTTTGGTGTATAGAACATGTCCCTGCAGCCTCACTGCTCAATCCTCTGCCATTTAGGAGTTAAATCCCTTTGTTTATGAACCCTAGTCGCACCTCCCTGCATGTGACTTGCACAGCCTTCCATAAACACTTCCTGTAAAGAGAGCCCATTTTAGGCTTTCTTTATTGCAAGTTCTGTTTAATTAAGATTTTCTTATCCCCTGCTATGTTAATAGCTTGCTAGACCCTGCAAGAGCCTCCTGTATGTGATTAAAGTTCAATTTAGAGATTGAGATACAATTATTTAAGGTAAATTACATCTGTTTGAAAGTGAAACCAGTTTTTTTTTCATGCAGGCTCTGTCAATCATAGCCAGGGGAGGTGTGGCTAGGGCTGCATAAACAGAAATTAAGTGATTTAACTCCTAAATGACAGTGAATTGAGCAGTGAAATTGCAGGGGAATGATCTATACACTAAAACTGCTTTATTTAGCTAAAGTAATTTAGGTGACTATAGTGTTCCTTTAAGTGTAAAAATGATAGTGAAAATGATAGTGAAAGCAAATCATTGTTTATAATCTATCACATGGATGCGTATAATGTGAACGTAGGTTAACTTGGATATGACTTTAAGAAACCGGTTTCACTACGAACAGATAGACAAAATGGCCATCTTGGTCAGATTGTTAATAATGACGGCACATGTCTGGCATTTCCCAAATGTAACACTTTATATATTTTTGTTTGGTTTATTTATTTGATTTTAGTTTCATTCATTGTTTCTAATTATTATGCTATACGTTCCATTCATTCATAGTTTGTTTAAAAAAATAAAATAAAATATATCTCCCTGTCTCTCATTAAAAGTGAATGTCAAGCTGAACCCCCTGTGTAAAATAAGCAACTGGGATGCTACGACTGGGATGCTAAATCAATCCCTACAAGGGAGCACTCAAACTACTAAACCACTACAGTTCATTGCGCTAGCTATGGTGCTAGGAGCCTGTGTATGCTGTCCCACAGTTCTTTGCCACACGCTTGTGGGAGTTATTTTATATAAATGCTACACTTCGTGGCTGTTCTATATTCTTATACGGGCAGTGGCGACATTCAAGTGTTTTTGCAGACGTTATTCCGAGGATTGGGCAGCACGGAGAATAGGACCTCTGCTGGCCGCCATGTTTTAGGTAAAATGAATGATGCTCTAGGTTTGGGGATATGTTGGGTGATCTTATATTTATTTATTTATTTATTTATTAATGGTATTTATAAAGCGCCAACAGATTCCGCAGCTCTGTACAATTAGTGGAGAACGTACAATAAACACAGACAAATAAAAGAGGTAGAGAGAGGTGTAAATATGTAGCAGTAATAATTATTGAGTGTTTTACAGCTTAGCTAAATATCAAGTATGTTCTGAGGACCTCATGTTGTTTCATTCAACTCAGTGGTACTATGTTTATTGACCTTAGGAGGATGAGATAATATGTTAACATAGCTGAGCGTTGAGTCTCACTCTGATACTACAGCTGGGAAACCAAAGAGCTTTCCCCTCCCCCCCCCAAAAAAAATCACTACTCGGCTTTAATGGCTCACAAACTGGGGTATCTCCTTGTCTGCTTGCTTCCAACAGATTGGCGGAAGGTGCATCCACAAGCTCAGATGGAAAATCTTTGTTTCAGCCCTGGATTCCTCAAATGCGTTTTTATTGATTTTTTTTTTTGCTGATAAACTATGCATTGGAGACCTTGCCCAGATCTCTAAGTGGAATTGATAGATTTTATGTTCATAGTGAAGTATTTGATTTGTCTGACTCATCCCATGGGGGTTCAGGGGGTGGGGTTCAATACTTTAATCCAATGGGGGATGCGTCTCTTCCTTGTTTCAGCTTTATAACTATTTAATTTTAGCAATATCAATTGGTATATGATGTTTGTATGACATTGGGAAAATCAAACCGTAGCTTACAGTTGCCATGGTTGTTGTAGTTGAATCCTGTTTTGCCCTATCTGTCCTGTTGTCATTGGCAAACCCCTCAATATTGGGACTATTTAAAATGGATCTTCTTGGTTTGAGCATGTCTCTGGTTATGCACGTGTTTTGGTTTTGATATGTAGTCTATTGCATGTTTAGATTTGCATTTCCAGTTATATCTTGTGTATCTGTGTGTGTTTGTGTGTATGTATGTATAGATTTGCATTTCCTGTTATATCTTGTGTATCTTTGTGTATTTGTGTGTTTGTATGTTTAGATTTGCATTTCCAGTTATATCTTGTGTATCTTTGTGTGTTTAGATTTGCATTTCCTGTTATATCTTGTGTATCTGTGTGTTTGTGTGTATGTAGAAACATAGAAACATAGAAACATAGAATGTGACGGCAGATAAGAACCATTCGGCCCATCTAGTCTGCCCAGTTTTCTAAATACTTTCATTAGTCCCTGGCCTTATCTTATAGTTAGGATAGCCTTATGCCTATCCCACGCATGCTTAAACTCCTTTACTGTGTTAACCTCTACCACTTCAGCTGGAAGGCTATTCCATGCATCCACAACCCTCTCAGTAAAGTAATACTTCCTGATATTATTTTTAAACCTTTGTCCCTCTAATTTAAGACTATGTCCTCTTGTTGTGGTAGTTTTTCTTCTTTTAAATATAGTCTCCTCCTTTACTGTGTTGATTCCCTTTATGTATTTAAATGTTTCTATCATATCCCCCCTGTCTCGTCTTTCCTCCAAGCTATACATGTTAAGATCCTTTAACCTTTCCTGGTAAGTTTTATCCTGCAATCCATGAACCAGTTTAGTAGCCCTTCTTTGAACTCTCTCTAAGGTATCAATATCCTTCTGAAGATAGGGTCTCCAGTACTGTGTACAGTACTCCAAGTGAGGTCTCACCAGTGTTCTGTACAATGGCATGAGCACTTCCCTCTTTCTACTGCTAATACCTCTCCCTATACAACCAAGCATTCTGCTAGCATTTCCTGCTGCTCTATTACATTGTCTGCCTACCTTTAAGTCATCAGAAATAATCACCCCTAAATCCCTTTCCTCAGATGTTGAGGTTAGGACTCTATCAAATATTTTGTACTCTACCCTTGGGTTTTTACGTCCAAGATGCATTATCTTGCACTTATCCACATTAAATGTCAGTTGCCACAACTCTGACCATTTTTCTAGTTTACCTAAATCATTTTCCATTTGGCTTATCCCTCCTGGAACATCAACCCTGTTACATATCTTAGTATCATCCGCAAAAAGACACACCTTACCATCAAGACCTTCTGCAATATCACTAATAAAAATATTAAAGAGAATGGGTCCAAGTACAGATCCCTGAGGTACCCCACTGGTGACAAGCCCAAGCTTCGAATATACTCCATTGACTACAACCCTCTGTTGCCTGTCACTCAGCCACTGCCTTACCCATTCAACAATATTGGAATCCAAACTCAAAGATTGTAGTTTATTGATAAGCCTTCTATGTGCAACAGTGTCAAAAGCCTTACTGAAATCTAGGTAAGCAATGTCTACTGCACCACCCTGATCTATAATTTTAGTTACCCAATCAAAAAAATCAATAAGATTAGTTTGGCATGATCTCCCTGAAGTAAACCCATGTTGTCTCTGGTCTTGAAATCCATGTGTTTTTAGATGTTCAACAATCCTATCCTTTAACATGGTTTCCATCACTTTCCCCACTACTGAAGTAAGGCTTACTGGCCTATAGTTGCCCGACTCCTCCCTATTACCTTTCTTGTGAATGGGCACAACATTTGCTAACTTCCAATCTTCTGGGACTACTCCTGTTATCAATGATTGGTTAAATAAATCTGTTAATGGTTTTGCTAGTACACCACTAAGCTCTTTTAATAGCTTTGGGTGTATTCCATCAGGTCCCATTGACTTATTTGTCTTTACTTTTGACAGTTGAAATAGAACCTCTTCCTCTGTAAACTCACGTGTAATAAATGACTCATTTATCCTTTTTCTTAACTGAGGTCCCTTTCCTTCATTTTCATTTGTAAATACCGAACAAAAATATTCATTGAGGCAGTCAGCTAGACCTTTATCCTCATCTACATACCTTCCTTCTTTTGTTTTTAATCTAACTAATCCTTGTTTTACTTTTCTTTTCTCATTTATGTATCTAAAAAAAGTTTTGTCCCCCTTTTTTACTGACTGTGCTATTTTCTCTTCTGTGTGGGATTTGGAAGCTCTTATAACTTGCTTAGCCTCTTTCTGCCTAATCTTATAGGTCATTCTGTCTTCCTCACTCTGGGTTTTTTTATAATTACTAAATGCTAACTTTTTGTTTTTTACTATTTTGGCCACATCTGCGGAGTACCACAGTGGTTTCTTGAATTTTTTGCTTTTACTGACAAGCCTAATGCAATTTTCTGTTGCCTTCAGTAGTGCAACTTTTAAATAATCCCATTTCTTTTGGACTCCATATAAATTGCTCCAGTCTGATAATGACTCCTTTACACATATTCTAATTTTAGAAAAGTCTGTTTTTCTAAAGTCTAAAACTTTTGTTTTTGTGTGGTGTGACTCAGTCACTGTTCTTATATTAAACCACACTGACTGATGATCACTGGATCCTAAACTTTCACCTACAGTAATATCTATGTATCTATGTATCTATGTATGTATATATTTGTTTATCTTCCAAGAAAATTGAAAGCTGACCAATATTTTGCAGCAAACAGGAGCTTATTATTCTGATACCCAAAGGTTTAAAGGGCCATGGTTTTGTTATTTGCATAATAAACTATCCAAATGTCTGTAGTTTTTTTTTTTTTTCGTTTTTTTTTTTTCTTTGCTTTCGGTGTGTAAAGCCATTGTTGTGTAAATCATTTCTTGACCTTTTTTTTTTTTTTTTTTATGGGTATTCCTTCCTGGTCTCATGATCAGAATGTTAGACAACTGCTGTAGGTATGTAACCAGGGTTTGACTAACCGTAAACATGCATAAATAATGTTTTCAGAGCGACACTAGTTGTTCATTTTAAAATTGTTCCTGTCTGCACCCTGGAACCCTTTAATGTAACCCAAAGTGGATTTATTGAAAATAGGCTTCTATGGCCATGAGAACATTGCTGATTATGCCATTATGCAGGTTGTGCATGCGCAATGCACATATAACACCATGTTCCTTTATTGGAATAAGTAAAGCGTTCTATGAGTTACAGGAATCTTCTACTAGTAATTGCTGGGCTAGTAGTATGTTCTGTTTATTTCACCTCCCCCGAATATGTTTTACACTCTAAAGCTAATCTAGATTCTGAATGTCTTCAGGAAGAATGGTTCTAAGGTAAAATAGTAGTAAGTTTGATTCACTTAGGGTTAAATGTTACATAGTTACATGGTTACATAGCTGAAAAGAGACTTGTGTCCATCAAGTTCAGCCTTCCTCACATTTGTTTTTTGCTGTTGATCCAAAAGAAGGCATAAAAAAAACAAAAAACCCAGTTTGAAGCACTTCCAATTTTGCAACAAGCTAGCAAAAAAATTCCTTCTTGACCCCAGAATGGCAGTCAGATTTATCCTGGATCAAGCAGTTATTACCCTACATTGAAAGATTATATCCTTGAATATTCTGTTTTTGCAAGTATGCATCTAGTAGCTGTTTGAACATCTGTATGGACTCTGATAAAACCACTTCTTCAGGCAGAGAATTCCACATCCTTATTGTTCTTACAGTAAAAAAAACCTTTCATTTGCCTTAGACGAAATCTTCTTTCTTCTAGTCTAAACGCATGACCTTGTGTCCTATGTAAAGTCCGGTTTGTGAATAGATTTCCACACAATGGTTTGTATTGGCCTCGAATATATTTGTATAATGTTATCATATCCCCTCTCAGGCGACGTTTTTCTAAACTAAATAGGTTTAAATTTGTTAACCTTTCTTCATAGCTGATATGTTCCATTCCTTTTATTAATATTGTAGCCCGCCTCTGCACTTTTTCTAGTGCCATAATATCCTTCTTTAGAACAGGTGCCCAAAATTGCACAGCATATTCAATGTGTGGTCTTACTAGTGATTTATAAAGAGGCAAAATGATATTCTCGTCCCGAGAATGAATGCCCTTTTTCATGCATGACAATACCCTACTGGCCTTGGCCACTGCTGATTGACATTGCACATTGTTGCATAGTTTGTTGTCTATAACAATTCCCAAGTCCTTTTCGTGTGTTGTTACCCTAATTCGCTTCCATTAAGGGTATACGTTGCTTGTGTATTCTTTACGCCGAAGTGCATAACTTTGCATTTTTCAACATTAAATTTCATCTGCCATTTGAGTGCCCAGTCCTCCAGTCTATCTAAATCCCTCTGCAGCAAAGTAATATCTTGCTCACATTGTATTATTTTACAAAGTTTTGTGTCATCTGCAAACACTGAAACATGACTTTAAATGCTGTCTTCAAGATCAAATGTGATCTTATGGAATAGGTAATTTGTACCATAAACAGTTTACAATGTCAGCTTCATTCTTAACGGTAGTGGTCCAATCGGATTAAGTAACCTGTATGCATTTACTAGAGGTTAAATTAAAACGTTTACAAAGAGCTGCTGCTATGACGCCAAAAATGTATTTGTAATGTTGCCCATGAGTTTAATTTGATTTGATAAACTGAGAATAGGTTTAGTCCCTTCTCTGTAAAATTTGTGAAGTATTTCCTTATAAGACCTAGATAAGCAGAAACGTGTGTATATGTGTGTGTGTGTGTATGTATATATAGTGTGGTCAGGGAAATAAGCCGCTGATACGTTACCTTATAATTAATAATATTAATAAGTGTGTGGGTGTGGATATATAAATGTATTTAAAGTAGAGGGAAAGAAAGGGATTTGATAATTGTAACGGATCGACGGGCCCCCCCGACTGAGTACCTCTGTTGATGGATGCTCCTAGTGCTTCCCGAGGGCTACAAGCACTCCACCAGACACCATAAGCACCGCTGACCCCATGAACTGCCTCAGCTTGGTTGGGGTCGCCGTCTCCTGCCCACCCTGGACCTACGACAAGGTGTGGCGAAACCAACCTCGCCACTGAGCATTGGAGAGGCCTGTTTGCCCGCCTCCTGCCCGCTGACTATGGCCCCTGGACATATTGCACTTTAAAAACTACATTTGGGCATGTTTTATTTTATATTGGGCTGCTGCTGGCCCTTTAAGAACTGTCTGGGGCCATATTGAGACTTTGGGTAACAATATCCTTTAAGACTATGGCCCCTGGAAGGTATTACCTGTTAAAGACTCTTTTAGCAGATTGGATTTTATAAGACTGTCCCTTTAAATAATTTGGAACAGTGCTGCAGCTTTAAATGGGCACTTCGGATGCAGCCGAAGTGCCGAAGTAGTCGAAGTGGCCGCCATTCGACAAACGAACACGTGGCGGCGGCCATCTTTGTTCATTCGAACGAGGTCAGCGGTATGTGTAGCCAAATTCATGGAACTGAAATCGGCTACACATTTTACCGAATACCGCTGACCCTTACCTTCTCCTACACTTCGTTTTTCAGCTCCAGAGACTAAGTCCCGTCCGAAATGGGACTTACCGTATTTATTCGAGTATAACGCGCACACGTGTATAACGCGCACCCCTAATTTTCGATTAAAAATCGGTATAAAATTTTATACCGATTTTTTTAAATCTAAAATTAGGGTGCTTGTTATACTCGAATAAATATTCGAGTGGGTGCTCGATAATACCGACCGCCGGGCTCATTAGAAGCCCGGCGGTCCTGGGGGGGCGGGCAGCAAGCGTTTACTCACCTCCGTGCAGCTCCTCCAGCTTCCCTGTGTAAATCTCGCGAGACCCGCGGCCAGCTCTGACGACGTCAGAGCGTCAGAGCTGGCCGCGGGTCTCGCGAGATTTACACAGGGAAGCTGGAGGAGCTGCACGGAGGTGAGTAAACGCTTGCTGCCCGCCACCCCAGGACCGCCGGGCTTGTAATGAGCCCGGCGGTCCTGGGAGGTATATTTATTCGAGTATAACGCGCACCCCTAATTTTAAATTAAAAATCGGTAAAAAAAATTGCGCGTTATACTCGAATAAATACGGTAGTCGTTTTTCGGCATGAAATTGACCGACCGCACAGCCCAAATCTATGGAACTGTCTTGGGCAGGAAATTGTGCTTGCGGTCATAAAGGGACCTCCAGCTAACTTTTGATCCACTGGAGGGATTTGGCTGATTTTCGGAAGTGTTTATGTTTAAAGTGTGCTGATTCCAAATATGTAATTGAAGATTGGATGTATGGATGTAAAGTTATAGCACATGTATACAAACTGTATTTTCCCTGGCTGTAATAATTATGTTAACTGGTTATCTGAGGGGAGGGAACCTGGGGGTTGTAACCATTATGCTATTGGTTGTTTTGTCCCTCCCTGTGGGCGGTCCTGTATTCTCAACACTTGTAATAAAAGCCAGGCTGGATGTGCCAGTCCAGAGTTCCTGCTTAACCCTCAAAGCGATGTGTCGTCTCGTTCTTTGGGGGAATTGGATTGTATGCTGACTGCCAGGGGTGTAAGCTGATGTCTGCTTTTCTTGTTCAGCTGTTCCAGTGTTCGTGTGGTTCCAGTCGGGAGAGTGGTGTTTGCAGTAGCTGCCTGTGCATCTGGAAAGGGGGATATCGCCTAAACTGGGGTTTATCCTCTTGAAAGTGAAACGGTCTGTTACACAAGGCTCCAGGGGTAAACCTCTCCTCCAAGATAGTGAAGCAGGAACAAGCTCTTACAAGAGCTTAGTAGTGATTACAGCAAGGGAATATGCAGAGCATAGCAATCCCTTATAGCAGATTCCCCCAATAAGAGACGACACTTCAAATTGAGGGTGAAGAAGAACTGACTGTGCTGGCACACCCAGCCTGGTTTTTATTACGGTCTTGCACATACAGGACCGCCCACAGGGAGGTATAAAATAACCAATAAAATAACAGTTACAACCCACAGTAAAGTCCTTCCCTCTGCCTGTGATACAATTATCTTACACAATGGGAAATTTAATTATCACAGGCAGAGAAATACAGTTTTTACAAATATACTATAACTTTAAAACTATACATCACATTCACATAATTCATATTCATATTCACAATCAATCCATTCAGGGGAACAATATATTAAAAAAATGGCACGAATCAGACCAGGGGTTCAAAAGTTAGCAAAAGTAACAGCATGGCTTTCCGGCCCAAACCAGTTTCACAAGAGTCCTCTATCCTGGAGACAATGGAGAGGTAATCCAATTAGATCCAGGGATGAAGGCAGACTCCATTGAGCACAGGTTAGCAAAAGAAACAAAAAGACACAAAAATATATAACTCCTATCATACTGAACAGAACCCCCACATTCAACCCATCCCCAGATGGCTTGGATCTGAGCGCTCAATATGTCCGAACAGCGCTCAGATGCCACAAACACAGTCAAATCACCATGGAGTTTAAGTTTAGCCTGGGCTGATGAGAGGGCCATAGTCTGAAAGGGACATACACAGTCCAATAGAATTCCATATGCTGCTTAAAGGGCCAGTGGCAGTATAATAAAATACAGTATGCCCAAATGTTGCACTTGAAGGGCCAAATCTCCCAGGGACCATAATCACAGGGCAGGAGGTGGGCAAGCAGCCCCCCTCCAAAAGCTCATGGCAAACTCTGTTAAAGGGGTGAGTTTGCTACAATAATTCCACAAGTTAAAAAGAAAAATGTAGTTTATTTAATTTTTTTTTCTAAATTACTTTTATAAAAGTAATGTTACTTTAACAAGAAAATGGCTGTATCTTACACGCTGCTTAACCAGAAGTAAATCCGCATTACCTGAAGTGTCACTAGTTGTTAAAAATAAATGTTTCTTAT
Source organism: Pelobates fuscus (assembly GCF_036172605.1). Lineage (NCBI taxonomy): Eukaryota > Metazoa > Chordata > Amphibia > Anura > Pelobatidae > Pelobates > Pelobates fuscus. The sequence continues at coordinate 161,038,326 of NC_086325.1, forward strand.
TAAAAGGAACACTCTATTAGGAATACAAACATGGACGCCAAACACTAGACTAGAGTATTGTATTGGCTACTTAGATTCAGCACCCCAAGAAGTTATTTATTTATTTTTTCCTGGCCTGCAGCCACTGCACCTTCCCTGGCTGAGATTAATACTGACAGTGGTTCTGGACCAGAAAGACTGTTAAGCTGTAGTGGTTCTGGTGTTTACACTGTCCCCTTTTAAAGGCATGCTCTAAGCACCACAAACCAAGGGTTTCGACAAATCCCAGGTGACGGGTCGCTATGGCAACTAGAAATTTTGACCTGTCGCTTGGAATTTGTTAGCCCTTTAGCAGAGCCGGACGTCCGGGGTAGCATTGGATAGGGCATGCGAGGGAGCAGTAATCTTCTTGCAGTTCCGCTCTGCTCCCTCGCACGCTGTTTAGTAATGCTGGGAGACGGAATATGACCTCACTCCGGTCCTAGCGTCACTACAGAGGGGAACTGCAGGAAGATTAGAGAGCAGTCTCACCGAACCCCAGGGAAAGTATCCACCCCAGCTCTCCCAAATGTAGGGAAACTAGGGGGGTAAATATAAAAATGTCAATTTGTGAGTGTACGTGAAAGTGTGTGTGTTTAGGTACCTGCACCTCTTCGATCGCATAAGAAAGTTGTGTTTTTTGTTTTGTTTAGTTTTTTACGCTGTGCCAATTTTGCTGCGGCTGCTCCCGCCTCCATGGTATCGTTATCTTGATCATTTCAGCTAAGCCAATGCATTCTCATAGGAAAGCATTGGGAGAATATTGTGCATGTGCAGCAAAACACTACCTGGCCAATCAGCATCTCCTCATTGAGATGCATTCAATCAATCATCTCTATGGGGAGCATTCAGCGCCTCCATGTTGAGCGTGGAGATACTGAACGTAGGTGCAGCACTGCCCCAGGAAGCACCTCCAGTGGCCGTCTGAGTGACTGTCACTAGAGGTGTTACTAGGCACCAATGTAAACACTCTTTTATCTGAAAGGGCAGTATTTATATTTAAAAGCCTTCAGGGACAGACTATACACACCAGAACCTCTAAACTAAGCTGTAATGGTTCTGGTTACTATAGTGTCCTTTTTAAGAATTGCATTTTTCTTTTTAAAAATGAAACTATTAGTTTAAAAAAAACCAAGAAAAACTAATTGCTCCTAACATTTTTTAGCTGGCTCCTAGTTTCCAAACAAATTAGTCAAGCCCTACCATAACCACTACAGCCAGTTCGCCTGACGCTCTCGGGCAGTGAAAGTGCTCAGCTCTCCTTTCAGATGCATCCTGGAACAGGGCTGTGGCCGTGGGCACCAAGGAGAACCCACATAAGTTGTCAAACTGTTCTTAAATGAGGGTGATAGAGCACTGCTGGCACCGTAACCATGGGGTGTAGTGGTTATTGTTCCTTTAAGGTTAATGTTCAAAAAAACACTTTTAAACTTTCCTCCGTTGCCTTTGATACATTGTTACTTACCATGAGAACTTTTTTCCCTGGCTGCGTTATTAAGACGCCATTGCCAATTTGTATGTTGAAAGATTTGAGCAATAAGACATTGAGATGCAGAAAAAAAAGAAAACCTTTTGTTACCTGTCCTTGAACCTTAGTATCTTTCTTTTTTTTTTTTTTTTTTCTTCGCTTTTATTTATTTTTACTTTGGTTATTTTAATCTGCAGGTTCTGTCTAATAATGCTGGGCTTTCTTACTAGATTAGCAGAGAATAACGGTAGAAAGCTAGTGTAAATATACTCAGATGGGCACAGCAAACCGAAGATCAGTCAATATGTACAAAATAATGTGAGGACTGCTTAGGAATCCCGACACCCCAAAATGCGTTTAATCTGAATACTGTAAAATACAGTGCTACTTATAAGCAAAACTGAGAGTAGTTGTGAATTCATGTTTTAAATGAAAGAAGTGAAATAAATGCTGCTCATGTAGACTTCAAGCACTATGGCTATTTCAAGTCACTGAAGTGGTTATGGTGTCTGGAGTAACTCTTTAAGAACTGTTAAACTTGCATTTAATTTTTTTTTTCAATTCTGTGACCGCTGCTTGGCCATTGATAGTCATTAATTCTGATGACTTTTATTCAATCCAATGGTTCTCTTACACAGGGCCGGATTTGCCATTAAGCACCTGCCTTGAGGCACATCACCACTAGGGCACGACTGTGCCTCATATTGTGCCTTTTTGAGATTAAATAGAATGTTGGGAGAGATAAGTACTAGAAGTCTTGTCCAGTGTCCTCCATAGCCAGTTAGCCCCTATGATTTATATCCGAGTTGCAATGTACGTGACATTAACTATTCTCTAGCTTTAACCCCCTTTACTCTAACCACTTCTAACAACACTGCATATATTTACATATCGGCATGCACTCACTAGACTCCCAGATCTACGATCCGGTTCAGCTACAGCTCTGATGGACTTGGCTGCATCACCTGGCGGCGCCCAGCCTAGAAATCGGGAGATAAACTAACTGTTCGCCAGACGCCAAGCACACGACCATGCAGCACATAACCGGGCAGCCAAGCCTCACACATCACTTAATAAGCCAATTTTAATGCTTTAAAATTGTTATGCTTTGATTTAGGCCTGTTGCCCAATTACCTTAGCATGATCTAAATGACCCTTGATTGAGGTCTCTAGGTGTCCACCAAGCGGCTGGCTCATCCCCAGAGGTCTTTACAATAACTCCTGTAAGCCCAGCATTTAATCAAACACTCACTACTTAAATAGTGCCAACCGTGAAATGCCCACCATGTAACCGAGCAGTTATTGCTTAAGCAGTTTTCAGAATGTATTGCTGGGCATTTAACCTGATCTATTAGTGACAGTCCATAGGCTAAGATAAACATGTTAAGCAGCTCTTAACGCAGCGTAATCACACTCACAGCAATTTTAGCGAGGATATATTCAGTTATAACTGTCATGATAAGCTACCTTTTCATTTTTACTTTAATGACTTCACTGTTTAGCCAAGCTGATGTTTATTATAATTATACAAAAATGTGCAATTCCTCTTGCCACTGTTCAACCTAAGTACATTCTTAGACACGCTGTTGTGGCATATGACATTGCTATGTATAACATGCACAACAAAAATAAAGAATTGGAAAAAAATAAAAAATATAAATAAAGGCCTGAGAGAGGTGGCTTTCAGATGTGGTTTTAGGCAAAATGTAAACTTTGCTGTTACTCAGAGAAATGGTACAGCACCTCTGCCCCAAAACCACTAATTTAATATTAAATGGCTTTTTGTAAAGTGTCCCTTTAAGAAAACAAACAAAAAAATCTCTGAAAAAGTATAGATTAAATTGTCGTGTGATGGTTTTAGTGGGTTCTTTGGAGGGAAGTTATAAACCCATTGCCACATTTTGTGACTGTGCATGTTTGTTACGGGGTATATGAAACGATGCGAGTTAGTCTAACTATTAGTCCACAGCTTACTAACCTAACATGGACACAGGGTAAACTCCCATCATTCTCAGCCCACCCACCACATAAGACCAGTGAGAGCTTCACAGTGGGCGAGGATGTGCAGAATTTTGAGTGTTCTATCGATACTTTAGTTACAGCACAGGCCTTCCGCTCTATCCACCGCTGCAATGATGCACTATTACGAATGCCATGCCACTACAGGGTTGCTATGACAAATTTGATATTTTAAGAGCTATGCTTTGTGTTTTTGAAACCCCAGAAGGGGAGACAGGAAGGAGAAAGAAGATACTGTCAGTCTGGCTAAGCAATGTTTTGCAGATTTAAACGTGGTGTGTTTGTTCTATGTTTGTTTTGTACACCTTTTAACGTTGGCACGGGTGTGATTTTAGGTTTGCTCTGTGTCATTTTGTCCCTGGCAACAACGAAGTCTGTACACAAATCCTACACTCCTCCTTAACCCCTTAAGGACACATGACATGTGTGACATGTCATGATTCCCTTTTATTCCAGAAGTTTGGTCCTTAAGGGGTTAATGCTATTGATTAGGGCCCCGAGTAAAGCTTCAATTAAAGAGACACAGAAAGGTGCTGGTATCTCCTTTAACCCCTTAAGGACACACGACGTGTGTGACACGTCATGATTCCCTTTTATTCCAGAAGTTTGGTCCTTAAGGGGTTAATGTGTGAATTCTAGGCATCAAAATGCACTGAGTGGCTTAACATGTAATACTGTGTATACACATTGCTTCTGATGCTTTCCTTAAAGGGACACTCCAGGCACCCAGACCACTTCTGCCCATTGGAGTGGTCTGGGTGCCAACTCCCACTACCCTTAACCCTGCAACTGTAAATATTGCAGTTTTCATAAACTGCAATAATTACATTGCAGGGTTAACTCATCCTCTAGTGGCTGTCTGGTAGAGGGCACTTCGTGGTCTATAGCACAGGTTTTCTGTGCTATAGCGTAGCTGGACGTCCTCACGCTATGTGAGGACCTCCAGCGTCGCTAAAATAAACATAGGGAAGCATTGAAAGCATTTTTCAATGCTTTCCTATAGGGAGGTCTAATGCGCGTGCGTGGCATTGCTGCGCATGCGCATTAGGTCTCACCCCACCGGTGGCCGCGCATGCAATTGGTCTTCCCCGCCGACGGGGGAGGAGCGTGGGCGGCCAAAGGACATCGGCGCTGGACTCCGGTAAGTCACTGAAGGGGTTTAAACCCTTTCAGCAACCTGGGATGGTGGGTGGGAGGGAGACCTGCAGCGCCATGAAAATGTTTTTTTTTTTTTCTGGCACTGGAGTGTCCCTTTAATTACAAACTGTGACAATCGGTGAAAGTAAATGGAATCTCTGCTGAATGAGTGCACCAAGACGCTTCTGTATGGTTCAACCATGGCGTTGAAAATAGATCGGCGGCATTATAGCGCCGTTTTATAACTACAACTACCAGGACAGGGCTGAGACACTAACAGGTTATATACTACAGTGGAAATCGTTGAGAATTCAACGTAAATCTTACCTTTTGGTTCACTTGGAATTAGCAACAATTTTCACTTTTGTGAATAACCTTGCAAGCCTCCCCCTAAAGCTAAAATGGCCTATCTCTCCCCTGCAATCCAGGATATCTTCGCAGGTTGGCTGTGACATTGCAGTGATATTGGTAGTGATGGTAAAATGCAATTTGGAGTCGTGTGTGTATATATATCATCTCCATATCATTCGGCACCTTACGGGGCTGGCATGTCCTGGCAGGGTGACGCATGTCGTAGAATGGAATGTGAAGTCGCCGCTCGTACCGCATGCTGATTTATGTCAGTCAGCGTACCGGTCTATAAATACCCACAGCTGGGATAATCATTAGCCTACTTGGCTAGGGCGAAAGGACGTTGGGAGCTGAGCCATACTGCCAAGTGCTCAGCTCCTGCAGAACCTCCTAGAACACACCGGCGTGATGTATAATGTCAATGAATAATAAGTAATGTATTTTTATTATTCCATGAAATGGCTTCGTATGAGCTCTTTGTTTGTGATTGAAACTTTCTTCAGATTGACCCAGATCATTTAACATGCCATTCTACTGTTGAAAGATGCAGCAGCATTGGTCAAAATGTTAATGAGATTTTAATGAGTGAGTGTTCGGTTTCTACTAGTAACTAGCCAATGATTAAGGGATTTAATTAACGTCACACACACAATGGAAGATGGCATTTTCCTTGCCACGTTAGCAGGGTTGCTCCAGACCAACAATGCCAGGCAGATCTTTGGCATATAATTTAACAAGTAGGATTTATAGCGCTTGTAAAGATGTCGGGAGGCAGCTTAAACAACCCAAACCAGAATCTCTTCTTTTCTGACTGTGGATGGATACAGTACAAGATGGTGGGAGGGAAGCAGTGCCTTATGGATGTTCTCAAATCCGAGCCAAGATGAGTGGGAATGCAACATAAGAGGACAGGAAATAGAATACAGCGAAGTATGTTACTGTAAGCTGTGAGGTAGGTTAAAAAAAATAGTTGGTTTATAGAAGCTTATGATCTGCTCCAATTGTGAGCTTGGGCGGTACAATCCCCGCCTGTAGTTAAACTTATGTCTCGTTTACACTGAGCGGTATGGTTTAGGTCGGTACGGTTCAGAAGGTTTAGAATGGTTCAGCCTATTCAGGTGAGCATTTCCACTGCAAGTCGGACCGCCAGGGGGCATGCAGGGTTTAGACCAAATGCCTAGCGTGTCATTTGTTGTGAGCCTTGACGTTTTCCTGTCCGCCAATCAATGGATTGTATAGCATGACACCAGTAGCTCCGTCCTAACCGTAACATACCATTTCCTATGGACCTACATCTGAAGGGGGCCAAGGGAATGGTTCAGTTGTATGGGCCACTTTCATAATGGAAACACTCAAAAAAGCGTACCAGACCGTACCGCTCAGTGGAAACTGGGCATTTTAGTCTTGGTCCTAATTGGAGCGTTTAGGAGTCTTCGCGTAAGTGCACTGCAGCAGCAAAATACGATGAGTAATCTATAAAATACATAAAACAAAATATAAAGCACTCTGATTTAAAATAAATCGTAAATTTAATAAAAGAAGAGGTGCTCCATCCTTATCGCTTAAATAGTATATTTCCCACCAAGGGATTCGAAGTGAGTCCTCTTGGTAAAATCTTCTGAAAGCAGACAGGAGGGTCCAGGATAGGTATAAAATATACTGCTATTACAGACTGTGGATTCTCTGCTTCACTTTTCTAAATGACGAGGATCGTTCGTGCTAGTTTTGTTTCTTTTTCTTTGCCAACCTTTGGCATAGCTGCTGTTGTAGACTACATTTCCCAAGGTGCATAGCGGGCCATCCTTATCTTTGTAGTATTGCAGTTTGTAGAACGGTATAAAGATTAGAGGCCCTATCTGACCTGTGACGAGCATTGAGCACACACCGGTAATTTCATGCCACGATTCGTGTATAATATTTACACCGCTGCTAGGTAACCGTGCTATTACCCTAATTCAGAGTTCATAAAAGCCAGGAGATGGGATTTAAAGGTAGTATTTTGACACATGAAGTAGTTAAAATAAAATCTTATATCCACAGTTCCCAGGAAATTACTCTAAACAATTTTTTATTTTTTTTTTTATACCTAAAAGGAGACGTTGATTTTTATTTATTTTTTCTCCCCTTCTTTGTGGACATGCTTCACCTGTACCACGTCTAGCGTCACTATTAACTGAAACCGTAGTTAATTAAAATAAATATAAACATGATTGCATATGCTGGTGACTGCACGTTCGTGATTCTGTGAATTTATGGAAAGGCTGACCTTTCAGTGGACAAGGTTGTGTTAACTCCGCGTTGGTTCTCTCGCAAAGCCTCTGGCGCGCAGATCATTCAGAAAACGTTGCAGCCCGATATATATTCCCCGAAGCAGTGGAAAATCAAATTTTAAACAGAGCGTCTCACTTCTTGCATGTCCCGTTACACGTCTCTCTCACTTAGTTATTTACTAAACTGGGAATGGACAGGGGAGTTTAAAATATCAGCCAGTATTCTCTAACTCCCCAGGGCTTCATTCACCGAACTGCAAATTGTAATGGATTAGAAACCAGTTGCAACATTAGAGACTAAAGTAGCAGAGTAACGGGGGTGCTCAATTTTTTCATGTCCTCTATTTTGGCCTAAATATATGAAATATAATTAATTTTTTTATAATCCACTACGCTCTCCTCAAATATTGCTACTCTAGAACTTGCGAGGAATCTGTAAACTACCTATTGCATTCCGTCCATTAAATATGACTAGCACCGTGGGAAAAGGGTTTAGTACAATGCAATTCGGCTTCACTATAGCCTTTGGCCTGAATCAGCATTTACACCTCTTTTAATAAGATAAATAAATCTACTGCGTGGCAGCAAACATTGTAAGTACAGAAATAAACCATAGAATTTTGTTTCTGATTAGAGGCAAGACGTTTACAATCTTCACAGCTGCCTAATGGATGCCGCAGCCTGATACGTCCACGTATAAATAATTAAGCGGCGGCTGGAAGCTTAAAGCGCTCTGGAGGTTAATCCTAATCATCCGAGGGGAGATGGCTGCTTGCTACAGATATAAACCGGGGTAATTATATTTTACCCACTAATTATAATGAGGAGTAGCTCTGTAGAATGTAAGCTCTTACATATTTTTTTTTTTTTTTACTCACCTCTGGATGTGATGTGTTGAATGAAACGTGGAAGAATTATTGTCCTCAAACTTTTTGGAGGATCTGTTAAATCCACCGTAATGAAGATCTGTCTTCAGTGAAAGATCCTTAATGCAGATAAAGTACAGTGAAAATTGTAGAGATGAGGATACATTTCTAGCCATAGCTCATCTATGATTCCATAGAGCGAGAATTTTGAAAATCCTTGTTAAGTAATGTCACCTGTATGATACATAATTATTATTATTATACATTAAAAGTGTTACTATGTTACCTTAAATGACGGGTGCACGTTAGGATTGCTGAAAGGAACACTATAGTCACCAGAACAACTACAGCTTATTGTATTTGTTCTGGTGAGTAGAATCATTGCCTTCAGGCTTTTTGCAGTAAACACAGTCTTTTCACATCAAATGCAGTGTTTACATTACAGGGACACCTCCTCTGGCCACTCCTCATATGGCTACAAGAGGTGCTTCCTGGGGCAATGCTGCACAGTGTGACTGACATTCAGTATCTCCTCCCTCTGCATGCAGACACTGAACTTTCCTCATAGAGATGCATTGATTCAATGTATCTCTGTGAGGAGATGCTGATTGGTCAGGGCTGTGTTTGGCTTGTGCTGGCTCTGCCCCTGACCTGCCTCCTTGACAGTCTGAGCCAATCCAGTGCTTTCCTATGTGAAAGCATTGTGATTGGCCGAGAGAATCACTTCTGATGATGTCAGCCAAGTGGGCAGATTAGGGGCAAAGCCAGCAGCAGCAGACTGGAATAAAAAGTATGTACTATATTGAGGGGGGCAAGTGTGGGCCAGGCCGGCTAGATGCTGGTTTTAACACTATAGCGTCAAGAAAACATGCATGTTGTTTATTTTAATTATATTTTTATTCTGCAACTGTCACTGCCTCCCCCCAGTTAATGTTTTTGAAGCACCTACTTCGGTGGAAAGTGCAGTGAAGGTAGCATTTAAAAAAACAAACATAAATAAAAATGTGGACTTCCTTGTTTCCATATCAATCAATCAAAACAGAGAGACAGTTGCAGGAACTGGTAAGGGGACTGAAATGTTTACAGGAATGTAATCGCCTGTATAAATCAGATATTCTGTATCCTGTTCATAGCTGATATTTTTGTAACAAATGTTTTTGAATAGAAAGTGGAAAATTATTTATTTTCGTAACTTGAGACGAGAACATTGAAGTTCACCTTGGTTTTAAAAAAAAAGGTGTAAAATTAAGAGCCAGACTTATCAAATCGAAACAGGTGCAAATCTAACTAGTAGGGATTTTTTGGTTCCGTGATGATTGTACCCTACTTAGCACTTCGTACCACATTTTCTGTCACGACACTGTGATAAATCTCTTCATATTTATTCATATCCAGTGCTATTTTGGGGCACTGTGCTAAGTTGTCCAGATTTGGTCGGCAGAGAGAGGTTGTGAACGCAGGGCTAAAACATGCATTTCGCAAATGGTTTGATAAAAACAGAGACTGGACTAAGACTTCTTGCCCAATAAGCTGCAGTGGTTATGGTGCATAGTGTCATTTTTCCAGTTGTGTCTCTCTCCTCCCCCACTAGCTATACTGCTATTAGTATGGATTCTTAATATTAGTGTGTCCCTTTAATTCACATCGGTTGTGCTGTTTCATTATTAAACGGATGTAGTTTCTGAACCCGATGCTCTGTCAGCCTACCTCCCTGTATTGGGTTTTTGTCATCCCATAAAATGCTATGCTATCGGTGAACGAGGTGCGTGTAGAGGGACATGTGCTGTTTAAGGAAGGAAAGGAGATGCAAGCTCTTAATTATAGCACTCAAATCCCATTTGGCTGTATTGGCAGAAGACTGACGCGCACTTCTCTTTTATTTAAAGCCAGACATCAGTTATTTAAATATTAAACACACTGTCTTGTCAGTGTTTTAATATTCTGCTGTATCCGATGACTTCTCTTGGTTTCATTTTCATTATACTTGTGTGATTTTAAAGCTTAAATTCTTGTCATTTGTAATATTCTGTTTACTTGTCCTTATATTTAACAACTCTGTCTTTGTGAACTATATGATAAACGATATGATAAATGCAGAAATTCACACCCTTTTATCCTGCAACTGATCGCCTCCATCTCAGCTCCCTGTCAAGCCGGTCAGTCAGTCTAGAGGCAAAACATTCAGGTAATTTGCATTTTGTGCCCTGGTTGTGCCTGGACTGGGCTGGGCTGTGATACCATGAACAAATTAAACATTTAACCAACGGGGCTATTTTGAACTAACATTTACTTGCTCCTTTGTCAATTTGTTACAGTTTTCATTTTGGTGATAAGATATATCGGTAGTTTTTATGTTTTGTGTCATTAAAAAGGTTACAAAAAAAAAGGTTACTTGTTACAAAAATCAGTCTGCTATTGGCTACACTATAGGTACCTCTTTAAGCTTTCTGCTTAGGGATGATCAAGTGACCACCGCCTCTTTAGATTTGGAATTCGATCGGCCACATTCTGTACCTGTTAAATAACCTGTAAGCTAAATCGGATCCTCGCTTGCTGGATACAGTAACAGAGTTGGCGGCAGTCTGCTTGTGTTAGTCAGGGATTGTTATGGGTTGCTACATAATCTTAAATTAAAATATCATGTTTTATGTCTGTAGCTGGCAAACCGTACTAATTTAATTTAGTCTTCTTGTACTAGACCTGTATTTGCACAGAAAGGATTAAACTATGATGTTAATGGGAGTCCTCTGCAGCTGGTTTGGCTAAACTACATTTCCCATGATGCTTGGTCAGGCTGTAGTTCCCAACAGCTGGAGAGCTATATGTTGGCTTACTTAGAGCATGTATGACCGGTGCTTCAACTGAATGTTGCATCCTCCCAGTTACTCTTGAATATCCAAACTGTACAAATTTTGTCCATTTGTATTTCATCCTGGCCAGATTAATTTGGTTCTGCAGTTGTATGGCACAACGAGGGAACACCAATTGGCTGAAATTCTGTGACGTCATTACAACAGGTGGTCTTTGAAGTTTAGGTGTGTTTGGTATTATAAAAATAATTTTTGCATAAAGTAACAGAACCTGAAGCATACGTCCTTATAAAATACTGGGAACCTTGAGGGAACCTTGTGATATCATACTGACATTTTGCATAAGCAGTCAAAAACAAAAATATAGAAAAACAGCGAAGATTGCATGCTCTCTTAAATATAAAATGGATTTTACTGCAGAAAAAAGTAACCGTCCTTCTATCTATTTAACCCCTCCAGTTCCAGTTGGCAGTGCAGTTAAAGCAACATGGCACCAGATGTCTTGTCTTGGAACTGAAGGAGATATGTGTCTCTGTTAAGCATATCCCTATGGGATTTCAATAATGTGTGATGTTGTGTTCTAACCAAATGTGAATACACTAAAATCCTATTATTTAGGGCAATTTTTTAATGATGAATATAAAGTGTGTTATTAGAAAAAATAAATAAATTAAGATTTATTTTGTCTTCAAGAACGCTCTACAGAAATTACAGTATTACCAAAAAGTAACAGAATCTGATTGGAGAGAACTGGATGGTCAATGTGGGTCCCCCCCCACCTTCCCCTTCTCTCCATTTTCACTCAATCTGAGCTCTATTGAGACCAGAAGATGAGCTCAGTCTGCCCTCCTACATTCGGCACCTCCTCGAAATATATTGTTACCGTTGCCTTAGAAACTGAAAATCTGCTGCTGGCTAAGAGAACATGAGGGGGTAGCTGGCAAACTTGCTTCTTCTCAGCCGAATTAAGTATAAAACACAATGGCAGGGAATTGTACCTCTCTGGATTTTCCAGATCTCAGCGACTACACACTGATGGGGTAGACTGCTCATTTCACAGTTACGTAACTGACTGCTGAGAGTTTTCTTCTTGTTCCTGAGTTTATTTGTGCATTTAAATAAAATCTGATAATTAACCAGATGCTGCGTGACTTTTTTTAAAGGGGGTTTTATGTGCCAATTTTTTCAATAAGATTGTCAATAGAGGCTTATCTTTGAGAGTTGAGCATCAATGTAGCACCTAACTGTAGGCAGCCCGGTTACGCTCCGTATGAATCACAATTTAGCTAGTGAGTGTCACAAATAAGGCTTAAAGGAAATGTGTCATCATATTTTAGAATTTACATTAACATTGTTTTATAATGGATTTATGGAAGTAAATGTCTGTATCCAGGACTCAATTTGATCCCCCTTACGGGGGTTTATTTCCTAAACAGGGAATTATAAGCTGATGACTAGATTTTCTGCCAACAGCTGTAAACCTTTCTGAGCTTTTTTCCAAGTTTGGCTATTTTTTTTGCAATTCCCTTTTCATTTTTGTAACCTCTAATCTGAATCCTAAACCCCATTAGCACTATATACATCTACAACCACTAACCCTAAATGTAACTCGAAATCTCCGAACCACTACAATTTCCATCCCTAATCTCTTTAATCCAAAAAAAAACCCTAATCCCGTACACCCACAAAGTCTAAACCACAAGTTTAATGTCCAAATAGCCACCAACACCATCCTAGCTCCCAGTCTTAATCCTCTCGAAGATCAGTGTTAGAGCTCTTTAACTTGTACATGATCTGACTATTTATTGAAAAGATACTACCTACTAAAGATGGCCGCCCCCATGGAGCTCGGGTAAACCAGGAGATGCGCTGAAAGTTATTACATTTAAGGTTTGAAATAAGAAATCCACAACAAGGCCACATTGCATGTATATATATTTTTGTAACTTTTTATTTTAATAACTTCCTGCTGTTGGGTTAGAATAAAGTGTTCTTGGCTTCTTTCGGTCCCGAGCTGCAAGTAATATTGATAAAGATTCACTGATGGTAGCTGAGAAGATAAGATAACAAATTACACCACATTCTTGGAATACAACAATAATAAAGAATGGTATGTAAATTATTAGCTTTGTAGAGGAAAATGTTATCCTTACGGCTTTTGCTTTCCCAACACAGGGCTATTTACCAAACAGAGAATTCATAGTGAATTTAAAATTCAAAGTTAAACTAGCCAAACAAGAAAAATTCTCCTAGTCAGGTATGATTTCAGTTTGGCTACACTGGCCTTACATTTTACAATAATCTTGAATTTTCACTCTAGTCAATAAGCTTTCAACGGTCCAGAATTTAGTAATTTCTCAATTCTATCCAGCGAGTATACTGTCAAACCCATGGCCGTGCCATGAGGCCTACACAGAGCTGTGTTTAGAATGTTTTATTGATACTCCACAGATACCACCACTGCCATCCGTGTGATGTGACATTTTAGTACATACTGTTCCTTGTCTCGGACAATGCAAAACCTTGTTTCCAAATCAAGACTCTAGTGGCGGTCAGCCAGCCATTAATGCTATTTCCTACTTATATCGTTTGATTTCCCGAAGCACTTCACTTTTGATGTTATCATGTCCAGCATGCTAACACCGCACTGGATTCAGTTAGATGATGGATTATAGAGTAGTCCATGTGTTCTAAACTTAAAATTCTTTTAGTAAATGCTCATAATGTGTACTTCTATTTTAAATTATGAACTCTCCATCAGTTTGAAATTTTAAAAAAGGGAAAGAAAGTTCCATAAATAGAACCCCTTTTTAAAAATTCTTTATTTTTTTCCTGTGCACATTATAACAATGGGGCTTGCACTGCGACAACAGCAAGGGGGAGTATCAGAAAATAAAACACAAGGAGACCTTGTCACGGCATCACAGACTACTGCACATTTATAAAATAGAAACAAATAAACAAGATCTATAGCCGAATGAAGCATGTTGAGAGTAATTCCCCAGGAGGGCCCCCCCCCCCCTGTTAGCGAGGTGAGGAGAATGGGATGTCAAAAGAAACAGCTGGAAAGGGGGCTTTAAAGCTAACTAAAGCACAGCATAATATAGCCACCCCCCTATATGAATTGGCTTGACATGGGGAAATAGAGGGCTGTATGATTAAGTCCCAGTTCACCCTAGGCCCATCATGGGCAGAGCGTGGTCCATCTTCTTCTGGGAGCACTGCAAGTTCTTAAGCCAATATGAGTTCCGGTCTGTCAGTGTGACTGACATTCAGGCGCTGGGTTCTCCGCAGTACCTCCCGAACTTCTTGGGAATCTGCTTTGGGCCTCAGAAGAGCTTGGCTGCGTGACTCCTGATGTGTGTGCGATCCTCTCTTCCTGACTCGTCGCCATTTTAGGGCCTTCCCTGGAGGGTGCACTGAGGGTTCCATTTGACAATTTGGAGCCAGCTGCTGATTTGAGGGGTCTCTCGAGAGCGGTGGGGTGTGTCGGTGCATCTTACTCTTCAGCCGTTGCTAAAACTTGTTAAAGAGGTTGTCCAGCCTGGGCATTGCTTGGGTCACTGAAACAGGAAACCTCCACCATGGTAAGTAATTCGTGGTTAATGCCACCATTTCGTGAGGCTGTACTCCACGTGTTTGTCAGGTTGTTGTAGCCCCCTGGGGTGTACCGGGATCACCCCCACCGGTCCAAGGAGGGGAAACAGGGTGTCTGTTCGGCGATTTCTGCTTCTGGGCATCTCTTGAGCGGAAGAGTGTCCGCCTTTCCCGCCCGCTGCGCACCATGTTGCGTTTGCCTTGAAGGGGTATATAAGCTCCTGACACTGCTCCGACTACCACTCGATAATCTAGCAATGCCGCGATGCTAATGCTTTACAAGGTTAGCCTCCCCGAACCCATTTTTTCTATAGTGTTGGGGTCAGACTCCACAGAGCAGCCCCTCTGCTTCTGATGAAATGATCAAGATTGATGCCATTGGCCCAATCCAGTGCTTCTCATAGACAAACATGGGCTATCATTGGTCGCTCTGTCAGTCGAACACTTCTCACCGCCTGAAAGTTAAAAAAAAAAGATTATTGAAGGTCGTAAGGAGGAAGTGTCTCGAGTGGCTGTCAATGTGACATCCCCTACAGCCGTATTCAGACAAAAGGAAGCTTTCAAAAAAAGCAGTTGTGGATATTTCAGCTCAAAGACTGACACCGCAACGTTAAGCCTCCTTGACGGGTGTCTCTGACCCCTGCAGTCTGGAAAGACACTCATGTGTTAATAAAACAATCCTTTAACGGCGTTACATTACAGATTGTATTATACATTCTACATAGTACAATGTGATCTGGATCAAACAGAATTCCATAAACTGTATAATACGATTAAAGTAATGGTTTATTTTCAATATTCTATTGATTGGTGCAGGTTCCTGAAATGTAACCGTTTCATTCTAATCATGGGACAAATACGTTCCATACCTTCCATATTTTGACATGGGTGCCCCAGTGGCTTTCAGAAGCTGGATTTGCACAGCCTTGAACTTTTGTTGTGGTGGGTGTGGGGTAGCATTGAATGCAACAGGTGATATTTTCTGCGTTCCCGGTTGGTGTCCTTGAGTACGTCAGTTTCTGAAATCTTGGAAAGGATTTATTGAGATGGCGTCAGCGTCCTGTAGGTCAGAATTCAGCAACATGACTAAGAAAGTGAAATTAAACCGTTGGGGTCCCTTGTCCCCAACAACAGCTGGTAACTCTTTAACTTACAGATAACTGGCTGCTGCTCACATCATTAACCCTTGCTGTTACGGTATCTGCAGATGGAATTTCTATAGTGGGATATATATTGCAGAGACCAGGCCTGGGCAAGAATATACCGGACTCCCAGGATCTATTCACTAAACACTGACTTATTGTGATTTGAAAAACAAACCGACAAAATATAGGCCAGTAGTAATGATCTGGAAAAATGGTCTGTTTAAGTTGAAGACTTACAGTTTGTGTTTTTATTCATTACCAATGCGTAATTCCCTTTGTGATTGAAACCATTCGGCCCATCTAGTCTGCCCAATTTTATTTCATTAGTCCCTGGCCTTATCTTAGGTCTAGGATCGCCTTATGCCTATCCCACACATGCTTAAACTCATTTACGGTGTTAACCTCTACCACTTCAGCTGGAAGGCTATTCCATGCATCCACTACAATCTCAGTAAAGTAATACTTCCTGATATTATGTTTAAACCTTTGCCCCTCTAAGACTGTCCTCTTGTTGTGTTTTTTTTTTTTTTATGTATTTAAATGTTTCTATCATATCCCTCCCTGTCTCGTCTTTCCTCCAAGCTATACATGTTAAGATCTTTGAAGCATCTATGTCTGATCCTAGATACGCACCTGTAAAAACGGGTGAATCCTCCATTTGTCTTTGTGTTTGGACTGCACATACACTCCAAGTACGCTCCAGTTGAATGCATCTTTCACTTTCACTGTTATTCGTTCACACAAGTAAACTGTAAACAACAAAAGCCATAAAGAGCACTTTGTTGAACCTCACAGTACATTTAATTATAACCTTAGTAACCGATACACAAAGCCAAACAACCAACTGTTACACAACGTGCGCAGTTTATTTATTTTTGTTTCATTTTCTTTGAAAGTGAAGGTGTTGTATAATTTTATGGTATGATGACACTTTCCCGGCAGTAAATATTTCCAGTAAACACGCTTTTTGTTTTATAAATGTAAGCTACAAGTATGGAAGCTGTAGGACAAAGTCGCGAATCTGGACATAGCGAAAAAAATCAGTCGGAGTTAAATCATGAATTGCAAGCAGATCATGGCGTTACTGCGGTGCTCTCTTGCGCATGCACGAATGCTTCTTCGAAGTGCTGAACACGTCCATTGGTTGATCTGTGGCATGGCTGCTTTTCGGTCTCATCTGGCTTTCATAGCTCCCAAAGGGAAATATGGTCAAGACATGAATCCAAACTAAAGTGAATATATCTTCCTCGTTAGCCAAACTGCAACTTGTGCTCGGATTTAGATGCCAGGAAAAAACCCTTATTTAAAAAAATTGTTTTAAAACAAATTGAAAATGGTTTTACATTAACAGATGGAAGTATTACAGTGAGTTTGAAAGCTCTCCCCACTGCCCTCCTTTTTATAAATGCTGTAAAAGCTTAGGAACGCATCTATCTTTCTTTATAATTTCTGGCTGGATTCTGATTGGCTGAAATCCAATAAGTGAATACAAAGTTAGCTTTGAAAGTCTTGGTTTTAGACTCCTTCTCCCATGTCTCCCTGCTGATCTCTTTGCTGGATTTCTCGAAAATGCATGTCCGTTTCTAAATCTTTATTAGACATTTTTAAAGAACAAAGCATCTCGGGAAAATTGGTTTAAAATAAGTTCAGGGTCATTTTCACTGTTTTAGTTAAAAGTATAATTTCCTGAGAAATTGTGTTTCTGCTTTAATGCTGAAATCTATCTATCCTTCCTCCCACGTTCCAGGTAAGGCTGTTTAGAATGAGTTATTAGTATTCAGATGCATGCGTAGTTTCTGCTATCGTAGGATGGGATCTGTTTGCCATTTGTCACATTATGCATTTCCATAGCCGATCCAGTTAGTGGAAATCCAAATTACTGGCTTACGTAACTGGTTATGTAGTTCTCAGCCCTGAGTTTCGAAGCACAAAGCTATTCTGTTAATTGTGAACGTTGACCTATAACTTGCATCATATATTTTTGGTTCGAAGTCTAATTTTGTGTATTGGAGGAATTATTTTTTTATATTTTAACAATGAACTATATTTCTTATGTCTGGCAGAAAATTAAAGGGACACTATAGTCACCAGAACAACTACAGCTTAATATAGTTGTTCTGATGAGTATAATAACTTCTTGCAGGCATTTTAATGCAAACACTGCCTTTTCAGAGAAATTCAGAGTGTTTACATAGCCCCCCAAGGACACCTCCAATGGCCACTACTTAGATGGGCACTGGAGGTGCTTCCTGGGGAAGTGCTGCACATTGACATCTACTCACAGAGATGCATTGATTCAATGCATCTCTATGAGGAGGTGCTGATTGGCCAATCTGGTATTTGACCCTGCCACTGCCCTGCCTCCTTGCCGATTTCAGCCAATCCAATGCTTCCCCTGTGGAAAAACATTAAATTTGCAAAAAATCTTAAATTTTGATGATGTCCTCAAGGGAACGGATTGGGGCCGGCACTGGCAGACCTGCTCCGTGCTGGAAATGAGGCACGTTTTATTAATTTATACGGGGGTTGAGGGGGCTAGCCACCTAAATGGTGGTTCTAACACTATAGGATTAGGAATACATGTTTGTGTTCCTGACCCTATAGTGTTCCTTTTACATGAAACTCTGTTTAAAAAAACAATATGGAGCGCCAAAGTCCAGAGGAAGTGAGGGGATAAAATAATTTGTGGCTTATTTACTAAAAACTAAATTGCAAAATGTAGGCCCCTGACACCCCTACTGTTTTTTTTTTTTTTTAAATTCTTTATTTTTGTCGTGTACGTAACAACAACAACAGGCACACAGAGACGCATCAGCTTCTGTATGCATTTTTCATAGCATTTTACAACGTTTTTTTAAGTTTAAGAACAAGAACATAAAATATCATTCTGTTGATTATAGGTTGGTATAAACACATCATACTAGACAGGCTTATGATCGATTTCTTTGTTAAAGATTAGTATCAAACTTGCTACATATGTTGCTCCTTAACTTATAAAAAAATGCGCATTGACTTTGGAAAAAAACCATAACATAACAAGAATACTATTGCATATCTAAACATTAATAGTACATGCCTATCCCTGACATATACCTAAGGTACTTGCTGTCCGATTTTTGAGTTTTTGTAGAAAATGACGTGCATTAAAGCAAGACCATTAGCCCAGTCTAATTGAATACCTAACTTGCCCATATGCGACATTGTTCATCCAACCGTATCTTCGTATCTGGAGAAAAAGTAAAAATAAATGCCACCTCCCGAGGAGAAACTAGAGAAAGGGCTTTGAGAAAAAACGGAAAAAAGATAATCAAAAAAAGATGAGACCGAAAAACAAGTGGAAGTCCAGAACAAAGAGAGAGGAAAAAGGAGAAGTAATCGAAAGATAGAGAGTAGAGAAGATGTGAAGAAAGAGAAGAGAGGAGACGGAGGGTGGAGGGGGGCGCAAGCCATGTGGCATTGGACCAGGAACAGGTCCCTATCCAGGATAACTCCCCTCTATATGGGGCCTGTCCTTCAAGAAAAAAGGCCCCCTCAATCACTGCTCGAGCCCAGTAAACTGTTGTCCTACGGATCCCAAATTTTTTGGAACGATGTTATCGTCCCCCGCACTCTAGCAGTCAAGTCGTCCATTATTCTACATTCTCTAATCCTAGATATTACCCCAGAGAATTCCGGGCCTTCTGGAAAGAGCCACGCGATCGCTATAGCACGGCGTGCGCTTAGAGTTATTTTATGCACCAATTTTTGTTCTCTCCTAGTCCAACCGTCGAGTGATCTATTTAGCAGGTATATCCAAGGATCCAGACCTAGGGGCCTGTTGAACGTCTGTCTCAAGAGATCCTCTACGGACCTCCAGAAGCTGATTATTTTTGGCCATTCCCACCACATGTGGATATATGTGCCCCGGAATCCACAGCCCCGCCAGCAATCATCATTATCTAATTTGTGCATGCGATATAATTTCACTGGCGTGGTATACCACCGAAGCATAGTTTTCCATGCTTGCTCTTGGAGTGTGACACATATTGAGACAGTGGTGTTCGCCTCCCATATCTCCTGCCACTCAATTCCCTCCAGGACTTTCCCGAGGTCCGTTTCCCATTGATCCGTATAGTTTAAACTACCCCAAATGAGCGTACAGAAGCGTGATCATACCTTTGGGGGCAGTCCCATCGGAGCAAAGCCTCTCATAAAAGGCCAGTTGTCCCAAAGCAGCTTTCCTAATTTGAGGTTTGCTAGCAAAGTCGCGAATCTGGACATAGCGAAAAAAAATCAGTTGGAGTTAAATGAGCACCTTGTTGGAGTTCCGCAAATTGAACTACAATATAGCTGATGTAGTCGTTGCAGTCCTGTTCGTTCTATATTACGAAAGTCTCTGGGTGCCATGCCAGGGATAAAATCCCTGTTTCTAAGGATTGGAGTCATAGGGGAGGGGGACGTTGTTAGTCCATATTTGAGATTACACACATCCCAAATTCGGAAAGAGTTAAGTATAGCTGGACACGTTCTTCGTATCACGGGTCTATGCCCCTTTGGAACCCACATCGCAAACTGGGGGATGTCAACCCCTACCATCGTAGATTCTATGTCAACCCATCTTTTCTCCTCTGGCGGGGAGTGCCACATGGCCACTTGTGTTAGCTGAGCAGTCATCTATGCTTCCAGTTCGGCCTGTTTTGGTCTAAAATTTGAAATTCATTATGAATTCCCGACAATGCTCCCTTTAGTAAAAACCCTGCAAATGTTTTGCAGTTCTTATTTATCCAAATTGTCACAGAGCTGCAGTACCTTTCAGTGTTTGATCACACAGGGGTTACTAGATAATATTAAAGACATTCCATTTTGAGTGTTGTCACATCTGATTGGTCAGTTTGGGGACACTAAATCTGGCCCCAGTGACCAAGGAGACCACGTGGTACCAGGATCGCTCCAGCCCCAGCCGTAATTTAACAGTTTGCTCCAAAATGCCAGGTTATTCCATCCCATCATAAGGGCATGAAAGCCAACCATTAAAGCATGGAGCATCCCATGGACCTTTTGAAGGGTTAAGTGATGAGTTTAGCTGTAGGAATTCATGGGATGATGTTGGAGGGGCTTGGATGAGCTGCAGACAGACCCACTAAACAGTAAACTCGTAAATTCTTTGCTTTCATTTGATATTATTTTTACAGTGTGTTTAAACCCCAAACATTTTGTGTTGATACTGTTTGGGTGATGCTCTCTGTTGCTATTGTTATTCCTTTGGTTTTTTTTTTATTGTCCTGATTGGTGAAATTTTTACATAGTCTGGATTGCAGTTCATGGTATGCTGAATATTTCAGCTATGTTGGATCAGTTCATCAAGCATTGAGCATTAACAATGTCGGGATTGGAATGCTAAGAATAAGGCTTGCTTGTGAGCAATACATTCAGAGCCGGCGCAACTATAAGTTGGCACAGGCGGATGCTTAGTGAGCACCTGCAGAGGGGCTGTGGGGGGAAAGAGACACACACAGAGGGGCTGTGGGGGGGAGAGACACACACAGAGGGGCTGTGGGGGGGAGAGACACACACAGAGGGGCTGTGGGGGGGAGAGACACACAGAGGGGCTGTGGGGGGGAGAGACACACAGAGGGGCTGTGGGGGGGAGAGACACACACAGAGGGGCTGTGGGGGGGAGAGACACACACAGAGGGGCTGTGGGGGGGAGAGACACACACAGAGGGGCTGTGGGGGGGAGAGACACACACAGAGGGGCTGTGGGGGGGAGAGACACACACAGAGGGGCTGTGGGGGGGAGAGACACACAGAGGGGCTGTGGGGGGGAGAGACACACACAGAGGGGCTGTGGGGGGGAGAGACACACACAGAGGGGCTGTGGGGGGGGGAGAGTCACACACAGAGGGGCTGTGGGGGGGGGAGAGACTCACACACAGAGGGGCTGTGGGGGGGGGAGAGACTCACACACAGAGGGGCTGTGGGGGGGGGGAGAGACTCACACACAGAGGGGCTGTGGGGGGGGGAGAGACTCACACACAGAGGGGCTGTGGGGGGGGGAGAGACTCACACACAGAGGGGCTGTGGGGGGGGGAGAGACTCACACACAGAGGGGCTGTGGGGGGGGGAGAGACTCACACACAGAGGGGCTGTGGGGGGGGGAGAGACTCACACACAGAGGGGCTGTGGGGGGGGGAGAGACTCACACACAGAGGGGCTGTGGGGGGGGGAGAGACTCACACACAGAGGGGCTGTGGGGGGGGGAGAGACTCACACACAGAGGGGCTGTGGGGGGGGGAGAGACTCACACACAGAGGGGCTGTGGGGGGGGGAGAGACTCACACACAGAGGGGCTGTGGGGGGGGGAGAGACTCACACACAGAGGGGCTGTGGGGGGGGGAGAGACTCACACACAGAGGGGCTGTGGGGGGGGGAGAGACTCACACACAGAGGGGCTGTGGGGGGGGGAGAGACTCACACACAGAGGGGCTGTGGGGGGGGGAGAGACTCACACACAGAGGGGCTGTGGGGGGGGGAGAGACTCACACACAGAGGGGCTGTGGGGGGGGGAGAGACTCACACACAGAGGGGCTGTGGGGGGGGGAGAGACTCACACACAGAGGGGCTGTGGGGGGGGGAGAGACTCACACACAGAGGGGCTGTGGGGGGGGAGAGACTCACACACAGAGGGGCTGTGGGGGGGGGAGAGACTCACACACAGAGGGGCTGTGGGGGGGGGAGAGACTCACACACAGAGGGGCTGTGGGGGGGGGAGAGACTCACACACAGAGGGGCTGTGGGGGGGGGAGAGACTCACACACAGAGGGGCTGTGGGGGGGGGAGAGACTCACACACAGAGGGGCTGTGGGGGGGGGAGAGACTCACACACAGAGGGGCTGTGGGGGGGGGAGAGACTCACACACAGAGGGGCTGTGGGGGGGGGGAGAGACTCACACACAGAGGGGCTGTGGGGGGGGGAGAGACTCACACACAGAGGGGCTGTGGGGGGGGGAGAGACTCACACACAGAGGGGCTGTGGGGGGGGGAGAGACTCACACACAGAGGGGCTGTGGGGGGGGGAGAGACTCACACACAGAGGGGCTGTGGGGGGGGGAGAGACTCACACACAGAGGGGCTGTGGGGGGGGGAGAGACTCACACACAGAGGGGCTGTGGGGGGGGGAGAGACTCACACACAGAGGGGCTGTGGGGGGGGGAGAGACTCACACACAGAGGGGCTGTGGGGGGGGGAGAGACTCACACACAGAGGGGCTGTGGGGGGGGGAGAGACTCACACACAGAGGGGCTGTGGGGGGGGGAGAGACTCACACACAGAGGGGCTGTGGGGGGGGAGAGACTCACACACAGAGGGGCTGTGGGGGGGGGAGAGACTCACACACAGAGGGGCTGTGGGGGGGGGAGAGACTCACACACAGAGGGGCTGTGGGGGGGGAGAGACTCACACACAGAGGGGCTGTGGGGGGGGAGAGACTCACACACAGAGGGGCTGTGGGGGGGGAGAGACTCACACACAGAGGGGCTGTGGGGGGGGGAGAGACTCACACACAGAGGGGCTGTGGGGGGGGGGAGAGACTCACACACAGAGGGGCTGTGGGGGGGGGAGAGACTCACACACAGAGGGGCTGTGGGGGGGGGGAGAGACTCACACACAGAGGGGCTGTGGGGGGGGGGAGAGACTCACACACAGAGGGGCTGTGGGGGGGGGGAGAGACTCACACACAGAGGGGCTGTGGGGGGGGGGAGAGACTCACACACAGAGGGGCTGTGGGGGGGGGGAGAGACTCACACACAGAGGGGCTGTGGGGGGGGAGAGACTCACACACAGAGGGGCTGTGGGGGGGGGAGAGACTCACACACAGAGGGGCTGTGGGGGGGGGGAGAGACTCACACACAGAGGGGCTGTGGGGGGGGGGAGAGACTCACACACAGAGGGGCTGTGGGGGGGGGAGAGACTCACACACAGAGGGGCTGTGGGGGGGGGAGAGACTCACACACAGAGGGGCTGTGGGGGGGGGAGAGACTCACACACAGAGGGGCTGTGGGGGGGGGAGAGACTCACACACAGAGGGGCTGTGGGGGGGGGAGAGACTCACACACAGAGGGGCTGTGGGGGGGGGAGAGACTCACACACAGAGGGGCTGTGGGGGGGGAGAGACTCACACACAGAGGGGCTGTGGGGGGGGAGAGACTCACACACAGAGGGGCTGTGGGGGGGGGGAGACTCACACACAGAGGGGCTGTGGGGGGGGAGAGACTCACACACAGAGGGGCTGTGGGGGGGTGGAGAGACTCACACACAGAGGGGCTGTGGGGGGGGGGAGAGACTCACACACAGAGGGGCTGTGGGGGGGGGGAGAGACTCACACACAGAGGGGCTGTGGGGGGGGGAGAGACACACACAGAGGGGCTGTGGGGGGGGGAGAGACTCACACACAGAGGGGCTGTGGGGGGGGGAGAGACTCACACACAGAGGGGCTGTGGGGGGGGGAGAGACTCACACACAGAGGGGCTGTGGGGGGGGGAGAGACTCACACACAGAGGGGCTGTGGGGGGGGGAGAGACTCACACACAGAGGGGCTGTGGGGGGGGGGAGAGACTCACACACAGAGGGGCTGTGGGGGGGGGGAGAGACTCACACACAGAGGGGCTGTGGGGGGGGGGAGAGACTCACACACAGAGGGGCTGTGGGGGGGGGAGAGACTCACACACAGAGGGGCTGTGGGGGGGGGAGAGACTCACACACAGAGGGGCTGTGGGGGGGGGGAGAGACTCACACACAGAGGGGCTGTGGGGGGGGGGAGAGACTCACACACAGAGGGGCTGTGGGGGGGGGAGAGACTCACACACAGAGGGGCTGTGGGGGGGGGGAGAGACTCACACACAGAGGGGCTGTGGGGGGGGGGGGAGAGACACACACAGAGGGGCTGTGGGGGGGGGGAGAGACACACACAGAGGGGCTGTGGGGGGGGGAGAGACACACACAGAGGGGCTGTGGGGGGGGAGAGACACACACAGAGGGGCTGTGGGGGGGGAGAGACACACACAGAGGGGCTGTGGGGGGGGAGAGACACACACAGAGGGGCTGTGGGGGGGAGAGACTCACACACAGAGGGGCTGTGGGGGGGGAGAGACTCACACACAGAGGGGCTGTGGGGGGAGAGACTCACACACAGAGGGGCTGTGGGGGGAGAGACTCACACACAGAGGGGCTTTGGGGGGGAGACACACACACAGAGGGGCTGTGGGGGGGGGAGAGACTCACACACAGAGGGGCTGTGGGGGGGGGGAGAGACTCACACACAGAGGGGCTGTGGGGGGGGGAGAGACTCACACACAGAGGGGCTGTGGGGGGGAGACTCACACACAGAGGGGCTGTGGGGGGGAGACTCACACACAGAGGGGCTGTGGGGGGGAGAGACTCACACACAGAGGGGCTGTGGGGGGGAGAGACTCACACACAGAGGGGCTGTGGGGGGGGGAGAGACTCACACACAGAGGGGCTGTGGGGGGGGGAGAGACTCACACACAGAGGGGCTGTGGGGGGGGAGAGACT